>NC_133170.1:75838750-76462500 GCF_040802235.1 Manis javanica
CATCCCATTGACAATGTATGAGGGTTCTAGTTTCTAGATTAATAGCAGTCTCTTCTTTACTCAGATTACCTTGGAACAGAGACTTACGTGGATTCTTAGAACACTTATTTCTGTACTTTTTCTTACTGACTTCAAATTGCTGTTTGTATCTACCTACTTCCTTTAGTTTTATCTTTTTTGGATGAAACCTTCTCCCTGCCCCCGAGTTTATCAGAATCACTTAGCAAATATTATTCCTGTGTTCTAAAGCTGTAATCCTTATCCCTGTTTGCACAATAGAATCATCTGGGTGGGCAGTTTTTGAGCTGAATACTGATGCCTGGGTCTCACCCCCAGAGATTCGTATTTAACTGCTCTGAAATGTGACTTTTAAAGGCAGATGATTACAATGTATGGCCACAGGTGAGAACAGTGCTAGTCTAATGTAAACCGGAATTAGTGACAGCTCTTCTTGCCTAATTTAGTAACAGCAGCCAGTGTACAAGTGTCTTAATTCCTTCATCGGTAAAGGGGTTGATCAGAATGGAGTTTCTGGAATACCTTGTTGGAATGACACCACGCCGCTCGATGAACCACTCACACAAGCCTCTCTTTTATCCAAGTAGCACAGTCAGTGTCTGGAAGGAGGTTGTGTGGGATGAAAGCAAAAACCTTAAACCTTGCTGAAGTCAGGGCATATTTCAGCCATCATCATTCCTTCTAGCAGGTAGTGTGGCATAGTGAAATGGATTCAGGTTTAGCACTAGATGAATCTGGATTTATTTTGGCTCCATTGATTACTATGTTGGTTGAGATTCAGTTTGCAATGGCACATTTTCCTCATCTGGAATAAATAAGAGTTATTAAAAAAAATAGAAACATACACCTTGCAGAGCTTTTAGGATTGTAGACTGTGTATAAAGTCCTTGGCATACTTCCTTAATAAATAGCAACTGTATTTGTACTACTACTCATGTGTCTGAACCATCTGGGCATTTAAGCCTAGGGACTGTAACATCAGACTGTCTCAGACACGTTTGTACCTCTGTTGTCAGAGTGCCCTATACACAGAAGGTTATAACATTTGATGATATAGAAAACAGAAAATTTGATTCTTTTTTTTTTAAGATCTGACTGGTTGATCTCATAGGTAAATAATTAATAGAGATGTGGTATTACAGTGCTCAGCAAGCACTGTCACTGCACATTATTATAATGGCAATATCCCTTCATTGTTGTTTAATGAGATTCATAGTCAAAGTCATACAATGTCATATAACCCAGAGACAAAAACAGTAGCTAGTGTTTAGCTAGAAATGCTTCAGTAGTTACACTAAGTGTGATATAAGCAAGAAAATGGGTATGAGGGACAGCTGTGATTGACGTGTAATTAGGCAAGGAATGAGAGGTCAAAACAAGTTAGGATGGACAGAAAAGCCCAAATTAGAACATACAAGAGAAGTGTACATCATCTATTTTTATACTAGTTCTATCCTCAAAGTGCCTAGAACAATGAATTACTAGTACCAATAAACAACAATTAAATGAGTACCCCTTGGGCCCCTAGTGATATTTCTAAATATCATTTCCCACCAAAAGGAACCAGGGCTACTTGGAGAAATGATTAATTCCAAGTCAAGTAGGAACCTTGACAGGGTGAGCCTGAGAAATCATATTGAGCTAGAAAGAAGCAAGAAAATTTCAAAATCTTAATGGTATAATTATACTTCAATTTAAAACAAACGAATGGAGTTGTGTCAAAAGGGCACAGAAGTCATTTTCAAGGGACCCCTTCTGGCTTAAGTTGGGACAATTAGAGCATTAAGGAGAATAATGGCTGCAGTTGATTTACACACATGAATATATAAAAATCCATGAGTCCATAATAATATTCAGAAAAGAAAAACTCCCCCCAAACTGTCAGCATTAAAAATTACTGCAATATCAACTCCATACTCTAAATATTGATAAAAGGATATCATTGAATATTTTCCAGGAGCAACTGTTTTTTAAGGTAATTGAGTAATTTTAGGTGAAGAGGGTATGCTTTTCTTTACACCAGAATGCCAACTAACATTTGTAGAAGTAATGATACGATTAGAGAATCACCATTTCAACTAATAAAATGACTGAATCAGGCAAAAATCATCTACATACGGTAAACATCATTAGGTGAAAGGTAGATGGAGAACTGGACATATAACCCCACAGATTATTGATTATCAGGGAAAAAACACAACTTTACAATAGAGGGATTACCTTAAGCCCAGTGCTCTATGTTGGCATCATGAATAGTGGGACAACCAGGCATTACGGACTTCTTGGTGGGATGCAGTATGATGTCATCATCTGTGAGGTGTTTTTGTGAAAATTGTCTAACCTGAATTTATTCAAGGCTTTTAGATTGACTTGCAGTTTACAGTAAATCCAGGGGTTAGAGCAGGAGTCAGCAAACAATAGCCCTCAGGCCAAATCCAAAGCCTGTTTTTACAAAGCCTTTGAGCTTTGAGCCTTTGGTTTTTACATTTTTTAAAAATTGTAAGAAGAACAAATTAAGAATAAACCAAAAAACAAAAGGAACATGTGACAGAGATAGTATGTGACCCACAGTCTAAAATATTTACTTTCTGGATCTTTAAAGAAAATGTGCCAGCCACAGGTTGGGAGAGTTGGGGGAGCAAATTAATTGACTTATAAGGAAGCAATCAGATAAATCCAGAAAGTAGACATTCTATAGAAAAACTGGCTGGTCTATAAGTTTTATAGAAAAACTAAAGGGATATGGGATGGGAATTTATTCAGAATTGATAGAGACTCAAGAGACATAAGAGCCAAATGCAGTATGTGGACCCTAATTTGAACAAATTAGCTTTAAAAGATAAATTGGGAACTTCCACTTTCAGCCATGCTGAAATAACAAGGGCAAGATTTACTTTCTATCCTGGAAAAACAGACAAACTATATGAAACCATGATTTTCAAGACACTGGGCATCAGGCAGTGAAGGACAGTGATCCTGAGAGATGGCAAACAGAAGAGGTGAGCCCTACAATTGCCCCATTTGTGAGTTTCCAGGCTCTGATATCAGGAACAGAAACTGAAGCAGGGTCCAATGAACTCCCTGAGTTGACATGGAGCCGTGAGTCTGGGGAGACCAGTGAAACTACAATTCATAGTACCGAGGTTCAGAAAGAAGAGAGATACATGGAGAGAACCACAGAGATCTGCAGAATGTCTCCCTTGAATACTTAGCAGAGACTGATCCACACAAGCCTGTGAGCAAACTACTAAAGACTGGAGGTTCAAAGAGATTGGAAGGGGTTGTGTCCAGTGCTGATACAGTAGAGTACTCGGGAAGGTCTTGCCTTAATAGTAGGGCTAAACCATTCCTTCTCCCAGTGAAATCTGAATCATTCAAGTTTATCCTTTATGGGTACTTTCAGTCAGCTATAGGATACCATATAGAGTTTCCTTATTTATTTTATTTACTCATTTGTCATAGTTAATGATCCTTTATACTAAATTTCCCCCTTTATCTACTGCGTGATTTCTGTCTCCTATTTGACCCAACTGCTGTGTACACTAAGACACATAATAATGTAACTGCTCAAAACCAGCAATAAAGAGAAAATCTTAAAAGCAACCAGAGAAAAAGACATACCACATAAAGAGGAAAAAAGATGTGAATGACATCGGGTATCACATCAGAAGTAATGCAAATGAGAATATAATGGAGCAACATCTTAAAGTCCTGAAGAACTAAACTGTCAACCTAGAATTCTATACCAGTGAAATATGTATCTCAAAAGTAAAAGTGAAATAAAGACATTTCAGACATAAAAAAACTAAACTAATTTATCAGCAGACCCATACTACAAAAAATGTTAAAAGAAATTTTTCAAGCAAAAGAAGAATGATACCAGCTGGAAATCTGGAGCTACCAAAGTAATGAAGAACACTAGAAATGGTAACTACATAGGCAAATACATGTTTTTTTTCTTATTGTATAATGTTCTTTAAAAGATAGTCAACTCTTTAACAAAATAATGACGATATGCTATGGGGTTTACAACATATGTAAAAACAAAATGCATGACAACAATAGCCTAAAGGTCAGAAGGGGGAAAATGAAAGTATACTATTGTGAAGTTCTTATACTATATGTAAAGTGGTATGATTCACTAGGAGATAGACTGTGATAAGTTAAAGATGAATACTATACACCCTAAAGCAACCTTTAAAATAACAAAACAAAGAACTATAGTTAGTAAGTCAACAAACAGGATAAAATAGAATCATAAAAATACCTCATTAATGTTTGAAAAAGCAAAAAAAGGAAAAAAGAACAGATGGCACAAATAGAAAACAAATATGATAGACTCAAACCTAAACTTGTCATAAATCACACTAAATGCAAATGATCAAACCATTACCCATTAAAAAAAACAGATAATCTGGATAAAAAAATGAAGAGACTAGTAGGTTACATAATAAAGGGTGGAAAAATACATTTTTAACATGAGTCAAAAAACTGGAGTGGCTATATTACTTAACATCAAACAAAGTACATTTCAGAACAAAGAATATTAAGAGCAATAGCAAAGGTAATTTCACAATAATGAAGTCAGTCAAGAAGATGTGACTGCTAAATGTTTATGCCTTTACTAAGAGTTTCAAAATACATGAAGCAAAAAGTGATAGAACTGCAAGCAGAAATACACAATTCAGTAAATCTCTCAATAACTGAAAGAACAAGTGAACAGAAAGTAAAAAAGGATCTAGAGTACTGAAAGCAGATGTCAGCCAACTTAATCTAACTAGAAGTGGACTTGGTAGAACATGTGCCTTAACAAGAGTGTAGAATGTACTTTACTTTTAAGTACACATCTTACCAAGAAAGACTATATTATGGGTCATAAAAAAGTCTCAATAAATTTAAAAGGATTCAAGTCCAACAAGATGTGTTCTCAACTGCAATGTAATTAAATTAGAAGTCAGTAATGGAAAGATGTCTGGAAAATCTAAAATATTTAAAAAGTTTCTAAACCCATGGGTCAAAGGATAAGTCAAAATGTAAATTAGAAAGTTTTGAAATTGGGTGAAAATGAAGATACAACATATCAAAATTGGTGGGATGTCAGTAAAGCAGTACAGTACTTAAGGAAATTCATAGCACTAATAAATGCCTACACTTCTGAGGGTTCAACTTAACGATTTTTCAACTTTATGAAGGTGCAAAGGCATTCAGTAGAAACCATAATTTCAGATTTTGAATTTTTATCTTTTTCCAGGCTAGTGATATGATGTGGTTACTGTGTTGTGATACTGGGCAGTGGCAATGAGCCACAGCTCCCAGTCAGCCACACAGACAGAAGGGTCAACGACCAATATGCTTAAAACTGTTCTGTACCCATATAGCCATTCTGTTTTTCCACTTTCAGTACTGTATTCAGTAAATTACATGAGATACTCAACACTTTATTATAAAATAGACTTTTTGTTAGATGATTTTGCCCAACTTTAGGGTAATAAAAGTGTTCTGAGCACGTTTAAGGTAGGTTATGCTAAGCTGTGATGGTTGGTAGTTAGATGTATAAAATGCATTTCAACCAATGATATTTCAACTTATAATGGGTTTATCAGGACTTAACCCTAGCATAAGTTGAGGAAGATTTGTATTAGGAAAGAAAAAATAATTCACATCATTGATCTCAGCCTGTACCTTAAGAAACTAGAAAAATAGGAGCAAATGAAACCTAAAGTAAGCAGAAGAAACAAAATAAATATTAAAGCAGAAATCAGTGAAACAGAAAACAAAAACAGATAAAATCAGTAAAGCCCAAAGCTGGCTCTTTGAGAAGATTAATTGAACCAATAAACCTCTAGCTAGACTAATCAGGGTAAAAAAAGAGAGAAAACACAAATTACCACTATCAGGAATGAAAAAAGTGACATCACTACAGATTCTAAACATATTAAAAGGGTAATGGAATAATCTGAGCAACTTTAAGCCAATAAATTTGGCAACCTAGGTGAAATGGAAAAATTCCTTGAGAGACAAACTACCAGAGCTCACTCAGGAAGAAACAGTCTTAACCCTATATCTGTTACAAAAATTGAAATTACAAACTTTTCCCCAAAGGGAATCCGAGGACCAAATGGCTTCACTGGTGAATTTTACCAGACATATAAGGAAAATGTAATACCAGTTATATAAGTTCTTCTAAAAACTTAGAGAATATCCCCCAACTCATTCTGTGAGACCATTACCGTGATACCAAAACCATTCAGATATTACAAGAAAAGTACAAACCAATATCCCTCATGAACATAAATGTAAAAACTTAAAGCAATATTTTAGCTAATTGAAACCAACTATGTATTAAAAGGGTAGAAAACCATGAATAAGTGAGATTTATCCCAAGAATTTAGGGTTGATTTAACCTTCAAAAAATAATATAATTCACCATATAAACAAATTAAAAAAGAAAGACTACATGATTATCTCAATACACATAAACAAAGCACTTGACAAAATTCAACATCCATTCTTGATGAAAATTCTAAACAGACTAGGAATAGAAAATAACTTTTTAGGCCTGATAAAGGACATTTACAAAGAAAATCTACAGCTAGCACTGTGTTTAAACAGTAAAAGACCCATAAAGTCAAGAACAAGGATGTCTGCTATCACACTTATATTCAGCAGCATGCATCCTGGAGGTTCTAGCTAGTAAAGAGGAAAGAAAAAAATAAAAGGCACTCAGAATAGAAAGGAAAAAGTAAAGTTGTCTTTTTTCACAGATAATAAAATTGTCAATGTAAAGACTACAAAAAGCTACTAGTAACTAGAAAGTTATTTAGGAAGATTGAAAAATAGAAGATCATACTAACAATAGCAACCAGAAATTGCTATTTTTTAAAATGCCATTTACAGTAGCATCAAAAAAGTAAGTACTTAGGTAATCTGACAAAAGATGTGGAAGACCTGTACATCAAAAACAATAAAACATTGATGAGTGAACTTAACTAAATAGGTGGCAATATATGTCTTGTTCATGGGTTGTAAGACTCAATGTTGTTAAAATGTCAGTTTTCCTTAAATTGATCTATAGGTTCAATACAATCCAAATCAAAACCGCAGCAAGCTTTTTGGAAGAACTTGACAAGTCCAATTTATTAGTTTGCCCCGAAACTCACATGGAAATGCAAAGGACCTAGAATAGCCAAACAATTTTGAAAAAGAAGAATAAAGTTGAAAGGGTAGCACTACCTGACTTGAAGAGTTATTATAAAACTACAGTAATTAAAACAGTGTGGTATTGGAGTAAATAGAGACAAGCATAAATGGAACAGACTAGAGTCACAAATCCACACAAATTTGGACAATTGATTTTTTACAAAGGTGAAAAAGTTATGTGGTGGAAAAAGGATAGCCTTTCCAAAAAGTGGTGCTGGAACAATTTGATATGTATACACTAAAAAAAAAAGTGGATCCATACTTTGTACCATATATGAAAATTAACTCAAAATCGATCATAGACCCTGGAGCCATAAAACTTACAGAAGATACATAGGTGACAATCTTTATGACCTTGAATTAGGCAAAGATTTTAATATGACACCAAAGCATGATCCACAGATTGATAAATTGGGCCTCATCAAAATTTAAAACTTCTGTGCTTCATAGGACACTGTGAAGAAAATAAATATATAAGCCACAAACTGAGAGAAAATATTTGCAAAGCATATATTTTGAGGGTTTGTATCCATAATATGTAAATACTTCTCAAACTCACTAATAAGAAAACAGTACAATTTTTTAGGAATGGACAACAGATTTGAACAGGCACTTCACCAAAGAAGATGTATGCTCAAATAAGCACATGAAAAGATGTCCAGAATCATTAGGCATTAGGGAAATATAAGTCAAAACCACAGCAGGACACCACTGCCTATTAAAATGGCTAAAATTAAAAAGAATGGTGACAATATAAAATGTATACCCTGCTGATGGGAATATAAAATGGTATAACCACTTTGGAAAAGAGTTTGGTAATTTCTTAAGTTAAACATAAACCTACCATATGATCCAGCCTTTCCACTATTAGATATTTGCCCGAGAAAAAGAAATATATATGCATACATAGACTTGTAGATGAATGTTCAAAACAAGTTTGTTTGCAGTAGCCAAAAACTGGAAACAACCCAAATGTCCATCAACGGGTGATTAGATAAAGTGGTGTACAATGGAATACTATACAGTAATTTTAAAAGGAAGATGATCTTGATACATAAAACAATGTGAATGAATCTAAAAAAATATTCTAAGTGGAAGAAGCCTAGACAAAAAAGAGCACATATCTTATAATTCCATGTACATAAAAAACACATCATAATAAAGTGACAGAAACCAGATCAGTAGTTGGAAGGAAAAGGGCAGAGTGGTGTGAGAGGAATTTCAATGGGGTACTTATCAGAAAAAGGGCACGGCAGAAGCAGTGTCCAATGAGGACCTGCTTCCTGACTTGTGAATGATTACTTCTCATTGTTCCTTCACATGGCAGTGACCTGAGAGACGAAGCAAGCAGTCTTGCTAAATTAATCACATCAATGAAGGCTCTACCCTCATGAGCTAATTACCTCTCACCTCCTACTACCATGATATTGGGAGTTAGGATTTCAACATATGAATTTTGGAGGGACACAAATATTCAGCCCATAACAACATAATAAATGAATTTTCAGAAAAGTGAGACAGAAAAATGTTATGATCAAGATATAATAGCAATAGAGTGTTATTTATTGTATTATACAAAGTACAACACCAAAAACACTGTTTTGTAATATACAAATGTGTCATTATTCATCTTCATTGTATTATGTAGTATAGGTAATAAGATATTTTAAAGGAAAAAGGCAAAGACAGTAGAAGGTAAATTTAAAGCACATATAACAAGGCAGTATACTAATAGCTGAGACCAAGGGCTGTTCCAGTTAGGAAGTTTTCTGGATTCCCATGGAGGAAAGGACCCATCACTGGTGCAGCTTCCCAGCAGGCCCAGGACTTGGCGTGGGGTGTGAGGAAGAGGCTCCTCTGCACACCATTGCTGGACTTTAGCCTGTTAGCTTTTATTGCTGTCCTTGCTGTCTCTGTGGCTGTATTCGTTAGTATGAGATCTGTGCCAGGGCCTGACAAAGACAGGACTACCAGAAGCTGTTGCTGTTTTCCCCACATCCAACCGAGTTAGAACTGGTATTAAACTGTAGTAGAAATTCCCTGTAGTGGAAATTCCATGAGGAAACTGGGATCAGCTGAAGAATGTGAATTTTTGGCTATTTCAATGCTTGAAATGAGAAGAGAATGATAGAATAAACTCAGATCCCTTTGAAGTAAAGTTGAATTTCATCGTGTTCCCTTGAGGTACCACTTTATCTTGAAATTGCTTAGGAGTAATACTATTTTTGTGCTTTAAAGTTTGAGCTGGTTTCATGTTACCTAATTTGAGATTTATACTGTATTGTTAGTTAGATATTATTATCTCTTTTTTATAGATAAGGAAACTGGGTTAGGTATTATTATCCCTATTTTACAGGTAGGGAAACTGAGACCCAAAGAGGCTGTGGTTTGTCTGGAGTTGATCAGCTAGGTCCTGCACATGCTGTCATATTGTTAACAGTTCTGTCATGGCTATTTTTCCTCCGACTTCTTTGAGTTCTTTAAAAATCCAATTTGACTCCCAATGTGTTGAAAATGTATGATTTTTCTTGTGGAACAATGTTTCCACAAGTTTTCTCTTGGGTATAGTGTACTAAATGTCCAAAGTATCTTTGGTTCCCCATAGGACTAGTTTAGCTATTTTCATCCAAGACAGAGGCTAATGTCACTTAACACCATTATTCCTAATTAACAGATCTGTTTATTCTAAATTTGCAGTTATAGTACAAGATAGGGAAACAACAAGAAGATTAAGGTTCGGAAGCACTAAAATGTTGATTGTCATGTTCCTAAATGGATGTTTTTAAGACAGAGTTTTAATTGAAGCAGTGGTGGGTATTCAATCTCACTCTACCTTACTCTACCCCTAAGCCGTTAACTCAGAATTCATCCAGGAAATTGGCTATTTTGGAAGGCTAGCTGTTAAAATGACTTTGTTTTTCTCATAATGTCTGATCACCAGGGTCATGACTGTCAATTAAGTCAAGGGTCTGGAACTGAAATGTAGCTCTGTCATTACCTGGGACTGCAGGCTTCATTAGGAATACCATTTTAGTAGTCTCTCCAAGTCTTATTTTCACCAGAGTTTTAATTAATAAAACATCTCTAATTCTGTGTTTTGCTGTCTACCTTTCATGCTCTTATGTTTCATTGGCTTTACCAAATGTTTCAAAGGCCCTTTGTCTGTCATTTATCTGAGAACTGGTTCCCCCAAAAAAGATTAATATTGAAAATAACAGGAAATTTTGTTACTTTATGAAATAGGCAGCATTGGGAAAAGAATGGCCAGGAACCTAGCTATTTAGGCAGTCTATAGTTGTAGGTAAGCGAGAAGTCAAGTCAGAGAGTGGTCAGCTGAGTTAAGAAAAAGCAAGCTGGTAAAAAGCGATCACTGAGATAGTCATGATCCAAGAAGCCCGTGAGGAAGCTTTAGCAAAGCATGCTGAGCAAAGTTGGCCCTGATCTGAGGATGTGGGCCTTAGAACCATGGCTTTTAATGCTTGTGGTCAGAAGCCCAAAGTGGATCTGCTCTAAGTTATACAAGGGTAGGCATGTTAAGATCACAAAGCTCTGAACAGACAGTACTGTAGAACCCCCAGGGCAGTATTCCGCTCTATGCTATGAAGTGCATACCTGTAATTTTACTGAAAGATGACCACCATTTTTCTCCCTCAACAGATAGGACAAAGACCCCTCAGCTTCATTCTAGAGAACAAAGTCTCTGACATTGTCATTATTATAAGTGTTCTTTTTTGTTTTTAACTTGATTACTTGCCCCCAATGGAGCCCTAAATTGAAATGTAATGTATTTAGAATTTTCTAGTGTTTATAGCAGCTTTCCTCCAAGTGTGCCATTGTAGCATCAATCCCAAGAAATGTAGCTCAAATTAAAAAAGATTTCACAGTTAAGTCCAGGAAACCTTTAATATTAGATCCCTCTGTTGGGATTTGCAGTATATATTCGTATACTAAAAGTTTTTGTAAGCCTTATGATAAGGAAACCTGTTCGATCCAATGTTTCCCAAACTCTGACCCCAAGATTTTGGTTTTTGTTGCTAATACATAATAACCTTCTTTTGAACTAATAATTTCTTCAACAACTTGGGAAACATACTTTTGGCAATAATAGCTATGTGCCAGTTAGATTGAGTTTGAAACAAGTAGAGGAGACCTAGATTATTATTAAAGTAACCCTATGATTTAGAGAAAATTTCAAACCCTCATTAAAGGAGTAAGTAAACCTAAGAAAGGGTAATGGCGATCTGCTCTATATTCCTGTGAGAAGGGTACATTTTGGAAAGTGGGACAGGCTTGTGTCACTAGGACCAACAGGATGATACGGATAACTCACGTTTGCATTATGCTCTAAGATTTATAAAACTTATATTTCTGTAGTCAGAACACTGTGAGATGGAAAAGTAAATATTGTCCCCATTTTACAAAAGAGGAACCTCAGATTAAATGACTTGCATGATATGAACTAGTGTGCCAAAACTAGTCTGTTTAGAACAATGGGCTTTCATCTCCAGGTCCAGCGCTTAGGCCAGTGTCACCAAAGTACCTGCCCACATTTACGTTAACGAGAGCTTCTCTTATAGAACTATGCACTTTTCTCTTATTCACTTTCATTCTTCCCTTGTAAGGACATCTAGCTGCATTTCACCCTGGGTTCTTTTTTGCCTTTGCTACTTTCCACAGCAGTGGAACATAGCAGTGTGGACATAGCAAATACCTAGTTTGTCTCTAGGTGTCCAACTTCTCAGAGAATCAGAAACTTTGGACTTGAACAAATTTCAAATATCTCTTATAGAACATGCTTTCAAATATGAATTTAGAACCTACTGTGTTTAACTGTTTTGGTTTTCATAAATTCAACATTTATTGAGAACCAATTACCAACTATAGGCCAAGCATCAAGCTATATGGGTATTTTCCCCAACACTGTATTCAAAAAAAAGTTTTTTTAATGAGACTTCATTTTATTAGAGCAGTTCAAGAGTCACAGCAAAATTGAGGAGAAAGTGTAGAGATTGCCCACATACCCTCCTGGCCACCCTACACACTATAAAAATTTCCAAACATACAGAAAGTTGAAATAATTATTCAGTGTAAACCACATACCCAACACCAACATTTTACAGTTGACATGTTACTTAACTACTTTTTTAAACCACAATCCTTCTATCCAGTGCTCCATCTTATTTTATGATGCATTTCAAAGTAAGTTGAAGACATTTTACTCCTTAATACTTCAGAAAGTATATCATTAACTGGAGTTCAACATTTGCTTACAGTTCCTTTTATGTTTGTGTAACTTTTTGTGCACCAGGCACATGATAGGTACTTATCAAATGTCTATTGAATGTGTGAAAGACTCAAACAGATCAAAACACAAGAAGAGAAATAAGCCTGGTTGTTTTGCATTCATGAATGTGGTGGAACTTACGCAGTTGAAAAAGGCTACTTTATGTCTGCCATCCTAACAGTCTCAAAATAAAATCCCTTCTTCCCTATTTCCCCCTATACCCTGTTACATGTATACAGGGCCCCACACGTACCTATTTTAGAACATGCCATTCTCAGAGGCAAAACATTCCATTCTCAGAGAGGATCTTTCAGGAAACTGAGATCAGAATACATTAGTGCCCTTCTTCCTGGTAGTGGTGTTGGGATCAGGAGCAATGACAGAAATAAGGAGCAGCTGACTAGGACTTAACAGCAGGGTTTGTTTTGACCTAAGTATCTAATGGCCTAGCCAAGCTGTCCTCCTTACAGCCCTGTCACTTTTAGGCTGACTGATGGGATAAAGAAGTAACAGTTTCTGTCCAGATTCTACCCACTTTTCCAGGACCAGCTGGTAATTCATCTCTCCCGTGAAGGCGTCCCTCCATTTTAGCACACAATTCCTTCATTTTCTGAACCATTATCATTTACTTAGCACTTATTATTCACTGCCTTGGAAATTTTGTTTTCTTTATTTTTTGAACCTTTTATTATTACAAAAACCATACATGTGCAGTGAAGAAAATCAAGAGAAGTCAAATAATTAAATAAAAACATCACATTTCACCATCCAGAGTTGACCATTGAAATTGCTTAGTGCGCATTTTTAGAGATCTTTCCCTAGGCGTATGTAAATGCATCTATAATTTTTTAAAACAAAAACCATACATATGCTACATGTAATATTTTGTAACCTGCTGTTTAAATCAATGATCTCCACCTTTCCATGCCAGTAATTTTTCATTATTCATTATTTCCAATCCAGTAAAATCCCATTCATTATTTTTAATTATTCATTATCCAAGTCCACATTCAAATTTCTCTAATTGACCTCAAAAGATGTCCTTTACACTTGGTTTGCAAATCAGGATCCAGTCCTGAACCATGCATAATGTCTTTTGCATTACACCTGGTCCCTTAAGTGTTTATTTTAGTATAACTCCCCTTTTCCATTGACATGTTGGAGTAATTAGGCCAATTGTCCTGTAAAAAGTTCCAGCTTCTAAATTTGGTTGCTTCCTCAATGACATTTAGCTCATTCTTCTATTCCCTGGCATTTCCTGTAACTGAAGGTTATATATTCAAGCTTGATGGATTCAAGCCAAACATTTTTGGCTAGAAGATGTGACTTAAGATGCATTAATTACATCAGGTGATGCATAGCTGGTTGTCTTTACATCGGCAATGCTGAGATTGACCCCTCAACTATGGCAGTGATAAGTCCTCCATTGTTCAGTCGTGTTTTCCCCCTTTTGATAAGAGGAGCAGTCTTTGGAGTGTTCAGTAATTAGCTTTGAGAGATTCTTCTTCCAACACCACCAAATACTGGAACCCAGTTTCTTACCTTTTGAGGCATTGAGCATTTTGATGAAATAGCGTATCACCAACTAAATTTTCACGTGTAACTTTCCTACATGGTTTTGGTCCAGATATCTTAACTGTCCTGATATTGGTAAGTGAATCAGTATTAGTTGTGGACTAATAGAAATTATGCCTTTTCTCTAATAATGAAGTTAGGAAGACTTCAGATATAATGGATGAGATCTGCCATCTGTAGAAATGACAAACTAAGAATTGTCTTTTAATGAGCCCAGGTTTGGGAACATGCAGAACACAAAGTTACTTGAATGTAACTTCAGGAAGGTATGACTAGATGATATTTTTAGCTAAAGTTATAATTATAGTTTTATATATATAATTTAAGTTATAAAAAAATATGTGTATATAATTATACACTAAAATTAAACACAAAGGGAGCTAAGAGCCAAAGTCGACAGTGGTCTCCTTCCCTGTACTGGGTGCGCTGCGCTTGAACAGAAGCATCTGGTCATGGGCAGGTATCTCCGGAGAGAGCGTGACATGTGACTTTATAATCCTGTGTGGGACTTAAGATCATCCAAGAAACTCCCTAACTGGAATTTGCCTTCACATGCCAATTTCTTTCAAGGGATGCAGGGGTCAGCAAACTTCTTATTTATTGTCTCACCATTGCTGGTGCTCAGTTGTTGGGCACGGTTGACTGGAACCCCCTGATCAGGGTCTCACAAGCCCTTCCACAAGCACAACCCCTTCTTCCCACTGGAACCACTGTCCACACTTTTATGGTAATCATTCCTTTCTTTTGCTTTATAGTGAGTTTTTACTTGCTAAGTACATGTCCATGAATAATACTGTTTTGTTTTGCCTGTTTGGAGATTGAGCATAAATGGAATCATACAATGTGAATTACTTTGTGTCTGACTTCTTTTGCTTAACATTTTGTATTTAAAATTCATCTGTGTCAACACATAGAGCTTAGTTAATTAATTTGCTTTGGTGTTATTATATTCTATTGCATGAATATATAACATGATGTTTTTAGGTTTTAGCTATTAACAAATAGTGGTGCTATAAACAGTCTTGGATGTACATTCTGGCAGACATAAGCACATATTTCTACAGGATGTACACCTAGGGAATTGCCAGGTACATACATTTTTGACAGCTTCTTTGATTATTACTAAGGATAAATTCATAGCAGTAAAATTAATGGATCAGAGGGTGTAACCATGGAGGAAGAATTCAGGACTTCTAAGAATTTACTCCATAACTGGGAGGAAAGCCTTTTTTTCTAGCTTAAGTCTTTCTCCTTCATTGTAAACCAGCTACACTTTGTTTATTCTGTGGAAACAATAGAATCAGTAAGCAATTTCCTTGTATTGGGGGCATCAGACCTCCTTTTCTCTGAAATTCATTTGGAAATATATTTCTTTCATGCTGCCTATAGCCCATTCTTTTGGGTTCATGTAGTAATTATAAATTATGGCTGGTTGGCTAGAAAGCTTTGAACTAGCAGTGAATCTCATTGCATAGAAGTATCAAATATAAAAATTCACCATGATCAAATGTATAAATAAAGACATTGGTTCAGTGTGCTTTATTTGACGATTCACTTTCTAGAACTTAAGTCCTATCAATTGAATGTTAATATATGTGCTTCTATGTTGTTTCTTTTACTTTAGCAAATGTGATCTCTAGTTTGCTCATTTATGTGTACTGTGACCTTGCTTGAATTCAGGGCTGCATCTTACTCGGTGCCTAAGGTATTGCCCTGCATGTAGTAGATATTCAATAATTGTATGTTGACATGGTATTGGATTACCACATTATATGGAATTGTTGCCTTTGTTATATTTTTGCTCTTTTATGTTTAGGTTTATTAGTGAATGATCATTTTGATTTATAGAGCTCCTTCTTTCCTACCTAAGAGCTATGAGGTGACAGCTTATTGGGATTCTTTTTGGCTTGAAATAGTTATTTTGGCATTAAATGAGCCTCTGTCTAAATGTGCCCCAGATTTTCAATTCTATCTTTTTAAACTTCTCTGATTCCCAAGAATTTTCAGGCTAATACAACTACAGTTAATTAATCTTCTCCATCATGGCATCCCAGATAGACATGGAAGCTGACTGACAAAAAGGAAGCAGACACAGTTTAAATAAAATAGTGCTTAGCAGTGAGATAGCACTTTGTACCTGAAAGCCTTCACATACATTAACTAATCAATTTTTCAGCACTGGAGAAGTAGGAAATGGGTATGTAATGCTGAGAAAGTGAGATATGCTTTTAATCTCTTAAAACTCTTCCTGAAAAGTTGACATTCACTTGGGAACAACTTCATTTAAAATCATAAAGATACTTTGTAACCTGGTTTACATAATATATTTCTTTTTTAAAGACCTATCATTTGACCTTCCCATTTGTCTCAAGAGATAGCTGAGTTAACTCTAGAGCTTACTGGTTTCATTTTCACAAAGCCAGTCCACTAGGCAGTTTCCAGAAGTAGTAAGCTACTCTTGCTCACTTACCATCTTAGAGAAACAAGAAAATAAAACGGAGTAATGCCTGATTGCCCCTGACATTGTCCAGCAGTGGGTAGAGTTAGTTTGCCCCATATTTTTGAAGGCCTGAGGAGAGAGGCCAGATTACTCCCCTGAATTGCTTATGGCCACCCAGAGAGCCAGGGAGAGTAGGAATAGAATCCAGTGACAGGTGACCCCTGTCTCAATACTTGTTCCTTACACCAGTGCTTCCTAACTTTTTTCCAACAAAATACATGATCAAAATGCTTCTGCAGTGTCTAGTTGGCCCAGAGGACTACCTGAAACTATACTTTTCTCCTACTGGAGAAAACACAGTAAGTGAACATTTTGAATTTGCTACTATTGATTTTTTCAAAGTAACTATTTACTTCATTACTTTATAAGTAATAACAAATGATTTGCAACATAATCTCACAACTGATTGTGATAAAACAATATGTTCATATTTATAGCTTTATAAAAGATTTTTTAATTCAGTTTTTTTCAAAATAGTACATGGACATTGCTAGAAGTCTTTCAGATAGTTTGATTTCTTAAAAGAACAAACAGCAGTTCTCTGCCTTCCTACCTACTCACATCAAATGTAGTTTTTATTTTTTTCATTGTTGATTTTCTTTAAATCATTTTCATCGACTGACTGTCGTGAGCCAGCAGTTTGTGAATACTGGAGAACTGGCAAGGAGGTGAGCCACGCTTTCCTTTGAGGAGCCTACAATCTCATGCTAGTGACAAGGCTTGGTTTTTGGAAATAACTTGTCATATTGGGAAAGTCACGTAAGTTCTCCAAAGTTCAGTTTCCTCATCTAAGTAGTGGATTAATGATACCTGCCCAACAGGTATTATTATGAAGACTTAGTGAAATAACTCAAGTGGCAGCAACTGAGCACTGTGCCTTTCTCAGTTAAACTCTTCATTTAATTTGATTCTAGAAAACCATGCAAGACACTCTTATTAGGTACTTGAATTACAATAGAATGCCCACTTTTTGAAATATGAATTCAGAGACAGAGCAAGAACTGAGAGCTAGAGTTTATTAGGAAAGTCTGTGGAGGATGTAGGATTTAAAGAGGCTCAGAACTTGTATGATCAGGCCATAGGTATGATCGGGGTAAGGAATGGATAGGCTCTAACTTAGAGGAAGAATTTGGGCTCCTCTAGCCTCCCTTACCCTCACTGACTCTCATTAGCTCCTTATACCCATGTAATATCTGTGTTGCTTCCCCAGTGACTTCACAGAATATAATTCTGCATCATGTGGCAAAACCCTCTGGAGTTAATCCTTGTTAGTGGCACTGCTGTTTCCATGGCAACCATCAGATGATACATAATCTCATTGAGGCAAGATGTGAGAAGTATTTTCACCAATAAATGCCCAAATTTACTGGTAGAATGTCCCACTGGGAGACTGCCCAGCTACTTAGCTGTCATCTCCCAAATCTAAACCCTGCTTTTCCGTATTTCCCTGTTTGAACATTTAGTAGGAGGTATTTTAAAGAAGAAAATACTGCCATGGGTTTTTCGATTAAGGAATAGCATCATGCTTAAACTCTGAGTAGTTTTTGCAAAAGGAACGTAACAAATAAGGTAAATCTGAGGGGGAAAAGGTTTTGTATCTTATTTATGTAGAGTCTTTGTGACTGTTGATAAATTATTAGAGGCAAGATAAAAACCAGCATGATTTGTCTTGGGTCAATTTTACTCCAGAGAAAAGACTTAAAAATAAAATTTTCCTGCTGAAAACTGAACTCATTCTATAATATAGGGATTTTATAGAATTTGGTTTGTGCCGTGTGACATTTAGGAGTATGTTATAGACAACCTAAAGGTTGAAATTGAGTGACTATACTTACATGTTTTCCCTGTATTCAACAAATTTGCCAACTATATGCCAGATATGGTTGTTAGTACTGGAGTTATGGCAGCAGATGAAACAAAGGCCCTGCCCTGTTGAAATTGACATCAGGGGCAGAGAGAGAGGTACCAACTCAATTATGAAGAGCTGTATTTCAGGTGTGATAGGTTCCGTAAAGAAAATTTAAACAGAGGAAGGGACTGGAGATTGACAGGCATAGGGATAGGCTGAACAGAGGAGTCCTCTCTGGCAGATGAGAAGAGACCTGAGTGGGTGAGGGAACAGGCCTTGTGAATATCTAAGGGCAGAGTGTTCCAGGTGGAGGGATGGCAAATGCACAGATCTTAGCAACAGTATGCTCAGCAGAGCTGAGGTCAGCAAGGAGGCCAGTATGAGTGAACAGAGAGAATGATGTGGGTGAAAGAGGAGCAGAGATAAGGTTGGGATGGGGAAGGACTCTTGTAGAGTCTTATAAGCCACGGTAAGAGCTTTATCCAACTTTATTCTGCATAAGATAGAAAGCTTCTAGATGGTTTTGAGGAGTGACAGGATGGCTTGGGAGCTCCGGAGACCGGGAGCAGGCCCCTGGTTGGTGATCCCTGCAGTCAGCAGTCGGGCAAGCAGCGATGCTGGCTGGAGCTAGGGTGGGAGGGTGGGGAGGAGAAGTGGTGGGGTGCTAGATACTGATTTTACTCCATAAATACTCACATAGTGCTTATTATATTCCAGGTACCATTCTGACAGCTTTACAAATGTCAACTCATTTATACTCCTAACAGTCTTCTGAGGTAAATTTCAAAAAGAAGTCAAGGATGATTCCTATGTTTGGGCCTCAAACTCCTAAGAATGGAGTTGCCATCTCCTGAGAAAAGGAAGACTCAGGAGAAGCATGTTCGGGTGAACTCAGGAGTTCAGGTTTTGTACATGTTGAGTTTGGAATGCAGACGAGCTGTCCAAGTGTACATGTTAAGTAGATATTCGGATATAGGAATTCGAAGTCAGAGAATAGGCCAGGGCTGGAGAAAAATTACAAGAGTTCTCAAAGCCTTCAAGAAATGCCAGCTGGGTGTCTGGTGTTGGCTGCTGAACCTCACCAGTAGACAGGAGGGTAGTCCCTTCTTTGGGGTGTGGTTGCACGGTGGCATTTTTATTGGCTTTGGAATCAGACTTGCATTTGAATACTAGCTCCATCATTTACTAATTAAGTGACCGAAACTATGTGATTTAATCTCTTTTAGTTTCAGTTTCCTCATCTGTAAAGTGGGTTAACAGGACTTGTCCTATAGCATTGTTAAGATAAAATGAAATAATGTATATTGCCCATATAGAAAGTGATTAATAAATGTTTATTTTCCTTTTCCTCAGGTTTTATTGCATTTGACCCACACTAACAGAACATGCATGAGCTTCTCTTCCAGGATAAAGGAAACCTGAATGTAAAGCCTTTTCCCACATATACGTTTTGGGGGTACCTATATAATAACAGCTCCAAAAAGGATTTCAAATCAATCCCCTGTTAAATGATAATGACCTTATGAAAGAAAGGACTTTGGTGAGGTTTATCGAAGGCACAGGGAAAGAAGTTGTGGTTTCTGAGTATTAAAGATTCCACATGCAAAAGCAGAGTGAAGGTACAGATAGGTAGAGACCCCAGGCACAAATCCACGGATCAGTCATGGATAATTTACATCAAGAAGCCTAAGTAAATCTGCCTGAGCCATGGGGATGACCTGTAGGAGGAAATAGTGCCCTTTACTGGGGTCGGCTATTTAAATCAAATGAAATCATCTCAATAATTCCCTGATGATCCTGGTGAAACTTTACTAAAGGGACACTCCTGAGGTTTAGCCTAATCCCACTTGTGTTTTCTGCAGTCATAGCTTGACTATCTCAAAAGTACTCAAGGTGTTCATATTTTATTTCATATGGTAAATGCCATGAGGTACATATATGCCATGTAATTTTGGGGGGAAACAAAGATGAATAGAAGATACAAGTCCTGTCCTTAAGTCCTTCACAGTGTAAGAGAGAACACAGGCATATAACAAAGAGTGTGTGGTAAGTGCTAGAGTGGACTATTACAGGACTGGAAATGATGCAGCAGTCTTACCTTGGGGGATCATTAAAGCAATATAGAAGTCACCTCCAAACTGAGCTGTTAAGATTGAGAATTTATCACGCAAAAGTTTTCAGGGAAGACATTGCAAAATCATGGAGGCAAGTGCAGGGAAAAAAGGAAAAGGTATAATTTGATTAATAGTTTTGTTTTTATCGGGTAAAAAAAAAGTGACCACTAGTTTGGGAAGCACTTTGTCCCTAACCCTTCTCTAACTCCAAACAGGAACATTTTAATTTTCTAACCTTCTTTTGAAGTCTAGATGAGTCCTCTGGTGAGCCATATGACCAGATGGGGTGGGGGGAAGCAATAAGAATACTAGAATTTTCTTTCTTTCTTAGGATTAGGGATGACAGTTATTTTCTGAGGGAACACTGAATGTGTCCCTGTGACACCATTTGTCTTCCAGTGAAGGACCCCTAAGAGTTTACCACAGCCCATTCTCATCACTGTCTTAAATTAAAATTTGCTAAGTAGAATGTCATTCAGAGTAGCTCCCTTCCTCTCAGCCTTGCTGTTTATTATGAAAAAAGGTTCTCAGTTTCTTTTCCAAGTCTCTCCATGCAATCACCTTTTGAACACATAAACATTTTACATTCCAGAAAGTTCAAACTATTCATAGTATTTTCAACTGGGAGGGATCAGAAAGGCCTGTTCCAAGGTAGATATGTTCACAGTACCTCAGTTTAGATGGATGAAAGTCATTCTTTTAGCTGGACTTTATTTCCATATCCAGACCTCCCTTTACCCCTAAGAACTTTTCAGGGTTCTTCTGTTATTACTATACTACCATCCATGAATGAGTGAAAGTGCCTGAATACTCTGCAGCTCTGCCTCAGGGCTGTCATTCTCTCCATCCTCCAGCCGTCCTTCTGCCAGATTTTCTTAGGCTCTTCAAGATCTGCCCTCACTTAATCTTTTAGACTTTTCTGTGTCAGTGACTTGAACATCAGGCCTTCAACCAGGGTTGGTCTTTGAGATCATTAGAGCTGTCTTATAATAGTGATGACAGGGCCAGCAATTACAACAGTGGCCAACTGGCACATGCAGTGCTCACTACGTCCCAGACACTGCTCCAAGCACCTCACATATATTAGTTTGTTTCATCATCATAACAACCTTTTGAGGTAGCTGCCAGTTTATCCGCATTTTACAAGCAAGAAAACTGAGGCACAGAGAGTTAACAATCTGCCTGAGGTCACACGATGACATAACTGGTAGAGAAGAAAGACTATGTTCTTTTCAGACTTCAAGTTTGGAAGACAGTTTTCCCACAAGAGCTGAGCCTTATTAATCTCTGTATCCTTGATTCAAAGCATAGAAAGAAAATGTACCATCCATGTTGGAATTAGTGCAAAGTGCCCAGCCATTAGGTTAACACAGGCGATTGTACCTTTTGATTTTAAAAATGAAAAGACTAAGAGTGAATCAAAAGCTCTGACTATGAATACAGTATATTGGAAATATCTGGGGCCTTTTTTATTGAATGAGTCCTTGTAGAACATTTAAAAATGAAAGTTTTTAAAATCTGTTCTCTCTGACTTGTGAAATATTTTATTAACTAGCAGTAGGGATCTGACACTGGATAATGGCCTCGGAGGAACACAAGCAGATTGACATTTGTCCTTTTTTCTTTTCCTATAAAGCTTGTGCTGCAGAGTTGCTGGTCTTTGATGCTGAGGGATTACACTTGTGGAAATGATTAAAAGGATGACAATAAAACTATTATTGTGCTGTAATTTTTAAGTTAGTTCAAATAACAAAATTAGACATGGCCCCTATCTAGTGGTCATACCCATTCTTAAGTGTCAAAGAGCAGCTTTTACAAATGTAAACAGGATCAACAATAATGCATTGACTTTATCAGGCATTCCCTTACTGAGTAATAAACATTGTCAGTAGTATCAGACTTGGCTCATTCCAGGGGATGAGCTTTTGGCATCCCTGAAATTCATCCAATATGTCACTATTCATTTTTGTCTTTTTAAAAATGGTAATAAAACAGAAAGAAACAAATGGGAATCAAGAGCTAACTAGCTCTGTGATCTTATGACACTTACCTTCACTGACTCAAATTATATCCTGATAGACCTGACTTTGTTGACCCATGCTTCGGTTTCATCACATGTTAAATTAGGGGCTTGAGCCAAGTAGTGTCTGAGGTTTCAACTTTTAATTGCATGGTTTCCTCTGAATGAATGCCAGTATTCTGTGGGGTTTTCACATTATCATAAATAATAGTAATAGCTATAACATATTACATATTTAATCTGTGCTAAATATTTTATGTGCATTATTACATTTTAATACTGGCATAACTTTAAAGGTGGATCTTTCAGTCTCCATTTTTCAGATGAGGAAACTGAGGTGTAGGGGTTGTATAATTTTCTCAAGGTCACACAGCTCTGTACTTTGTTCTTCCTCCTCTTCAGATGTCTGCCGTATTTTCTTAGTTGTGCACTCATACCACCTGCCATTATACAGGGATATTCTGTGCCTTATATTGGCTGCTTCATGAGCATTCATCTCATATCCTTCAGCTACTTGAGTGTGGAGATTGCGTCTTGTACTCTTTATATCCCTCATAGGAACATGAAGCTTTATAAATTTTCAGACTTGAAAGTCTGGTGTTTTTTAAAACAAATAAATTGTTTTCCCCCCTCAATCTTTCTAAGTTTATACTAATATTTGTTGTGATTGTTGTATCACTCTCCCCAGCTTCATTATTACTAAAATTCCTGATTTTTTACATTAACAATTTAATTTTCTTTTACTTCTCTCCCTAGGTTGATGACTTATGAATTTACCTATTTTAAAAACTAAATATGGGCTTATTTTTCCTGATTATTAAGATAATACATACTTCTGTAGACCATTGCACTGATACACTATAACATTTTTAATTCACTCTGCCAACAGTGAACATTTAGGTTGCTTCCAGTTTTTTACTACTAAAAACAATGCTGTAGTGAACATCCTTGTTCATATATCTTGGGTACAGAATGAGTTTCACACACCTGCATCACATATCTGAACTAAGATAGTGTTAATTAGTAAGATGGTACAGCCGTTGTTTACAGCCACACCGTTACTGTGTAACAGCATAAACGTACAAGAATCCAAAAGCCCAACATGGATTGAATGGGTAAATGTCTAACTTAACAGACATTAAACTTGGGGTTGTTCAGAAAAACAGATTCCCATAAAACACTAAAATAAAATGAAAAGCTTAGATAATATGAATCTTACCTTAATTTTGTTAAAATCTCAAGTTTTTCACTTGGAAGAATTGTTACATGTCTGTGTCTGTGTTTACTTTGACTTGAAAATACAGTAATGCTTTCCAAAGTCTAGAAAGGACTCTCTGTATTATAAAGAGTGAAAATATAACTTGACAAGTGAATTGATCTTCTAATAAGAAAACATACACCATTCATTCTCCACAAATATATATTAAGCCCCAGTGATGTGCTAAATAATGTCCTGGACACTAAAGTGCAAAGCCTAGCAAGAGAGAAATTTTAAAAATTAATAAAATATACTTCAAACTAGTTGAAACCCAAGATGAAAGAGCAGGAAAAGAAAATGCTTTCCTTTGAATATTTGCAAACATCAGTACTACTGTACTTGTTATGCCTCAGGTTTTGTTCTGTTTTGTTTTGTTTTCTCCTCTAACCTTTATCAACTGCTTTGTTTTTAAAGTTACAAGTCCCTGTTTCCTGTGATTTGCTCTTCCATCCTTCTGTCATTCTCCCTAAACTGGTATCTCATTTGTTAACCTATCACTGACCAGGGTGTCCCTTCTGGGCCTCAGTTTCCTCTGTATAAGGAGGGAGTTTAAATAACTGTGTTGTTTGTTTGTTTGTTTGTTTGTTTGTTTAAAGTGAGGTCTTGGACATTCTTGGAACCCAGGTAGGGTCCAGATCTGTGTTCCTTACTACTGTATCCCTGGTACCTAGCATAAACCTGGCCACACAATAAAGGCTAAATAAACTTTTGTTAAAATTTTAATTTAAATTTGGGGTCTGCATGTCTACTCTAGTTTTTTGGACATCTTTATTGTTTTTGCTTTCATCCCACAGTAATGATACTATACATTTAGACCTGATTCTTTTAATTTCTCAAGGTTAGTTTCTGTCAGCCTTGAAAGATCCTTAGTTCATTTCAGTTCAGACATTTTTTTGAGTACCTGCCATGTGCCAGGCATTATGCTATCCCCTGAGAATACAGAAATGAGTTAGGCACAGTCTCCTTTAAAATGCTTGAAATGTGGTGAGGTGGCAAGACTCATAAACGGATAACTGTAATAAATGTAGAGTGTACTCTGCCAGAGCTAAGTGGCCAGGTTGCCATGAGAACACAAAGAAGGGCACTCTGGGAAGTTGGGGGTGCACAGAGAGCTTCCTGGAAGACATGATGCTGCAGCAAAGTCAAGAAAGACACAGAAGAATTAGTTCTGTGAAGCACTGGAGAGAAACATGTCCAGGGAAAGAGAGTTCAGGGGTAAAAGGGAGAATCACAGAAGATTGAAGGTTGGTGGGGATTGGCCTCAGAAGACTTTTTGTGCCTATAGGTTAGTAGAGAACCACTGGAAGATTTAAGCTAAAAAGGGTCTTTTCAGATTTACATTTTTCTTTCAGTGTCTTTTTACCTACTACTGTGGCCCTATTGGTGGGCATTAGGAGAACAAAGTCTTTTTTTCCTTGGAAAGGTAGCCTGTCTGTCCTTCTGTCAGCTTTTCAAGATCATCGTAGCTTTTGGTATTCTGCAGTTTCTCTGCGATGTATCTGGGGTTGGATTTCTTACTTTTTCTGCTTGGGGTTTCTTGAGTTTGTTCGGTGTCTTTCATCAGTTGGGAAGTTATCAGCCATTATCCCTTGAAATATTTCCTCTGTCCCATTCGCTCTGCCCATTATGGATATGCAGCTTAAACTTAGGTGTACTAACATATCTCTTCTGTTTTCCATCCTCCTGTCTCTCTGTGCTGCAGTCTGAGTAACGCCTTCCAATAGTCTTCTTGTTACTGCTAACTAGTCTTCTAATTTGGTAATTTGCTTTTCAACTGTCTCATGTGTTCTGACCCTCTTTTCATTGTGTCTTATATAAGAAACTGCAAGGCATCTTTCCAAAGTGGTCTTGACCATTTTACACTCCTACCAATAATGTATGAGGATTCTGGTTGTTCCACAATTGCCGTCATTTTGTGTTGTCCATCTTTGCACTGTAGCCTTCTTATGGGTATAGAATGTTTTCTCATGTGATTTTAGTTTCCATTTTCCTAGTGATCCATGATGTTGAGCACTATTTCATGTGCTTGTTAGCTATTCATGTATCTTCCTCTCTAAAGTATCTGTTCAGATCTTTTGCCCATTTTTAAAATCAATTTGTCTTTTTATTGTTGAGGTTTTTATATATTCTGAATATAAGTCCTTTGTCAGATATATGTGTTGCAAATACTTTCTCCCAATCTGGACCTTCAGATTTATAACATTAATGATGTCTTCTAATGCTTAGAAGTCTTCAATTTTGGTACTATTTTGGAGGTTTTAATTTCAATTATTTTTTATTTCTAGACATCTTGGGTCTTTTTTCAGTTTGGCATGTCACATTTTATGTTTTCTTATCCCCTAGAGATATTTTTAATCTTTAATCTAAACATAACACAATTGTCTTATATCTGATAATTATAGGATCTGAAAGTCTTTATGGATCTGTGTCTGCTGTGCTGGTTCTCGCTCATGAGTTCTTCATGGGTATGCTTGGTTTTGTTTTTCTATAATCTGATTCTTTTTATTAGAAAATTCTTTGGGGAGATTACTTGAACTTTGAATGAAGATTCCAAACTCCAAAGACAATTTGTTTTATTCTGCCAGGTCTAGAGGCACTACGAATGTGGTATTTAAAAAAAAATAACCTACAGAGAAGTTACAAAACCAGTACAGAGATTCTAACGCATCCTTCATCCAGCTTCCCCAAGAAAACCAGGAAATTAATATTGAGACAATACTATTTACATACGTACTGGAATTCTTCCAGTTTTCCCACCAGTGTGGTGGTGGTGGTGGTGTGCTTCTGGCCCACAGTCCAGTTCAAGCCCCCCTATTGCATTTAAATGTCATGTTTCTTTTCTCTCCTCCAATCTGTGACAATTCCTCAGTCTGTCTCTGTTTGCCCTGAACTTGATACTTTTGAAGAGTACTGACCAAGTATTGTGTGGAAAGTCTCTCAGTTTGGGTTTGCCCAAGGTTTGTCATGGCTGGACTGCAGTAGTGTGGCTTCACAGTAGCGGAGTGCGGGTGTGCCCTTCTGGGTGCCTGGCACTGAGGACGTATGACTCGGGTGTTTTCCTGGTGATGCTTTTATCACTTGGTTAAGGTCTGCCCAGCTTCTCCACTATGAAGTTGCTATTTCCTCCTTATTATTAATAAATCTTATGGGGAGATACTTTGAGACTGTTAAATGCCCTGTTTCTCAACAGACTGTAGCCTGCTAATTATTAGCCTTCATCCTGTAGTTGTTGCCTGTAACTTATTACTGTGATGCTTGCTAATGGAGATTTTCTATTTCCATCATTCGTTCTACATTTATCAATCAGAATTTTCTGTGAGGGAGAGCTGCCCTTTTCCCCCCATGCATTTCTTTATTCAATTATTTATTTACCAGTGTGGACTCATGAATATTTCTCTTATTCTGTGTGTTATACTCCATTACTATCATTTTATTGATCACATAGTCCCAGCCTTAGCCACTGGAGCTCCATCAGGTTGACACCTATATCCATTCAGTGAGCCTTCACCATTTTTTGAGCACTTCCTTTCTTTCTGGAGTCATGAGATGTTCCAGACCCATCTTGTATTTTTCCTGCCCCAGCCATAGAGTCAGCTGTTTCTCCAAGGAGTGTTGGTTCATTTATTAGAGAATGTAATTTAGACACCAATATCTGGGACTAGGTGTGCTTATTGCTACTAGGATGCCATTACTTTTAAACCCTCTCAGAGGACAGAGGTAGGAAGTAAGCATATATACAACTAACACACTGTGATGCTTGCCTAATGGCAATTTTCATAAATAGACATCTATAATTATTTCTCAGTCTATCCATTTGTATATATTAAAAACCATAAATTCATACTGATATTTCTAATTCCAATCCAACACCACAGAGTTCATTCTGGCGTTCTTTCTTTATTTGTAACTTCCTTTTCTACAAGAGAAAAACTGGATTCTCATCTATATGTTTAACTTATTTGTTCAGTTCTGTTAAACACATATAGTAGTGTCAGAATTGCTAACCCATACCTTTGTGAAAAACAAATATAGTATTATGTATTACAGTGCACTATCTGTGTATAGTTCCTTTTCTCTTGAACCTTGCAGAGTACAGTCAAAAGACTCTTTTACAAAGTTATTCAGGTTAATTATTTTCTTCTCCACCCCCTTCAGTGTAGTTATGTTATTTATTTGTGGTGTCGTAGGTTTGTTACTATTTGTGTCCCATTGGTTGGTGGTAATAATTTGCATTTGTGAAACATTAATATGGCTCTATCACTAATGTATCAGCACTTTGTTGCTTTTAAGAAGTCTTTTTTATTTTGTTCATTATTTTTAGCTGTTTTCAGTAGGAGGGTCAGTCCAAATAACCTAGCCTACCATATTACCAGAAATGAAGCCTTTTCTCTCTAAAGGTATGGTGAAAATCTTGCTGTCTTCATACATTAGGGAAGAAAAATATATATGTGACAAACTTCACTTCTGAATTCTATTGTTGAAGAGCTTGGGGAAGAATTGGCATACTGAAGCCTAGTGAGAACAAAAAGACTGTTTTACATGTTTTGCATTTATTTATCATCATCTAGTAGGTGTCTATCACTTCTTTTACTATAAATAATCAAGACAGTAGAAAGGCTTGTCGTGTAACATGCTGTCAATAGGGTTATGGCACCCATTACCTAATACGAAAGTTTTTAACAATAAAATCTTGAAGATAAAATACAGACCTCTAGTTAATTGAATTCCCCAGTTAAGCAAAGGGTAATTATAAACCCATTTGGGGTTCAAACTGGTATAGATTTTATTTTTTAAAGTGTATTCGTCTACCTTTCTGACACAGTAGTGTTGTCCATTCCACTTCTGTCAGGTAGAGTTCTACCACCACCCCAGTGATATGTAATCATTATAATTGCAAAATATGGGAAAATCCCAGATGCCCAACAATAAGGGAGCAGTAAATCATAACACATCTACTTGATGGAATATTATGCAGTCATTTAAAGTGATCATTAAGAATAGTAATAATAACATGGAAATGCTTTTGACACAATGCTAAGTGGAAAAGAAAAAAATCTCTATGAATAGTATAATTATAACTAATCATACACACACACTACATAGAAAGATTGGGGGGAAATCAAAATGCTGATTTTTGTTGATACATATTTTAAAACATAACCATTTTCTGCAGTGGGGTTCTGTTACATTTAATTGAATATTTTAATTACTTTTAAAGTAGTGTCCTAAAGCAACAGTTAACCACAATAAAGTACAAATGGTTTGAAATAATTCACTTTTTGTACTAAATTAGAAAAAATTCAGGGTTGTTGCTCTAATGTCACTTTAATTTTAATAAGCATTTTAAGAGGGAACAAAGTGGGAAAGGAAGGAGGTGCTACGTACTGAAGAAAGAGTCCAAGTGCAGAAACTGCAGGGCTGGGTAGGAATCCCAGCTCCAACACCAGCACCAGTGTGACCTTGGGAAGATGACTTACCCTTGGTATCCTCAGGGGTAAATGGGGAAAATCAGATTACCTACTTGTTCATGTTACTGTGAAAAGTAAATGAGATAATAAATGTGAAATGCTTAGAACAGGGTAACACGTATCATAGATGCTTGATATGTGAGCCATTAGGGGTTACCCGCCTCCTCCTCACTGTCACTCTTACTGCCACCACTCCCCCAGGTGTTTCAGGCAGATGCGCATTATCCAGCATGCCCTGGCAGAAAAAGAGGTTGAGAATTTCGCTCTTAAAGTAAAATCCAGTAAATCAGGCAGAGTATTAAAATAGTAATCTTTTCTAATATAATTTCTAAGTTAATTGGCTCACTTTTCTTTCTTTTTGACAAATAAGTTAAATGGATGCTCATGTGTTACTAATGCAATTTCCTTTCCTTCATTTAACGGGAAAGTACATAGTTAACTGTTCTGCTTTAGCCAGTTTAAACAAATTTAAGTGTTCCAGTTTGGGGGAATGTTCATGTTATTAATCATGTCAATAAGGATGATCATGGAACAGCTCTGTTCAATGGAAAGAAAGTAAACTGTCCTGGTTGGTACTCTGACCAAATCAGATGTATTAGGAGAAGGAACGCTCCATCAGTTTGTTTTGCCAACTTGAGGATGAATTAAATAATAATAACCCAAGCACTCAGATAGTAAACAGAGTTCATTTCAGATGGTTCAAAGACTCTATAAGTATTAAGCTTTTCAGCACGCTTTAATAAAACCAGTTATTTCTCAAATGTCTTCTTTACCATCCAATATGTATACAATAAAAGTAAAAGAGGCTTATATTTTTCAGAATATTAGAAATGAATATCTAAATATAAATGTTTCCTAGTACCCAGTGGTGGCAAGGTATTGGGAAGGAGGCATATTTATTGGAAAGGGTAGAAATTAATACAAGCTTTTTGGGGGACAGTTTGGTAATACCTATCAAAATAAATATTCATATCCTTTTACCTAGTGATTTCACTTATAGGAATTTATTCACTTGTAGGGTGTTCTCCCACAAGCAAAAGATTGGGTAAGCAAAAATGTCTTTTGCAGCAATGTTTATAATAGCAAAGAATTGGTACACTAAACACTCATAAGTAGGGACTAGTTAAATTATGGTATATTCCTGTAACTACAATTGTTAAGTATAAGGTATATCTACATATTGACATGGAACGATGTTAAAACCTATTTTAAGACAAATATTTTAGTAATGTTTAAGATAGATATGAATAGTAAGTTTCTAGAAGGATTCACAGAAACATCTCTTACATGGATAATATTACAGTTATCATTGGAAAGTAGCCCTGATGACTGTGGATAAGTGGGGACTTTAACTTTAATTTCATTTTTTCGGTTCTCTTTAGTTATCTTTATTCTGAATATCATTGCCCATATTATAGAAAAAATGTTAAAAAGTTTAAAAAGAAAAAAACAAATACCTGGACTAAAATCTTACCATCTTTTTAACATTGATCTGTGATTATAGATGTCATTCTTTGCCACAGTTTTGCCACAGCTGTTATTGTCTGCTTAGTCAGACATGGTAGCAAAAACTCATCATTTGGGGAAGTAAACTGTAAGTACCATATCTGCCATTTTCTACTATAAGAATCAATTGTCCTAATAAGACACCACCACCACCACCACCAAAATAAGTCCCAGAGTCCAAATTTAGAAGTAGTGAAATTTGTATCTCCAAGGGAGGCATGGCTCCTGAATATTTGCTGGTTATTGAATACCTTTGAAAGACCACCAGGAAAGCAAAACTGAAAGGTATAGCTGCCAAATATTCTGTATTTCTTCCTATTTTTTAGTTTGACCCACCCACCTCCATGATGTTGGCCAAGTCACTTAACAGGCTGTTTTCAGTGCAGACCCCAGAAGTGGCTGTGCATGACAGCGCCCTGTCCATACACTTGGCGTTCTCAGTAGTACCTGATTTTTTAAAAAACAAAGGACTAATCCTTGGATCTTTTGCTATTTCCCTAAACTTCAGTGATTTGACTCAGTCCAAGAGAGTACTGAATCAGAAAAAGAGAAATAGGCATTCCTTTAGACCTGCCCTTTTTGTATTAATGTGTAAAGGAGGAATATCCTATAATTTGGGATAGTGAGACTCAGGGAAAATGACTCCTACATCTGTACACATGTGTATAGTAGGACAGGAACTCTAACTAACCCTGCTCATCTGACTCTTGACTTTGTTTCTCTCCATATACCACTCCTCTTCTCAGGAGCAGAGCACGTCTCTTCAGAGAGTCCACTATTATCCTGGCTAACTCTCCTACTTGAGGAACTTCAGAGAAGTTCTGAAACTAATTATGGAGCTAAGACTGGTTTTGTGGGCTTCCTGATACTTTAATCAGAAAGCATCTAGTACATTAGAGTTATGTACAAATTTAAGAGATTATTGCTTAATTTATGTGTAGAGACAGCTAATACTCATTCTATTAGTCAGTTGTAAAGGTCTGAACCAGATTCTATCTCTGAAAAAGAAGAAAATAATTTACTTTGAAAGATGCTTTAGCTCCTTGCAAATGGTTGGTTTATCACTTGGGGTGATCTGTCCCCTCCATCACCATCACAGGCAAATGACTGGCCACCCAGCTGGAGGTGGTGTGGTGTGGTGGGAGAGCACAGAACCAGGAGGCCGAAGACTAGGGAGTGCCACTCCCTCTCAGCATCTTCCTCCATGTCTGAAAAATGAGGCCAGCAATTCCTGCTTCTTAGGGCTGTTGAAGAGTCTAATGGGAGATGTAGATTAAAAGCCTTTGTGAACAGTACATCCCTGGGCACATCTGAGAATCAAACATTTAAAGATGATATGATAGCTTAGTGGTTAGGAACTCAGACTCTGGAGTCAGGCTTCCTGGTACAAAGAGACCAATTTTATCTCTAGGAAGATCACTTTGAGAGGAGACTAATCTACAGGAGCATTTCTGACACCTCCTGGACTAGATTTGTAACCCTCAGTGTTGTCTCATGATTCATATCAAGCCAGTGATGCTCAGGATAAGGTCAGCTGCCTGAATCACCAGTGCTTTGCAAATCTAAACATATTTGAAACCCTGGTAGTCAACTGCATTAAGTACTGGCAATCATTTATGAGAGAGAATTTTCCTTATGAGCCCTAAATTATATTAGGTGGAATTTAAAGAGTCTTAAATAAAATTGCTTAGTATTAAAAAAGAAGGGAAGGAAAAAAAAGAGCCTTGCTAAATGTGACTGGTAAGGTTTGGTTCCAATAGTAAGTGATAGAGGAAGAACTACTTCAAGATACAAGAAGGCAGCATTGCAGTCCTAATTTGAGGGTAAGACACCTCAAGGTTTACCATTTTGACACCGGCGCTTATTGAGATGTTGGGCAAGTTCCTTCACTTCCCTGAGCCTGTTCCCTCATTAGTAAGTTAAGGATGATAGGCCCTACTTTGGTTGTGACCAAATTACATATTGTGGGATGATGCATTTAAAGCATTTAGCATAGTTCTTGGTAGATAGTAAGCATTCAGTAAATATACAAATGTTATTTTTAGGCAAGGATGACTAACATGGTGTTTCTAAGTGATTAAGGAGACTAAAACAAGCTGGTGGTGTATGAAATTAAATTTAGAATAAGGAAGAAAAAGAGATGGTTTAATTTTTGTTGTGTGTTTTGTAATTGTTTAAAAATTAAAACCATAGGTTAAAATTTTTATGTGAGTCTCACGTGGGGACAACATTTGTTGAAACTGGGACCAAAACAACGATGGGCAATTAGTTATATAGCACTTGAAGATAAAAAGAACTTTGAACATGTAAACTACTAATGTGAGAGCCTCATTGAGCAGCTAGCCTACCATTTCAACATTATCACCATCGTCCCACCTTCCCCAAAAGCCTTCCCTAACCATTTTAGCACATGGTGATCTCTCCCGAGTACTCATAAAGCTTACTGACCCCATTTGGCCTCCAGAAAGCACTGAGGCAGTTACTTGACCCGCTCCGTGGCTCCCCTCTCTCCAGGGCAGGGCAGTGTCCAGCGTTCCTCAGTGAGGGCTGGGCTGGGCACTCAGGAGGAGGACAGGAATTCTACTCAGGGAGCATTCTTTCAAAATACTCTCCTGCATATTCGAGAGAAGGTGCTGACACCCTGAATGTATTTGGTGTTTGCTGTGTTTCAGCTTTAGGGAATAAATGGATTAGAGTAGGAATTGAGCACCTCAACCAGTACAATCCCAAGAATCAAAAGTTGCAAAAAATGTCCTTGAGGAATAAATGGCAAAAATCTTAACAGAAACAACAGGGAATTTCCAATACTGCCCATATTGAGTGGAAGTGAGAAATGCAGAGGTGATTTGCTCGGGCCCTGATGAGGAAATGGATGGGAGAAATAAAGGAATTTCCAAGGTAGTCGGTATATCTGTATTCTTTCATGTAAAATGCTGAGACTTTCAGTTTGGTGGATGTTCGCTGAGCTGATGCTATGTGCAGAGTAATAATGGTAGCTAATACTTGAAAGCTTACTATTTCCCAGGCTGTTTCCTCTGATCAGCAAAGTAGGCCTGGACCTACACAGAGTCATTTATGGTGGACAAGGGGTGGGAGTTTGTCTTGTTTGGGCACTAGAAAACAAATGGACCAGGAGCAGGCCACCAGTCTGTCTCATCCTCGCAAAAACAAAAGTTCAAAGAGATGCCTGAGAAATGGAAGGCATCCCTTTTACTCCCTTGATTCCTGAGTAGTTCTCTTTGCACCACTCTGAAGGTGTCCTCTGCTTGCAGGCATCAGAAGTTGAGAGACAGCTCTCCATGCAAGTCCATGCCCTCAGAGAAGACTTCCGGGAGAAAAGCTCATCAACCAACCAGCATATCATCCGGCTGGAAAGCCTTCAGGCCGAGGTGAGCGCCCCCGCGAGGCAGTGCTTGGAGAGGGAAGTGTTTTCCTCCTTGGAGGTGCTGCACTGGGTCCTTTGGATAAGGAGCCCTTTGAACTAGGAAACAAAACCCTGCTCTATCTAAAACCTCTGAAAAGCGATGTATCTGTGAGAAACTAACGGGGAACATTTGATCCATGTTCCTTTGGGTGGCCTCTTGTCTACCCAGAGAAATAAGTCTGCTTACAGTTACTGCCAAGTGTGTTAAAATCATGAATTTCTCACACTTTACTGGCTAATTTGACCCTTCCAAAAATATCCCTGCCAGTCCTAAATAGAAGGTAGGAAAGGGACTCTTGCCTTTCTTCATTCCAGTTAGATCCAGTACAGTCCACCTTAATGGGACCTACTGTTATTCTCACCTATAAGATGAGAGTAATAGAACTGTGTGCCTCTAGGGTCGCTATAGGTGTGGGTGTCCGATGAGTTAATGGGTGGAAAGTACTTTGCTGGTGCTTTGAGCAGAGCTATGTTACTGAAAGCATCTGAGAGGCAGAACTTGGTAGCCGGGGTCTATGGGCCTGAGTGCCAGGGGGAAAGGGAAAGTAGCACTTAGGGGACAATACTGTGAGGATCAAGGTAGTCTCAGGGGAGGGTCATAACAGCAGCCCAAATGGGCTCCTCCCCCCCAGGGAGGGTTGCATCTGCACCTGAGGACCCCTTGGCCAAGTGTCTGAACAGCAGCCTTCCAGCTAAGTTACCCTTCGAGGGACAGGCCAGGGCAGGTGCATATGCGTCTGCACTGTGATTAAGTGCTGCTCCCCTGCTGCAGAAATGACCTGAAGATGTTTTTCCTAAAGTCTGTCCATATCTTCTCTTTTCTCCTACCTCTCATTCCCTTCCTTCCTCCCTTCCCTTGGAATTCCTACTGGTATTGAGCAGCAGGTTCTCGAAGTAAGTAGTTTGCTCCCGGGGGGTTTGGCATGCCTGTCTGTGGCCATTTGTGTGCATGCCTTGCCGTTCAGCTGCCTCTGCCAAGCTCTTACTCCTTCCAGTTGCCTGTCTTCCTCTCCACTCTACTCACTGTTTCGAGATCCCTGTGACACAGGGTCATTCCCAGGAATGATTGCCAGATTTGGTCACAGGTTGCAGGGGGTAGGTTGGGGTGAGGGAGTTGCCACCTAATGCCAATTCCTTGCTTCATCTGGCAACAGGGCTACTTTAACAGCCAAGCATTGTTCATTTCAAATAAGTTACTTCATGTAGCTCTGTACTTGTTAAGTTCTTCTAAGGCGCTGGGGGTTGTGATCAGAAATGTATTATTATTTCACTGAGTGAAACCTGGGAAACAGATTATCCATGGAAGGAAAATGTAACGGTTAGAGGGTTTTTAAATGAAAATCAACTAGTAAAAATTCTCTTCACGTGGGAAATGTTGCTTCAGTGTGGAGAACAGCAGGTCCATTCACAGAAGTGGCCGCTTGGTCCCTTACCCAGGTGCACACTTGAGAGACAGTATTTCTTTTGGGGCCAGATGCCTAATCTCCCTGGACAAAGGCACATACCTCCCCAGGACAGCGTCCTAGCTGACTGAGCGGTGGCCAGGGAAGATCTGTGCCTGATGAGCAGAATTCTAGGAGAGAGAGCGAGAAGAGCCAAAAAGCAGAGGGGAAAGTGGGTTCCAGAGGACCTCAGACAAGTTAGACATGCATTTCAGAATCTCCCCGGGAGTCTGAGGTCGGCGCCCTTTGTGGATTATTCTCCAAGCCAAACTAGAGAGCATGAAGAGCATCTTCACCATGTCAGGAGAATATTTCCAACAAGAAGCTGGATGAGAGATCAGTCCAGCAGAGACCTGATAAGTGGGAGGAGCCAGGAATGCCTGCAGGACTCCAACCATCCCCCAAGGCATCCCATAGCCCCTGAGCAGGTGGCATTCTTGGGGTGAAGCATTGCTGGCCTTGGGGAATGCTGGCTCAGCTTCTCACCCTTCAGACCTTGAGGTCAGAGAAGACTTGGCATCCCATTCCTCTTTTCCTCTGTTTTCTCACTGACACTGAAGAGACTAGACAGACCTTCCTAAAAGAAGATACATATCTCTTGAGAGTGCCTAGATGCTCCGTGTACAAACATACCAGCCTGTTTAATAAAAGGAGAGAAATTGCTTCTATTCATAAGTTACTTGGCTGAGGCAAAAGACACTGTCCCTGTGCTGTTCCTTCCCAGGACCCGGGCTGATGCAGGCACTGCCTTCTTTCCTGTACCCTGCTAGCTCCCCCGTTAACTTGGGGCCCTGGGTCTGAACTGTGGCCTCTAGGTCCAGACCTGCCCCCAGGGGGCAAAGGACAGAAAAGAACTGTAGTGTAGGAAAATACAGCAGCTCCAAAGGCTGGCGTGGGCATCTTCTTGTGCTCATTACTTGAGAAGGAAGAATCCTACAGCAGATTAGATTTTACTTCCCAGTAAATTGTGGGGTTGAGGTAAAGTAGGCAGGCAAGGTGGGGCCCTTCTTTGTCTTATCTGTGGAATTTCCAGAACACTAACCTTCCCTTTCTCTGCCTGGCATCCCACATTCCAGCTTCCACCCTAACTCCCACCCCTTCCCAGACAGGTTTCTGGAGGGGAGGGGTTTTCTCCTCAACCTGGGAATCCACAGCTGTTCTCTCAGAGGTGGCGGCAACAGGCAGAGCACCTGGGGAGACACGTGCCTTTTCGTTTGGGGCTAGTCCCTCCTTTGCTAGTCACCTGCACGGGTGTAACTCCACACCACCTCTGTGGTTCTCCACCCTTTCAGATCAAGATGCTGTCAGACCGGAAACGGGAGCTTGAGCATCGCCTCAGCGCCACCTTAGAGGAAAATGACCTGCTCCAGGGAACCGTGGAGGAGCTTCAGGACCGGGTGCTGATCCTGGAGAGGCAGGGCCATGACAAAGACCTACAGGTACTGCGGCAGAGAAGCTGTCCCGTAGAACCAGGGCCAGGTAAAAGGAGCGCTTCACTGCCGAGCCCGAAGGAAAAGCTAGGAGGCTCATGCCGCCCCTGGGGTCAGGGTAGATGCAGCCGAGGTCTCTGCGGGCCTTGTAGTCCTTGGGCACTCACTAACTTGGCCAGTCTGGCTGTGCCAAGAAGAAATACCTCACTACTCACAGGTCATCCTTCCATGTTTTATTCTGAGCCACTGGCCCCTGGAGCTGTTTCCCAGAGTTCTCTCTGGGCTATTACCAAGATTGGAGCACCAGGGGTGTCATTCTGCCTCCTAGGGTTTATGAAATCTGCTAGAGATTTCAGAGCGAGCCTGTGACTTTCAGTGCTCAGCTCACCATGCTCTCTCTCTCTGCTGCATTCAAGCTGATGCATTTAGTTGGCTGGCACTGAGCAGAAACCACTGCCCACTGAAAGAAGATACCCACTAAACACAGCAAGACCTAATATCCTACTTCTGCCAGTTGCTAGAAAAGGCATAAGCTGACCCCATTGTGAGCCTAATTAGCCCCTTCTTCCTAAAGGAAATTGCTTTGTCATGGCCATATTTGCCCTTATTTGGGAAATACCAACAGGCCTTAGCTGAATCCCCAGGCTCACACTTGACAAGAAACAGCCCCCTAAACAAAAAGACAATCACTCCCAGCCTCCCGTGAATTACAGAACAACATCTGCTACCAAGAGAGCTCTGCCAGGCTGGCCTAGGAGCACCTGGACCAGTGACTAAGAGTACATTGCTTCCCCTTGGGCCTCCTCTGAGCATGCCATGCGGTGGAGTAGATCACAACAATATCATTTGTGTAGAGGTGGTCAGCCAAGTATACTTGAGCACACGATGGGTCCCTGCCCAAAGACCAGGCCACAGAAAGCCCCCTGGCTCAGCAGAGATCACAGCTACTGATACTGTCAGCTAAGCTGCCATCTGAGTGATTAACCCCTTTAAGGACAAATTAGCCATTTTTCTCCCTCCAGGTTTTTGGTACCTTCAGTTCAGAACTTTGCATATAGTAGGGCCTCAATAAATGGTGAGTAGAAAATGATGCTAGCTAAAACCTCACAGCAGTTTTCAAGATGGAAAAGGAATTTGCTCATATTTTAAGGTTAATGTTAGTAATAGTGAGCATTCATATGCTTCTATACAGGGAACAGAGTGCTTTTGCATACATTCTAAAACTGAGGCTTAGAAAAAATGATTTTTCCAAAATAGTATAATAAGTCCTTGGTAGAGTCAAGAATAGAACCCTTACCTCTGATTCACCTGGTACTCGGTGATAATTTCTAGTGTATCACATGCCTCTTGCGAGTCAGTGTTTTACCAGCATGTATTAACCTGTCATACACTCTCCTTGGGGTTGCTGTGGTAGAGTCTGGAGAGGAAAAGGAAAAGAAGTACAGGAAAATGGAGAAGTGGCTCTGCTTAAAAGAATCTTTCAGTCTAGCATGAATTCAAAAATGAGAAGTGCTTATTTCATATTAAGAAATGGGGATCTGGGAGTGGAGAGGAGCCGGGACCAGTGTGGGCCATCCAGCAGCTGTTCTCTAGGAGTGAGAGGCGAGTCATGCCACGTTCGCACCCTCTCCATCTGCATAGTCCCTGTCCTCTGATTGGCCTTCTCTAAGAATGAGAGGGTGGCACTCACCTCAAGGCCCATCAGGTCAGGCAGTTCCCACTGTGATTTGGAAAACTGCACTTAAGGGCTGAATTCTCATCTTTCTCAACTCTTTGTATTTATTTTCCTTCAGTTTATATGAAACTCTCCTTAAATTGCTGCTAATTACCAGTGTCCTCCAGAAAGCCCTCTGCTGCTGCTGACATAGTCTGTACCAATACAGAAATAAGAATTCTACCTCACTCAGGTGGCAGTTGAATGGTTCTAAGTTAGACTTGTAATATGTAGGGCTGATGGCCTTAGAATGTATATAATCCCAGGATTTTAATCCTTTTCCTCAGACAAGGGATGAGAGGAAGGCTGAGCAGGCAGGGCAGAAGGCCTGCCATAGCCAGAGTGGCCCCCTTTTATCTGGCTCACTCTGTAATTGAGGTTCTACTGCCAAACAAAGATTTTTAAACCACATCAAATCCAACTCTGATTTTTTTGTTCAGGCTGAGAATAGGAATAAAAATTGTTATTTATTGAGCACCCAACAAGTTAAAAAAAAACAGGCATTTTGTTAAACTCTAAATACCCAGTAAAGGATTTTATCCCACCAAGGGCCTCTTACAACTTGCCCTGTTTGAAATTCAGCTGGACCTCTTGCAACATGTGTGCAGGGGCCTTGTCCCAGTGAGTGGTTGGATTTCATCAGCAGAGAAGGCAGGCCCCACTCACAGTGGGGTGACCCAGGAAGCAGGTGACCCAGAGCCTGGACCTGACTCTGATGCTGAGTGTGTACCATTAGGCAGATCACTTAAATCAAGCTGTCTCTGTTCCATCAGTGTAAATGGGGAGAGTGTCCCCACTTCTACCAACTTCAGGGACATGAGTATTGTGAGTCTGAACTTAGTATATTATGTAAACACAAGGCATTTGGTGTCTTCCTTGTTCATGCATATAAATACATTGAGTGTCACCTTCATTATATAAATGATGATCTTTCTTATTTTAGAGGGTCATTATATTTACTAGACTCTTTACTGGTTTGGTTCAGTTTTTCTGCATGTCTGTGGATCAGCTATTGGCCAGAGAGGGCAGACCTGTTCTCTTGCTGTTACAATGAATTAAGCACCTTCGAATGTGCATGAGTAATTGAACTAATTTTGCCCAGTGCATAAGAACCTGTACTTGTCTGTGCTGGACTTCTCCTGCTGGGATGTATGTGGAGCTGCTTAGAAAATAATTGTAAAGCATTTTCCAATTTAATATGCTGTTTGTAATTGTGCCAAGTGATTCCTAGGAATGTCTTTTATTTTTTTTTTAATCCTAATTTCTTCTTTCTGAGTTTGCCCAAAACTGGGGCTGGAGGTCTTCCCACTGGACCAGCAGGTATTGCTGATCCATGGGAACCATGCAGAGCAGGCTTGCCAACTCCTTTTTCATCCTCTGAGCAGCCAGGCTCCAAACTCTTCCTAGTTAAGATGCATCCAGATCTCTGGTGCCATTAGCCAACCCTTATCTGATACTGAGCAGCAGAGGTGAGGCACCCAGGGCACCTAGAGGATTGGCTCCAGTCTCTGTAAGGCAGCTTGCTCCATTCAGAACCACAGAGCTGAGTTGCTGCCTGCTGCCCTGTGGTCTCTGGGTCTTTGGAGAGAAGGAGGAGCCTGGCCTGTAAATTGTGATCCCTGCAGTGCTGTCCCCTCCCCACCACTGGTATCGCCCTCCTTCTCTGAGCTACACATGCTGTGTGGGCCCTTCCCAGGCCAAGTGCCTTATCTGTAAACTGAGGTAAGACCCAGAAAGTTGGGGAGAATGCTTTTCCCATGGGATTGGGAACTCTGGGTATTACTGCCCAGACATTATTCCAAATCCTACCCCCAACTCCTTTCCAAACAATCCTTTCCCCTTAATTTTTTCATTAAAATACAATACACGTATGGTAAAGCACACAAATCTCAAGTGGACAGCCCAGTGGATTTGTACAAATACATAAACCCATGTAACCACCACCCAGTTCAAATATATCCCACTTGAGCAGCCTACATGCCTCCCTCCTGCCCCCTCCCAGTCAGTACCATGCCCCTTCTCCAAAAGCAAGCCTCTATTCCAGCTTTCATCTCTTCATCTCAGTGACGTTTTGGAACATCTTACAAGTGGAATCATGTGTTACATATTGTTTTATGCCTGGCTTATGCTCAACATCATGTCTGAAATTCATCCATGATCTGGCATAGCGTAGCAGCTGGTTCTTTTTTCACTACTGTGTAGCATTCCAGCATGCAACTACATCCATGCTCTTGTTTATTGGCGTTTGGATTGCTTCCCATTTGTGGCCTTATGAACAACATCCTATTTGTCTTTCATGGGCATGTGTAGCCCTTTGTGTCGGGGCTGATGATCAGTGCATGTCACCCATCAGAAAGGGCCAGTTTTCCCCATCAGCAGTGAAAGTTCTGGTTATTCCACATCCTCACCAATACTTGATATCATTTTGTTATTATTTATTTTTTTATTTGTTTGTTTTCTCCATTCTGGTGGGAGTCTAATGGTATCTTACTTGTGTGCTTGCATGTATGTGTTTAATTTTTTATTTTGGAGAATTTCAGACAAACTAAAGAATAGTATAATGATGCCCCATGTACCCCATTGCCCAGCTCTACAACGATCCCTGGCCAGTTCCACTGCATCACATCCACTTGCTCCTCTCTTACTTATTTTGAGGTAAATCCCAGGATTTTTGTAACTTCCACCTGTAAATAAAGAATACCTCTAAATGATAAGAACTTTAAAAAATAGAACCACAGGACTGTTAAGCCAAAAAGTTTAGCAATATTTCCTTAATGTCACCAAATATTTAGTGTTCAGATTTAGTTGTCTTACAGGTGTCATAATTGTTTCTCATACTTGTCATTTGAATCAAGGTACAAATTGAAGTAGACCTACACACCACAGTTGATTGCTATGTCTCTTTTAAGTTTTTTTTAATCTATAGATTCACCATTTATCTTTTTTTTCCCTTGAAATTTATCTGTTGAAGAAACTGAACTGTTTGTCCTATAGAATTTCCCAAATCTGGGTTTTGCTGAAAGTATCTCCCAAATGTAATCAGCATGTCCCTCGCTCTGTATTTTTCTGTAAATGGATCTAGAAGCATGATTGGGTTCAGGATCCGCTTTTCTTGGTTGTTTTTGGTTGAGGAAGCCTCACTGCCATTTGATTTCTCTTTGAAAGCTGCATCAAAGTCAGCTGGAGCTCCAGGAGGTGCGGCTCTCCTACCGGCAGCTGCAGGTGAAAGTGGAAGAGCTCGCTGAGGAGAGGAGCCTGCAGAGCTCCGCCGCCACCAGCACGTCCCTGCTGTCTGAGATAGAGCAGAGCATGGAGGCCGAGGAGCTGGAGCAAGAGAGAGAGCAGGTGCCCACATCCCTGTTGCTCCAGCATGTGAGCTTGCCAGCGGAAAGTGGGGGGCAGGCTGTGGACTTAAAGAGCCCATCAGCCTTCCCGTCAGCCAGTGCCTACTGTTTCAGCTCCAAACTGGAAGGGCCTGTAGCCCTGTGCCTCGCAAGCCCCTAGGCCTGATGGCTAGGGCTGTCCTGAGGCAGGCCCTGACCGAAATGTCCCTGGCTCACCATCACCCCAGGGGCTCTTAGGAAGTGCCTGTTAATTAATCATCAGCCTCATACCCCTTGTATTGACAGGGTTCTAGAATATTCTCAATCCATTCAGTCGGCTTCTTTTCATACTACTCATAACCACTTATTCCCCCTAATCAAGTACTGACTCCTACCAAAGTCTGACTATGTACAGAAGTGTTTTATATAGCAAATGAGAGGAACTAAGGGGCAGGGAACAAATCGGGAGTCTGTAGAGATGTTACCAGGCCAAGAAGTATCTTGGGATCCCAGAATATTTCTTAGGTGATTAAAAAACAAAAAATCCTTTCTCCTAGAACTAGTATCTTGGCTGTCAGTATCTTGGGTTCATACCTGAGAAAAAGACCAGTTGTCAGTCTTCTCTAGAGTCCATAATCAAGAATAATTCTTTGTGGGGCAGCTGAGACTGCAGCTCTGGGAGGCCTACTGCCAGGTTCGCTATCTTTGCTCACACCTCCGAGGAAACGACAGTGCTGACTCGGCCGTCTCCACGGACTCCTCGATGGACGAGTCTTCAGAAACCTCATCTGCCAAGGATGTGCCGGCCGGCAGCTTGCGCACTGCCCTCAGTGAGCTCAAGAGACTGATACAGAGCATCGTGGATGGCGTGGAGCCCACGGTAGGAGGCCAGACTGAGACGCTCCTCACCCCACAGGATCGGCTAGTGGGAGGTAGAAACCAAGTGCAGGGGGTGAGGCTAACCGTGGAACCTTTTAAAAATTGTGCAGTTTTTTTCTGAGTGCTTATTGTGGGAGAGCAGTGAATAGTGGTGATCAGGGAGAGGGGCTGAGTGCCAGGGAATGGAAGGCTGCAGAGGCTTCTTCCTGCAGACACCAGGCTACAAATGGAGTCTTTTCTCCATACAGTTATGCACAGGCTATAGTGGCCTCAAGTTCAAGCGCTTTTCTTGGAAGCTTTGAATATAGAAATTTGGATCCAGATAAAAAATGCAAGTTACTTTTCTGAAGCCCATTGTTCCTAGTGGTGGGGTTAGCTATGAATAGGCAAAACTAAAAGATCTGAAGCTTCTGCTAGAAGATCTGAGGAAGTTGGGAAGATTAACCAGAGCCTTTTAGAATTACAGACATGGCTCCCCCTGAGGCAGAGAGGAATGTCCCCCAGGCTTCCAGGCAGACTGGCATCTCCCCCAGCTTCATGACAGCCTTCTGTGGCCTGCCTTTCCACCACACTTCAGCTCTCAGGCTACTGTTTCTCTGCAGGTCTCACCCTCCTTCAGAACAGTTGTCTTTCTGCCCGAGTTAGATGGAGTCGGATGACAGGGTGCCCGCCCCTATCTGACCCGGCTGTGTTGGTTTGTGGAATGTATCATAGCGTGGGGGCCAGAGGCTGGGTCACCATGTGAAAAGGGAGCATGTCAGGGTGAGGTGAGCTGTTCACTCCAGCTTCCCTTCCCTGAAGCCTAAAACAGAAAGAAAATAATATCTAGCTATTGTTTGCGGTGGAAATTGAGCAAGACAATCTCTCTCCTCTAACCCTTTCTTTCTTCCTTCCTTTGTGTCTCCTCTCTTTCTTTCTCTCTGCTCCCCGCCCCACTGCCCTCTGCCCTCACAATGCTGCCCTCCCCTATCTCTGCACCCCCTGCCCCCCCACCCTCTGCCCTCACAATGCTGCCCTCCCCCATCTCTGCACCCCCTGTCCCCCCACCCTCTGCCCTCACAATGCTGCCCTCCCCCATCTCTGCACCCACCGCCCCCCACACCCTCTGCCCTCACAATGCTGCCCTCCCCCATCTCTGCACCCCACACACACCCCACCCTCTGCCTTCACAATGCTGCCCTCCCCATCTCTGCACCCCCCATCCCCCCGCCCTCTGCCCTCACAACGCTGCCCTCCCCCCTCTCTGCACCCCACACACACCCCGCCCTCTGCCCTCACAATGCTGCCCTCCCCCATCTCTGCACCCCACACACACCCCCCCCTCTCCCCCCACAATGCTGCCCTCCCCCCCCTCTGCACCCCACACACACCCCCCCCCCTCCCCTCACCATGCTGCCCTCCCCCATCTCTGCCCTCCCCCATCTCTGCACCCCCCCCCCCCCGCTGCCTTCACCATCTCTGTGGTTGGCGGCTCTCTCTTTTACTGTCAGAGCTCTCGGAGGCTTGACGATGACTCCTTAGAAGAACAGATAAGGCAGACCAGTGAGGATTCGAGAGCTCTGAGGGAGCTCATGGAGGGAGAGAGGGGTAAACTGAGGCAAAGCCTCGAGGAGCTGCAGCGACTCCACAGTCAGGTGAGCACCTCAGTCCAGCACAGGGGATGTGCACAGGCTCTCTGGGGACCACTGTGAGGGTCCCTCTCCCGGGTCTGTTTGAGAAGCAGCTCTCTGGCAGCTCCTCAGTGGACGGTGACCTGAAGTTGGGTGAGCTGGTGTCTTCCAGGGAAGTAGTAAGTCCTCTGGTTTAGCCCAAAGTAAAAGTGTCAGGATAAGAGTAGCTGACCCTCCATTTCCTCCAGCTACACGCTGTCTTCTACAGAGCCTGAAGAATCTGGTGGAATCTGACAGCTTAAAGTGCCACAGCTTCCAGGACACTTACAGATGTTTTTCTGACAGCTTCTGAGCAGGGAGGTCTGCAAACCAAGGGACAGTTGACCTTTGCCGGCCTGCCCTCTCTCTGTAAGAGCCGTGGTCCCCTCTGCCGGCCGGCGTTGCAGCTTGAGAAGCACCTCCCGCCGCTCTCACTGCTCCTTTCCCTTTGGATCATTTCATCTCTCTTGCAAACACCAGAGAAGAACATCTGTATTCTGATCCAAATGGGTTTTAAAGGGCTTAGGAGCAGTCCCACCCAGAAAGGAGCTTCTAAAATCTATCCCAGGAAGTAAGTAAAGGCGCTTCCTTTTGACTAGGGTCTTGTGTAAAGGTTCTGCCCCACTTGGCACTGAACAGGTAGCATCTGAACCCTGCCCCCACCCAGCTGCCCCCTTCTTTCCTTGTCCAAAGCAAGTATCCCTTCCTGCCACACGACATTGCTGAGATGGAATGTAGCCTGGCTTTCAGTTCAATCAATATCCTTAAGTTTAAAGGGCCTCATAGAAATAAACACGTGTCTTTTTTTGTGTTGCACCCATTAGACTTCCTAATATTCTCTTGGAAGACATTGGGAGACTCACACAGCCACCACTGCACTCTTCCTTCTGGCAGGTGGATGTTCTCTTGCCTAAAACAAGACCCTCAGGTGGTTGTTTGGCTAGGGAGTAGTTCAGACTTAAGACAGATCTTCCAAACTGGAAGAAGAAAATACAAGAGAAAGTGGATCTAAAGGTTCTTTGGATTAATAAAAGTTTCATTTATGTCAAAGGCTAGATTTCAGTGGGAGCTTCTGTTTATCGGTTCTTCGATATTAGCTGGCTTTTTGTTTTGTTACATTGCTTCTCGGAATTACAGAACTGAAAACACCAGAGGCCGTTATTTCATTCAGAAACATAAGCAAAGTGTAGGTTGCTGAGAGTCTGATGTGGAAGTGTTTAGGAAGCTATCTCCATCAAGGAACTTTCCTTCAAACTTCAACTGATAACTAGTTTAGGCCAATTCCTGTGTATTGCTTTTCAAAAAGCTCATCAGGCAGAGAGTTACTCTTCATTCCAGTGGGGGTATAGAATTGGGCTTCTCTCGTGGATCATCTCTTCCTAAAAGCCCAGCAAACCTCTCAACCAGATTGCATCCATCCAGAACTGTCCCCTGGGTGTAACACTGGCTTCCCGAGGCAGTGCGGGGAAGCAGATTGAGTCCCAATAGTAGTGGAAACGGCAGCCACCACAGCAGGCATGACGCTCCTCACACAGTTAGCTCAGCATCTGGGCACCCTTGTGCACCTGCGCTGCACCAGACCCTGGAGACACAGGATGAATGTGGTGCACCCCTGCACCCCAGAACCTCTCAGTATCGTCAGGAGAGTCAGACCAGCTTGTACCGTTCTGGAGGGCAGAGCCCAGACAAGGTTCCAATAGACAAACCTCATCCAGTGTATGATCAGGCTCCAGGCCTACGGCTTTTTTACCTGAGCGTGTTCTTTTCTCTCCTGGAAACTAGGCCAGAGGTAAAAGTGGAAAAACCTGGAAGGTGAGGTGACCTCCAATAACCCACCCCTGCCGATGCCTACCCAAATTTTAAAATAAAAGAGAGTCCAAGGTTCATTTAATTGATAATTACATTTGAGGCAAAAATCTGTAGCCAGACCTGAAGACTAGCCCACACCTCAGCCATGGGGCGCTGCCTGCCCTCCTGCCCCCCGCTCTGCCCCCCAACAGCTCTCCTGGCTCCTGCTCACCCCTGGCAAGCGCCGACTGCAGGGCCTGGAGCAGCTGCTGGGAGGCAGGAAGGGCCTTCGGAGCAGCAGGAAAGCTAGTTACCTGCAGGGGCCCCTTAGCCAGTTCCCTGGCCAGGAAGGCAGGCTGTGGGAGGCACAGAAAGAAACACATTCCAAGTCTGGTCATTTTTCATCTTTATGCTTGACGGAGTGCGTGCCAGGTACTCTCGAAGGGGCGTGAAAACAGAGAGCGTGTACTGGGAGCAGTTAAGGTCTTCTCACCCATGGAGCCGAGGGGGCCCCTCCTCCCTAGAACCTCAGTGTGTCCTCTTTCTCCTGGCCTCGGAGCCATGCCATTTCAGACCTTCATTCGTCCTCGCCCTTGCTTTGGCCGCCACTTCCCGAATCATCTGCCTCCCCTCAGCCCACATGAGGCTGGGGTGCCCTTCCAGCGTCTGGACTGACTGGGCCTTAAGTCATGGGAAGCCTCTAGGCCCCGTGGCCCCCTGGTCAGGCGGTTCCAGCCTTCCTCCTGTTTCCATCTCACCCCCTCGCTTTAGCAGAATTGAGCCTGGGCTGTGAGAGGACGTGCGCACGCTCCCCACGCTTTCCCACATGTGGCTCTTTCCTTTGGCCCCTTCTCTTTGCCCGGAAGAGTCTCCGCTGCACCTGCACATAGCTCAACGCTGCGTCCTTCTCATTCCTGACTGGGTCTTACATCCTCCTTGAAACTCTCTGGACTCCCTTTCTCATGGAGCCCCCCAGCCCTGCTTTGTCATGGCTACCCTGGCTCACATCTCATCTTCCCTGTCACCCCTTAGACCCCCATGAGGACAAGCTCGAGCTGTCTTAGTTTTGTCTTCCCGCATCTAGCACAGGCCTAGTGTAGGTACTCAACTGATTGTCAAACAAAGGGGCAAACAAAGCCCTAGATACATGAATTCAGGATGTTTTCTTTGATGCTCTTCAATCGCAGGCCACCCTCCTATTTGAGGAAAGTGAATCCAGGCATGGCTGTAACCTAAGTCGCTGTACAAACAAGCCAGCGGCAAGTAGGTCCGCACAGGCGGAGAGTGGAGAAGGGAGTGGGGCTTACAACCATGTGCCGGGCACTGAGCTGGGCCTTGATTTTTATCTTGTTTGATCCTCACAACTTGATAGTGAGGAATAATTATTTTTATTCCTGCTTCTTATGAAAAGTATGTGCAGCCTAGAGAGGGTAAGACCCTTGTCACTTCTAAGGCAGATGGCTGGAGGTCTCTACCTTGACCAGGTTTTCCAGGCCAAAGCAAAAAGTTCTTGTGAAGTTTTATCTGGGGCATATTAAATGTTGGCATTTCTATACAGTTTATAGTTTTTCTCTGTTGCTTACTCAGCTGGCAGAACCCCTGGCTGGCTCATGGCTGGCCTGAGGCCATGTTGGGGCTCATTTGGTCTGAGGGGGCCTCGCTGTCTCTGCCAAGTGCCTCCTGGGTCTTGAGTTCTGGCCTACCAGGCTGTAGGACCTGCTAATAAGCCCTCAAGGCAGTAGGGTGAGGCTGGGCCTCCCACCTGCTGCCCGTCTACCTCAGGGCTAGCTGTCTGTGCACACAGGTGCCCCAGCCTGTTCTTCACTGCAGCTTCTGGCCCTGCTCACCGCAGCTGTCCCCACCACAGTAGCACAGAGCACCAGATCCTGACGTGCCCTCCCAGGTACCTGAGAGTACACAATGCATTGCCCATAGTGAGAACAAATTGTCCTATATCCCTCTGCACTGTTGGGTGTCCTCTGATTTCCTCCCAAGTGGCGGCTACCCCAGGAACTGGCAGCTCCATCTGGGGTGTCTGACATGTCTCTGGGGAAGCTTGATCTTGGGCCTTTGCTCAGTTTCAGTCTGTCTTAAGATGAGCTGACCTGGAACTTGAAGGGCAGAGGAGTATACTGAGAGGTGACATCTGTCCCTTTGTGGGAGGGACAGACACGTATGGACAAGTCCTCTCTTGGAAAACTGTCAAAGTATGTGTAATATTTAACAAGAGGGCAGGACCAGGCATCCTGTTGCCTATGAGAAGAAGGGGTTCCCACCCTTCTATTTATTCAACAGATGTTTACTGACAGCCCCACTGGGCAAGGTTTCTGGTGGCATACAACAGGAACTGGCTCTGCTTAACTTAAGCAGAAAGAGAATATACTGGAATTAAATATGATAGCTTATAGAATAGACAGGAATGCCAGAGAACTGAGCTTCAAAACAGGAAGAAGTCACGGGAAGTGGGGCAAAAAAAACAATCGGCTGTCCATGTAAGAATTTCCCGCAAGTCTGGGTCACATGCCCATGCCCAGATGCCTGGGAAAGGATATATCTCTCTCCTTTTGGTTTCCTTAGTGGAAGGGCATGCCCTCTCTCCTGTCAAGACTCATGCAACCAGGAATGGCCCCCAAATATGAAGGAATTTTAGATGATGACTAACCTAAAAAGTGATAGTTGGCAACTGCACAGGCATTTTTGGATTAAGCATCATATGCAATAAGGCCCTGAGACATACGGAAGGGTAGGACATTTGCTGCCCTCTCAGAGCTCAAGGTGTACAGGGGGTCACTACACAGTGGGTGGGGTGAGCTGTGGTCACCTAGAGAGCCCTTGGAGGGGCATTCACCCCAGAGGGTGGCTCCAAGCCATGGGTTGTGGTGCCACTCACTGAGGCATGGACCACAGAAAAGGTAAAAGGTTTGAACATCATTTGGGATCTGAATTCCATATGGCTTTGACTTGGGGAGCTGACTGAGGAAGAGGGAAGGGCCAGGTGTGTCCAGTGCTGTCACAGAGGTGGGAGCCAGGGCCCAGGGTAGCAAGGTTCCATGTTGAGTAGAAGATACTTCTGTTAGAAGATCTAGAAACTGTCCAAACAATGGCGTTTGAGTCCCCACCCAGAGCTCTGATGTGTGTGTGGTCTTCATTCATGAGCTCCCTGGGAGTGCCTGGAAAGGGAGCATGTGATCTGGCATGCTACATACAAAGAGGATCTGGCCCCTTGGCTGCAGTCGGGTGGATTTCCTCCCAGCGGCCGAGCTTCAGCCTAGCCTGGAACATCGTTTTTCCAGGAGAAATGGCCCTTGCTCAGAGCGGGGGCAGCAGGAAGCTACCAGCCTGCACCACTCTCAGGCCCTGAGCCTGCCTGGGGCTTCCTGTCCCTTTCTCCCCCTCGGAGGGAGACACCCCAGGCCAGCAGCAGTCGCATGGTCACATTCATCTCTTTGACCTCCTGTTAGGTTACAGTGCTGAGTGTGGAGATGACTGCACTGAAGGAGGAGAGAGACCGACTCAGAGTGACATCTGAGGACAAGGAACATAAGGAGCAGCTTCAGAAGGCCATCAGGGACCGGGATGAGGCCATTGCAAAGTGAGTTTGTTTAATTTTACTTTAATTACAAGTAACATGAATAAATGCTCAATTTTAAAAATTAGATCATACAGAACAATACAAAAGTGAAAGTGAGTTTCCCTGCTACCCGCCCTTACTCCAGTCACATTCCTCCCCCCAGTCAGACTCTACTGGCGAGAAGTCGGCCATGCATCTTCTATAGATCTTTCTCCTGTGCATATGCAGGTGTTTGGGCAATATAGCTGCAGAGGGTCTCCGCAAAACATTGATGGCATAATGCTCTACATGTCTTATTTTTGTTGTTCTTTGCACTTATATATTGAAGAACTTTCCAATTTCATTATATATATCTACCTCAACATTTTTATTTTTGGGCTTTTGGTGGTGATTGTTGTTTACTTTTTATTATGGATTATTTCAAGCATACACAAAAGTAGAAGATGTAAGATGAATCCCTTGTCTCAGCTCCAACACTGATCATATCTCCCCACCCGCCTCCTCCGCCACCCCACTGGACTGTGTTAAAGCAGGTTCTAGGAGACCAGCTCATCTCTTCCATGAACACTTCAATATAGATCTCTACCAGAAAAAAGACTTTGTAAAACACATAACCACAGTACAGTTACCACACTTGAAAAAACTTAAAATCGTCATCGTCTAGTATCTAGTGTTCAAATTTCCCCAGCTGTACCATAAATGTCTTTTTATAATTGATTAGAATCGGACTTCAAAGTCCACATACTCCATGTAGTTGATATGTCCCAAAAATCTGTAACACTCCCCCACCATCTTTTTTTTTTCATAATGTATTTATTTATTGAAGAAACTAGATTGTTGGTCTCATGGAGTTTTTCTGCATTGAGTTTGCATCCCCAGAGTGTCATTTAACATTTTTCTCTGTCCCCTATATTTGCAGTAAAATAGGTTTGTTACATTTGGATCCCCTTTTCTATGGTCCAGACCTGTCAGCTTTCTGTCAAATTTCTAGTCATTAAGGAACTATACTCAGTGATGCTCCCAATCTTTGTATCTTTGCCACTGGATTCCTGGTGGATATTGAATAGCAGTGTGATATTTTGGAGTTGGAGCATACTTTTATGATTAGCAAAGTGTGAAATTGTGCATTCAATTGGGTAATAAAGTGGTAAAATCAAGGTGCTAATTGTGGAAGCCCACTGGTAATAAAAAAGCAGAATGAAGTTAGAAGTAGAGTCCGGTTGGTCACCTTCTCTCAGCAGGATGGGCAGAAGAGAGCTGAACCTCAAGCTCCGACCACATTACCAGATGTCATCAGCATGGAAGGTGACGGATACGACCAAAGAAAGTTCCAGCGTGCAGGAGAGAAGAAACAAGTTGTCCAGGCCCCCTCCCTTACAATAAGCAAAACCTAGCTGTGACACCTGGGTGACAGAGGAGGCCACCAAGTCTCCACAGAACCTTAAAACACATCATACCCTTGCCTGCTGTCAAAGGACGCCACTTAACCACCTGGAGTCTGACCCAGCAGACTTGCAAATTCTCCTCTCTGAGTCCTCCTAAATTCTCCCCACTGAGTAGGGAGAACTCTGCGGTGAGGCCCCTGTCCTTCCTGGACCCCAAAGAACAGGTATTAAATCACTCCAGGAGGATTCTTTTTCTGTCCCTTAGAAGTCAAATTCTTGGTATACAGAATTGAGACACAAACCTAAGAGATCATTTAAATGTCTGAGAGCCACACCACATTTGTGTAGGACCGTAAGTTTTTCAAGATGCTTTCATACACATCATCTCTGATTCTTTCTGGCTGCACTTCAGAATCATCTGGGGGACTGTCTGGATGCCAGGGCCCTCTCCAGAACAATTCAATCTGAATCTGTGGATTTGGGACCACTTCTTAAAAGCACCCCTCTACCCCCACCTTGTGATTCTAATGTGTAGTCAGAAATGAGAACCCCCAAAAAATATAACTTCCCTCTCCTCACTGGGCTGCAAGAATCTTAGTGTGTTCCTTATACCATACAATAGATGAGCTTCAGAAAAGTTAACAATTTTACCTCCTTGCAGGTGAAAGGTTTTCTCACTAAGAACAATCTGAGGCTAGCAATCTGCCTTACAAAAACAAAAAGGAGTCAGTTACTTACTAAGTGGTTTCACTTCAACCACTAGAATCCATCCAGCCCTTTGAAGTATTACTTTTTAAAAAGGATTACTATACTGGCCGTCAGCTTCCGTAGCTTTGTCTTCCTGGTCTGGGGTTTCTCATGAATGACAAGCGCTGATTCCCTGAGAAACGTTCCCCAGGGCGCGGTCCAAGGCGAGGATACAAAGGTCGGCAAGCAGGCCCTGCTTCGGGGGATTTCAAGGTGGAGAGGTCCCCTCCAAGGCTGGTGGGCAGCAGCTGAACCGCTGCCCCTCAGCCCGGAGGTATTAGTCAGCACATTCCGGGGACTCCAGGCTGCTCGTGGCGCCATCTGCCGGGAGGCGCCTAGAAGTTCGCGAGGCTGTAGCCCACGTGGGGCGCCAGGGCTTGCTGCGAAGTTCCTGCCGGGTCGGCCGGGCGTCCATGGCAACCGGCCACGCGGGGATTTCTGTTCTTCCCCGCCAACCAATGGCAGTGGGCGTGACCGGCAGCCTGCGGCATCTGAGACCCCGGCACTCATTGGACAGGCTCGGCTTCTGTCCCTGCAGCCGCAGTGCGGGTGGAGGGGCAGCGATGCAAGCTATTTGTAGCGGCTTCTCTAGGAAGGGCGGGCTGGGCACCGTTTTGTGGCCTTAGGTTGTTGGGAGTTGGTGACAAGAGACCAGAGAGGCAGTGTTGGTCGCGGAGATGGCCCGAGCGCTTTACCCGAACTGCCCACCTTTCGGGCACGTTAGCTTGATGCAGTCGGCGTTTCTGAGGCCTGAGCTGGGCAACCCCAGCAGGCAGGGGTCTTCTAACCCTCTTTGGGCCGTGCACATTGGCTGCTGACCCTGTGCACCGGGAACACTTCGTTTTGCATTTCACAGGTGAGAGGTAGTGGTTGACAAGGGCTAGATAATGCTTTTGGCAGCCAGACAACCTGCTCCTCCTCAGCAGGGGCTGCCCAGCTAGTCTCCTCCACTTTTTGTTCCCATTACCCACCCTGGAAAAATTGTCTTTTGCATTGGACAACCATGATTTGGGAATGCTGGGGAAATCCAACAAAGAAATAGGTAAAACATCAAGGTGTGAAAATACAAAATGCAAACGTTTGTGCAACAATTTACCATCAATTAATTGATCACCATCCAGAGATAATCAAGTAGACATTTTTGTGGATAACCTTCAAATATACACAGTTTTTCTTTTACAAAACTAGCATCTATCATACCTTGTCTTCTGGTGCATTTCTCTACTCAGTAATACATCATGAATATTTCCCCACTGTCAGTACATATTCAACATCATGATTATTACTGGTGACTGTATTCCATCATATAATTTACTACCAGTCCCCTAATTGTAGGCTATTATGATTAGCCTGGCTGTGATGATCACCACTGTGTGGCTCCCTGGCACACATGTGCATCTTTAGCACAGATCCCTTCGAGGGGTTTGCTAGTGAAGAGGAGGAGGCCAGAAGGACAAGGTCCCCACCTTCCATGGGGCCTGGCCTTTTGGGGAAGGGATTAGCAGCTCCTTGGTGCTGTGTGAGGCCTTTACCTCAGGGTTCCAGTCCTAATTTAAGTATCCTCCTGTAGCTACTACTTCATCTGAGACGGGGATGACGAATAATCCCTTCACTATAGGTCAGTCACAAAATGTGTGAAAATGTGTGTGAAAGCATGTTGCAAACTCCCAGGCTCTACAAGTAACATCGTAGTTTCTGTTACAGTTGCTTGTTGTGGATTTGAGGTCTGAGCCTTTTGGCTCATCCTGTGGGCTCCACGTGCTCCAGGTAAAGAACTAGATGCCTCTGGCCCAAGGTGTCCCTGCTCACCCTGGCTTTCTGTTTTTCAGGAAGAATGCTGTGGAGCTGGAACTCGCCAAGTGCAAGATGGACATGATGTCTCTGAACAGCCAGCTGCTGGATGCCATTCAGCAGAAACTGAACCTCTCACAGCAGCTTGAGGCTTGGCAGGTAAGCAAGAACCCTGAGACCTGGGGTGAGGGAAGGCGAGGCTCCAGGAGTCTCTGAACCCCTCCCAGGCAGACTGTTAGGAGAGTTTGTTACTGCAGAGTCCCGTGCGTGTGGGTGAGCAGTAGTCCCAATCTTAACCGGGTGACATTCAGAACTGGTGCTTCCCCAGTCCCTGGGGGCAAATGCCTGAGGAAGCTCTCCAGAACAGTGAACCCCAAGCTCTGCATTTAGGGCTGTGGTGACTTCCAAGCTTGGAACAGGGGCTCCTTCAGCTAGTGGTCTCGGATCTGTTCAAATAGCTAGAAAGAAACAGCTGTTAACATGGAGGGCCCAGGAAAGCCCTATATGACTCAATGAAAATTCACAGCTGTATGTAGTTCAGCAGCCCTTAAGGTGCTGGCAGCTGCTGCCTTCCGTTTTTCAAAGGCCAGCTCCCTTTTTCCCCAAGGGCACCGACCTGGTGTGGCCTGGAGAAAGTGAGTCAGTGTCCATCTCCAAGACCACCATTTTCTGAGTCAGGCCAGCACACCCTGTCCCGGGCCCAGCATGGCTCCCCGCGGGGCCGGGCTGTGCATGCTTTTTGTTAATGAGGTTAGGGTAGTACAGTTTCAGGATGTGGATGTAACAGTTCATGTTTCTCCTCGAGGAATCACAGACAGATGAAAAGCCATCTGCGGCTTTACCAGGCACGTAAAGGCTTTACCACCTTGGAGGGCAGGTTAGCGGTGCCTGTCCCTCTGAAGGCCCTGCCAGGACGGCCGCAGGAGCACTGGCACCCCCTTGCCCCCGGAGCTGGTCCCTGGCTCCTCGGCCTCCTGCCCGGCGACCGGCTGGCCGTTCCCTGGCTTACCGCCCCGTTCTTCTCTCTTCTCTCCTGGCTGCAGTTCGCTTCCTCAGGGCTTTTTACTATCTGGCTCCTTTGGTTTCTGATCTAGTGGCCTTTCTCAGTTCCCGTACCAACAGCTTTAGTTGTACACCCCTCCTGCCTTTGAGGTGAGACTGAGCCTTCATCCCACCCACCCGCTCCCCTGCTGCCATCACAGCCCTGCCCCTGCCACCGTCGTCGTGACTGACCTGCCATGTTGTGTGTGCCGGAGCCCAGCATCATCCCTGTGCAGTGTGCCCTGCCATCAAGCCCGAGCTCCCTCCTGCCATCACCGTCCCACCTAGTGAGCCAGTGAGTGCGGCAGCATGTGGCCCAGCACTGACAAGTTGACCCCTGGTTTCTTGGTACCACCTCCTCACAAACAGGTGGTTTTGCCTACAGAAGGTGCAGGCATGGAACTATGAGCTGCTCATGCAGGTGTGTGTGTGAGGGTCTAAAGTGGTATATTTTATGGGATTCCCTTGACAGATTTTAAAGTGTAAAAAATGTAGTTTGCAATGCACCAGAAAAAAGTGGCTGCTTTGAAAGGGTTTTTCTGAAGAAGCCTTTAGCATTCCTAAAATTGCACTTTAACACCATACATTTTTTATCAAGCGTGTCCTCAGGGCAGGGCTCAGTGCTGAGGATTCAAGACCGGGACCTGGGAAATAGGGAGCTGTCTCCTATTTCTGTGAGGAGGGACAGAGGTGCAGGAAGGAAGTGGGACGTGAAAAAAGACAGGGTTGGGGGAGGGGCAGTGGGGAGGAAGGCAGGAGAGCAGGACAAGAGCAAGAGAGGGGGCAGGGGGCCCACACCCGCCCCCGCCTGGTGGTGTGGTCAGGGAAGTCCCTTTGTTTCGCCCTGAAACCTGCAGATATTGGAGTGGCACCCACGGGTGTGAGCGTGGGAGGTGATGGACTGGCTGGTCAAGGAGGGGCCACCAGCCCCACTTCCTGCCCTGCTCACGGGAGTGGCTGCTCAGAGCCGCAGAGCTCACCTACCCGGACCTCAGGGAGCTGCCGCCCGACACAGGCCCCTCGCCTGCATGGGCCTGAGAGCTGCCTCACTCCAGGGTCTGCCCAAAGCCCTGTCTCTCCACCAGGACGCCCCAGAGCCCATCAGGTCCAGGGTGAAGGACTCAGGCAGACCAGATGCCTGTGCCTGTTAGGGTGCCTGTGTGAACTAGGCAGGGCTGCTTGTATTTCTAGACCAGTAGTTCTTGTGCTTGATCTGTGCTTGGTCTGTGCTTGGTCAGATGGAATCTTGGGCAGAATCGGAATCTAGCAACCAGAATGGAGAGAGAGGAGCTGCTCTGTCCAGTGCCCGGTGGGGCAAAAGCTCCTGTTCTGGAAGGTGGAGTCGGGATGATGGGGGCATTTTCTAGGCAACTTTACCAAACTGGAGGTGGGGAGGGGGACAGGTGCCAGTCCAGTGAAGAAGCCGAGGAAGTGGCTCTCAGTTGGAGCAAGGCAGCCTGGGAGGATGGTGGCGCCCGTGTTCGGTGCCGCACAATGGGGGCTGAAGTGCAGGATGGTGGCAGGCGGGCGAGTGCAGGCTACGGAGCCTGTGTCTTTGCCATGTGGAGCTGCTGGTGGGGCATGGGCCTCAGCAGCTAGTTAGTAATAATTTGGAGAGAAATAAGGGGCAGAAGTCCCCTGAGCCCAGGCTATTGGGCCAGAGAGCTGGCAAGCTGAGGTTGCCCTAGTGCCTGGGGAGGTGTGTGTACTAAGCACGAGCACCTGCCCAGCCCCCAGGGACACGAGGCAGGGCAGAGAGGGCCGGACACAGGCCAGGCTGAGCTGGAGACCTGTCTGGGAGACACAGGGAAATACCGGCAGTGGCCATTCTCTGGGCCTATCAGGGCAGGCCATCTGGTAGGTCAGCCAAGGGGGTAACACTAGGGAGAAGCCAGCCCAAGCCCTGAGGAGACTGGAGGTGTCCCGTGGCTCCAGTGTGTCCCCACGTCTCGCATCTTTCTTGGTCAGGGTGGCCCTGGCTGCAGTCGCTCACTCATCTCACCCCTCATCCTCATCTCACCGTGCATCCTTTGACATTGTGCCACCTACCCACTCACCCCCAGCGCCAGGTCAGAGTCCTGCTCAGCCCCCTCCACTCTGCCCTCTGCAGGACGACATGCACAGGGTCATTGACCGGCAGCTGATGGACACACACCTGAAGGAACGGAGCCCGCTCACAGCTGCCCTCTCCAGGGCCCATGGTGCGGGGCGCGGGGACGAGCCCAGCACTGCTGAAGGCAAATGGCTCTTCTCATTCTTCAGGAAAATTTAAGGTGGGAGGAGTCAGGCCGCAGAGGGAGGGTGGACTGGAGACTTCAACTGAAAAAGGGGGTGTGGGCACGTTTGCACACAGAGTCCCCAGGGCCAGGCTCAGCAGCTGCACTGCCTGCCCGCACTGAGCCTCGTCATGAGAGGGCCTGCTCAGCCTCTGAAGGCTGCCCTTGTCAGAGGGACAGGCAGGAGCCGTCCCCACCCCCAGCCACGCCAGCCTGGGTTTCCCCAGAATCTGCTGCTGTTGAGCAGGGCTCACGCTGCCTCCAGAGCAGCCCCTTAGGTGGGTGCTTCTGCTCAACCCAACAGATTGCCACCCACCCCTCCCACCCCTCCTGCATCCAGCCCAGGCATTGCTGCCCTCCTCTGTGGGAATATGGGGAACAGAAGAAATGGAGGCCCTCCTCTGCATGCCTCAGGGGGCCATCACTGCCCCTAGCTGGCAAGTCACCAGGGCTGAATCCTGCAGGGCACCAGGCTCAGGCCTGAGCCTCCAACTTACCCCCACCACCACCCCACAACCAGCCCAGGGAGTCAGGAGGAGGAGGCCCCTCTCCCATGTGCATGCTCTGCCGGGAGCACCTCTGTGGGTAGGAGACCCGCCTGCTGGCCGGGGCTGTCCTCATGCTCCGTCACAGTGGGCTCTACCAGGGCTTGACTGAAGCCATCCCGAGCCCAGGAAGAAGGGCCCTGCCCTCCGGCACCCCTGCTTTCCCTCCCTGGCTGCCTTCAGTGGTGCGTTCTCCCTCCTGGGGCCGGCAGCCAGTGTGCTCACAGGCCCTCTGCAGGCTTTAGCCATCCAGCCCTTTTCCTTCATGGTACCAGGGCTGGGAGAGGTCTCCTCCTCCTCCCCAGCCCCTGATCCCCTCACACACACAAGTTCTTGGCTCAGCCAAGCCAAGCCAAGCCCAGGCCACAGAATGGCCCCAGAGGGGTCTGCAGTCTGCCCCCTCCGCTGCAGGGGCAGCGTTGGCCCCATGGGGCGAGTGCCTCCAGATGCTGCCCTCCAGGCCTGTGGAAGGATGCGCCCTGTGGTTAACCTGCTGCTTCCTTGGCAGCCACTCCACCTTCTCTGCTGAGGCCCCAACACAGAGGCCCCCTGGGCTGAGCCAGCCCGCAAGCTACTTTTACAAAGATCATCTCCCTTCCGCACACGGGAAAAGCACAGCAGGGATGAGCGGAAAGAATGTACCTATAGATATGTACATACCAAGTGCTGTAATTTTGTATGTAGCAATTATGTAAATACATGTATGGATTTTATAATATACATATATATAAATCTATAAAGGCATATTTTTAGAAAAACAAACCACTGCTTCTTTTGAAAATAGTCTAAAGAATAAAATGAATTTCTACAGAGCTTCCTGCTTCCTGCCTCAGTCATTGTGTACCTGGAGGGGTTGGCTGTTCAGACTGCAGCTTAGACTTCAGAACCGCCACTGGCTGGCCCTGAAGAGGCAGCAGCAGGGAGTCCCTCACACACCTGGGAGGTCACCTCATGTCTTGGTGCCCACTGGCTGGACTCACCTGGGAGGATGAAGATGCCCTGGCAATGGCCGTTTGGGAGCAGCAGCCAAAGGCACTGCCTCCATGTCCACTGGGCCCTGGGCTCCCTGCCAGGCCTGCAGTTGCCCGGCTCCAGGCAGGCCCTGCCAGCACAGCTCCCCAACCCTTAAGCAGGCCCTACAGCTTGGCAGAAACTTCGAGCCAGACAGAAATCACTTCAGGCAAAGCTTCCATTGCATCCTTCCGGGCATGCGGGTGATAAACATGGTGCTTCCCCTGGCATCACCATTTGTACTCCCAGCCTATGCATCAAACCAGAGGGTGAGCTCAACCTGGACCTATGTTCCGTGGAGAAAACGAACTTGGCTTCTGAAAGGGTCTGTGGGCCTCAACAAGCACCTGGGCTGAACTCAGCCCAGAACAAACAAGAGCTGCACACAATGGGTGGGAAGAAGCCAGGCCCACCCAGAGCACAGCTGGAAGCAGAGGAAATAGACCCTGGAAGAAAATTTGGCAGCTTGAACCTTTATTTTTAGTATTTTTTTAAAAAGCATAATTAGAAACTTTCAATACAGAAATAATCCTAGCAAACCATTTAAAAGTTTTGTTGTTTGACAGGAATTTCACATCAGGTCCGCCAGGACGTCAGTTCAGCCCTGTGAGTCCCCCCAACCCCCAACCCCCATTCATGCGTGTAACAACTCAACAGGACAGGCATAGTCGTCACCAAGGTCACCCCACCCCCTGGGTCTGGACAACCAGTTGCCAGAAGCCACGGTTGCTCCTAGGCTAGGCTGGAAGTTTCCAGGACCCTCTCCTCTTATTGCTTGAATCTGCAAGCACCACCACACTGGTATTCCCTGCATGCTCAAGGTCGAGTATGCCACTCACTCCAGGAGCCCTAAACTCTGCATGTCCCCCACAGGAACCACAGCCAGCCAGGACCGTCCTGAGGACGGAGACCATACTTTGCTCCTGGCCCCCAAATAGATGGGGCTGCCTGCTGCTTGGCCCTGCGCCCCCTCCACAGCACCGCCTTCCCAGGCCCACAGAGCTCCCCCAGCTCATCCTGCCGCTCCAAAAACGGCCTGTCACAGAGAACCACAAGCTTTTGGCAGTTTGGAGAAGTGGAGAGACCCATCAGAAGACCCCTACCCCCCAGTTTTTACTGATTAAAACCTATCAACAGTGTTAACATGGAAAAATCAGTGTGATTTGTGACATGATTGTCCAATCAGGACTTGGCCTGGAAATCACCTAGGAAAGGAAATCTAGTAAAACACATCATGGTGATGAAATAAATTATTCCCAGGTTACATGATCCTTTTAGAAGAAAGGTAAATGAAGTGTCCAGAGGGGGAAGGAGGGGGCTGGTATCAAGTGCAAGTGACCCTGGCTTTTCTTCCAGGGGACCAGGGCGGGACAAAGCTGGCTGGCTCCCAGCCCCGCTGCCATTCCTTCCTACCCGCTAAGAAATCCTCATGCTGTCTTTGTACTGAAACAGCTGTCAGTGATCCAAGGCATCGTCCCCACAGTCCTGCAGCCCCTGGCACCCACTGTCCACATCCAAAGGTGCCCGGGGCAGCACTGGAAGCCCAGCACCTCCGGGGACGGGGGAGGACCTCCCACAAGAAACGGCCCGGAAAGCAGAGCTGCTCTGCTGAGAGCCCAACCCCATAGGGACAGGAAGCCACTTGCTTCTTCTAAACACACAGGACCCAAAGGGGGAAGGTCACAACTTTTGCTCCTGTGCCAACTTCAGGAAGAGGGAAAAACAGTGTGAGGAACTTAATAATTTTGATTTGGCTTCTTTTTTTTTTAAATCTGTTAGAACAATGCTCCTTAGACCCCCACAAGCCCCATCCCTGCACACCCCTACCTTTGTGTTGGAACTGAAACAAGTCGGTATAAATTAGAAGCCATGGCTCCCCTGGGCTTGTCGCTCAGAGGCATCTAGAAGGCAGAACAAGAAATCTGTTGGCCAAAGGACAGCAGTAACTCTTCCTGCAAACCAAGGGCAGGGCCCCTAACGGGAGCCCCCAGGCCAACCTCAAGGCCAGCTTTCCCGGCTGCCGGAGTGGCTCTGGGGCAGGGGATAGGGAGGGAGCTGAGCTGGGCCCCTACGTGCCCAGGATGGAGGCTGCCAGCTGGTCGGGAACCGGTGACACGTGGCCCAGCTCCAGCAGCCGGGCGGGCAGCGGTGGGGCTCCATCGTCTCCTCGGGAGGCCGCTGGCGATGAGACGGGAGGGCGGGAGGCCGGCGGTCGGGCGCGGAGGAGCAGCCGGTCCAAGCGATTTACATATGTACAGACGTCCGTCAGTCCCGGCGCCGGCCTCGGCGGGCGGGGCGGGGCGGGGCTGGAGGGGGCGGGTCCAACGCCTTCCGGCACGGCGGGGCGGGGCGGGCCGGCGGCGCCTCCCGGCAGACGCGCCGAGGAACTCTTGCCAGGCGGGGGCCGCCGTCAGCAGCAGCGCTTCCGCCGCTTGCTGTTGCGCGTGAGCTTCACCACGTCGTTGTGCTGCTGCTGCTGCTGCCGCGCCAGGTTGTCTTTCTTCGCGCGCAGCACCAGCTCCGTGATGCAGCTGAACATCTGCGGCGGAGCGACAGGCCTCAGACCCGGGGCCGCCCCGCGGCTGGGCCGCCCCGCGGCCCGCCGGCTGCCTCCCGGCCGGCTGTCTACTTCACTCGCGCATTGTTTGTATGTTCGCAAACCCCTTCGAGGAGGAGGTGGTGGGTGACAAAGGTCAAAAAGGACCGATATCAAAGACCCGTAAGTGTGTCTTCGGGAAATCTGCCTCTCGGGGGTTTTCCAGTCGGTCTTTTTAAGGCAAGAAAGGGAACCCTCTTCCTTCAGCTGGAATACTTGGACGAGGCGGGTAGGGCGCCCCTGCCCTGGGGTGGCCGGAACGACCCAGGTTGGCCCATTCCCGGCCCCTCACTGTGTGTCCTGCCTGGAACTCACCCGCCAACCCACCGTCCTGTCTCCCCTCCACCAGAAAAGGCATCAAGCACTTGACATAATCTACTTCCCTTATTCCTTGTAACCTGGGAGACAGGGGCTCCTACCACACCCCAATCTACAGAAGGAACAGATGGGCCTAGAAAGGCTAAGTCACCACCCGAGGTTACACGGCCCCCATGCAGAAAGACCCGTATTGTGACCCCGGCCTGACTTTGAGGCGCCCAGGCTCCCTGCTGCTGTGCACTTGGGTGTCCAGGATCCAACGGGGGTCCCGGCTCCCTCAGCCTCCGGGTTCCATACACTGTGGAGCAGGACTGCCCCCAGAGCCACAAGCACAGCCAGCCTGGGCCTGCGGCAAAAGGTCCAGCTTTTCTCCCAACCAAACTGCTTTCCAACAGGCCCAGCAGAAGGGAAGGGAAGCTGCCCTGGGCTGGAGGCTCAGGCAGCCTGCAGGGAATGTGCATCCCCAGGAATCTCCCGGGGACTTGAAGCAGATGCCCATCTGAGCTCTGGAGGCCACAGGAAAGCAACCTGGTCTCTGCAGGGAGGCCAAGGCCCCAGGAAATGCAGGAAGGGGTGACAATGGTGGGGCTAGAGGACAGACCATGAGGCAGAGGACTAAGTGCATGGCTGCAGTGTGCAACAGATCTAAGACTGACTCAGCCTCTTCGAAGCTGGGTGATATTCCTTAATTTGAACCTCACTTTCCCATTTGCAATGTGGACGTAATTTACTTTAGAAGACTGTGGAGATATGAGCTAACATCTTTAAAGGATCTAGCACACAGTAGGCACTCAATGAATGGCAGCTGCTATGATGTTTTCTGGCAGCCACCTGGGTGCCCTAGGTAGGGCTAGGAGTAGGGAGAGGAGGGCCAGGGTGAGGGAGCAGAGCTGGGTGCACCCCCACCCACTCTGGTCTGGGCCTCACCTCTTCCACGTTGACATTCTCCTTGGCACTGGTCTCAAACAACTGGATCCCCATCTGCCCAGCGAATTTGTAGGCATCTTCTGTCTCCACCACCTTCCGCTCGGGGTCATCATTCTTATTGCCCACTTCAAGGCAAAGCAAAGTCAGCCTGGCCTTGCGGAAACACCCATCCCTCCACACCCCCGCTGGATCCAGCCTCACCTAATATTCGGCACACATCATCACAGTTCTGGTTGATTTCATGAAGCCACCGCTTGACATTGACAAATGACTCAGCACTGGTGACGTCATAAACCACGATGACCCCATGGGTCCCCCGATAATACCTGCAGGGCCAGGGTCTGCATCAGAGCTTCAGCCTAAACTGCAGCCCACGTCCAAACAGCAGCAGGGGAAATGGTGAGGGGCAAATGCTTTCCCACAAGACCCTAAGTCCACACCTGACATGCTAGGACCACACACACCCATCAGCAGGAGAGGATGCTTGGCAGTGCAGCTCCTCACGCTGGCCCCCAACGCCCCAGTGAGCAGGGAGTGCTCAGCCCTGTGGTGGCCAACCAGGTTGTTGAGAGTCCACCCACCACTAACTTGAAACTCCTTTTAAGTTCTTATTTTTTTAATTCAGCTATGTTTTGATTTGACATACTGTCACCGTCCTTGTTTTAACATTCAAAAAAATTTTATCCCCTCAAATCTTAATGAAATAATCATCCCAAGAAGATATACATATGTGAAGGCCTCACTCCCTTCCTCCACCCTGGGCTCTTCCATGCTGGCCCCAGGCATCCAGGCACGGTTGGGAAGAGGGTGTCCCAGATATGCCACCAACCACACGCACAGACCCCATGCCCTAAAGTCAGAAGGTCTGGAAGGCATTCCTTTCCAGACCCGGTGCCCCCGTTCATTCACAACTCAGGACCCAGGGAGGCCAGCAGTCCCGGGAGGAAGCAGAAGGCAGGGCCTCACGTTTCCCAGAAGAGCGCCCGCTGCCCTAGCAGCCAGGTGACAGCCCTGCCCAGCACTGTAGTCGCCTGGGGCTGCCAAGCCTCTCACTCATCAGGGGCTTCCATGAACAAGGGTGAGAACCACTGCCCGCAGCAGGCTGCGCTCCCCAGCGGGCAGGCAGGCTGCGTCCTCCTGACCTGCCGGCTGCCGCCTGGCCCAAGGCTTGTCAGGGCCTGAGCACTCAGCCCCAAGCCTGCAGGGGCGCAGCATCCCCGGGCAGCGGCTCTGGGGCACCACTGCACAGCGAGGAGAGGGCTAGCCAGGCTGCGGGGCAGCTACATCCTCGGCCTGCCCGTTGGCACTCCGGCCAGCTCTCCACAGTCTAGGCCCAGCCACAGGGCAAAGGCCACCCCTGCTGAATTTCTGAAAGGCTGTGGGACCCAGGAAGGTTACTGCATGCACCTCGGCACAGCTCAGTTCTCTCGACTGTAAAATGGCGTCACCGGTGATTTAACTCCTGGGGAAGTGGTAAGGAATAAAAGAGAGAACATACTTTTTTGCAAATGCCCCCAAGTGGTGAACCGTCAAGGGGTGGTGGCTCTTTACTGTCACTGTTACTCCAGTGCCACTCTGGGGCCCCTGACACGGTGGCAGGGGAGCAGTGGAGGAAGCTTCCTTGAGCCTGTGCTCTGGTGTCAAGCCCAACTTGTCTCCCCTATCCTGTCTCTCCACCCCTCAGATGCCAGCTGCACTGCACCCCTCAGGTTCCACCCTCTGGGGATGCAGCGCCTCAGCCTTGGGGAGCCCTAACAATCAAGCTGGCTGCCCCCTGCCCCCTACCAGCTGCTGCCCCAGGAGAGCCAGGTCATCACCAGTTCCACTTGGTGGACTCCCACCTACACAGGTGCAAGAGTGCCAGGAGCAAGGAGGCCAGACACCTGTTCCCTGCCAGCAAAGGAAGCGTTGAGCGGTGGGACGTAGTTCCAAGCTCTCCTCTGCTGAGGACTCCTGAAGATGGCTCAGCCCCAGCACAAAGCCCACAGTGTGCCCAGCCCCCGTGCCTTCTCTGGGACCCAGACCAGGGGATGTAAGCCTCTCAGGAGAGAGAACTAGTTGGAGGACAAAGTCAGGGGCCCTGAGCTCTGGAAAGAGCACCAGTGCTTCTGGGCATCTTGTTACCACCACCGCACCACAGCTGAGCTCTGCCGGCACAGCAGTCAGCACTCTGTGTCCATTACCTTATTCATCTTTGCAACAACCTGGTGTGATGGACAGACAGGAAGGTCACTGTTTTTACCAGTGAGGCCGTGAGGCACAGTGGAGTGACCTGCTGCAAGTTGCGTACCCATGTCTGACTCCCAGGCCCAGGGCTGGTACAGAAGGGCTTCCCTTCCTCGCCACCTCCCACTCAGCCCACCATTCAACACCCTCTGCTCACCCCTCACCCAGCTGCACTGCTCAGCGCTGGCAAACCCCAGCCACCAAGAGACACACTGAAGAGATAACAACAGAGCCCTTTCTCGGCAGGCTAACAGGAGGCAGGCCCCGCATCCGAGAGGCCACACTACTGCACCTGACTGCCCCGAGCCCAGAAAAGAAAACTAACTCCCAAATTCTTCCAAGACTCCTTCCTTCTTTGTCAGCTACCCTCACAGGGCGCCAAGTGTTTGTGGCCCTTCAGCAGGGCGTGCAGTGCCTTCTGCCTTATGAGGGCAGAGTTGGGGAGCCCAAGACAAAACATTCTCACCTCCCCAGATGGGCCAGCCATTGTGCAGCACCACCACCCAGCCCTGCCTTCTCAAGTACCCCAAACAGACACACATTGCCCTCAGGCTGCTGAGTAACTCCAGTCTCCCAGCAGGATGCAGGGGGCAGCCACCCCACACCCCCCCCCGAAGGGAGCTGACCTTTATGGTGGCTGTGTCGCCTCTGCTCTCAGGGCCCAAGGCACCCCAGGCCCACTGCCCTGCCTGAAACATTTCTCATGGCCACAGGCCCAATATTCTCGGTCACCCTGAATTCTCTGATTGGTTTTCACCTACAAGAGACACTAGAGCATCTGCCGCAGGCCCAGTCCCTTTGGGTGACAGGCAAGCAGACAGCAGGGTTGTGGACTGACTGAAGGCCAGAGCTTTGGCATCAGATGGACTTCAATTCAACTCCTGACTAATCAACCATGCTAAGTCACTCCACCCTCTCCGGGCCTCAGTTTTTCAACCATAAAATGGAGATTATCACAAGACTCTTTATCAGAATTAAATGAAATGAAGTAGGTAGAGCCCTAAGCAACAGTACCTCCCCAGAGTAAAGACATCTGGGGTCAATGCCCAGACGTCCTGACCCTGGACTCTCAGCAGTCAAACAGGAGGTGCCTCTGGCCCCAGCTGCTGAGACACGGGGGCTCCGGCAGCTCACCAGGGCTCAGAACTGCATGGGCAGCGCTGGGGACCTGGGGAGGCATGGACCACAGCACACACATGCTCACTGCAGGCCCCGCCCAGGGACAGATGCCCGCCTGCTCCAGCCCCCATCTGACACCTAACAAGAGCAACTGTCACTAGCTAAGTGACCACCTGGGAAGCCAGTATCACTGTTATCCCATTTTACAAAGGAAATGAAGCCAGAGGGTGGGTAATCTGGCTGACATGCACTGTCCTGCCCACCCCCACGGCCAGGGTGCTCAACCACTGCCACCCACAGGCGGGCAAGCAGCCACACCTCATCCCCTCCTCCTCTCACTCACCAGCACCCACTGTGGCCTCAGGCCCACCTCAGTGAGATGTCTGCCACAGGACACCCACCACCGTGTCTCAATGGCAGTGGCAAGGGGTCAGAATGGGAGCAGCACAGCCTGACTCACGTGGAGGTGATGGTGCGGAAGCGCTCCTGCCCAGCCGTGTCCCAGATCTGCAGCTTCACTTTCTCCCCATTGATCTCCACGGTCCGAATCTTGAAATCTACTCCAATGGTGGTGATGTAGCTGCCTGCACATACATGCATGTTAGCAAGGACCATAGGGCACACAGCAGACCATGTCCTAAGCTTCAGCAGTCTCCAAGACCCCTCCCCACTCACTCTGTACCCGGCACGTCCAATGTCCCAGGGACGCAGCCCTGACCAAGAAAGACAAGGTCCCCACTCTGATGAAGCCCACAGCTGAGGTGAGAGCAGGACAGGATACAAAGGTACAAAGTTTGCAAGGGTGGTAAGCATACAAAGGAAATGAAGCAGAGGATGAGACTGGGGCGAGGGGAGAGGCACCTTCAACGGCAGCAGCCAGGGCATGGGCTGTTAGCTGCAGCCTGAGAACGGCCTGTGACACAGCCTGCCCTTTTCTTCTCTATTATATTCCAAACGTTTTGAATGATTCATAAAATTAGCTTCCTAACATACACCCAAGTCACAAACTGCAATTTGAAAAACACTGCTCCAAACAGAGGAGACAGCAGCTAAAATAGCACTGATGTGTGTGTGTGTGGTCATGTGAGGTCAAGCACTCGGTGGGAGGCAGGTGGCAGGGGCTGAGGCCAGATCTCAGGGCCTTTGTGCCGTTTTTCAAGAGCTTAGACTTCTGTGTGGTGTGTGATGGGGAAGGTTGAAGGGCTTTAATGGGAGCATGAGCTGCATTGTAAATAGTTCTCTGGGGGCATCTGTGTGAAAAATGGAGTTGAAGAGAATTTTCGGCTGATGTAACAGTGCTGTCCAGGCTGACAAAGCCCCATTGCTAAAAAGAGCACATGTTCTCAGCTTCATCTGGAGCCTTTAGGGTAACAATGGAAAAGACACGACACACACATACACACCACTGACTATGTGAAATGTGGAACACAGATAGGAAAGGTCAAAGTTCAAGGTGAGGAGGTCGTCAAGGAAGGCTTTGGGAGGAAGTCATATTTGGGCCGAGCTTTAACAGGTCCAATTTCAAAGGCTGAGATTACGTGGGGGAAGACGCCCCACCCAGAGCGCACGAGCTGAAGCAAAAGCAGAGCGAGAGCACATCCAGAAAACCAGGCGGCGTCCGGCCCTGGGTGCCGCCGCGGCGCGTGGCCCTGCGTCTCCCGCTGTTGCACCCTGTGCACAGCCGATGGTTGAGCAAGCAAAAAATAAAATAAGGCACGAACAAGATCAGAAAGGGAGCTAGGAAGGTGAGCTGAAAATAGATTATGAAGACCAGTGGTTTCCAACCAGGGCTGGTGGTTTTTAAATAGGGGAGATCCCTCCAGGGGATCTTTATTACATGTATTAGCAAGACGAGCTCAGGGCCTGCGATGGGATGGGTAGGAGCTGCTGTAAGCTTCAGGCTAGAACCCACAGTGGTGGGTCCACAACAGGGGCAGCAGAAATGGAGAGCGGGAGAGACACTCAGGAGCGGAAAGCTGACGAGATGGGGGGATCAGGGGACAAGGGGGAAAGGAGTGGTTTGGGGCACAATGAGAAGCTGCCCATCAGTTACCATTCTGGAACAGAAACTAAAAGCAACAGCAAAACAGGGCTGTTCAGTGAGTGCTTCGTCCTGGACACTCAGATGCGCTACCTCAGGGAATCCTCGCCATGACCTTATGTGGGAGGGGCAATTATTTCCACTTTACAGATGAGCTGAGACTCAGTCACGTTCACAGTCGCACAGAGAAGACAGCTCTTTCCAACTTCACACCACCAGTGGTGTTGCAAGACGGGTGTCAGGAGAAACCCACCTCTCCACCAAGAGGCGCTGCCATGTAATCACTGCCTACCGGCAGCCCAACCCTCACGCATGTCAGGGCTGTCCCAGGACAGTCACATTTCAGTCCTGTATCAGAGGAGCCAAGTCAACCTGAAGCCTCTGCAATGTAGTCAACAAATGAAAACATGCCCAACTTCACCAGTGATCAGGGACGGACACGCTGAAAACAGAGAGCTTTCTGCCTACCAGCTTAGCAAAAAGGAAGAGTACTAAGATCCAGCACTTATCAGAGCTGACAAGGGGCGCTTTCGGTCCCTCTCAGTGGGAGCATCAGTTAACCTAGGAAAACCTCTTTGAAAGGCGACTTGGCGGTATCTGTGAAAACTGTAAACGCACAGACCTCTTGACCTCGTAACTCCACTTCTATGCAAGAAAAAACAGACAGTGACCCCAAGTGTTGCAGTATCACTGAGAAGCCACAGCCCGAAAGCAACCATGGAGAGAGCACTGCTAACACGTGATGTGCAGCCACAGCCACTCAAAAGCAGCAGAGGTCTGCACGGACCCGGAAGGGAGACCCTGACAGGCTGAGGGGAAGATAAGGTGCTGCCCCTCTGCATGTGGAGTTGAGGAAAAAGACACACATAGCACTGAGCAGACGCCACCAGGGCACCAGGTTGGCAGGGCGGGGTTGGGGGCACCCAGGTGAAGGGACAGCTTTCATTTTTCACTTTATTAAATCTTCCTATTTGAAATTTTATATAGGCATGTTCTAACTTGTAATATTTTTAAACTTTTTTTTTGTTTTTGAAATGCCGGGGCAGAAAAAGACCCATAGAACAAGGAGAGGCGGGCAAAAGGATTGTTTTGAGCCACATAGGCTCAGACTGACCACAGAGACTTTCTCACCCCGCCACCCTCCGTCCCTCCTCCCCTCCAGCAGTCAAGCCGAGGCCAGTGTGTTCGGCACGGGGAAAGGGGTTTCAAACAGAACACCCCGCAGCACACTCACCTGAGAAAGTGTTGTCTGCAAACCGTAATAGTAAACTGCTCTTGCCCACACCTGCAGGAAAGAAAGTGGGAGGTGAGAGGGGGTACAGGAACCCCCTACCTGGCCCCCACCCTTCGACAGGGAGACAATAAGCTGCCTCTTGCCTCCTGAAGCTGAAGAGGCTCGGCAGGACCCATCTCACTCCAGGGCTGTGTCTGGTCTCCCCCACCAGCCACACACCAGGGACACCTCTCTCACTAGTGTAAGACAAGCTGCCACGGCCCCTTGGGGGGTGCGGGGAAGGGACTCCGGCCCTGAGTTGAGGGCCACCCAGCAACCCAGAGCAAGACAACAGATGACAGAAATGAAGCAGGGGAAGGTCAGCCAAATGATATGGGCTCTCAGGGTCTAAAACATCGTCCCCAGAAACCTGTACATCGTGTGTGGAGCTCGTTTGTGTGTAGTGTGAGATGAGGGTCTGGGGAGCTGGGAGGAACCCATGAGAACATCAGGGGAGGAAACTGAGGCCCAGACAACTCAAGCCAATTGCCAGCCATCTTCCCCCGCTGATGACACTGCTGGCTGGGGGGCTGCCTCACGCCCATCAGCCTGACAGCTCCTGCACGCTCAGACCATTTCACCACCACGAAGCTCCAGCACTCGTGTTCCAAGAACAGGCAAAACCCTCATAAGCTTGCCTTCCATTTACTTCATATACAGCAGCTTTAGCCTGCCAGGGTCCCTGTCCTGTGACCTCTTGTCCCATCCCCTACCCTTGCCACCCCTAAGGCCAGATAGATAAACCAACCACAGAAGGAAAGAATTGGCAGGCATAGAGCGCTGTGTGTGGTAGGCACTTTGCTGCTCCTATAATTCCAACTGCCTCTCCTGTGATGAGGCAACCGAGGCCCCCAGAAGTTAAGCAGCCGGTCCCAGGGGCTCTGCAGGAAGTGGCTGAGAAGTGAATCTAGGGCAGTGTGCTCTGGAGAACTAACACTCTTTCCAATGTATACTGCTTGCATCTGTTTAAGGAAATAAAATAAAAGACCCCAAACAAGCTGTCCCATCTCACTCCTGTTAGATTTTCAGCAGCAGTGCTACAAAGCCAGGTCTGAGGAGATCTGAATGCAGGCTCTCAGAAACCCCCAAGCTGGGGGCAAACGTGCGTACACATGCATGTTGTGGTCGGAGCCCGGGGCCTCCATCAGATCCTCATCCACTGCCTGCACCCCGGCCCCACCCAGCTGTGCTTCTCTACACCTACCTAACCCCAGACTCCTCTCTGATGAGCTCTTCTGGGGACTTCTCCAAGTGAGTGAGCTGCCCAGGGATGCCCAAAGAACTTGTTTCATGGAGGAAAGCTGGGTTTTGCCTTTCCAAAGCAGGCTGGCAGTGTGGCCCTGAGCAGCCCCCACAGTACCTGCCCTGCGCCCGGCCCCAGCAGCCGCTCAGAGCTACTTCCTCACTGCTGCCTCTGCGAGGCTTCCTGCTGCGCCCAAGGAGAGCCCAAGTCCTGGGCTGGGTCCCTCACGGCGCTCTGCCCAACGCCACCACCCCGTCAGCCCTGCTGGCTCCTTTGTTTCCTCCTGGAGCCCTCTGGGTCTGCTTACTCAGCTGAAAGCTTGCGTCTGGGCCACCAGGCTATGAGTTCCTCTAGGAAGGAGAGCTCGTCTCACTCACCCCGGACATTCACAGTGCTGGAAGCTGGGCCCAGCACTTAGTAGGCACCAAACAGTACTTAAGGAGCTTATGACTAAGCCAACATCAGTCACGCTGACAGTTACTCTGTGTAACACTATGACTGCGGCATTAACAGAAGCCAAAGCAGTGGTTTTCAAACTTTGGGGGACAGCAGAATCTTTTAAAAATTATATTTTATCTGACTCCCATGTATCTAAAACAGATAAGGGGGTGCTCTTTTCATGAAGCAATGAAAGAGCAGTGCTCCCTCCAGCCTGGGTCCCCACTATCCACCCCCAGGCTCCAGTGCAGAGCTGCTGGAAATCACCAGGCTGTAGAACGACTACCACGGTCACCACACCAGCTGCTGCTCTGGCCCTGACACCAGCCTCTGGAACAGAAACCCACTCTGAGAAAGGCCGTCTCCTCAACTCCCAGGAAGAAGCCTCCTTGGGAAAACACGAGGCTACCATTCACCCACCAGCGCTGCCCGAAGGAAGTGACAGGTATCATCTACCTTCACCACAGCCTCAGTCAACAGCTTCCCAAAGGCCACATCGAGTATGAAGCCCATCCAGCCCAGCTCGTCACCCTCCACCCTGAACGGAGCATGGGTCCGGCTCTTGATGCCTCTTGGGAGCCACGAGAGACAGATTTATACTGCAAACACCTCACACACAACTCTCAGTCATCATCACTCTCCCTGCATCAAACTCCCTCCCTCCCTGCTTTCTGCCCCTGGGCCTACACAGACACTGCACAGAAGCTCTGGTCCTCAAAAGGCCTCCATGCCGACCCTCAGCCCTGCTCCTCCCCTGGGTTATCGACCCCCACTCCTCTTTACTTCAGTTCTGGGCTATAGACCCTTAGACCTTTGAGTGAAGCGTTCTCAATTTTAATCCTGGCTCAGCAACCAATTCACTGTACAACGTCAGACAAGTCACTTCCCCTCAGTAAGCCTCGGGTCACTCATCTGTAAAGTGAAAGGCTTTAACTAGATCTCCAACCGCCACTCCAGCCCCAGGTTCTAAGAATGAGTAGGGCTGGCCCCATGGATCAGATGAAATGCTACTACAAATCAGAGCCATTGTCAGAGGGGTATAAGAGAAAGTGTAGAATCTCAGGCATAAAGAAAAGCTGCAAAAGCTGAGGGAATGTGTTCCAGAAGCATGTACAATGTGTCAGAGTGGGAAGAACTCTTCTAGATTTATAAAGCAGAAACTAACATTCATTGAGGGCCTGCTGTTTGCCAGGCCTGATACCAGCTGCTCACACATACAGAGCAGGACATTATCTTCTGGCTCTGCCTCTGATGAGCTGTGTGACTTCAGGCAAGTCAGTCAGCTCCTCTGAGCCTTAGTTTCCTTATCTGACAAATCACACATGCAGTGGGTGAGAACCAGATAAGAGAGTGTGAAATCATTTGATAAACCTAAGGAAGCTCCACAGAAGGAGCCCAGTTCAGGGGAGGGCATGATGTCAGTGTCCTTGCTCAGTTGCCAAAGCTTAGTCTGAACTTCAGGAGCTACCATCTCCCAGTCTTGTGAGTGTTCAGCTTTGGGGATCAGCTCACTCTCAGGAGAAATTAAACTGCAAAGCACCTGTCTGCTCTACACACCGTAGTCCTACATGCTCAGATGAACTAAGAGCCAGACCACAGAAATCTTGACCCAGGGAGTCTTCTCCCACACCTGACTTCTGAGTGAAAAATCAATACACCGGGCAAAATGTACTGTAAGAAAGGGAGCCAAAACCATCTCCTGCGTTTTACAGGGGGGAAAAGCCAACAAGCTGCATCTTCTTGCTGAGCTTGCGCTTTTCATTTTTGGGTATCAACACACAGGTGCTAGGTATCTTGCAGAGGGACAAAGAACCCTGGACTCTGGTGGGCTGACTTTAACTCCAAAAGAAGAGAAATCACCCTGGTGCCAGGCCCTCAGAACAAGGCCAGGGCTGAAATCAAATCCTGTAAAGCATAAGCCTCAGGACCCTGAGGAAAGCCAGAGGCCATATCGAAAGACGCATTTACACAGCTTGCCTGGCTTGATTGCTTTCAACCCACAACAAATCCACCCTCTACCTTCCAACTCCTTCCCAACCACAGCTAGTCTAGTTAGCTAGCCGCTAACTTTTCCCCTTACCTCTCCTTCCACCAGTAACCACGGAAATCTCAGCCATCCTTCACCTGATCCAAACCACTAACCACGTCCCAATCCAGCTCCACAATGAGACCAAAACCCACCCACTTCCCTAGCCCAGCTATGACACTCAACACTCCTACATCAGGGTCTTATAACTCTTACAACCCCTTTAATTTGGTCTCCTCTTTCCTTAACAATCCATGGGCTCCATCACCCATGGCATCTACCTTCAGTCACATGACCCCCTTGCCCACACTCAACTCAGGTCTGGTCTATAAACTTGGCATGCTCCCATCATATACTCCCAGCACCTCAGCTATGCTCCTATAAACCTCCTGGGGCCTGGCTCCCTGACCTTTGGTCACCCCATAAACTTGCTTACCTGCCACACTCTAAACACCTATAAAACCCGCCACCCCTTCCAGGAAATGGGCCTATCTTTTCAGACACTTAATATTCATTCATTCAGCAAATGCATTTTAGGCACCTCCTGGGTGCCAGGCACTGCACTAGGCACTGGAGATGGAGCAGTACCCTGAGCTTGGAGCTCTCCAGGAGTGTATATGTAGTCAAAGAGTCCTTTTGTAATATTGGCTGGTGCACCTCCAATACTGTATATGCTGTCTAATATACAGAATATAACAGCAAACAGGTATTGAGCACTCACTGTGTGTCAGGCACTGTTCAGAACACTATGCATTATCTCACTGAATACTCAATCAGCCCAGTGAAGTAGCTCCATTATTATTCCTTTTCACAGATGAGGAAATGGAACCATACATACAGCGATATAATTCAGCAGGAATGTGACAGGCCCTGTATGAAGTGCTTTCCCTGCCTTACCTCAATTAAACCTCAAAGTAATCCCAGGAGGCAGGTTGTGGGAATATCCCCACTTTACAGAGGATGAAACTGAGGCTTACAAAGGATCCTGATAATCACATCAATAGTTAACATCTACCTATACCTTACTTTATGCCAGGTAGGGAACTAAGCACTTTTCATCAAACACTCGCCACCCAGAGAGGCAGGTCCCCACTTCTCAGATGAGGGAACTGAGGTTCAGAAAGGCGAAACAACTTGCCCAAGGTCACAGAGTGAGGAAGCTGCTAGCCCCAGAACTCGAAACCCGGGTGTCCCCCCTCCACAGATCGTGCGACTTGACCAAGGTCACACATGAGGCAGGGGGCGCGAGTAGTGGAGCCGGCGCCCGGCCCCCCGGCTCCGCAGCCCGCAGCCCCAGCCTGAGCCCGGCGCGGCCCGGAGCCCCTCGGCACTCCCGTGCGGCAGGCGGCCACCGGGCAGCCCCGCCCGCCAGCCCCGCGCGGGCCGGCACCTCCCCGCCAGCCAGCCCGCTCCGAGGCCCCCGCGGGCCGCGCCCGGCAGGGCCCACGCCGCCTCGGCTGCCTCGGCCCTCACCGCTGTCGCCGATGATGAGCAGCTTGAAGAGGTGGTCGTAGTCCCGGGCCATGGCGGGCGGGAGAGGGGCGCGCGGGCGGGCGGGGTCGGTGCTGGCCTCGCGATCCGCAGCTCCCTCCGGGCTGCTCCGGCAGCGGCGGATCCACTTCCCGAACAAACAGCCGGAACTGACAGAAACACCTCCCTCCGCTCCCCCTCCTCCTCTTCAGCAGCAGCCGCCGCCGCCACCGCCGCCACCTCCCTCCTTCCCGCCCCGCCCGGCCACTGCGCAGGCGCAAAGTCTGGCACCACCTCTGCGCAGTCGCAGCTGCGGCCAGCCGCGCCCTCTCCGCGCTCGCAGAGCGCGCATGCGCGTTGGCAGAGTCCCGCAGGTGTGAGCCTGCTTTCATGGGTCTCTTAGGTGGACACCGCGGCCGCCGCCGCCCGCGGCCCTGAGGGCTTGGCATGCGGAGCTGCTGTGGAGCCATAACTGAAAGAAGCCGAGAGTGCCGGAGAAGCACGGCCGTGATCTGGGACAGACTTGCTCCTTCATCTTCAAGAATCCCAAGCGCTGCGGAGAGGAAAAGACGCAGCAGTGTCTGTGGGGGCGGGGCTTCAGCCGGGCCCCCGGGTTGTCGGCGCCGCGAACTCGGACACCCCCACGCCACCTTCCCGCTTCGACCCCCCGCTCCCGGGGCGCCAGCTTTGGCCCCGCAGCATCTCGCGCCAGCGGACTGCACGCCGAGGAGGCTGGTGGCTGCCGAGGTTTACAAGGCGGGAGTCGCCGGCCAAAGCAGGTGTTAGGAATGTGGCCTCGGTCATTCCGGGTCGAAGTCATATCCTAGCCGTGTGACCTCGTGAAGCCGGAGTTGCCTCCTTGGCAAACTAGGGAGGGTAGTTCCAGATTCACAGCCCCGGCCACCTTGACGCTGAGCCCGGGAGATGATGGACCCATTGTGTAAGATGCGCCCGGCGTCAGTTTCCCACTACATACAGGTAAACATCTCCATATCGTGTGGTTAGGAAGACCTGGGCCACCAGTTAAGCGGTGTTCGGCTTATCATAAGCCCGTTTTTTCCAGTTGTAGAGTAAGTTCCCACCTATCCTAAAAGGAGGCTGCTCTTAACTGCCATCCTCATTATAGAACTGCAGAGATGTTTCAAGTTCCTTTGTAAGTTCCTCATATGCCCTAGCCCTTTCAAGTATCTGTTGGATATTTCTACTTGTTTTATCAACTTCCTTTTTTTCAGTCTTGACTTCATAGAAAGTCAAGTATCATGGTTTTTTTTTAAAAAAACAAGTACAGCTTACCAAAAAGTACAAGTTACTTTTTTTCCTCGAGACCTGCTTCGCACAGGTCCTGGCTCCTCACAGGGAACCGATTAATACATTTGGTTCTTGGATACCTTAAAATGCTTTACAGATAGTTCTTGAATGAATGTATTTCAATGAATTTGTGTGACTGTGCAAACTCAGGTGCATTGCCTTTTCTCTTTAATGTACTTGGACATTGTCATTTAACAGCTGTATGTTACAGTACTCCCATCATACGGTTGTACTATAATTTAACTGCTCTACTGTTGATAGGCATTAGTGTTGTTTATAATTTTTGGTTATTATAAACAGTGTTGCAGGGAAGATCCTTGAACAGCATATGGAGTGTCTGACTCAAGTTTTGAGTTGTTTTTCCAGAGCTGAGAATCTGTGGTAATGTCAAAAGAACATTGGCTTGGAAACTAAAGGTACTAACTGGGAGAGGAGCTGCTCATGTGACCATTAAAAATGGCCCTTCTTGGTCTGGGAATGGTGAGCGGGATCCCCTCTGATTACGCAGTTTTAGGAATCGTAAGGGCTTAAGAAGGATGCCTCATTGTACCCACCAGGCAAACACACTCAACTGAGACCAGGCAGTGAGGCAGAAGGTCATTACAGGTCATCTCAACCTGCTCTACAGAGAGACTGGTTGAAATGCTAGCTTTGAAATCGTGGCTCCATACCTTAAAAGCTTGGGGACACTGAATATAAGTCACATCACAATATCTAAAAGCCCCATTTTCTGCACAGAATAGCTGTGATGATTAGAGATTTGTTTGTATATTACTTGCCACCTATAAGCATGTAATAAACAGTAACTAAAGCAGTTAACCAAGGTTTTGCACTGACTCATTCATACTTTTGGCTATTTCTTATTGTAGACTCTAGCACACACTTCCAAGGCAGCTTCCTGATATCAGGTCTGTAGGGTACTTTGCAGAAGTAGAGCAGACCTGGCCATTATGAAGACCAGATTCCTGACTTGCCTGTGTGTATCGTCTGGAAAGTAATAGGTATTAATTCCTTCAGTTATTCAGTAACTATTGAATATATGCTTACTATTTATTACATGCCACAAATTATAGAATAGAGCTTTTTTTTTCCTCCTGGAGCTGATAATCTCATCAGAGATAAGTCATACTCATGAAGAATTAAAAATAGCGATAAATAAGATAGGTAGGAAATAAGCAGCCTAGACTTCAGAGACAGAAAGCTATCACTTTTAGCTAAAATGAGAAGTGATTTCATCATAAACATTTCATGATGGAATCAGAATTTAGCCTTGAATGGTGGGTGTATTTAGACAGCCACTGTCATAGCCTCAGAGAATCAAGTTTGGCTTTGAGGGGGAATTCCCTAGAAGCCAGGCTTTGTGCCTGGCTTCCCCAAAATGAAACTCTTGAGCACGTTTCCTCTAGAAACATTGTTTTACACTAACTTAAGCTACAATTCAATGGCTGGGGCTATTATGGTTGGTAGATGGAAACTGTGCATACACAAATAGAAACTATTGTGACCAGAGGTGGTACAGTATGTACCTGATGGGAAGCTTTGCTCAGAGCTTTTGCAAAACCACCCGTTTGTATATTAGAAACTACAACGGGAAGGCACCAGAAGTTCTTGAGCAGAGGAGCAGTATCAAAATATTTAAGGGAAATAATCTGAGACAGGCATGCAGGATGGATTTTCAGCTGCTTCAGTTTTAAAGGCAGCTACTGCTAAAGCCCAGGTGTGAGGTAACGGCAGGAAGGGACGGATGCAAAAGACTCTATGCAAACTATATCAACCAAACACTGCAGCATTTTTTTTTAAATCACAAATTTACATAGCAACTGGATTCATTCACTAGTTCAGTAAATGTTTTTGTGCCTCCTAGGTGCCAGGCACTATGCTGGGCACCAAGGATATAACATGAGGAAAACAAAGCCCCATCTTCATGGAGCTGACAGTACAATAGGGGAAGACCAGTCATTCATTCCTTCAAATATCTGAGGGCTTACTGTGTGCCAGGCGCTGATGCAGGAGCTGTAAATTTAATAGTAAATAAAACTGTAGATCCCTACTTCATGGGGTAGAGAATACCAACCAACACAGATGTGTCTACAGAGAAAAATGCAGGAGAGTAAGGAGGCCATGAGTGGGCAGAGGTTTGCGGGAACAGGGACACCATGGAGGAGGTGGATATGTGTTCTTCATTCAAGAAAAGTAAAAGAGAATGGTTGGTGGTGAGGACACTGGGGTCAAGTGAAGTACTTTTCAGGACAGCGGAGGTAGAGGATTAGCAGCCAGTGAACAGTAAGGGTTGAAGATGGGTTAAAGGCACTTTGAAGAATTTAACTGGCAAAGAAGTGAGATCAGGAAGTGAGGAGGCTAGCGGGGGAAAGGAGAGGGAACGTCAAGCCTGAGCCCGTGAAAACGGCCGCGGTGTCTCACTGGGAGCAGTAAGAGGGGAAGGTCAGTCCAGCAGAGGTCTGCAGGGACCTGTGAAGTCCAGGCTTCAGATGGAGCAGTGGATTCTCACACTGCTGAAATAGGCAGTGAAGGAGGAGCACATGCTGCAACCATGTAAGGTAGACATGGGTGATAAATGAGAATTTAGATAGGGCAGGTAGACTGAATGTCGGGCTTTAAATGAAGAGCCACGATGGGGCACTACCAACATGCTAGTCCAAGGGGGAGGGAATAAAGGAAATTTCATGTGACCTCTTCGTTTAATAGAACTGGAAATTAGCTCCCTTTCCTTCGTATCTGCATGCCTGATGCCATACCTAGAGCTTTGGTGGTGACCTTGCCCTGTCCTTAGATAACCCTCCAAATCAAGTGAACATTTAAGTTCACTGGGATCCCATCCTGGGATTCTCTAGGATCTAGCTCATGGTCGCTTGATGTCTACTGAATTAAAGTAAAGCTGTAAAAATATAAAGTGAAGCCACACATAGAATTTAAAGAGTTAGAATGAACATCAGAAATAATTTATAGTTGACCCTTGAACAATGCAGGTATTAGGGGCACTGACCCCCCCCCCAGCCTCCCACGCAGTGAAAATCTGAATGTAACTTTGACTCCCCAAAAACTTTACTTATAACCTACTGTTGACTGGAGGCCTTACTGATTATAAAGTCAATTAACACACATTTTGATTAGATGTATTATATACTATATTCATAGTTAGCAAAAATGTTTTTTCAAGTGGTTGCAAATCTCCCAATTTTCCAGTATATTTATTGAAAACAATCCACATATCAGTGGACCTGCGCAGTTCAAACCCATGTTGCTCAAAAGTCAACTGCAGTTGATCCTCTTGAGTTTGTTTTCTTTGGGGTGTGGGACAAATCTGGGGTCTCTCACTGTAACTCAGCTTCAACTCCCACCCTCCCACCAAACCCTTCAGTAGGATTTTTCTCTCCCCTCTTTAGATCAGTAGTTTTCAAAGTGTGGTCCCTGAGGCTCTGTCACATCCTTACCAAGAGGTTATTTGCCTTTCCCACCGTCACCTGCTTACGAGTGTACAGTGTTTTCCGGAGCCTACACAATGTGATACTGCAGGGGACTGAATGCAGAAGCAGTCATGAGAACGCAGACATTAAAGAAATTTGCCAAAGTGTAAAGCTATGCCGCCACTCTGCTCACTAAAGTGGCTTTTATTTTGGAAAACTTGAATTTGTTCTGGTTATTTACACTAACATGTAGTGGACTTATTCTTTTTAAATGAGTAAATAAAGGTGTTTAAGTTGGCCCTTCTGATGTCTAAGACGGCACTGTCAATAGGTAAAATGCATATAAGCAGGACCCCTGGGGGGCTGTCCATAAATTCTCCAAGTGTAAAACGGTCCTGAGGCCAAAATGTTTGAGAAGTGCTGGGTTCAATACTGCTGCAGCTCACCTTCCCAGTGCCGATTTTATGGGTGTATAAGCAGTAAGAAGGACCTAATGTAGCTCATGACCAGGCTGCCATCTCACCAAGAGACCCTCCCAGAACAGCATCAGAAAGTGACTGCTGTACTCATGTGGGCACTCGGCCCAGTATCACCAGAAATCCCTCTGACGGAATCATCTTGGGCCAGTTTTTCCAGTTTCCTTTGCTAACATCAACACTAACAACCCTTGCAGCAGGCAGGCTGCAGGGAACCCTAATAGAACTGGATGGGGGTGGTGGTGGGGAGCAGCTCAGAACCACCCAGAGAATTAATTGGTCTCCACCCCTTCCGAAAACTGAGACCAGTCATTCCAAAGAGCCACACGCCAAGAACTTGCCTAGTTTCTCTTTTTCACCTTCCAAATTACTTTTATAGACTGGCCCTGGGGCTTGGTAACCAGAGTATCAAGAAATATGGGTCTTTCCCAGTTCTGTGGCCAACTGGCTTGTGACCTTAGAGACACTCCTTCCCCCTGAAATGACAACCACCCCTCCTGGCCTCCTCACGAGTGTGTCAGGAGTGTGTGAGAAGTGCTGCTGGGACAAAGGTGATAAATGCTTCCTGCCCGGGCACATGTCACAGTCTTCTATCAGGTGTTTTAGATACTCAATCACAGTAACCATCATTCCTCAAAGAAACTGGATTTTAACTTAGTAGGTTTTCAAACTAGGGGCTCGAAGTTAACACATCTGCAAATTCTGGGTCCAGCTCCTGAATCTGAGCTCACTGCACTGGTGACTGGCCGTAGGTGGTCATGGGCACCTCCCGATGACACCTCATTTCCTCACACCAGCCCGGTCATCAAATGAGCACGTCCTATGTGCCCAGCCTTGTGCACCAGGCTCTCATTCACTCAACAGGCCCAGTGGTAAATTTGTCACTATACAGATGAGGACATGTGGGCTCAGATAAGTTAACACGTGCCAGGTCACCTAGCTGATATTAATACAGTAAGGTTAAGGTTCACACCTGCCTCAGAAGTCTGCCAGGCTCCCAGTGGGTAAAACTGCAGTATTTCCAGAATCTCTCTTGCCTGATCTTAGTTCATCTCCATATCAATTGGTGTTTCCAGGGGGTGGAGAGTACATCTCCATATCAATAGGTAATTACTAGGGCAAGCAAGGCAGTATGTGGACTGGAGAGGTTGGGTGGGGTCCCTTCTTCTACAGCCAGGTCGTGAGACAGGAGAGAAGTGGACAACTGCTTGTAAGCAGTAAGTGGATTTCTCCTACTTTATTTCTCCCCTTGACTGATTTCGGTTTCAAATGTATTTTGCCCCACGAATTTCCCTCCCCCGAGTTACACTCTCCCATAGTATGCTACACCAGGACTTTAAAGTGGTATCCTTAAAATTTCCTTAAAAACATCTTAGAAAACTAGACTGTGAAGGTACACTGGTTCCTGTTTTCCCCTATTGTTCTAATTTAGAAAAGCCTGAAGCAATTTAAGACACGTCCACACAGAACCATACTTACAAACATTCCCAACTGCCAGTCTTGTTTCAAAATCTGCTTTCAAATAATGTCTCCAAATTCCTAAAAATGAAGCAGCAAAGTTCCTGCAGGCCCACTGCCCTGTGCCAAGCTCTCCAGCACCACGGCAGAGGGCCAAAGGGAGATTACCTGCAGGTGAGGCTCCTAAAAGGGTTGTGAACCATATCACTCACCCACACCTTCAAATAACCTTGATGCCCATGACTGCAGAGGCTCCAGTTAGCCAAAGGGTTGAGAATGCTCATTTTGTTCTCCGTGGACTAGCTTTAAAGCACATCATTTTGTCATTGCTTTTCAGACACACAGAAAAGGGGAGTCAACTTCTCTCTGAAGGATCACTGGAAGTCTTACAAGAATAAATATCTTTTCTGAAGACCTTCCTAGCAAGTGTCCTGTAAATGGGGGGAGGTACTGGCTAGCCCACAAAGCAGCTGGGTAGGGCCCGGGGCCAGGCATCTGGAACCCCACAGCCATGTCCCGTTGCCTGTGTGTGTGGGGACGAGACAGGTCTGGAGGCACTGCTCTAAAGAATGAAAAATGCTTGTGCCAAACTGCCAGCAAGTAGAAGAGAAAGCCAAAGCATATGAATTCTGGTGATAGACTGCTATTTTCCAGCCACAGGGCCCTGTGCAAGTGCCTCCACTGTGCCTCAGTTTCCTCCTCTGGGAACCAGTACCAACAAGAGAACCTGCTTCATAGACTGGGAGGACTAAATTTTAAAAATGCTAAATGCAATCTGCCACAGTTACTATTAATCCCTGAACAAGAGATTTTTAGAGCTTCCATTCCTAATTTCTCAACTGGCCCAGAGAGATTGGATGACTTGCCAAGGCTGAACACCTCTACCAACCACTAGGGCAAATCGCTCTGCCTCTCTGCTGCTGAGTTCCATCCTCCAGGGTGTTCCAGCTGGAAGCTATTTTCAGGATTGCTATGGCCCTTACTGCCAAGGTCATGGATCCTGTTCCCCTGTCATGTCTGACTGCCTTCCAAGGAGCTCACACCCTCCTTCCACACTCGGGGACTGCAACTCCTCATGCTCTGGGAGCCCTTGAGTAATCTCCATCTGTGAATCAACCTTCATCCATCTATCCTCAACAGAGATCTCCTCCTCCTCCTCCTCCGGTTTCTGGAGCTAGAACCTGGTATTTTTCCCCGAGTTCTGCTTACTGAGTGTCTTCTGCCTCTAAGTACCTCAGGTTCCCCAACCCATCACGACTCCCACCCCAATTTCAGACTGAGGACTGAACACCTGCGACACTCATAAGCAACTACTCTGAGGTCCTAAAGGAAACTACACACACCCCAGGGGCTTACCAAAAGCTTCAGTTCAGGACCCCTCACACAGAAACTTCACCTGCCTCGCCATGTCTAACTGGCAGAAGTGACAACATATACAGACCAGCTTGCTGGACATATGCTCCAGGAAGCTGGGAGGACACCGATGGCCATCTGAATCCCAGGAGCAAGAAGCAATTACCATGGCTATCCAAAGGTGGAACCATTGGCTGCCTTACCTGTGGGTACCAACTTGGCTGACCTCTCAAGGTGCCCCCCAGCCCTGGGATTCTACAGTTACATTAAGCCAGCTGAGGCCATGTCTGCTGCAAGGAAATAGGAAGTCCTTTGACATAGAAGGCTCAAGCACAGAAAGCAAGGATTTCATCAGCAGCATCTTAGAGTCACCTTGTCTTAGTCATCAAAGTGCTGAATCACAGGGCTCCTCTCTACCTCTGCTGCATGATTAATAAGCAAAGCCTTGCTTGTTTTGGTCTAGCATGCTAGACCTTTTACAAAGTTAGTTCCCTACTACCATATTTGATTTTTTACCCTTTTACTGCTGCGAACAATAATTTTCCTAGAGGCTTATTCTGTACTGTGGCCAGGAAAACAGCGCAGAAAAACTTGCGTCACTGGGCCCAGAGAGGCATGCCCCATATGACAGGACGCGTGGATCACGAGCCTTCTAAGAAACAAGAGGAAGGAAGTCATTCATAAAGGAGGGAGATGCTGAATGGCAACTCTGGTTTCCTCTGGCAAGTCCCCCAACTACAGGAATGTGGTTCTTTCTTACTCCACAGAGAGGGACAGATTTCTCTTTAAGACCTAACTGCCAGAAGCCGCTCCCTAGCTTTCTTCTAGAGTCAGGACAAAGCAAGGAAGTGGCTAATTTGAACCCTGCATTCTCCATACCAGGTAATAATGCAGGCCTGGCTACACACCTCCTGAGATCTGACCTCCAGACACATAAGCCTAGATACCTACAAGACTTCCGAGAGCAGGAGAGAGACGCCCAGAAATCAGGGTGCCGCCAATGCTTACAAAAAACAGTTGCAAGCCTTGCCTCGTTTCTGATGCTGGAAGGTTCATGTTTAATGGATGTTTGGAGATGTTTTAAAATCTGCTTATATCAAGTTTAAATCAAAGCCTTTATTAAACATTCCTCCTTCAAACAGCCTGCATTTAAGCCTATACCCCTCCCACACTGGGGAACTGCCAGGGCCGCACGAGTATCATTTACACCTGACTGGGGTCAGATCCCATCAGGCCACACAACACGGCAAAGCCACGCCAAGACACCCGACACTGGGCAGATGCCACAGTTCTGTGCCCCACTCAGCATCTAGGCAAAAGGCTGGCAGCACTGGCTCAGGAAAAGAGTTCCAGCACAGAAGAGAAGCAGAAGTCTGAGCCTGCTGGTTCCAGACCCAGCCATGCTGAGCCAAATGACCAGCTCTCGGGTGAGGCTCACACCTGTGCCTTTTCTTCTCTCCTCCAAAGAAAAGGGTGAGAAGTGGAGGAGGCAATTTTCAGTTGTGTGTGGGTTGGATTTAAGGCTTTGGCTGTGGTCTGTTGATATATTAAAATACTGTCTGGGAACGCCATCTCCTAAGCTCCCCATTAGAACAAATGTATTTTCAAAAATGAAAATACTGAGCAAAGAGGCTGAGGCCAAATGCTGACGCAGGGCCCAGTGGCAGGGCCTGGCCTCAGGTCAGAATGGTATCGTCCACCTGCTCTGCTGAGTCAGCCTGGCTGGCCAGTTTCTTCAGGGACCTTCGGTTGCACTCGTTTAGCACCTCCAAGCTGGCCCCATCCAGGATCTTGCAGAGGGACTGTGGGGAAGATGGAAATGAGGAGACGTAGTCAGAAAATACTGCTTCAAATTTCTTCCATCAAAGGCAAAACAAATGTTGACCTCAACTAGAACCACCAAGGTAGAATCTGACAAAATAAGGGACTCAGATGGGTCCAAGGAAAGCCAAGAAAACCACTCTTTGTGCTTATCATGTGAGGAGGTATAGTGGTGGTTGGCGTTTTCAGGGCTTTAAAGGTCACCTAGGGGTCGGGGACTGAGTATACAGGGTCTGGGCTTCACTGGGCAGCCTACAAGGATCTTAAAAGTGTGGGTGCCACGTGAGATTTTATTTAAAGAAAGGGCCTTGGCATTACAATTAGCATGTATGTGGGGGGATATGGGGAGGGCTGTACAACACAGAGAAGACAGGTGGTGATTATACAGCATCTTGCTATGCTGATGGACAGTGACTGTAGTGGGGTGTGGGGGGACTTGGTGAGGGGGGAGCCTGGTAAACATAGTGTTCTTTGTGTAATTGTAGATTAATGATAGCAAAAATAAAAATAAATTAAAATAAATTAAAAAAAAGAAAGGGGCTTGGTGCTGAAAGACATCTGCACGCCACAGGCACAGAAGAACGTGTTCTCAGGCGCTAGCCCAGGCTGCCCCTTGACACTCAGCACGCCGGGTATCGAGAGCGAGAAGAGCATGAAGCTTAAATGCTGTCGTGCGGAAGGCGACCTGCATGACGTATGCCCACAGTTTGCCTTGGGAGACACGCCAGTCCTGGGCTCCCACCTGAAACATCTCTTCACCCTGCCTCATCTTGAGGAGGTTGACAATCGCCTGCTCGCTGTAGGCCCTTACAACAGTGTTTTTATCCTTAGTATTGTCAAGAAGAGCCTTCAGGATGGGCTTGATGGCCTGGGGGTCCAGAGGAGGCAGCGGGTCCTTGTTTGCCCACCATATCATCTTCTCAGCCACCAGCCTGACGTCACTGGATGGGTTCTGCAGACACTACAAAGGGGAACACAGGCTTTTAGTCAGGTACATCCAGTCTGTCTCTCAAAGAAGCCCACATTTCCACCTGGACACTCTCTCTCATCATGAAAACTGACCCCACTGCTCCCTTCTGGTGCCTTCTCTCCCTGATAGGGTGTGACTCGGCCATCTCCCTTTCCCCCCTCATCTCGTGCCACTCTCCCCTCTGCTCACTACTCTTGCCCACATGGGGCTTTCACTTCCTCAACCACACCATGCTCCTTCCTGCCTCGCGCCTCTGCACCGGCCGGCACCACTGCCTGCAGCAAGCTGGCCCCAGAGCCTCACGTGGTTGGTCCCTTTCTCACCCTTGGGTCTCAGCTCAAATGTCAGCCATCAGCCTTCAGAGCTCTCCCCTATCAACACTATCTAAATTAGGGCCCTCCCCACAGGCTTTTCGTGTATCTCTCACTCCAGAGACTGTGCGGGCCCTATTCACAACCACACTTTCAGGGTCCAGCCCAGCCGGATGCACCATGGCTCCTTAGGAAAGAAAAGCTATTGACTGGCTGCGTACAGCACGGTGCTGCCACACAGGTCCGACCCAGCCAGGGCCCTGGAAGCTCCCAGCAGGGCTCTGGACCCTCTGGAACCTCAGCAGCACTAACGTCTCCTGAGAGCTGGTTCGAAAGGCACAGTCTCAGGCTCGGCCCCATCTCTGAAAATGCAGGTTCTAGTTCTAACTTGGGTGCACAATTGTATTTGAGAAGTATGTTTCATCACGTACGTGGTAGGCCTCACTGCCTGGCTCCCCTGCTTTCCTCACAGGCACCACAATAACCATACTTCTAAGTGCCATGCCAGCTAAAGGAAGGCAGGGAAGGGAAGCTTAAGATTTGAACCCAGGTCTGTCCAAAATTTTACAAAATCAAGGTGCCTAGAAAGAATACCCAAAAAATAGTGGATCTTAACTTGATTTGGGGTCACAGGTCTCTTTGAGAACCTGACAAGAAGTTGGGTACAGAGAAAACTGCACACAGACCCAGTCTGTGTTCCCTCCCCAAGGGGTCAAAGTGTCCCACAGGCCAGCAGTGGGGAACTCCCAGAACACAGCCAGTCTGCCGGCCCACTACCAGGGTGCTTTGGCCCTAGGTCCTTCTCACAAGCCACTCACCTTAATGAACAGGCTGGAGAGTTTGGCTGGCAACTGCCCTCCTCCTGTCTCAATGTGGTGCTTCATCAGGAAGCCCATGCCCCGGATCCCGCTCACCGCGATGGGGATCTGTGGGGAGAGGAGTACGCTAGACAGGACGGCACCTTCCTCCCCCAGAGAGGTGGGGCTGGGCACAGTCCCATCCCTAGGAATCTGGGGAACCCTGGCTCTTCACCTCCAGCCCACCCCCCACTACTTCACATCAAGACTCCCCAAAAGGCTGTCCTGGCTGTGAGGCAGACAAAGTCTGATCACTGGTTCCAGCAACAACCTAGAAAAACCTCTGGATGCTCCCACAGAACTCCTCACTGCTTAAATGTTAAAACTGGGGCCCAGGGCGATCAAGCACCAGTCTGAGGGTACAGCAAATTAGTGGCAAAGGTGAACTTCAGACTCAGGCCCCTTAGTAGGCAGTGGATGGACAGTGCCACACTGTATCAGCAAGTGTATGGCAGTGGAACTTGGGCTGGGGGGTGGGGAGGGCTGGTCAGGCTGCCCTGAAGCCTTACCCTGTCTGCCGTGGCATTGCTGAGGATCATGTCCTGCACCTCACTGCTGCATCTGCCTGCACAGAGTCTGCTGGGAGTCACATTCACAGCCACGGAGAGTGCCATGCTCCGCCCATGCCGAACCATCCAGTCAATGCCGGATACATCCGCTGGGTGGAAGGCCACAAATGAGGCCAACCCGCATGTTATGTGTGTGCCCACCACCATGCAGCCCCTGGGACCACTCCTCCTCCCACAAGACTAGTGTGCCACCTCAGGCCTGGTGTCCACACTGTACGTGGACCTCCCTGCGCACTGTGACATGCTAAGGAGAGCTCTCACACACTGCTTCTGACTTGTAGCTGTGTTCTTGAAGCAGAGACACTCAGGATTACAGGACCACTGGAAGCTCCTTTTGCTTTAACAACTGGATTCCCAAGAAGAGGGAGTCTGAGGGCAAAGGGACACAGGCGCCCGCGGTGCTCCCCCAGGGCTGAGTGGCCCCACAGGGACAGTCCCCAGGGTACAGAGGAGCCCTACCCAGCAGGCACTGTTGAAGAACAGTGCTGAGCTCCTCTTCAGTCAGAAAGGCACACAGCTCCCCCAGACAGCCGGCCGCAGAGATGCGCGTGTTGTCCTAATGGAGCAGACGGGAGTGAAAGCTGGGGGCAACCCACACGGCCCGCTGCCGGGCAACCAGGACCAGAGACGGGCAGGACGGAGGGCTGGGAGGAAGGCGGAACAGAGCAACTGGGCCTCTAGGTCCCCTCCTACTCCAGGCAGTGTGCTCCCCGACCCAACAGGGCTGCCCTTCACTGTGAGCTACTGGGTGCAGGATGAAAAACTACATGCCTAGCACTTCACTTAATTATAGAAGAAAGAGTCCAGTGTGTGCACATGATAATCATCAAGCCAACAGCAGTAATAACCACATTTACATAGCACCTTTCTTCTCAGAAAGCCTCCATGCTTTACATTGAGAATCTCAGCTACCATCAACAGCCCTGCGAGGCAGGGCAGACACAGAGGGAAAGTTCTGCCATGGGCACTGGGAAGCCAGCTACACAGCCACTCTGCGACCCCTTCTCCCCACAAATCTGGTGACATTTTGTATCCAGAGCTACTCCCTCTATCACTCCACTGTGATCAGAGCACTCTGGGGCTCTGAGCTCCAAGTAGAAGCCCCAGTGTCAAACAAGGTTATAGCTATGCTCTCTCTGACACCCATTCTCTCCACCTGGATCTATTTTAAATGCCATTGTGGTAAAATGCAAACTAGCTTAACTATTAACTTTCGCTTGCACTGGGCGTGATGGCCTGTAAAAACCCTGACAGACTGTGACCAAAAGAAGAGAGTCTCCCATCTGTGCCCCCAGAGAAGGCCAGGCTTTAGTTGGAGAGCAGGCGGCTGGGCCATAGGCTTAAGAAGCCGTGTTAAGTGCAGCAGCAATGGTGAGCCCGGCGCATGGGCATACAACGAAGTGTAAAACCATGCTAGCTCAAAGGCCTCTCTCCAGAGATCAGCCCCACAAATATGAAATCAGGCCACACAACAGAGGGCTGCTTGTCAAAGGCGAAAGAAAAAATTGTTAGCCACAGGCTTAACTCCCTACTGGACCCACCACAGCACTGGGCAGCCAATGGGTGCTTACCAAATGCTGCCTGGCAAGTGATGAAGGGCTACCATGATGGCAGTGGGCCAGAACAGAACTGCAGTCACAGGGCTCAGATTCTGCCTTTGACACTGCTGCTCCCTACGGGGCGGCCCCAGGCACGTCCCACCCTGGCATACAGCGCTAAGCCCTCCCACCTGGACAGACACCAGCCACTAAGTTTCTTGAGCCCTGCTTTATTCACCTCTGGGCTAGGTCCTTCTCTCAGCAAATGCTTTCTGGCCCCATAAATGAATCTCTTCATTTTGCAAAGGGGGAAATGAGGGGCAGAGGGAGAATGAGAACGTGACTTGTTAAAGATCAGAGAGCAAATTATTAAGAGATCTGGAGCTTTAAAAACCTTACTTTCCTTATCTCTAAAACAGAATAATCAGTATCAGTGCTACCTGCCTTGTCTCGCTCACAACCAAACCACATCCCTAAGCAAGGAATGACTACTACTACTGACTGCTGGCAGCAGTACCAATTTCGCTTAACACAAAGGAGACACACCAACGAAAGAAAAGAGAAGGGAAACCCATCCAGCCCACCAGACCACCATCCACCTGCAGCTGTACCTCGTCATGTCCCAGCATGCTCAGCAGCAGCGAGACAATGTTTTTCCGGATGACAGCGTCCACTTTGGCCCCTGCTCCCTGGATCACAAACCTCAGGGCCTGCAGCATGGTGTCCCTATACAACCAATGAAGCCAACTTAAAATCTGGCTCTCCTTCGCCACTGCTCCTGCCCACACAAGCCTGGGGCAGCTTCTGCACTCGCGACCACAGCGCTCCCCTGCCAGCACCTCACCTGACACCGGGGTCCTCCATGACCCGGATTCCATTAAGCAGTTCTGTGAAGAGAGGATCCACCTTGATGTGGATAGAAATGAGCTTCCCCAGCGCATCAGCAGCCTTCAAACGCACCCCCCGGTTGGAGTCCTGCAGGGCTTTGGTGAAAGTGGTCTGCAGCTGAGGCAGGAAGGGCTTCAGGGCAATCCCAACCTGTGTGAGAAATCCACACCCCAGAGCACAGCTGAGGTGGAGTCCAGGCACAGGAGCCAACAATCACAGGCCGCCACAGGCTGCCCCAGCACACACAGGCCAGGAGAGCCCAGCACAGAAGGTTCCGCTCAGCCTCCTCTTCTAGTTCCGCCCCCTCCCAGCACTGTGGAGAGGACAATGATCACCGCCACCACTGAGGGAGCCATCAGCCTGGCTTCATGGAGACATGGACAGGTGACTTGAAACCCCCACTTCTGAATACATTAAAAAGTGGCAGGCAGCTGTGAACACAACTGAGGAGCTGCTCCAGCACCCAGACAGGGCAATAGGCCAGGTGTGTAAAGGCAGGCACTGTCCACCAAGCAACTGATGCATGGCTGATCACCCAACAATCCTATGAAACCAGTGACCTCAGAAAGTCAGCCCTGTGCATGTGTGCCACCCTCTCATTAATGAGCCAGCCTACACTGACTGTAGAGAGAAAAACAAGTATCCTTGCGATAAAGCACAGGTGGGCCCAAGACTGAAGATTTACTGAAGCTGAATGGAAAAATGGAGGTAGTTGTTTGGAGGTCTGGAAATACTGGGGCCAGGGCCCTGCAGGCTGCTGGGAGGGACACCACAGAGGGAAACCAGTGATTCTGAGGTGGGACCATCTGCCCATGGGTGACATCTGACTCAAGGCCTGAGGGACATAGTCTGTGAGGGAAAGGCTTCTCTTGCAGAGTTACAGAAACACCACAGAAAAGAGCAGCACAGAACACAAGGGGAAGATACCTAATTTAAAAAAAAGGCTCCATTTTCTACAGAATGAGGCTGACGCTCACAAGCCCATGTTTTAGCTAGAAAGTCGCTACCCACACCTTTCTTCCAAAAGGGAAAAAAAGCTACAAAACTTTAAACTTGTTTTTGTTTCCAAACCTCTTAAGAATACAATTTTATTTTTTTTTTTACGAATCTTGGTTTGTTTGTACTTTTTTAAACCTAAAGGGCTTAATTATTGCTCCATAAAACATCAGAAATAGTCAATATGTTGGATCTTTGCTTCTTACCCTTTTGGCAAAAACTGAGGTTATTTCAGCTGCTCTCAGACTTCCTTTTCATTCTCTCGTCAGGGTTTTACATCTCTCTTTATGAAGTAGCAATAAAGAATGGAAGGGTACTTAAACAATGTTTTAATTGTACTTAGGTGGCCCTGGATTTTTTCCCTTTGAACCAGTACTTCTTCAAAAGAAGAGCAACGTGTCTTAGTACTTGGGATGTGTCAGGCAGTGTTCCTGCTGTCACCTCATGGAGGCCCACGTTTCGCAGCAGGCAGTACTAGCGCTCCAAATCACAGCTGAGGGAGCAGGCTCAGGGTCATCCAGCCTTCCCAAGGTCATTCTAGCCAGGCAGCCAAGTGGTGGACCTGGAATTGACCACTGTGTAGCATGAGTCTAGAGTGCAAGGTCTTACCTCTCTCTGCTATTTCTCCACAATAAGCTATCACTCTGCTGCCACACGACACCATGTGCCAGTCTCCTGCAGACAGACCTGTTCTCTAAGTTTCAAAGAGACCAGAGAATGAATTCGTCAGTCACTCACCTTGGCCAGCAGGAGGCTGAGTGTCTCAAGCAGAGCTGCTTTCACATTCCAGCTGAACCGGTCCCCCAGGATGCGAATCAGAGGGCCAGTGATGCTGACCACGGAGGGTCTCAGGGCGTCAGCTGATGTCAGGCGGATCACCAAACCTAAAGCTTTGGCGGCTTCCTCTTTCTGTTCTGGGCTGCCAGTCAGGACTCCCTCCCGCAGCACTGGAAGGATGGAGGTTACGCCCTGACAAAAGAACCACACTAGAGAGTCAGATCTCAAAGGCCCTGGGCCTGAGTGTCTCCTACCCAAAGCAAGGCACTCCTGTCAGCCAGTCTCTGTGCAACTCCAAGAGAGACACTGATTCAGGCAGCCAGGGTCACAGCCTGGCTGAGGAACAGTCTTGACTTGACAGTGACAAGATGACAAGAGCTCCAACAAGCCTACCTCGCAGAGGTACACATACTGCTGCCACCTCTGACTCACTTACTCTGGCTGAGGCAGCTTCCACAGCTTAAATCAAAGACTGCATGGACCCTGTCCCCATATGACCACCTCAAGGAAGAAACACACTGTCTGTGAAGGGGCTGAACAGCACCCAGGACACGAAGTCAACTCCAGCCATCCTACCACAGACCAGGGACTGAGGGTTAAGGTGGAGAAAGGCCATGCCCACAGTACCTGCACCACAAGGCCCTGGCTTACCTTCCTCGGAAGGCAGAACCCTGGCACATGCTCGCCTTTGCTCTCATTCCCTATGAGCCGGATTTCTTTATGCAGTTCTTCAATTAGTGCCAGCTGGTTGCCAGCATCCAGCTTCTGTGGGAAGCCAGGAACAAGCAGAAAAGATGTCACAGTTCTAAGCACAGCCCTCTCAAGACTGCTTCAAAATGATACAGCAGGGAGGGGTGTGGGTGGGGGTATAAACAAGACTGACCATGGCCTGGTAAACAGTGAAGCTGGGTGACAGGTACACAAGGGGTTAATTTCAGAGTCTAGTCTTTCAAGTGTCTGGAATTGTCTGTAATCAGAAGCTAGCTGTGGGGTCAGCAGACCCCTCACCTTGGTGATAGCATTCAGGGCATCCCAGCTCTCCTCCAGAACCACAGGGCTGCAGTCGTTTAAGAGGCGGATGAGGCCTGAGACCAAGCTCCGCAGGTGGCTGGTGTAGTCGGCCTTCGAGCGGGAACAGTAGATGTTGAGGATGATGGCAGCAGCCTGCCTCATGCCCACCTCAGGGCTACGGGTGGCTTCCAACAGGTCTTCGATGATGATCCGGTGCCCAGTGTCATCCTCTACTGAGAGGATCACAGCCTGACAGTTGGCCATCTCCTGAAACCACAGGGGACACCTGGGCTGAGCGCAGCTCCTCCAGGGTGGGGTGGCCCAAACTGCTGGTGGGGGTGATCATGACGCTCACCAGCTGCTCGTCCGGAGTCCCGAGCTTCTCCTTCAGGGCCAACATGACTGCCGGGAGGATCACTCCAAGATGACGGGTCAGGGCATCGCCTGCCACAGACGAAAGGAAAGCCAGCACCCGGGTATTGACAGGTGGAGTGGTCAGCTGTAGAAAGAACAGCAGGTCAGTGAATGCTGCCCCTTGCTGGGTGCTCTCCTAGGCTCTGAGGTCCCACCCCGCCACCATTCAGGGCATCCAGCACTAGCCTTTCCCAATATCTGAGTTCAGAACTGGTCTTCACAGCAGGCCCAGGAACAGTGAGGTGGCTGTGGGTCTGGGCCAGAGTAGGGTCACCATGTGTTGGGATTTACCTTGGGCACGAGGTAGGGCAGCACCACTCGACTCTTGATGGCCATCACCTGCTTCAGACCATCCAAGGCGAACTCTGACACCTCCTCATCATCCTGCAGACAGGCATTAGGGACAATACTAAGGAGCTGGCTCCTGTCCCACCTCTGCTGTCTGCATCAGTCACCACCAATTTCATTCTCCACTCTCCCCCATCCGTGCACCCCCACTGACCGACTGTCAGAGAAGCACAGAACCAAATCTGATCCTGCCATTCCCACCCCGAAGGCCCACACTGTGGCTGCCTTGGCAGAATACCCCCTGCGTTTTACTTCTACAAAGACAGTAAAAGCCAAACTGGTAGGTGTGAGGCAGAGCTGCTCACCAGCTGCTTCAGTAAAAACGGGAGGATGTCCTCCAGAGCCTGGTGGCCAATGGTGGAGTGCAGCTGCTCGAAGGTCTTGGCCGCTGCCTCTCTGACCTCCTCCAGTGGATCACACAAAGCCTTCCTCGCCGTGGGCACAAGGGACTCAGAGAAATACAGCACCTGCAACAGTGCACAGGCACTTTACCTGATGTGACAATGCAAGGAAGGGGTGGAAGCAAGCAAGGGAGAATGGCCGAGGACCTCTGGCCCAACCAGGCCACTGCTACTCCCTCGGCTTGGCTTCTAACTGAGCTGCTCTCCATGAAAATGTGCAGGAAAAAGCAGAGAGAATACGCAATCTACACCTGAGGATGCTCTGCCCAGACTTAATAGACACTCGCCATCTCCCGCAGGGACTCCTAACTCCTGCCCATGGCGAGGCTTGTGTCACATGGCCTCCTCTCCCCCAACTCTTTCTTTTGCTTATCCTCATGGGAATATTTCAGTCTCAGCTCAAATACTTGCTCTTCTATTATATAAAGTCTTTGGGAACACAGCGGGGCCAAGGACAGCTCTGTTCCCTCTGGAACCAATCCCACCAGCGCAAGGGTCACCCAAATCTAAGGACTGGCTTTATGTCGGCTTCACAACCCACAAGGTCTCAGCCTTTGAGGGACTCAGTAACTATCCAATGAATCACAACTCTACCTGGTGAAAAATGTGCACTCTTTGCCAAAAGCAAATATAAAACCCCAAATGTAATACATATACCAATACACATAGGAGAAGGATCCAGTAAATCAGACCACGATGCTCAGGCTAAGCAACTGGCAACACAGTCCCATGTCTGACTGGCCAGCCACATCAATGCTTTGGTGCTTTCATCCTCATCGAGAACCCTATACACACTCACCCAACCCCCAGGGATGTCCTGAGGATTGGTTACCTGAGAAAGTCAGGTCAGTTAAGCATTCAATGCTGCTATGAATGATACTATGGAACAATATATGTATGTTACATAAGGAATAATATCCTTGAATAACACTATGGAAACAGTATTACTGCAGGAAACAACCTGTTTGCATCTACTCCACTCCTCAGATGAGCACACACCCCTCCTGCCCCCTCTGCCCTCCCCCACTCACATGTGCGTGCCCTCCCTTCCTTACTAAGGGGACAGCACATCCTAACTGAACTGACAGTATCATCAAAGGGGTTAATGTGGAGCACCCTCAGGAGCGGTGGAGCTGCAATTTCCAAAGGCCACTCAAGGCCTCTAAGTTGCTTAGTATTTATCCTGAAAGCAAAGAAAACCTGAAGAGGGAAACTCCAGGCTGCATAAGGCCCTGCCAGCAGCGCCCTGCACAGTGACACTCGCCTGTTGTTGCAGGCAAGATGCAGCGTCCCTGCTGGCGCGGCTTCTCCTGAGACCTCCCCCATCTCTGAGTCAGGTCACCTGTAAGTGCAGGGCTTGTGCGGCCCTTGGAAGATACTTACAGCATCCCGACTGGTGGACTTCATGATCTCGCTCAGCCCGATGCACACTCCCTGCCTCTCGTCACTCTTCTGAGACCTCAGCCCTTCCTCAAGAATGGGGATGATCTCGGGTAGGATTTTCTCCCCTAACTTCCGGACAAGATCTCCCAATGTCCTCGCTGCAATCTGTCAGCAGAGATCAAGCCAGGACATCAACTCCCTGTGAACCCCAGGACACCCAGAGACCAGCTCCAGAATGAGGGCCCTGGAACCTCCTGGATTTTATCTATGGCACTGACTTAACTTCCCCAAGTGCTCTTGGCCCTGAAGATCCCCCAAGGAGGCTTGCAAAACATTACAACATGAAATTACTTTGTTGTGCCACACACACCTATAGAACCTAAAGCAAGAGCTGGCAACTTATACATGAACATGAAATTCATCACACACTGCCTGCTCAAGGGCCAATCTCCCTGGATGGAAAACTACAGCCTAAAGTCACTTAACTCTGTACTCCTGCCCAGGGGAGCTGAACCAACGCTTTAAAGGGGAAAAAAACCTCTCTCCTCTGGGGCCTCATGCAAGCCCTTCTTTAGAGCCAAATAAATACACAGTTTGCTGGCCAGGGATGGGGGTTGGGAGTCGGCCAAAAGGGACTGGCAGAAGTGCTCATCAGCCCAGCCTGGGTCCCTCCTCCCAACCACCGAACACAGCCTGCCCCAGGCCGGCATCAGCCTTATCTCACACTATGCTTGCTCTTCCCCACTTTCTCACTCTAGACTCACCAGCCTCTGCTCAGCCTCCACTGTTGGCCACGTTCCCACCCACCACAGGGCTTTTACACATCCCATCTTTTTATCTAAAGCACTATTCCCTTGGTTGGAACAGACTTTCATCCCCACTTCACCTGGTTAGTGCTTACTCATCTATTCTCTTCCAGCATCATTTCCTCCAAGAAGCCTTCCCTGACCCCTTAGCTAGGTCATGCCCCTGTTATAATTATCTGCAGCACCATGTAGCCCTTGCCATAGCTGCATTCACTCCATGTGGTTATTTAATATCGACCTCCTCTACAGACTATAGCTCCACAGGGACAATAAATGAGGCTGCCTTGCTTCTCCATTATATCCCCAGGTCTTAAGGGTCAGCACACAGTATATACTTCATTAAGTATTTGCTGTGTGAAATTCAATAAAAGGAAATCTCATTTAAAATGGAGTCAGGAGGCCAAAAGGAGGAGCTCTCACACCCTACCACTTGTCGGCAGTTGTGGCACATCACCAAGACACATATTTTGCATACCCTGCATTCCCAACAGGAAGATGATTACCTTACTACCCAGCAGAACGACAGAAGATTGTGTCCTGGCCTGGCAACAACCCAGCCAATGAGAAGCCACTACACTTGGAACTCCCAGTTTACTCCAATGAACTTTTTGTTTATACAGCCCTCCTTCCCACTTTGCTCTATAAAAAAGCATTTCTCTCCTTTGTTCTCTGGACTTCCCTATGGATTTTGTCATAGCTTGCATGCCCCAAATTATAAGTCTTTGCTATTCCCAAATAAACCCATTTTGCTGATAAAATAACTAGCTATTTCATTTTTAAGATTAATAGATGAATGACCAAGTAAATATATTGTCCCCTATTAGATAAGAGACGCTAGGCACTCTCCCAGTCTCTGCAGACCCAGTTTTCTATTTCTAGCCTCTGAAAGGAGGCATCTGGGGCTGCTGGTTAGAAAACAGTCCAGGAAACTCACAGTTCTCTTATCTGCACATGTGCTGGCCAGGAAGCCCAGCAGTAGCCCAAAGAGAGTGGGCAGGATCTCACGTAAGGTTCGTGGGGTATTGGAGACCACAATCTTCCAGACATGCAGGGACGCTTGCCGTACCACCAGCTGGGTGTCCGAGCGGCCCATGTATAGCCCTGCCAACACCCGATTCCGCCGATCTACCCCCAGGGCAGTGATGATGGCCTGCAGCAGTGGAAAGGAACAGTGAACACAGGGTGGGGAAGCCCCACAGCATGGGGGGCAGGGAGAATGCTGACGATCACCAGGGGCGGAAATCAACTCGGGGCACGCACCTTGTTGGACTGGGCAGTCCCAAAGTTATCATCTTCAGATGCAGTTTCTGTGGTCATCTTCCCAGTGACTCCTGAGATGTGGAACAGGAGATCCCCAAGGAGCTGCACGGAGCTGAACCTGAGAAGGATGCCAAGAGGAGAGTCCCACAGCCACAAGGGGCCGTCTCAGGGTACAACCAAGAACTGGGCAGAAAAGGGACTGGAAGGAAATGCACCCAAAATGTTCATGGTGGCTATCATGGGATGGGAAAAGTTACACAGACAATTTTTATTTCTTCACACTTTCCCACATATTTTCTTCGTAAGTTTTCCACTAGTAAACATATATTACTTTAATAATAGAAAAGAATAAACATTTTTTACGTGAAAATTTCTATAATGAAAGTTATTAAAAAGAGAGACAGAGAGTACAGAGGGAAGCACTGACAGGAAGCCAGGAATACAGATCATCAGAACTGGAGACATAAGGTAAGGCCTAGAAGGATAAACTATTTTTCCTCAAATTAAATTAGGTTTCTTATTTTTTAATGATTATAAAAATAGGTCATATTCAAACTGAAACTTAATAAAGGAAAATATAAAGAAAAGTGTGTGAACAATCACATAAACTCTCATCACCCAGGCAACCATGAGGACACTATGGTGACACTATACATGGGCACATGCACCCTCTCATACGATGTGCAAAGTGGGCCCACACCCCATGTGCTGGGCCATAGCTGGCACTCTTTCATCAGCGAGGGGGAGGAGCTTTCTTTGTCAGCTAATACTGTTCTCTTATACCATTCTTTGTAATCACTGAGCAAAAACTCACAGTATGGCTATGTTACAACTTTTCTTAAACTAACCTCCAGTTTTTTTAATGAGAAACTACTGCAACAAACGTCCTTCTCTACACAACCTTAGGCACTTGCCCAAATCTGTCCTTGGAATCAATTCCTAGAAGGAGAATTTCCAGATTAAAAAGTATTCATGTTTAAAATTTTAAGACAAACTGAAGGACAGAATAAAGAAAACTTGTGAAGAGAATCAGAATGACATTTCCTGTTACAGGAAACTGGAGAGGTACAAAATGGGAAGAGTATGGAGAACAGTGAGAGTTCTTGGCAATATCCTGCTCATTGTTTCTCAGTCAGAGTTCCCAATACGAAGCCGGGGCTGCGGGGTCTTTGCACCCGAGTTCTTACCTTATTCTCCAGAGGTCATCAAAGAGGCCTTGCTCCAGCTGAGGCAGCAGCAGGGCGATGGCTGTCTCGGCATACATGGAAATGACCCGCTGGCCCGCACGCAAGGCGGTATCACGCACAAACTCGTTCTCATCAGCAAGAGCCTGGGTACAGAGGTGGAGTCAGCTAGGGCTGCCTCCCCTTGGGCACCCAGACCCAAAAGGAATTAGAACTCCCTGAAGAGCAGGATGGGGCCTTTTGCCACCTATTCCCAATTGGCAGGGAACCCTGGCGCTCCAGGAGGACCCATGCATACTGGCTCCTTAGTACGCTCCCCTCCACATGGTCAATGGTGCCTACTTTGAGGATACAGGGGATGATGGGCCCCACGTAAGGAGTGAACTTGTCCCCGAAGGTGATGGGCAGGTAGTTAAACATCATGATATAGCCATCTCGGACATGGGGCGCAATATCCATTTTGCTGGCTGTGGCCACAATTTCTGGCATCAGCTTCTCCAACTTCTCTACCCCCAAGCCAGCCATGACCTCAGCCAACCCTGCAACAAAAGCACAGAATGAACCCACTGGATCTGAAGGCGACTGAAGGGTATTCCTAGGCTAGCCCCAGGGTCTGCCCTGGTCTCACCTTGTGCAGCGCCTGAGCGATCCACAGAGCTCTGCTCATAAGTCAGTGTCTCCATCAACCACGGCAGCAAATCCTCAAAGCATGACTCCCCCATGCCCTTCACCATGGCCCCAAGTGCCTTTGCAGACACTGTCCGCACCTGTCCGCAAGCAGGAATGGTGATGTAAAGCAGCTCAAAACTAGGTGACCATGCAGGAACAGGGAGGAGCCCCTAGGGTCTCCTTCCCATTACCAGATGCATGCAACAGCAGTTTATGGGGAATTCACAGGGAACAATTTTCTGAGGACTAGGCTAAAATACTGAGGAGCTCCTGCCTGCCTCTCCTCCCAGACTCACCTCAGGTACAGGGTCCAAAAGAGAGGCTTTCAGGCCAGGTGTCACACTTGGCAGGTAAGGAGCCAAGTCCTGCAACAACACAAGAGGCAACTCAGGTGGAGGCCCGATTCCTGCTTCCTCCAGAATCCATTCTGCTGTGGCCCCTGACCTCACCGTGCTGCTGACCGGAAGCGCTCAGCAGGGGTGCTCCCGGAATGGGCAGGGAGAGCAACTGGCAAAGACTTCCCCCTTTCACTGGCTCCTTGAAGGCGACTGCTTGGGGAAACCTACGAGGGACCCAAGGCCCATCCTCAGCAGGTCAGTGAGCCACCAGCTACAGTTCAACGCTCTGCCTCTGCCCACCCTTCTCTTGGGACCAAGGCCTATTACTTCCGGCACTTTCCTTTCAGAATTGCCTTACCATCTTCCCTTTCTTCACCTTAAAAGGTTTGTGTCTCAATACAGCATTCAGCTTTAGGGAACAGGTTTAAATATAGAAAAAGCCGTATGTTCACAGCAACATCATTTAAAATAGCAAAAAGCCTTGGACACTATATTATCAAGACAGAATTATATAACTTATCATACATAAACTTGTAGAGATGTTATATAACTATTAAAAATCAGTTTTATAAATAACATAACTTGGAAATAAGTTTACGCTCAGGTACATATTTTTTTAATGTGAAACAATCCATTAACAGTAGTTGTTTTAGTGTTGGGGAGACTATGGATAAAATTTTATGGTTTTCTGATTTTCCAATTTCCCAAATTGTCTAGGATTGACAAACTTTCCCACTTTATCTCTTGCGCCCATTGCCTCAGCAAGCAGAGCTGTAGTAGATAGTATGATTACACATGCAGGCCCTTGGAAGCAAGAAACAAAGTAAATCTCCCAAACTAAGCACATTTCCTCTGAGGCTTATAGACAAATGCTATGACAACAAAACACTGCAAGCAGTCAAAGCAGCAGCCACTTTGCCAAAACTCCTGAAAGGTCTGAAGTGAGGCTGGACCTTTCCTTCCCCCCATCTGTAAAAGGGGCCCCACAGGAATGCTCCTGCACCCCTCAGGGGACTGAGCTAATGAGGACGTGAGCCACTGTGCCCTGCAAAATGCCCAGAGAGCCCAGATTTCCACCCTCCACCCCTAAATGGTCCATTTCTCTTCCCAGACATAATCAGAGACCAAAAGCCCACAGGCCTCCTGTGTTTACTGAGGGCAGGGCTTCTATACCCTAAACCAGCATCTACTCGTCTGTCCTGCCCCGGCCCCTGCTGGGCTGCTACCTTCTGATCTGTCAGGGAGTACATGTTGCCAATAATCTGGGCTGCCATCTTCCGAGTGTCTGTGGAACGGTCCTGGAAGGCTCTCTGGACAATGGGCATGATGAGGGCCAGGGATGGGGCATCAATGAAGTGGACAAACTTGGTGTCCAGCAGGGTCTGCAAGCACTTCTGGGTCTTCCTGGAGGGGTCTGTCAGGGCATCCAGCAGGACTGGAGCGATGGCTGTACATCCAAACAAGAGAGAATCTGGTTTGTAGGAGTCTATGGTGTGGCAAAGCCACTAAACCCCTAGAATTAGAGGGGATGAGAAAAGATGGGAGTCCGGGGCCACCCCTCTCTAGAGCCCCTCAAGTTTGCCAGCTGAGAAAGCCAGCCTGTCTGCAAAGCACAATCCTTGCTTCACTGAGAGGAAGCAGTGTGGTGTGGCAGCCATCACCCCGCCGCACTGTGACCTGGTGTGACACCTGTGGGCTGGCTTCAGTGGGCACTGGGCTGCAGTCATGGGCTAAGCTGCCATAGGACAGCTACTCAGCATGATGTAGGCCTTATTCTGGAAGCAGCAACCTAAAATGGTTTTGTGAAAACTGTTCTGAGACACCAAAGGTCCCTGGACTAGTGGTGAGAGTGAAGCACACAATGCTCAGAGCAGCCAAGCCCAGATAAAATGAGCTCTCAAATTCAGCACCGTCAGCCTAGTGGAAAGAATTCAAAGAGGAGTACCTGACTTATCTTTTCCACAAACCCAGGGAATCCAACCACTGTAGAGACCCCAAACTGGTCAATAATTTTTAAAAAATAACCCTATTTAAAAATAGTTCTCCAAAGAAGATATGCAAATGGCCAATAGCACATGAAAAGACGTTCAACATCATCAGTCATTAGGAAAATGCAAATCAAAACCAATGAGATGCCACTTCACACCCACTAGGATGGCTGTAACCAAAAAGAGACAATAACAGTGTGAGCCACGTAGAACTCCACACATGGCTGCTGGTGTCAAATGGTACAGTCACTTTGAAAAACAGTCTAGCATTTTCTCAATTAGGTACACAATTACCATATGATCCAGCAATCCCATTTCTAGGTACCTAACCAAGAGAACTGAAAACATGTCCACAGAAAAATCCTTGTACACAAATATTCATAGCAACATTATTCATAATAGCCAAAAGTGGAAAGAACCCAAATGTCCATCACAGATGAATGGATAAACAAAATGTGGTTACATGTACAATGGAATGTAATTGAGCCATAAAAAGGAATGAAGTAATGACACATGCTACAGTGTGCATGCACCATGAAAATGTGCCAAGTGCAAGAAGCCAATGGGCCGCACAGTGTATGATCCCATTTTTATGACATGTCCAGAACAGGCAGCTCCATAGAGACAGAAAACAGATTAGCAGTTGTCAGGTGCTAGTGATAAGGGAGGAAATGAAGAGTAACTGCTAATGGGTGTGGGGTTTCTTCTGGGGATGATGAAAAAGGGCACTGGGCTGCAGTCATGGGCTGAGCTGCCATAGGACAGCTACTCAGCATGATGTAGGCCTTATTCTGGAAGCAGCAACCTAAAATGGTTTTGTGATGAAATGGGCACTGGGCTGCAGTCATGGGCTGAGCTGCCCTGGAACTAGACAGTGGTGATGCTTACAAAATTTTTTGAATGTAGTAAAAATCAGGGAATTTACATTTTCAAAAGTAATTTTTATATTACGCCAATTAGCTCAATAATAAAAAAAAAAAAAAGAAAAAAAGACCCAGGCTGGATTCCCAAAATGAAGGCATTTTTACTCATTTTGTAAAGATGAGACTGTTCTGGGCCTTAGCAAACCCCAAGGCAGTTGGACATTGTAAAAAAAAAAACAACAAAATCCAAGTATATTTATTTACCCCTTAAAGAACAAAAGCAAACAAAACCAACACGTCGTTTGCTGAATGAAAAGAATTCTGGTAATACCCTGGCTGAACTACACTCAGTGAACACTGAGGCTCCATGCTGAAGCATAAAATTGAACAACTGACAGGCTCATCCAAGTGGTTGGCTGGGTTTGTTTCTAGAAATCAAGACGTTCTCATCACTCAAGAAAGACCCCATCCTAAGGAGAACAGTGATGGGGCCTAACCCTCCCTCACGTTCCCCCCTAGCACAGGCCTCCCAGGAGAGAAAACAGAGATCCCAAAGGACCGAACACTGGGTGACGCCAGTGATGCCAATGCATCCAGAGCCTGTCATTCAACTCTGCTGACCCCAGGGGCTCAGCTTAGTCCACAGGGCACTCTCACAGTCAAGCTGCTTCTGAGCCAATGACTCAGTTTCCCTGCCTCAGTGATGACTGCTCCAAACCAGTGTGAAAACAGATCGTTTCCAAACTACTCTCCACTCATTATTCTAGGAAAAGGGCTTCCCAGAATTTACAGGCTATTTCAATGAGAACATATCTGTCCTCAGAGGGCAAAGACCTCTTGCTGAACTGATGCACATTCCCCAAAGTGCCCAAGGGTAGGAGGAGCCAGGGCCCTTGCCCTCATGGGAGAGGCGTACCCAGGATCTCCGGGTTCCTGATGACGGAGCCAATCTGCCTGAGCGCCTGTTGTCCGGCCTTCTGCACTTTGACGTGGGAATCGGTGAGCACCTCCGTAAGCTTGGGCACGATGTTGGGCAGGCAGGAAGACAGCTGCTTGGGGGCACAGTATGCCATTGCCCCGAGCAGCTCCACTGACCCTGCGGACGGCAGACACACACCCAGCGTGGAGTCACTGAGCACAGGCTGTGAGTCACGTGGGTAGGCTGTCAGGGCAAGGGGCAACCAGCCTGCTCCTCTGCAGACTGTGCTCAAGCAGCTGCCAAGACAGAGGGGCTGGCTCCGGCAGAGCGAGCAAAATGCCTCTGAGGCCTGCTGAGCCATGGGATACTGGGTAAGAGGCAAGGCGGTGTGAGGGAAAGAGGTGAGACCAAGACAGGGGAGCTTTGGCTTAGCCCTGGCAATGGTCCAAAGGCTCGTTTACTGCATTTCTCTGACCTTAGTTTCCTCATTTGTGGTTTCTGATTTGATTTGTGATTTCTCAAGCTGTAGAGAGAAGCCTGAGGGACTAAAGGGCAGGCCAAGTGGGAGGGCCCTAAACCTCGACCCTGCCCAAACCAGAACAGCTCTGTTTGTGTCTGTTTTCCCTATTAGGGTTCCAGGTAAGATTACATTTTCTCCAAGAGGCTAAAGGGGAGGGGTGGTGGCAAGGGGTGGCTTTAGTCATAGAAGTACCCACAGACGACTTAAACTCACCAGCTTTGGTCCTCCAGGACTCCTCCTCCAGGGCCGCCAATAAGGAGGGGAGCACCAGCTTCACCCCGTGAGCACTCAGGTTGCTCATCACAGCCTTGGCACAATCATCTGCAGCCTCAAGGGAGGAGAAAAGACATTCAGGGCCTCCTTATCCAAGCAAGGGTCAAGGCCTGATGCTGGACACAGGGCTCCCCAAGTAACCAACAGCTACTGGGGTCTATGGTGTCAGACCCTGTGCCCAGGCTGACAGACACAGCTGAGAAGGAGAGTTTCTTGTCTCTTCAGCACTTCACTGGGAACCAGAGTCCATGCCCACACCGGTGCCCAAGGTGCAGGCAGAAGGGGCTTTAGTGGCGTGACCTCACCCAGTGCCGGCTCAGCTGCCAGAAGGTCGCACGAGCAGCCTCAGGACTTACCTCACGCACGTACTGGTTCCCATCCCCGAAGCACAGCAGCAGGTGGGGCAGCACGTGAACCACGTAGGGCTCAAAGAGCTTCCCCAGCATGGTACAGAGCATCTCAAAGGCAAAGAGGGCACCTAGGGTAGAAGGAAGTGCAGCTGGGGCCAGGACGTCCTCAGGGGCAGCCCCAGGAGAAGCTTCCTGCCACCCCTTCACCCTCGGGAACACTCAAGCCAGCTGTGGGACTGAAGTGGCCACCAAAAAGGAAGCACCACCCTCTGCCTCCCCCAGAGCAGGGGTGTGGCTGGACAGAAAGGGACCAGCCAGGGGAATGTCTGTCACTTCTTGACACTAACAGCTAGAAAGGTAAAATCTCTCTCAGCTAAGGGTGCGGCTGAGTTAGGAATAAGAAAGTCCAGGCCACATCAGTGAGGACCAGACGGAACGGGTCCCACACAGCTGCCCCCTCCGCATACACGCCAACACCAGCCCTTCAATGGGAAAGGAAAGGCTGGATTCTTTCTTCTGGCAGTTGTGGAGACATGGGGGACAGCCTTCCCATGCTGGGCATCCCCAAGCTCAGAGGCACGCACCCTCTCGCCGGCGGAAGTTCTTCTTATCCTGGATGGCATCAGTCAGCGCTGCCATCATTTCCTGCTGCTTTAGTGACAGGATGCCCAGGCCCTTCACCAGGCCTGCCAGTCCATAGGCAGCCCCTTTGCGCTCTGCGTACTTGTCTGACTCCAGCAGCTGCTGCATTAGCCTCTGGATCATTCCTCCTGCATCCTCCTTGATGGCCGGCACAAGGGGTGGCAAGCAGCTGGCCACAGATTCCTGGACCTATGAGAGGCCTGCCTCATCAGTGCCACAGCCCAACCACAGCCAGTTCCTGGTGGCTGACACAATCCTAGGAAGCACCTCACCACTAGATGTCCCCAAGTCCCATCTCAGCCCCTGCCTGTCAAACACAGGGCAGCAGAGAAGCTCATGGTGACCCAGGCTCCTACAGGGAGCATGTTACATTTGTTACAGGTGAAAGCATCAGTCCATATGATGCTAGTTTTGGTCTAAACAGAGAACCTAGGCCTGGGCAGGTAGTTGAAAACTCAAGCACTAACCCCACCCACAAAGAAAGATCAAGGGAGAAGTGCACTACTATGCTCCTTAAAAATGGCCCACAGTCTCAGTTCCCAAACTTGTCAAAGTCACAATGAAATCATCCGGGCCTCACAGGGCTGGACCCAGCTGAGTGGCACCAACAGTCACGGCCCATCCTACCTCCTAGCCTCAGCTCATTACACCCAAGCAGAGGGCATCAAAGCATCATGCTGCCAGGGGCCCAGGCAAGACCCTTCGCAGGTAGTTTCCTGACAACTTACTTGACTAGAATTTTGTAAATCTGCATCTGATAAGGACATTCTGGGTGGTGCAAAATGTAAGTCACAGAAAATATATGTATGTATGATATTTTTCAAGAGAAAACAAGTCCTTGCACTGCAGCTTGAAGGTGCATTAAAGGCCCTGAAACGTGCACATAGACTCAGGGAAAGCTCAACAACAGAGAGCACCAGATTTTTTTTCTTTTTATTCCCAGTGCTGGGTTTATACTAAGTGCAAAAAAAGACTGTTAGTAGATATGTAGAAAAAAAGAAAATATCTGGGTCTATAAGAACAAAGCAACTTCCTCTCCAAGGGTGTTCTTGCCTATAAACCAGCTGTCCCGAGAAGACTGAGCAGGAGAGAGGACTCACAGAGAACTGGGCCTTCTGGACCCAGATGGGCCATAGCCTCCCACCCATCTACAGTTGGGTCCCAAATCCCCAAGTGGCTTGTGGGCCAGGGGCTAGTACCTGCTGGGAAGGGGTGGAGAGGGCAGCGATGAGCTTGGCGACAATGGGCTTCACTTTGGGGTCACTCTTGTCCAGGTGCTTGGCCAGGGAGCCCATCAGGACCACTACACTCTGCCGCACAGCATCGTAGCTGGCATCGTTGGGTGCGTTCTTCAGGAACTCCTCAAACACCGGCAGAAGCGAATTAACATTCTCCTAGAAAGCCAAGCCCATCCAGGGGCTCACATCAGCCCCACAGGCTGCATCTGGGGACGATGGTCTCTGCCCTGAAGACCAAGTCTGGCTCTGGAACAGGCATCCCCATCAGCCAGACCTCAGTTATCTGGCAGGAATGCAGACTTTCAAGAATTTAACCTTCACGGGGTCTTGTAGGCTCAAAAGAAATACAACTAGTATTTTCTCTGAGGGCCAGAGCCATGCCAGGATTTTCAGCCCAAAGACTCCCTGTGTTGCCACTATGTAGACCTGCCTCCTGCCTTGGCCCAGGCTTCTCCCAAGCCCCTCAGCTGCCTGACATTTCTTACCTTCCCATGGGTGTTGAGCGTTGCAAGGGCTGCATCTAACATGCACTTCCGAACATCTGGGTTTCGATCATTGAGGGCATCAGGGACGAAAAACTGAAAGAGTGGCTTCACCTGAGAGCTGTCCAAACACTGGGAGAGTTTGTTCAGGGCCAAAGCCAAGCCACACCTGGGAGAGAAATGAGGGGCATGTCAGGGAGGCAAGGGCCAACCAGGGGCCTCCTCTGCTGGTGGAGTCCATCCCAGTTTGTCACAAGGAGAGGAAACCTGCCAGCCACAAACACTGGTCTGGGGACAGTGCCCACTGCCCACCCACCCATCCACATGATGGCCTCAGCCCACTTGTCAAAGAGGGACCTGCACCTGCCCAGAGTATACCTCCTACTGGAGACCTCAGGCGGGAGCCAGCTCTGCCTTGGCTTCCCCATGAGTGGGTGCAGTCCTACACTTCTACCTCCAGGTTGCAGGAGAGAGAGGTAAAGGAATCAGACAGGAAGGCACTTGGAAGTGAACGTACTCTACAAAGTGCTATTGTTCTTTCCAGCTACAGAGCAGTCGGAAGGTCCTCAGGGACCTCTGAGGAACAGGCCAGAGAGAAAGGAGAAACATGACCCAGTCACACAGCCAGCACAGGAGGAACCAGAACCTGACTTCAGGTCTCTCTGCCTCAGGGTGGAGGTCACCTTGACCATTCCTTCCTCTGTATCACTATTCCATGCTGCCTCCTCACAGCACCCAGCCCAGCCCACCTGCTACATCTCAGAAAGCTCTGTGCGTAAAAAGACTGCAAGAGTGGCTATACCTGGCTTCCCACTGATCTGGAGGAGATTCCGAGATAACCCGTCCCAAAGCATCCAGCACTGGGGGTGGCCGCTGCAAAAGACAGGTTGATAAATGCACTGTAGTGCTCTCCCCAGCCCAGCCAGCCAAGCCAGTGACCAAATGTGAGGTGGGAGATCAGTCACAGTCACCCTGAGCCACGGTGAGCTCCAAGACTCCCATCTGGAGCAGAGTCCAGCCCGTCCTCACATGGCCCAGCCTGCATCAGGGTGTAGGCTACTCACATAAAGCTTCTCCTGGTAAATTTCCATGAGCCTGCCCATAACCTCTGCTGCCTGCCGCTGGTAACAGGCCACAGCTTGGGAGAGGGCTTCGGCCCCAGCCTGCCTCACAGCTGCTTCATGATAGATGACATCATCGATAAGCAAGGAGCAGAGGTCCGGCTGCAGATCCAGGCCCATTGTTGACCAGAGCCTAGAGCAGACCACAGTGGGTGCTGGTCAGACAAGGATCCGCAGCAGCCACCCCATCAAACTGGCCACCCAGCTCCCCTTTTGCTGCAGGTTGAGTACACTGGGTTGTTATTCCATAAAGGAAAAGACGACGGAGCAGGGAAAAAACCACCTTCCAGAGGCTCTCACCTCTCAGCCAGCTTCCGGATCTCCTCCTCTTTGTCAAACTTGACCACCCAGAGCCTCCGCAGAAGGTTCAGGCCATTCTTCTCATCAGTACTGGGTGCTGGCAATACCATGTGGAGCTCCATCAGCCCCTGAGAGATGGGATTGGACCGTGTGAGGCATGACCTTTTGGAAGAGCCTCCGACTTGCCTCCTCACCTCCCTCTGGACCAAACTGTCCAAGGTGTGGCCACCGGCTGCCATGGGTCGTCCAAGTTAAATCAATTAAAATCAACTGTGAATTCCTCAGTTGCACAAGCCACATTTCAAATTCAGTAGCCACACACTGCCTGGTGGCTACCCTAGTGGACAGCACAGATATAAAAGACTTGTGTCACTGCAGAAAGGCCCCTGGACAGCGCTGCTCTGGGCAGTGCCATGGATCATCAGCTCAACTCATTAGCTGCTCTGTCTCTTCGATTAGTTTTTCTTTCGTGAAATGATGGTGTGCAAAGGCAGAATTATTTTAACATAAAATTTAAAAATTTAACTCTAAATATGCAAGACAGACCCTTTGTTTTGTCTTAAGGAAAAATTTACCATGTTGCCACTGTTGCTCACATTTTACCAAGGGTCAGTAAAAATTGTCACACATCAACAGCAGGAGGCTGCAATCTGGCATTTGGGAACCATTATCAAGCTCAAAAGGGGATCCTTTACTTTTGGGTCCAAAAGCACCAGGAAAAGCCAAGTTCAAGTTAGGGGTGGGGATGTTGAAGAAATGAACTAATCCTACAAGTTATATCTGTCTATGAAAGTATCAAAACTCACATTCATTTTAGAAATTAGGTGAAGTCTTCTGAGGTGAAGAAAAAAACAATGATACATCACAACTGCTTAGTTGTTCTGATTCCTAGAATGACCGTAACCACACCCTGTGACTTCGCTTCCACGACACACTGGCACAGATGTCAGGCATCTCCCGTTCTCTCAAATGGCCCTCCTGCAGCTCAAACACCTGCCCTGAGGGACCAGGGAGCCCGCAGGGGAGTGCGCACGCACCCGGAGTGCGGTGTCCCGCACACTGCCACACGGGGACTGCAAGGCCGAGAGCAGCACGTCCACCTCCTCCTGCTCTGCGAAGGCACAGCCATCCTTGCCGCTGCTACTGGCACACAGGGTAGTCAGAGTGTCTGAAGCGAGGACCTAGGAAGGACATCAGTCTGCTGGGCTCAGTTCAACAAGTTATTTCCTACGGTAGGGTCAGCCAGCAGGCTGGGCAGTCGGGGGAGCAGCCAGAAAGGGATCTGAACTGGGGATGCCCACCCCAAAACTCTACTAGGGCTAAGAGCCCATCTCCAGGCCAAGGCCAGTGGCAGGACCCACGCAAAACCCCTCCTAGCTGAGAACAGTCAGGTGGGCTCTCATAAGCAGCCCTTCTGTTCCAATCCCGGTGAGGGCTACGAGAGAACTGGGACTCCACCCAGTGCTGGGACCTGAGGTCAGGGTCACAAACCGAGTCACAGCAACAGCCAACTGAAAACCTGATCACCTGCAGGCGGGGAGAGCCTGTCCCGATCACCCAAGTCAAAAGGCGCAGCATGGCCATGCGAGGCAGCAGCTCTGGGCCATTCTAGGAAAGAATAGCACACAACCGAGGGTGAGGCTCTACAGAAGCTCCGTAACCACGCCTGGTGGCACGTGAACCAACACCGTCTCACCACAGGGGAACATTCTGTGCTATACAGCCAACTCCACTGGAGAAGCCCTATGAGGTTTACAACTAAATCCACAGGAGCCGATCCCAGCCAGCCACAATCCTCAGGGACCCATACAAATTCTAGAACTTGCTTGAAATTCACAGAATACAAAACACAGATGGCCCACAGACATATAGATACTTAACAATTAAGTGAAGAATAAAATGAGATACCATTCTTTCACCTGTCCCTGGCAAGATTAATTGCTATCTGTGGTTGCATAAGGTTTGGAGGAAAGGTAACTATACTCTGAAGGCAGAGCTCAAAACATGCCATATAACCTAGCAAGTCCACAGCCAACAAATACATCCTACAGAAATCCCCACAGGTGTGCACAGGGCATATTTGTATAAGAGGACACACCACAGCACTGTTCAAAATAGGGAAAAGTTAGAAACACCTTAAAGTATCCATCAACAGAGTTAACAAAAATATGGTGCACCCACAGCACAGAATGCCATGCGGCCCATAAAGTCAATAAAGTAGGTCCTTACGCACTGACATGGGAGGAGACCCAGAGTAATGGTCACAGAAGACTTAATATGATCCATTTTTGCTTCACTGGGTGTGGGGGTGTGAGTTCTGCATGTGCTTAAAAAAAGGTCCAGGAAGGTTCCTCTGGGGAGTAGCATTTCCTTTTTTTGCCTCTGTATTGTTAGAATTTTTTTTTTTGGTATCTTTAATCTACAATTACATGAGCAACATTATGTTTATGTATTGTTAGAATTTTTAACAATACGCATGCATTACTTTGGCAAGTTTTTAGATTGTAATCTATTAAAAAGAAAACCCCTCAATGAATAAGACCCAATCTCATAATCCTCAGGAAGTCACAGGGAGAGTGATCGGTACTATCTTCTGAGTCAGAAACAAAACCACCCACTATTAATACAAAAGCCTTCAACTTCTTCAGGTCAGAAACTAACAGAGGAGACTTATAGGCATCTCTGAGGCCCTGGCAGCAGCACCACGGAGACCAAGGGCTGCTGCTGGTGTGCGCACACACTCCACTACCCCGCCAGACTGCGCACAGGCCAGGACTACCCACAGCCTCTGCCTCCCAGCACCAGCTCCCCTCCCAACCTCGTCCATGCGCCCAGGTGGGCTGGTGGGTGAGGCCCTGAGCTGGGCGTGGACAGTGAGAATCTGCAGAATCTGGGCCACACGCTCCTCCTCCTCCTCACTCTGGTGGGGCATGTCTGTCAGCACCATCTTCAGAAACGGGAAGACTAAGGAGAAGGCTGGCGCAGACAGGGGCGCGGCATCTGTGAGCAAGAAGCAGACAGGATCCTGTAGGCAGGGTGGGGCACCAGGCACTGCTGCCTCAGTTTCCACCCTCAGGGTGAATGGGCAAGGTGGGAAGTGAGAGATCCTTTCCAACACCCGGCACACGGTATGACAGAGACATGGCCGATTGCCTTGTGCTAAAGCCAATGCTGCTCCACCCCAAACACTGCCAACTCCACAATTTGAGAGTTCACACAGATAAGCAGATTCCACTAACAAGAAGTAAACCCTCAAAGGGGGGTTGCAGTGACTCACAGGATACCAGGACTGGACTCAGAAATCCTCCATCCAGTACAACTCCCCATTTTTCAGAATCGAAAAAACAAGGCCAGAGAGGGAAGAGATCTGCCCAAGGCCACAGCCTCAGAAAGCCCAGGGACACTGTAGCGCATATCACCTTACCTGGCTCACCCTTGCCCACCCTGCTGGTGATGGTGTGGCTGTGCAGCAGGATCACTGCCCTCTTCACGGCCAGTGACAGCTCTTCCTGGCACCATGACTTATCCAGGACACATTCTGGCTTCAGCAGGCGCAGAGTCACATGGCTCACCAAAGTGCCTGTGACAAAGAGAAGGGACCCAGCAGGGGATGACCCATGCAAACAGCAGTGTGGCCTGGGTGCGAACCAGGGACCTAAGGCAGAGGTGCCTGGTCCCTTTGGCTTGAGAGTAATCAATTCTGTGGTGCCAAAATGTCCTCAACCTAATTTCCATTTCACCTTCACGACAGTGCTGAAGGGTGGGTTGGCAGGCAGGGAACCATCCTTCTGACACTGAAAAGTTAAAAGTGTACTGAGAGGAGACATGAGCCACCCAAGGGTTATTTAGCCAAGAGTAAAGCTCTCTCCCTATAGTGCTCCCACCTTCCACGCAATAAGCCCAACCAGCTGGCTAATAGTTCCAGCAAGTTCCATATGCACCAACTGACACTTCCACTCAAAACGGTTCCTGGATTCTAGTCTCACCCATGAGAACATATCTTTTAGGCTAGGAAGTCTGTTTAAGGCTGTTGACCCATAAAAGTGAGGCCACCGTAATTCCCAACCACTCTACCTGGTCTTTCTTGCTCCGCAGTAACAGAAAGCTAAAGGCCACAGAGACCCTGCCTCACTGACACATGGCTGCTCAGGCGCTCTGGGCTGCACTGACAACCCCACTGCCCTGAATTCCTGAGTTCTGAGTTTTAAAACTACTAGAGTAAGATCATACTGACTAGAATCTAAAACCTGGTCCTCAGAGTGAAGGCACAGCAGACGTGAAACAGGCTGAGGAGGCAGTGATGTGCTCCTCAGGATATGCAGCGTGAGGCCCACAAGCCTCCTCCATACGGAAACAAGTGAGTAGCTGTGGGCCCCCCAGTAAGTGCTCAGGGGCACCCCATGCCTACCTCCCAACCTGCCTGAGGCCATGCCCACAGCCAGCAAATAAGGACTAACCCAAAGCCTTGAGCCTGGGGGGCATGACACAGGCAGCCAAGGACAGGAAAGGGTTCTTGATCCTGGGAGCAGCCAGGGGAGATTTCAGCAAAGGCAGGAAAGAATCGACCAAAACAGGTATGTACTGGGTCAGGCCAGAAGGGTTCTTGGCCAGGATGGCATCCAGCAGTCCCAGCGCCGCCTCCAGCTCACTGTCCAGCTGCAAGCAGAGTTGCCCAAGGAGGCAGGTCAGTGGGGCCTGCTCCAGGATGGAGGAGAGGGCCGGGCACCCAGGACCCACAGCATGGGTGAGTGGGGGCAGCAGCCACTCACCTCCTGCAGCCGCCTCCGGATCTGCGCCTCCTTATCCAGCTGGGCCTGCAGCATCTCCTTCTGTTTGCTGGTTAGCTGCACCTCCTCTTTAATGCCTTTCTTTTTCTTTATCTCCTGAAGGCAATGAGCAAACCGAGTCCATCTCCAGGGAACAGACCTCTCTCCCACAGCTGAGGGCCAGATCTGTTCCACAACAGCACCATGCCAGCTCTCAGCTGTGACCGTAGCCCCCAAACCCGCCATGGAGCCTCCTCACCTCCCACCAAGTCCACAGCCACCTGGTTTCCAAAGGATGGAGACAGCAGCAGAGAAGTAATTTCTTATAGGATTCTCTACTATGAAGGCAAGGAGGGCCTTCTACATGTTAGAAAAATGAAAAGTTCCTCAGTGCACTGGAAAGGGTATTCTGATGGCCATACAGCCTCAGAATTAAAACCTCAGCCTCCCTTTCTGCCCAGCCCCTCCCCACAGATGCTCTCCCCAGTATAAGCTGAAGCCTGGAAAAGTCCAAGAAATCACTCATTCATTTAACAAGTATTTACTGAGCACCTACACTGTGCAAGGTGCTGTTCTAGAAGCTGGGGAAACCACGGGGAACAAGACCAAGTCTCTGCCCTCACAGAGCTCAGTCTAGTGGGGGAAACAATAAACAATACATAAATAGGATGATTTCAGAGCTAAGTATTATGACAGTACTAAATACGATTCAGAGTAACCAGAAAGAAGGGCAGGGTCTACTTTTGGCGAGGGTGGCCAGGGTGCGTCACCTCTGAAAAGAGGACATGGGGGCTGAGATGTGAAAGACAAGAATCCAGTCTGGTAAAGACCGAGGAAAGAGTAAAGGTTCTGAGACAGGAAAGAGCCCTATTCTGCTACTGTCAGAACAAGCTGAGTACAGCAGTGGAGCCACAGTTCCACAGAGACCACACTGGGCCAGGCCCTGTGCCTGCTGTCAGGAGCAAAGACAGGTCCCAGCCTTCCAGGAGCTGGAGTGACAGGCATGCAGTCAAGCAACACCACTTAGTGGAGGAAATGTATGACTGCCCAATGGCACTCAACAGACATGTGTTCCTTGAATTGCGGGTAGAGAAAGCTATTGAGAAAGGATAAATAAAGAGTGGGGCAGGGGGATTTAGGACAGGTGGAGAGGATCAAGAGTGTGCTATGGGCCTCAGGATGACCCAAGTGAACAGCATATGTGCAGCCACCAGTCTGAGACCACCAAGCTCAGCGGCCACCCGATGTGTTGTGCTCCTGTGTACTAACCTCCTTAAGCTCCAGCTCGATGATCTGCTCCTTGAAGGAATAAGCTTTGTTCTCTCGCTTCATGTTAGCCTTTTTTGTGCTGTCCTGTTGGGCACTGAAACACCAAAGCAGGTGATCAGCCAGCTTCAACCCAGGCCCTCCAGCCTCCTGCCAACCATGAAATCCCAGCTAGTTTTACAGTGTGTGCACTAGAAAAGTGCTGGATACTTGACATGCTCTTGTATCCTGGGCCTAAGAGAGCAGGGGCTTGTCCAATGAATGGATAGTTTCATTTATTCCTCACCACACAGGAGGCATCTCCTTTGGGGCAATTGAGTCCACGAGTGGGGGCTCACCTCTGGATGATGGATTTGTCATATAGCTCCCCGGCAGGGGTCTGCATAATGGCAAATTCCTCCCGCGTCACCTGGCACAGTGCAGGGTTCTGCACAGAGGCAGTGATGGTGCTGATGAGCTGGGGGAGGACCCGGTCCGGGGACAGGATGGAGAGGGAGCCCATGGCATTCATGGAAGACTGCCAGACAAACAGACATGATCAGTGCGCACCAAGGCAACCACTGGAGAGGGGTCCTGCCAGGCCTAAATGTCCCCATCAACTGGCTCCCCTTCTTGCCACCTTGTGTTCTGAGTATTGCCCTGCAGAGTGAACGGCTCCAGCATGCCTGACTTCTCAGCAGGCATCACCAGCACCCTGAGGAGGGACATGCTCCCCCCCCCCTACTCTCAATCTCTGGTTCAGGTGGAGCTGCTCCCACCCTTCCCAGAGGTGGGCATGTGACCTAGACAGGAATGACAGACTCAGGGGTGAGCCCAGGACCCTCATCACACCAACCAGGGACCATGAAGCCCCACACCACTACTTCTACCCCTCAAGTAGAAGACACAGGCTTTTTCCATGGGAGCTGATGGGGGTTACAAACTGGAAGCCTGGCAATCTGGCAGCTATCCTGCTACTAGAAATGGGAAGACTTCTCAGAGAATGGAGCCCACATCATGGAAAGCAGAGATAAGACAGATGGAAAAGACAGACAGACAGAGAGTAAGAGTGAATAAGGACCTACAGTGTCCGGAAGACACCATCTCAGTCTCTGTAGGATGCATGATGTGGAGCCAGTCATATCCTGGGACTTAGCAGTCAGATGACGCAGTATGTTCCCTCTTGTACTTAAGCCAGTTTTCATTTTCTGTTACTTGCAATGCAAGGGCCCAAGCCCACATTTCATCACACCTTCACCTATTTCTTTGAATCCTCCCTTTAAGCACTCTGACCTGAGGCCTGAAGCAGCTCACAAGCCAATCACCTGGTTCAGGGGAATCTGTGTGGTGATCCTAGGAATGATCTGATCCAGGTGCCTAGTGATGAAGGCTTCCGGATCAATCTTCATCCTAGCAAGAAGCGCTGACCAGAGTCCAGACTGCACTGCCACTGAAGAGAGGAGCAATTAGAGGCCTTCTGCCCAGCCTCCCTGATCCTGGGCAGCGCCCCTACCCCCCCATCCCCAGCCCAGCCACAGACCTAAGGATGGGTGGTGGGAGATGATCAGCATCTCCTGGGCCAGCTTTTCAGTGTTGGTGACATCACCCTCCAGGCTCGGCACCCCAGAAATCACGCAAAGTGCCTCCTGCAGGACCCGTGGAGGCACAAAGACCTTGCCTGCTTCAGTCACCTCCGCAGTATCAGTCACCAGAGCCTCTAAGGGCAGCACCTACATGAAGACAAGTCATAAGCCCTCACTGCTCAGAGCTCTGGGCAGGCCTGGCACACGGAAGATGATGATGCCAGGGACATAGCTGCCTCTCACTCATGTTGTTCTCTGGGATCCCAGCTGGGTTGGAGACTGATGCCCAGCTCCCTGCACTGGGATCCACAGGCTGTAAAAATCACCTGTGACTTTGAATCTAAGAAGCCCACTGGGCAAAAGGTGGTAGCAGAAACTAGTCCAGGGAACCCAGCCAGAGACCACAGTCTGTCACTGGCCCCTGTCCCTCAAGCAGTATTAAGGAAGGAAGGAAGCAGTGAGGTAGCCCAGAAAGCACTACAACAGGAGTCAGGTCTTTGGGGTTGACCCCTGGAGGCCTGCCACCCCCTGGCTGGGAGACCTTGTATGAGTCATTTCAGCTGCCAGAAACTTGACAACTCATATAAAATGAAGGTAGTAAACCTATCTGTCTTTTAAAAAGCAGTGTGGAAAAGCAAAAGGGAGAATGAGTAGAAAATGCTTTGAAAATTATAAAGTGCTTCAAAAACAAAGTGTTATGCCATTACTCAGGGATAAAAAGGGTGAGCTGCCTGTCATAAGGCATGGGAAGAAAGCAACACATCTCTGAAAAGGAAAAGGCATTACATGAAGCAAACGTTATACAAGCTTGAGGGTAGGGCAGAGGATTCTGGCATCACATGGAGTTGGAGTGAGTGAGAATAGCTCAGGAGTGGCCCAGCCAAAACCCTATGGCACAACAGGGTTGGCTAAGCAGGGCTAAGAGCCCCATTCTGAAGCGCAGATGCCCTCACCTTGTGAGAACTGAGGACAGCCCTCAGCTCCTCTAGGAGTCCATAGGCCAGCTTAAAGCCCGCCAGGGAAGACAGCAATTTCCGGACTGTCTGCTGGGCCTGCCTGCGCACACGCCAGGTGCGACTCAGGAGCACCGCCACCAGAGCCCGGTGGTACTGCCTGCAGGCACAGAGACAGACCAGGGGGCAGGATGGGCATGGGCTCTCCACAGCCTGCCCTCCAACCCCTCACACACCCCTCCCACTGTTTCTCAGACTCCTGCCTCCTCTGGCCCAAAGGGAAAGGGAAACGAGCCTCACGTACTGAACTTTGCTGCCTGTGAGTCTATGAGGATGGTCGAGGAAAAGTCTCTCTGTCAGATGCAACACAGTACACAGGGCTACGAGGGGCGAGAAAGAGCAGAAGTGTTTTTAAAACAGAGAACACATCCAGAAAGAACTGCAAAGAATGGAAAATGAACACCAACATGTAAATGCATGACTCTCACTGGAGGTGAAAACTGAGCTTGTCTGAATTTCCTTCTTTTTGCTAATTATGAACAAATGTATTTTGGAATAAGGAGAAGTATATACTTTCTTTTAATTAATCAAAGATTATCATGCAGTTCTCTAACACAGTGAGGACACTCATTATATACGAAAGTGAAATGATTTCCAAGTCTAGACAGCACAATGTGAACAGCGGGCATGCTACCATTTGTGTAACAAAGGGAGAGGACTAACACAGAAAGACATTTACTGATAGAAATACCAAAGATACACAAGAAGCCAGTAAAATCATTTCTCCACGGCAAGGGACACTGGCTGGCCAGAGAGCAAAGCAGGGGTATAATTTCCAGTGTAGACCCTCTTGGATCATTTTTTTTAATTATGTGAATATATTTCCTTTAAAAAACTGGCTAAGTTGTTATTTTTAGAATCAGGAAGTGACTAACAGTTGTAGCTCATTAATAAGATGTTGTGATTTGTGAGTAAAAAGACTTTTAAAATCTCCAATTAGTGGCAGACACCCCTAGGACAAGCTAGAGTTTTAAACATGTATTTAAAGATCGACTCTTCCTCCTCTGGCAGGACAGAAACCAGCAGTTTTGTGTCTCCTAGTGGAGGAGCAGAGCCAGCCACACCCCACCAGAGCTTCTCAGCTGCCTCTTAATACAAGAAAACCTCCAAGACAGCACTAATTACCCACTCAGCTGTAATTACACCTAATATCACAGCTCGCAGCTCCGCAGCCATTCGTGCTCTGCCTCCACACAGCCCCCACGTCCCGCCGCTTCCCAGCCTGCCACGCCCCACAGAAATGAATTCATTTCCACCGCCACATGGTTGGTCAAATCCCTTTGGTCCAGGCTGACTGGTCAAAACAACAGGCAGTCAGGGTAAAGGGTCCTGTCTGAAGACCTGCCAGAGAGACTGGACCCCAACCTAGAGTTCAACTAAGGGAGCAGTTGGTAGGAACTTACCATCCTCTGAAGCCATGAGTAGGAATTTCTCAGAAGTGAAAATCTGCTTCTTCTCATCCACAATCAGCTGCCAAAAATTGCTCAGTTTGGCCTCTGCCAAGAAATAAAAGGTCACTCCACGACACAGCGCACCACGTTCACCAGGGCCGGCCCCTCCATCCTGAAGCCACTGGAGCCAGCTTTGCAGAGGAACCCTCCTCAGCAGCAGGTAGGAGGGCTCCCCTGCAGGGATAGGTCACTCCTATAGGCTCACTGCCCTCCCCCGTGCTGAGAACTATCCCACCCTTCTGGTATCATCACCTATATGAAAACCTTCGGTGGTTGTCTGCTGCCCATGGCAGCCCAGGGAGCTTTTTCCCATCTGGAATTTCCACCTACCACTACCAGGAGCCAGGCTGAAATACTTGAAAGTTCACACACGGTGCTTTCTCTGACCCTAACTAAGGCTGGTTCGAACTACACTGGGCTGCTCCCTCTCAGCTAGTGAAATCCTCCCTAGCCTTCAGGGAGGGCCTTCATTCAAATGTTCCCTCCTTTCATGAAGCCTTTCCTGATACCCAGCACATACCCTGAAAGCAGTCCCTCCTTCAAACTGCTCTAATGCCACATTTGTCTCAATGACAAATATATATTTGTATTTTGCATGTCCTCTCTCTCTAGAGTAAACTTAAAATTTGCTGAGGCAAAGTCATGTTTATTTTTGCCTCCCCCACGAGGTAGCCAAGTACCTCGCTATACACACCGATGGCACCCAGTAGTATACGAAGACTTGAATTCCACATCTAACCACAAGAATAAGTTCAGGTGTGTCCACCTGCAGGGTAGAAAGTGAACTAAAGAAAATACGGGATACCAGGTAGCCACAAAGAAAAGAAAGCTTTTTGTTGTACTGATTTGGACTCTTTACCAAGATGTGTTCAGTACACATTATGGAACATATAGTATGTTACGTAGACATACTATATGGCATATGTATAGCACGTATAGTATGTCCGGCCAATTATGCATTGACTATCTCTAGACATGAAACTAGTAAAAATATCCAGGAAAGAGAATTTAGTGGCTGGAAGACAAGCTAGCTATGAGGAAGCTTTCCATATTATACCTTATAAATGTATGACCAATTTTTTTTTTAAGTCCCACTACACTAAACCCAGCCTGGGCACTGTCTGTAGGAGACCCCGTCCCAGAGCACTGGAGCAAGAAGAGGAAGAAGGATAGTGACAGAGTCCCCTGCCTACGTTCCCATCACCCAGTGTGGCCCTGAGGCTCATCCGGCAGATGACAAGCGGCCCTGTGGTGGAGCGAGCGGGGTACATGGCCAAGCTGGTCCTGCAAAATCCCCGGCATCAACACACTCCTCCCAAGGACTCTGAAAGAGGGCCTTGGTCTGCTACCATCCTACACAACTCTGGACTCTTACCAGCCTGAGAGTCAGCCACTGAAAGCTTTGAAAGCAGCAAGGCTGCGGCGACCCCTTCGGTAACTGTGGGAACCTGAGTGCTTTGGGAGGCTGCCTTCTCCACCGTCTGGACGAGCAAGGGCAGTAAGTCCAGGGCCTGCAGTAATGTGTCACCTGCGGAGAGAGGACCAGCACCTTACAGAAGGAACACCATGATCCTTGAGGGTGACAAGCCAACTTGAGAAAGGAATCACCTACCCCAGACTGAACTGGCTAAAACCCTTCGGTTACCTTGTCAAATATCACAAGGAAGTGGAATTAGACTCTGGGGTTTAAATCCAACTCTACCACAATAAAGTGAGAGCTAGAAGGATCCTGACTAATCCAATAGTCCTGCTATTCATTTAATGGATGGAAATAGCCCAGGAGAGGTTTCGTGAGTTGCCCAAGGTCACACAGCTGGCTGAGGCAGAGCCTGCGCCAACCTCAAGCCTAGCAATTTCAGACACCCTCTGGACCCAAATTCCAAAACCAGAACCAGTCTGCTCATCGGTGATGTAAACCCACTTCCAAAAAAATGTAGAAACCTTGTTAAAACTATAGCTAAACCCATGTTTTCTTAATTACTAAACTGGTATACTAAAACACTTAGGTGAAACGAGTATCTCATCTGGATGATGGCACAAATCTGAATCCAATAAATATTTACTTTATATTATGCTTCTTTTGAAAGCATCAAGCATAACCAGGTCAAGTTAAAGAGACTAGGTTAAACCAAGTCTCTGCTACCTACTAAATCTAAAATCAAGGCTGATCAATGCAGCAAGACCATGGACTGATACATACACATGGACATTATAAAGAAAGGGATTCCCCTCTACAGGGAGTTCTGAAATCTCCTCGACACTTTTGAAACAGCTCACTGTAAGTTCAATTTTTTTTTTTTTAAAGAAATACAAGCCCATCGCAGAGATGGATATCAATACTAGAGACTTTTACCTTGGAGATTAAGCTCCTCTACAGATTTTAAAGATGCCCCAGCTTTGCCTGGGAAGGAGGTAGATAACCAAGCCCAAATGACAGGCTGGTTAGCACAGAAACAAGGGCAGCGGTTGGCATTTAATAGGGCCAGTGTAAAGTTTATATGAATTTGGACATTTTAACCAGTCCTATCAGAACCATTTTCCCTTCCTTTCAGATAATGTAGTGACAAGTTCTGGTTCTGGGTTCTCTCTGAACAAAGCTTTGTACTCTGAAGGTCTGATGAGGAGGCGAAGCCAGAATTTGTTATGAAGATTGGGCTCTGATTCTAGGCTGTGAGGATGACTAAGCCCAACACTCCCAGAAGCTCAGGAGGAAATGATGCAAAATAAGCTGGACTGAAAGGGAGAGCCTGGAATGGTGATGCTGCCCTGCAGCCTCAGTCACTTCAGCCAAGGAGGCCTCTCACCTCGGAAGCAGGCCAACATGCTCTGCAGGTAGGCGTGCCTCACTGCAGAGGTGGAGGTTTTAAGGCTGAAGGCTTTCTTGAACCATTCGGTTAGCTTCCTGGGCACTTCTGTGGTGAACCGGTTACACCAGAGAGCCAGGACAGAGACGGCGTGCACCAAGGTGCCTTCATGAACTAGGGCGAGAACCAGAAGTCCAGTCAGTCCAAGGTCTTGGACTTACATCAAACTACTTCCAGCGGTTCACAAAAGCAAGTAAGAGTGTGAGGGAGAGGAGCAGGGATGCTTGCGGGTGGGTGTGCCATCAGGAGGGGCCCATGGAGGGCTCTGACTGTGAACCAGGGCCAGGGATAGGTTCAGACTGCACCCTCACCACACTGCCCAATTACCTTCTTGTTGGAGGAAGGGGATGAACAGCTCAGCCACGGTCCCATTCAGGGCTTGGCTAGAAGGCCCAGACACCACATGGTGACTGAGACTACCGATCCCTGGAATGAAGAGGATTCCCTGCTCAGCCCTTTGTCAGCACAAAACAACAAGCATGTAAGCCTTCTGGCTGCTGCCCACCTCTTCAGCACCCATGCCTCCCCATGGCCCCCACTGACCCTCCCTCAATCCCACTCCAGACATCCTGCTTTTTACAGAAGCCAGGCCTCCCACCAGACTTGAACAGTTCCTGCTTGCCGAGCAGGCAGGCAGCAGAGTCCTGGGCACCAGGCTGGAAGGTCTAAGAATGTCAAGAGGAGTAAGGTCCAAGGAAGGACTCACCTTACTTAACAGTTACCTTATACCTCCTCTATTACTATACTTGCTATTACCCCTGGAGAAATTCTGTACCTGAGAGGACACTGATCTTCTGGGCCACGATAGTTAGTTTTCCCTCCGAGCCTGAGAGGAGAAAGAGCAAAGTTTCAAAATTCCCAACCACCATAGTTCCCAAGGGGGTGAATAATGTAGTCATGTATGTGACATCAGGATACAGTTTCTGATTCCAAAAGTAGACTTTCTAGTGTGAAGGTTGGATTAAAATAACATTTACTAGCTTTTTTTTTCTGACTAAAAAAGTGGTAGTTTCTTACAAAAAATTTGAGAAACAGAAAAAATATTTAAGAAATCTAAAAATCACCCACTACCCAAAGACATTATTATATTTTGGTCTGCTTCCCTCTAGCTTTTTTCATGTACACATAATGTCTATACTTAAAAATAAAACAGACATCACCCCGTCCACCCTGCCTGCTCATGCTTCTCTTCACCTCACATGTTCCCATTCTACTGTGAGCATTCTCTGGCCACACTGCCTTGACCCAAGCACAGTCAGAGCACTGAGTCCCAGTAAGGTCCTGGTGCCCCAAGAATGCCGGGGGCCACATGTCAGCCATCCCCATGACCAAGAAGGCTTGCTCACCTCCAAGGATAGCAAACAGGTGCCTGGTTAGAGCTTCCATTGCCGAAGAGTCACTGCATTGGTGGGCCAGGTTCCGCAGCGCCAGCACAGCTTCATCCATCAAGCGGGGACTGTTGGATTTCAGGTGACCTGAACATGCAGAGTCACAACTCAAGAGGGTGCCAAGGGCTGAATACCCAGGCTTTGTCTTTTCCATGTTCCCAATTCTTCAATCCTAACCTTACATTCTCCTTATACAGGATCTCAAGAAAGAATCTGTGCAAAGTTTATTTCTAAACTGAAGTGTCCCCTACCCCTTTTCCTATAGTAATTGGGACAAGCACAACCAAAGCCCAAGGTACCATTCTAGGGGCTAGAGAGGGATTGCGATACTCACTAGCCAGTCCTTTAACGATGTCCAGGGCATACTGGCTGAGATCGAGAGTCACTGATGCCAGCAGACAGGAAATAGCTAAGAAGGAAAGCATACCTCATGTCAGTCTCAGGTATAAATGCCTGTTTCTGCCCTGCTCCCCAGCTGTCAGGCCTGCTGTCTAACCACAAAGAATCTGTGACCACCCTTCATCTCTCTATGGTCACGAGATGTCCCACCTTTGCCCCAAAGCTCTGCAGTGAAGCTATATACTGCCCCATCCCAATCAGAAAAAAACTGCTCCTCCACCATTCCACCCACACCTTCCACCAAGATAACCAGGGAGAGACTCCACCCTCATGTTCTATGGTTTCAACTGCCACCTCCACATCAAAGTAAAGTCGCCCAGAGGAAAGGTACTTAACCTGAATGATTTCCACAAGATTCCTGGACCTCTCGAATAGCATGCAGTATTCTATGTGGATAAACTGTTGTGCATTCTTCTAGCAAGAGGACCCACGATATTCTCAGGTATAAATATTTTCAAAAGGGTCCCTGATCTCTCTTCCAAGGTCTCAATGAAGTTAGCAGTGACTACACCCCTCACACCCACCCGTACTGCTGCCTGCTGCCATATATCGGAGATACAGCTTATCTGGCAACTTGTCTCCTACCATCCCATTTTGGTAGCAACCTACTTTCAATAACATTCTCTGGACTCCTCAGTAAGGACTTCTGTATGGTGGGCAGTATCAGATCCTTAAACTCCGAGTGGGACATGTATCGGAGCAGAGGGGCACAGTTATCCTACAAAGAGAAAGGAGTCAGGCACCCAGCCCTCACACGAACACACCAAGAATAAAGGAGAGTTCTGAATCACAGAATTTAAAACAGAAGTTAGCCTCTCCATGTAAATTCCACCTCTCACTCACCAAGAGATACTTCTGAGGCTTGACTTTGCTCATCAGGATGTTCTTCATATAAAAATCCAGCAGGGCACTCTAAAGAAGGCAAATGCCTGGTTACTGACATTCTGAAGTATCTCATCACTGACCCAGGAAATCTGTCTTGTGGGAATGCCTTTAAAAAAATACCAATCAAAGATTCCTCAAGGGAGGAACAACCTAAGACAGGCACAGTCGCAGGGGGGCCATCAGGTGAGCAATTGGGGATCAACAGAGGTGAGGCTTAGAACCTCACCTCCCCCCCGTCTTGAGAGAAATCTTCTGCATCCGTGGATGTTTTGTTGCCCTTGTCTAGCTTGGAGTAATACTTAGTCTATAGGCACACACCTGATCATCTACATTTGCCCGCTTACGGCACTAAACTATGTTTTCTACCTTTATCTTGCATCTACCTACCATTCCAGCATTTTATTAAAAAAATAATAATAATAATAAAGGAGAAATGTGGGATTCGTATAAATCAAGTATAAAAATCAAATGAATAATCATATCTGACTTGATAGTTTATAGTTCATGATGCATGATCAAAACCAAAAGTTTCTGTGATGACTGCCCTTGCACTGTTCACCGTGTAAGATCTTATTCACTATGTAAGAACTTGTTCACCATGTAAGAACTTGTTTGTTATGCTTCAGAAGATTGGAAACTGTTGAGAATTAGGCTTGGGGTTGATTAATGATTATGTGCATTGAGTCCCCTATACAGAATTTTATTGTTGTTAACAACCATTTGATCAATAAATATGAGAAATGCCCTCTCAAAAAAAAAAAAATACCAATCAGTGCCCTCAATTCCATGGTGTCAAGCACAGAAGTCCCAAGGGGGTGAATAATGTAGTCATGTGTGTGACATCAGGATACAGTTTCTGATTCCAGAAGTAGACTTTCTAGTGTGTCCCACTGATCACGCCATTCCCCACTGAAAAGCCATCCAGTTTCCATGGCTCCTGGGATCAAGACAAAATCCTTGGCCTGGCTCCTAAGGCCTGCCTGCTATTCGGCAGCTGCCCTTCATTCCTCTCTAACCCCCTCCTGCCATACTAACCCCTCGCCTCCTTTACAGTCCTTCCCATGAGCCACTTTGCCCAAAATGCTCTTCCTCACCTCTTGACCTTGCTAACATCTATCCACCCTTTAAGTTCCTTCACTAGAGATGTTCTCTGACCCGTGGTTTAATCCAAGTCCCCCATTACAGAGATCACTACTTCATGCACTTTTTCTATGTAGTGCTTATCATAAATGTAAGCAAATAACTGTATGTCTAGTGGCAGGCTCGGTTCCACGAGGGCAGAGATCACAGCTCCCTCACCCACTGCTGCATCCATCTGGCACCACACTCGGCACACAGCTGCTCATCCATGGGAGAATAAATGACTGCACCAAATGGCAAACTATCATCCCAATGACTACGCCAGGATTCACCCCAAGCCAGAGCTGGGGGGAAAACTTTCCAACTCCTCAAAGTTCATATATCCTGGCAAAAGGAAGGGGTCTCATGTGAGAACAACTAGCTTCAGATGAGCCCAGCAGCCAGGGCCATGAGGGCAAAACAAGGCTGCCCCTTCCCGTCAGTGAGCCCACGTGCCTTGTGCCGGTTGACCACGTCTGTCTCCTTGTGGCTCGTGCAGAACTGCACCAGCAGCCCCAGCATGGCTGCATAGTTCTGGTTGGGTTCCAGGCTGAGGATGGCTGACAAGTACTGCTCCACCAGCCCGGGGTTCTGAAAAGGAAAATGTAAAGCAAGGGTGTCAGATGGCAACGTGGTGGGGTGGAAGCAGCAATGCCTACCGCCCTCACAGCCTCTTCACCTCTTTCCACAGCTTGGTGAGCTTCTTTACAGCCCCGTCCACAGCATGCTTGTGGGAGCCACCAAGCACCTCCACCAGGAGCAGGCACTGCACCTCCACCTGCCGGGACCAGGAGGGGTTCAGGTCAGGATGTGAGACAGGGTGGAGGTCCCATGACCCTCAGAGCCTGCCTGAGAGCTCCGTGAGGCCTGCCAGAACCTGGGGTCATCTCCACTAGGCCTCTGCCACTGGACTCCAACCAGATCCTCTTCCCACCACCCACCACACTTCACCCTGTCCTGGAATTACTTCTGTTCACTCAAGCGCTTCACTAAATATTTGTTGAGCACCTACTATGAGTCAGACAACAAAAACACACGGAAAATAAGACCTAGTCCCTGTTTTCATGCACCTTATAATTCAGACAAAAAGATATTAAACAAACACACACACAATGAGCATATAATTCCAGCAAGGTAGGTGCCATGCATGAAAAGGACGAGGGTCCTGTTCTATGCATTCATCTGTCTCCACTTTTCCTACATTGATTCCATACTTACTGAACCCTGACTAAATGGCAGGCACTGTGATACGAAGTAAAGATGGTGTGATGATCCCAGCCCGTTGAGCTGTCCAGCCCAGAGTGAAGTACATTACAGGTGCTCAGCTAAACAACCTTAGAGAGACTTTATGTGACATGAACACCCAAGGTCACTAGTAAGCAGTGTAAACCGCCACCCCAAGGGAAATGGTATGCTTAAGAAGTCTGACGAATTCCATCTGCATGTGTACAAAACAGCATATGTATGAGGTTATTCATTCCAACATTTTTTTATAATAAAAGATTGCAAATAACAAATGGCCATTAACGGGACTAGTTATATAAAATGTGGAGCATCCACTCAGGGGATCAGTAAACAGCACAAAGTATAAGAAACTCTTTATATACTACTTTGGGACAAATTTTAAGTCTAGTTAAAGAAAAAAACAAGGTGAAAAAAAAAGTATGCATGGTACTTACCATTAATCTATTTAGTTATATATACAGAGAACATATCTATACACACCTAAGGAATGAGTAGCAGAGGGGACTGAGGCCTAGGGACAGGTGGGAGGGAAACCAGAATACCCTTCTACTTCTGTTGAACTTCAAACCATTTACTTCTTATTAAAATAGCCTTTCAAGCTTGCTGACATCACATTCAGAACTATGCTGCTGTTCGCTTTTCCTGGAATGTTCTAATCCTTGATCTGGGCATGGTTTGTTCCTCATGTCCTCCAGATTTATGGCCAAGTGATACCTCCTCCGAGAAGCCCTCTTCTATGCCTTGGGATGTGTTAAGCGTCCATCTCCCTGCACCCCATTCTCTCCTTCCTTCCAGCCACTTTTCTGCCATATGACTTTATGTCTTATCATTTCTTTAGGGCCTGTCTGTTGTCCACCTTCTCCACATGAGTGTAAGTTCCATGAGAGCAAGGTCCTCTGTTCTGTTCCGTGCTCTAGGCCCAGCTCCTAGAACAGCACCCAGCAAGTGGGAAGCCCTCAAAAAATATTTGAACAACTGAATGAAGTACAACCTATGTGTGGTTGACATCAGTAACCAAGCCAAGGAAAAACCCAGATTCAAGACAGAAAAAAAATCACAGTCTCAAGTTCCTAATGCTTTCTGTCCTATAAAATACAACATTCCTGGGTTAAACCCTCCTACTCACTAACCCACAAGCATACTCACTCACATTGGATAACAGTTATAACGATTCACTGGAGATAAATCAACAAGGGAGCCTGTGATAAGCCATCTTATAAGGAAGGCTATTTGGTAACAATGAAACCCATACTCTGAATGGTGTCCAGCATACTAATAGCTATGAGACCTCGTGTTATTCTTCAATTAGTTGCTAATGGCCATTCCGTGTCATCCCCAGAAGTGTCACCCTCGATACGATCCCAGGGATGAGGCCATCAGAATGTCTCACTGGCTGGGTGCTTCAAGGAGAGGTGCTTATTCATCATTTACCTGCACAGCCCCCTGTAAGTTTCTACAGCCCTTTCATGCCTCGTCTGAGCCCATCTTCATGATAACTCTTCAAGGAGAATGGGGTGGGTGGTCCTTTTCCCATTTTGCAGAAGTGGTTAACAGGCTCAGAAACTAAGTTCTTGGCCAAAATCTCATGGCCAAGAGTCAGATCCACACCAAGATCCTAGACTCCTTTTTCCCTAAACCATAAGACCACTCCTCCTGTCTTTCCCTAGACATTCAAAAGAACCTCCCAAGCTGGCCTTGTGGGCCATTTCTGATTAGCAGACAAGTTGAAAGGCAGAGAATGTAGGAGGAACAGGCATAGAACAAAGAAGAGAATTTAAGGATCAAAACACATGATAATTTTATTCCATTAGCCAGTTCAACACTGAAAACCAAACACAAGCAAAGGAACAATTAGCCAGAAAAACACAAAATGATTTACATTACTACATTTTACTTGCTTTCTGGGTGTCTTCCCCACTCTAGCTTGTCAGGTCTCCCACACATGCCATGAAGGCAGAAACCGCTTGTCTTGCTCATCACTGCATCCCTAGAGCCTCCACAATGCCAGACAAAGAGAAGCTCAAAGACACTGGATGAACACACGAATGTTACCATGCCGCACTCACACCCACCCATCAAAGTCACCCACCTCGGGACAACTCAAAGAGCACCTGCAGAGCAGGCGCTTAACACATCCCAGAGCTGACCGTCATGACTCTGAAGACCCAGAGAACCTACCAGTTTGTTCCAGATGTCTCCTTGCCGCTTGGCTCTCGAGGGAAAGACAATGCGCACCAGTAGGCAGGCCCAGGACAGGGCCAGCAAGGCAGCTGAGCCACTGCTCTTACTGCAGAGGGGAGGGGAGGCGAGGGGTGAGTGCAGAGCAGCAGCCTCCATCCTGAGGACAAATGCATACCACAAGGCCCTGCCTGGTGTGGAGGGCCCTCCCTTGACCTACAGTGAGGCAGAACTTGAAACCAGTTCTCCACAGATCATCTTTGACAACTCAGGACACGAGGTGCAAGCCTCATCAGCCAAGCTCCCATCTCTTAGCACTCACAACCATGAAGACATAAAAAAGGTTTCCCCCATTCAGTGCCTGGCAGGCACTGGCTGTTCCCTCAACATGGCCTTGCTTCCAGGGCTTTCCCAACCCCATCCTGAGGAAGTGGTCTCTCCACTGAGCCTGACATCCTGGCTCCTCCACCCATTCAGCAGGCAGATCGCCTGCACTACTCAAGCATTGCAAAGGTACAGGCACCTGTCCCTGCTGTCAGGGACACCTGCACAATGCAGCCCATGTGCACCAGCTTCTCCTGAGTAGGACTCTACCAAGCCCCCAGAGGCTACCACCTTTACCTCTTACCTGGGGACACCAGCTTTGGAGCCAATGCCTGAAGACTGCAGAGAGTGCAGGAGGTTCTTGGCAGTGGCTTCTGGCTGGGCCTCAGCCAACTGCTGGATGGCTGCCTGCAGGGCCCTGCGGGAAGCCGCATCTCTGGAGGGAGGAATGAAAAGGAAAGGTGGACATGTGCACTCAGAGTAGGGGCAAGGCAGCTTAGCCAAGAGCTGTTCTTTCTCAGGAAAACTGGACCGTATTCCAGTGATCACAGATGATGGGATTAGGAAATAACTAGATAAATCTACCTCTTTCTGGAGTTCTGAAAGCAGCTAGTAAGGGTAAATGAGCCACTCAGTCTGTAAGGATAACACCTACATTTATGAACACTTACTACAGGCCTCAAAGTAAGCCAAATGCTTATATGTGACGGCTAACAGCAGTCGATGTGACAGGCAATGTTTCAGGAACTCCACACTTACTGACAATCACTATGAGGCAGACGGTAGCATTATCCCTATTCTGCAGAGGACGAAACTGAGGCACAGAGAGGTCGAAAACTTGCCCATGATCCAACAGCTAGGAGTTACACAGCCCTGACTTGGACTAAGGCAGTCTGGCTTCAGAGCCTGGGCTCTAACCACCACCCTAAACCACCTCTCTGCACATCTCCATTGGGCCTTTGGTTGGGATTCACCTGTACCGATGCAGAGTCAGGCAGAATAATTTGCAGAGTCCCTTCACTGCTCCCTCTGGCAGATCTGAAACCAAAGATTACACAAAGATTTGTCAATAAAAGCTACCTCATGAGCATCTGCTTGAGCCAGGCATTCTGCCAGACGTGATCTCTGCCCACTGGACACTCCCCATATCATATGTTTGAGAGAGAATTCCATGAGGAATAAGCAACAACAAAATAGGACTCTAGGAAACACCTGGTACAGAAAAGCTTGCAGGTAGACACTTGTTAAATGAATGAAACTGAGGTAACACAAGGGGCCTTGAAATTTAACATACTGTCAAGCGGTGCTTCTAGAGTGCTGGGCTGATTCTGCTTCCTGGCCCGGCACTATTTACACAGGTGTTTAATTTGTGATAAATCAGTGAGCTGTTTGCTTATGACAGGGATACTTTCCTTTACGTATATTCTGATAAATGTTTCTTTAAAATACGACAACATTAAAGTACAAGGAGGGGTCAGAAAAGAGAACAGCACCTATTTAAATGGAGTGGTTTCTGAAGGTTTTAAAGACACACAAGGTTGGCCTAAAAGTTTATAGGCTACAGAAAAATGGAGAGGGCCATGCATGCTGACTGGCATTAATAACATGAGGAGAAGCGCAAGAGTAAGGAGCACAATGCCCACTGGGGACACACGAGAAAGAAGAGGAGGAGTAACAGCACCTAAGACTTAATTAGTGCTCACAAGGTGCCAGGCCCCACTGTAAGCATTTTACACACAATGACTCACTCAGTCCCTCTAAGGTGGGTCCTGTTATTGAGGCCATTTCAGGATGAAGAAACTGAGGCACAGGAAATAGAGCAGACAGGCTGAGTGAAGAGAAGGTTTGAGCAACAGTGGTCAGGAGTGGGAAACCAACCTGTGACAGGTTGAGCATGCAGGCGGCAGCAGGCAGATGAACGGGAGAACAGGCTGGGTAGGGGGACGTGTAACCTGCAGCGCAAGAGCAGGGGCCCACAGGGGCCTGCACAGTGCCCCACACTTCAGGCACCCGAATGACCAGGCAAATCAAGGAGGGGCAGGGACCTCTTCCCCCTGGGATCCTGAACACCGTATTAGTCCATTAGATTTGGGGCTATTTCAGGAACTGAGGAAAAAGTGACTGCAGTCAGAAATAGGTTGTGGCTAATGGTAACAACAACAGTTAAGAGATGCTGGAAGCATTCCATGCCTGGCACTGTGTCAGGCACCGGACATACATGTTCTCACCTGGTCCTCACATAAATCCTGTGAGGAAGGCACTGCTGCTATCTCCGCACTCAAAACAAGCGGACACGCTGAGATGAGTTACGTAACTAAACCAGGCCACACAGCCTGTAAGCAGCAAAGCCCTCCATCACCACCTGCCATGCCAGGGGCCTGTGACTGCAAAGACCAGGCCCAGGAAACTGCATCAGCAAGTCTCAGGGTTCAAGTACATGGAAGCAGGATTGGGGAGAGCATTAGGAGCCTCAGGGCCAGGCTGGGCTAAGCCGTGCTGACCATCTGCCCATACACACTGAATGCCTTCCTGCAGAAAATGGGGGAAAGTGTAGTGTTCAACAGTAACTCAGGAGGGACCGTCAACGATTCTGGGTCAGAAGGCGTGTACAGATAGTAGGCTGTCCTGTGGCAGCCTTTCTAACGAGAACCATGTTGAGAGAAGTGACCACAAAGACTTCTGAAGAGGCCATAAAACTTCATACACTGAGGCAAGAACACACAGGAGAATCTCTTAGAAGCTAACAAACAGCAATTTAATTAACTTACACACAACTTTAACAAGCTTGGGTATGTTATGAAGCAACAGCAGATCAGAAGCAGCAAATGGGCACTTGGGGAAGGAGGCCCTTCACTAATCAGAAGTGAAAGCTCACAGAAAGGGAGGCCCAGCTCTACAAAGCCATGGCTTTAAACTTCAGCAAGCGCAGGAGGACTTGTTCACACACAGATGCCAGGCTCCATCCCCAGGGTTTCTGGGTCTTACTTTCTGAGGTAGAGCTGAGAACTTGAATTTAAGAAAAGAGCCACTGCACAGTGATAATTATTCTGGCCTTTTTGTTAGGATAGCAAATAACAAACAAGCTCTGACGTGATGCCAATGTCCCTGGTCCAGGACCACACTTTGACAACCACTGCTATAGAGTAAAGACAGACCAGAGGTCATTCAGAAACTAATTATGATTGACTGGATGAAGACAAACTACTCTTACATATCCCAGTATGTCGTAGGGATAGCCTCAGTTAAGGTATTGAATTGGGATAACTGATAGTGTAAACCTGTAACTATCAGCATTTCCTAAAATGTGTTCCCCAGCTCTGAACAGATTTTTAGCAAAAGACTCTCAAGGAAAACTGGATTTTAAAAGCTTAATAAAGTTAAAACACCTTCCTGGGATATACTGTGAATCCCCCAGAGGGCATCAGAAAATGAGACATCTCCCAAACTTATTTGATCCTGGAATCTTGTATTAGCCAATCACCTGTTACCACCTTGCTGACTTCCATGGAACAGATTGGAAAACCCAGTGCCCCAAGTCATAAAATGTTTTTGCATCTAGTAAATTACTTAAGAAAGATTGTTGGTAACTTTTAGAAATATTTACAGTCATAATGGTTAAAACTATAAAGAGCTTTGGCACCTAAACAGATAAACTCTCCACTCACCCAAGTGTATAAACTGTTCCAATGCACATTAAAAGCCAACATAGAAAGTAAGGGCAGAATTGCTGTGAGGGGACAAGAGGGCCATAGTTCTAGACACAGAACTCAATTAATTCACTTTGAAATGGAATCATCTCTAGGCCACAGGGTTGGAAATATATACCTTTTCCAGCAACACATCTCCCCAGTTCACTGAGGATTTCTCTCCGCTCCTTCACACTGGCTGTTGTCACCTTCCCTGCAAAACGCTTGAGTGTCTCAGAAACCTGGAAAGACCAAGCCCAATGAAGAAAGTCACCAGTTAATTTACAAAACAGTGAGTGAGTGTGTGTGTGTGTGTGTGTGTGTGTGTGTGTGTGTGTTGGAAAAGGGGGTGCAGCATTTAGGGAAGATCCTCCAACTCAGGTTTCTTACCCTCCCAACTACTGATGTGTGGGGCTAGAGAGCTCTGTGTTGTCCTGGCTGGCTGTCTTTACACACTACAGGGTTTTAAGCAGTGTTCCTGGCCTCTACCCACTAGACACCAGCAGCAGACTTCCACTCCTGCCTCACTTATGATGATCCAAATTGTCTCCAGATGTTATCAAATCCCACCTGGAGGGCAGCATCCCTCCAGCTAAGATGTACTGCTTTAACGCAGTCAACTAATCCATACAGCTTACTGGCACTTGGACAAAAGAGGTGAGGCAACAGACAAACCTCAGACAGAAAATATTTCTTCAGAATTATGCATAATACAGTGAGGGCCTACTATGTGCCAGATATGTTCCCTGTGTATTATCTCATGTAAATTTCCTGCAAGGGGAATGTCAGTATCCAGCAAGTCAGTAGTGGAGCCTAAGCACATTAGCTAAAGAGTGAAAGGTTAAAAGATGTGAAATCTCAGCTCTGCCTCTTATAAGCTGTGGAAACTCAAATTATGTCATCTCCTTGATCCTCATGGAGATCTACCATGCAGATAACAGCACCAACCTCATGACTCTTACACAGACTAAACGAGATAGTGTGTGGGGAGCATTAACTCTCATCCTGAACACAAACCCAGCTACTACAACAAGAAGCCTTTGAGGTAGGCTTCAGTATCCCCACCTGACAGCTGATGAGGTGTTCAGGCCGATGGCGAGAGCCACAGCACCTGTATTTTTGAAAACTAAATCTGAAACCAGTACATCTACAAACTGATGCTAACAAGTCCTTAGCTTTCAACCACCATCCACGCTACTACAGCTGCATCCCCTGCACAGAGACATAAGCATAAGACTCAACGAGGGGGCAGCTTACAAATATTCATGAAAATCTGCTCCTGAGCAATATTCTACAAACTACAAGGTGGACAGGTCATGGATACATGAGCAGTAGAGTAGGGCGTTAAGATGCAACTAACACGGTGCACTGTCATCTTGTTCCTTTGAGGGTTTTCACAGACAGGCCTTTTTAGTAAAATAAGATTCAAGGGTGCAGGGAGAAATAAAATAATGTTGAGTTTTTCTTATACTTAAATCCCTGCTATAATTATATTGGCAATGAAAAAACTCATGTCCAAAATTCTGTCTTCTACACAAATGAGTTATTGTTTTAACACCGTCTTTTGCTTTTATAGTCATGCACACTTAAAATTAAAGGGGCTAAGTGGAAGAGCTCTGGGTAGTTTGCTACAACAACCAGTCCCTTGCCTTTACTCCCAAAGGGCAACCTCTTCCTCCAATCCTAGCTGGCTATTAGGTAGTCATCGCCGTAATTCTAAATAATGTGCTTGAGCTCCTACTTGTTGATTTTTCAGATTTATTGCCTTCTGTGACAGCTCTCTTCTCCAACCCCACACTCCCCATTTCCCCAATCTAATTCTCAGTTCATAACATGGGCTAGGTCAATAAACAAGTGTTTATACTATATAAAAATGACATTCGATTCTGTTTAATGAACTATGTTTACTATCCTGCACAGCTCCATTTTGTGTCCTTCAAAGTTTGAAAATGTTCTAGCCTCATACTTAATTTCAGTTTGTGTGGGTACAGAATTCTAGGTTGAAATCATTTTCATTCAGTATAATGAAGACATGTCTCCATTGAGTCCTAGCTTTCAGTGTTGTTGTGAAGTCCAAAGCCACCCTAATCCTTTCTATGAGACCTAATCTTTCCCCTGAAAACCTCTAGGATCTTCTCTTTGTGTCCAGGGTTCTAAAATTTCACACTAATGTGCTATGTTGCAAGTCTATTTTCATCCTTGTGCTAAGCATTTTTGGTCTGGAAACAAATCCTTCAGTAAGGGAAAGTTTCTTGAATTATTTTGTGGATAATTTCCTTGGCTATGGACAGCCTATACCAGTCCTCAGAGTAATCCTGTTTTGCACTCTCCAAGAGAAAACTTCCAGTCTTTTGCCGAGGGGGTGAGAGCTGGGGATCTGACTGCATCTGAAAAGGGCTTTCCAAGCAATCCTATCTTGGTCCCTCCCCACTCACCCTCTCTTCCAGAGGTTAGCTGATACCACCAATTCCCACCTGTCAGAGATTATGCATGTAAATCAGGCTAGTTCGCAGCTTTCCTAAATGCTGGCTTAGAGTTCACTTCCTTTGGTCCTGCTAAATCTTTTCCCAGTCATCACTTCCTCTCTTCCAAAGTTCACTGCTGTTGTCTGCTCCCCATTCTGCCAATTCTTGTGGAATTACTTTTTTAAAACCTCTACTAGTTTCAGTGAAATTTGAGGAGACAGCCAAAAATAGTGCACATACACAATCCACCCTCCACCTTATTATAATTCCCTAATAGCTGTCGTTCTATCATAGTAAGTTCCTGGCTATAGTTTCCCTCACAAAAATGAAGTGCATTTCAGGTTCAAGGCTCTTCTTTTTCTTAATCAGAAAACGAATGTCACCCCCTTGAGACCCTGCCAGAACAAAACTGAGGAAGCACTCACTAAGATCCTTCAGAGAAATCATTTGCTGGTGAGATCAGATGCAAACAGCTTTTAAGTTCACAGGTTTCTCCCTAGAGTTCCACTGTCCAACAGAATTTTCTGTGATGATGGGAACGTTCCTCTGGCCGATAACCACATGGGGCTACCCAGGCACTGAAATGTGGCCAGTGCAACTGAAGCATTGAATTTTTCAGTTCATTTACTTTTAACTAACTTAAGAAGCTGTTTAGATATTAAACAGCCACGTGGTTATTGGCTACCATACTGAACACACAGCTCTAAAGAACAGATGTTTTGCACTTAAGAATTAATGCTAAATATTCAGCATATGTTCCCTTGACCTCTTTTGAAATACCCAACAGACTAAGTGCCCTTTCCAGGATTCAATATAACACAACTTGAGACAAACTGCACAGGAGACTCTCGATACAAACCTTTTAAGGGTTCAGGTTAAGTGGCCACTCTCTGGCATCAGGGCCTCCATATCAAAATCAATTAATCTCATCACCCTAGGAGACCAAAGTGAGCCAAGCGGTCCTTTGAAACACCTATTTCTTTTTCCCATCATATTGTCTTTTCATTCTCAAACACTTCACAGCACAAATAATGGAACTGGGTTGGAGGAAGGTTTTCCCAAGACCTTCCCTGGACTACAAGGTACGCACAGGTGATAACACTCAAGGATGACAAGACTCTTCCTAGGTAATAACAGTTCTGTTATCTAACGCTGGACCTAACAAGAATATATATAAGGAGCCCTACTTTATCTCACTCAATCCTCACATCCCCCCTATACCACAGGTATCATTTAAACCACATCTTGTAAGTGAAAGAACTGAGGCTTAGCGGGGTGAAGTAACTTGCCCAGCGTCTCATGGAAATCGACGAGCTGGGGCTCAAATTCCGATCTGTATGAATACAAAGACTGTCATTCCCCGCACATAGTAGGCGCTCGAGAAACATTTGCTGAATAAAGTTGGCAACTCAAGGAAGAGTTGGCGCTGGCCGGGCCTCACTACCGGAGAGCGTCAGAGAAATGGAGCAGAGACTCGGAAAGGCGAACTTTTGCAACTCCGGGGCGGCAGGAGGCCCCGCCGGGCTCCAGCTGCCGAAGCCGAGGCCGGAACCCTAACTCCTCGAGTCCGAGGTCAGTCTGCGCCGCCCGGGCGGGGCCGGCCCCGGAGCCCTGAGGGACCAGCCCGAAGCGGCCCCGGGGTCGCGCCCTCCGCAGCCGCCGACCCCCAACCTCTCCCGCCCCTAGGCTAGAGGCCAGAGCGCTCCGGCTCGGCGGCAGCTGGCTGCCCCAGTCGCTGTCCGCGTTGGCGCTGCAGACGCCTGCCTCACCTGCGTGTCCGCCGCCATCCTGCCGGCGCTGACTCCGGAACCGCTTCCGGAAAGCTTCCGGGTCACAGCGCGGGCCTACGCGGCAGGGCGAGGCCGGGAGCTTGCTGGGACCCGGGCCGGGCGCCCCCGGGCGGGATGGCGGCCACTGCAGCCCCGGCGTGGAATTGGGCAGCCACATCCAGGGCCGCAGACGATCGGGGCCTCCGCCCCAGTGCCCGCGCTTCGACCCTGGCCTCGTGGGCGACGAGGACCTCTGAGGATTTGTAACGCTCTGCCGCCTCCCACCCACCTCGAGTCCGCAGGTCCAGCCCGGACTCCCCCAGGTGGGGAGTTCCTGAGTGAAGGCGTTTCTAGATGGCAAGAACTGAATTAGATAAAAGGGACACACGGAACTAGTATCTCACCCTGTTTGTATGTAACCCGGATGTGGACCCTAGGAGTTAAGAAAACAGCTGTCAGGGAAGGATTCAGGAGCCGAGAGGAGCTTGCCCAGGGTAAAGGATGGAAGCTCCATGCTGCGATAAAACAAGGCTACGGGGGAGGTGGCTGGTAGGGAGGAAAGGGCCTCATGGTCCACGGAGAGCTGAGTTTTATTCAGTGTGCAAATCTGCCAACTCTACGTAATACAGTGGGGTCTGCACAGCATAGCTGTTCACCCTCTTATCAGCAATGGCCTTCAAACTTTTGACCCAGACCTAATTACAACAAATACATTTACATTATAACCAAGTACAGATCTGTAAGATTCAGTACCCACACTTCCAGCAATCATTTTCTCTTTAAATAATAGCCACCACCTATTCATCATGAATTGGTTCACCACCCAGTTTGAAAACTCTGGCGTGAGTGCTCATTTCAAGTGACTCGGTTTCTTAGAGACACCCAGGCCAGCAGCCAGATGCCATGGAAATAATCTCCTGTAATAAATAGTTAAAGCTGGTTCGTAGTGGATGCTGAGAGTGGTTTGTCACTTACAAAGAGGACACGGAAATGTCAACTCCAAATAGAATGTCTATGGTTTTACCATGGCTTTAGTTTCTACCACGCAGCACTGTAAACCTCAAAATGTACAAAATGAAGAGTCCAGAAACTTTTAAGAGAAGTAAGCCTTTATTTCCTTGTTTCACAAATAAAGCTGGCTGAGTTAGTTACTTTTCGGTGATTAGTCAAAGAGACCAAATCCCATATCCTCGTCCGACTCCTCCGACTCCTCCTTGGCTTCAACCTTGGCAGGGGCTGCGGCGGCAGGAGCAGCAGTGGGGGTAGCAGCCACGGGAGCCGCAGCCACAAACGCAGACGGATCCGCCAAGAAGGCCTTAACCTGAAGAGCAAAATATGTGGTCAGATGGTCACCCACAATCCCTACTACCCACAGCCCTTCAGCCTTTGCCAGAGCTCTAGTTGTAATGGCCAAGAACTTCCAAGCCAGTAAAGCCTTCCCTGGAAGTGACCAGGCAGGACAGCTTGGGTATATGGCCGGTGATCTTAGACCCAACTCTTCACCATTAACTAATCCTTCTTTGGATCTTCAGTCATTTCTAAAGCCAAGGATACACTTCCCCTGCCCCCCAACCTCTCAATGTACTCTTTAAAACTGTATCTGCTATGTAAAATTCAATCATAAAAGCACTAACTCATCAGGCTGCTATTCATCTCCCTGCTGTCAATCCTGTCATCCTGGTGGATTTTTACCTTTTCAGCAAGTAGGAAGGTATAATCAGTCTCCACAGACAGAGCCAGCACCCTCTTGTAGCCATTGATGATAGAGTGGGGTACTGATGCAACAGTTGGGTAGCCAATCTGCAGACATACACTGGCAACATTGCGGACACCCTGTACAGGGAGAGGAAATGCATTTTAGGCGAAACTGTCTTAGAAAAAAGACAGTCTAAGCTCGATGGCAGACAAGACTGCTAGGTCAGCACGTTAGTCTCACATAGGATGTTTCACCTCACATCAAATGTTTCTGACAGGGTACTTCAGACCCAGTAATTTACTAATGCTTTTTGCCTTTATTCCCAACACTATAATGATGGCATTACTTCAAAAGCCACCATTTTGTGGAAATATAAATTTATTAACATTAAGTATTGAGTTCTGTAAGAAAAACGTAAACTCCAAATGTGAATTTCCACCACTAGTAAGATTTCTGAAAAGTAACTGGACTTAAAAGTTTATGTAAGTGCAATTTTTATTTTCCAAGAAAATAAAAGACAACTGTATCTTTCATCACGTTAGTCGTTAAAGGGTATTTTAATGGCAAATACAAAGTCAGTCTAAGAAAAGTTAGTCCTCCCAAGGTTCAACGATTTGGCAGCTCTTACATAGTAAACTGTCCCCTCATTTTTCTCATTTCTCCTTTGACTCACGATACAACTCAAAATGTCTTAACTTATTGTAGGCCCTAGAATAACTTTAGCCCTTACATCATGCCCAACCCTGTTCTAAGGCTATAATACTCTAATTCATTAAGTCTTTCAACAGTCTCCTATTGTTAATGCCACTTTACAGATGAAACTGAGGTAGACAGATTAAAGAACTCCTTGCTTACAGTTAGTTTCAGCTGTGCAGCCAGAATTTTCAATGTGAAGCTAGATATGCTCTCAAGCAACTAATTAAGGAGGGGCCGGAATGGGCAGCATGTACCTCCAGGAAGCGAGAATGCAGAGTTTCCTCTGTGATGTCAAGCACTTCAGGGTTATAGATGCTGCCATTGTCAAACACCTGCTGGATGATCAGCCCAAAGGAGAAGGGGGAGATGTTCAGCATGTTCAGCAGTGTGGCTTCGCTAGCTCCCACTTTGTCTCCAGTCTTAATCAGCTGCACATCACTCTGAAGAACAAAGTAACAGTTGGCAGTTAACACCTGGACATCCAGCAGGTCTAGGGCAACCAAACCCCCACCCCTGGCCTGGCTAGCACTGGCAAGCCATACCTACTCACCAGGATTTCAATGGTGCCCCTGGAGATTTTAGTGGTGATGCCTAAAGCCTGGAAGAAGGAGGTCTTCTCTGGCCCCAGACCAGTGTTCTGGGCTGGCACAGTGACTTCACATGGGGCTATGGCACCAGCACGGGCAGCAGCTGGCACCTGGACAAATATGAGAACAGTGAGAAGTCTTCTCTTCACAGATACACCTGAGAATGATCAATTTGCTTTTTAAGGAGCCAAAATTAATAAGGTCTCTTTAGCCAACCTGATTCTCCCCTTACCTTGTTGGCCAGCAGCATGTCCCTGATCTCAGTGAGGTCCTCCTTGGTGAACACAAAGCCCACATTCCCCCGGATATGAGGCAACAGTCTGCAAAGATAAGTTTACACAAGACAGTCACATTTCAGCCCATTCTTCGGAAGGAAAAGTGAAAAGGGCACTGAGAAGTGAGAACAAAGATGCCTAGGGGAATCAACTGACTTCTCCAGAGCTGGGTTGTTTTCCAGATGCCCTCGGATAGCCTTGCGCATCATTGTGTTCTTGCCCATCAGCACCACAGCTTTCCCACGAAGAGACATGCGGATCTGCTGCATCTGCTTGGAGCCCACATTGTCTGCTCCCACAATGAAGCATTTCGGATAATCATCCAAAAGTTGCTACAAAAACAAGCCAGAAACAATCAATGTTTAACTGGAAGAAAGCAGAAAAATATCAAGGGAAACCAAATCAGCAGTTTCCATCTCACTCCCTTTCTTCTATGCTTTTGAAGTGACTCACCTATTAGAACAATTCCTCCCACTAGGAGCCACCTAGTTGTAAGTTGGAACCACCTAGTGAGTTGTAACACTGCCAGATTTGTCAAAAACCTGTTTGCTAAATACGAGTGGTGAAAATTAGGTTTCCACATTCAATCAAAAAATTTTAACTTTCATTTTTAATTTTTCCAATTATGGGACTTGTTTCATTTATTTCAAATGGCTACATTAACAAAAAACAACTGTTTCAAATAAGGCTACATTTACAGCATTCAAAAACAACGTAAAACATAACTGAAACGTTACTTGCAGAAGTTAATGTGCGTAAACGATTCTTGTACAATTCTTTTTAGTTTCTTGGGTGTCTGAAAACCTTCACGATAAATAAGGGAAAAGAATAAACTCCACAAAGTATCCTAATGCCTTAAGAGCAATATGGTTAGCACATCTGAGCAGGGAAGGCTCACCCAAAGGCCATCCAAAAGAAGGCATTGGCTAGACCTTTAGTTTCTTGACTGGCAAGACCTAAATATGCAACAACTTGCCTCTTTATAGGTCACTCATTGCCTCAGACTTTCCCAAAGATGGAGGCAGAGGAGTAGGCGCTTTCTGGAAGCCAGACAGACCTGGGTATAAATGCTGTCATCTTAGGAGCCACTTAACCTGCCTGAGCATGCTTATCTGCAACCAGCGGGTGGGGCATGCAAATCTCGGCAAATTAAGATTAAATGACATTTGCCTAAAATACCCTAAATTAGTAGCTGACACCGAGGGACTGTGCCCGCGGCCGGCCCCGCACTTACGATGATCTTAAGGAAGTAGTTGGACTTCCAGGTCGCCCTGTCTTCCCTGGGCATCACGGCGGTGCGTCAGGGATTGCCACGCAGGGTTTAAAGACGATGTCACTGAGGATAAAGAGGGAGCTCAACCACCCTGACACCCCGCTCCGCCAGGATCCAACCGGAAGTCAGTGCCAAGCAGGCCACACGGGAGCGCCCGCCCGCCCGCCCGGCCTGGGGCTGCCGCCACACGGGCAGCTCCGGCCGCCGACGGGGGTCCGGGCCCCCCAAGCCCAGCCTCCTGGCCCCCAAGTCCCCACCAAGATCCCCAAAGACTCCCATCCTTCCCGCCACCGGCTGCCGGCGCTACTATACAGATATGACAAACCTCACACGAGGACGCCTGGCGAGAGAAGGCCGCGCGCCGGCGCGCACCTTTTATATGTGAATGAAGTGTCCAATCAGAAGCCCCGAAATACGCCCCTGCCTACTGGCTAGTGCGGGTGCCTGTCTAGCAAAGCAGATCTGATGTGGACAGCCATTGGATGAAACCGCTGCCACTCCAGCCAACGGGAAGCCGCCTTTAAATATGGTTAAGTAAGGCGCGGCCTTCTGTTGGAGGAGGTTTTTCAGAGCTGCTTCCCTCTGCTGGCCTGGAGCTGCTCTCGTGTAGGAACTTCTGCTCGCGCGCTCAGAGAACATGCTTCCTTCCTCCTGCCTCCTGGCCAAGCAAATTAGAGAGTGTGATGTGGAGCTGAGAAATAATTGCACATGCTTTAGAAACAGAATGATCTCGTCTCCTCTACAGTTTGTTCTTCCCCCTACCAAAGTAGAGGGATCCTTTAAAACCTAAGTTGGATCATTACCTTATCTGCTCAATATTCTTCAAAGGCTAGGCTCCCTCCCCATTTCCCTCAGAGAAAAAAACCTAAAACTTAAACTGCCTACAAAGCCCTACATGACTACATGATCTGCTCACCACCTACAACCTATCATCTTATCTCCTATTTTCCTACTACTCATTCCCTTCCAGCCAAACAATGCTCTTTGCTGCTTTTCCAGAGCATGCTCTCGCTTTAAGGCTTTGGCACTAGCTATTCCCTCTTCCTACAAGGCTCTTTGCTGATATCCACACAAGGAGCTCACCTCCATCAAGATTTGGCTCAAATATCACCTGTTCAATAGGCCTACCCTGATTGCCCTATTTAAGAGTACCAAAATAAATCCACTCCCTTTACTGTTCTATTTTTTCTATAGCACTTAACACCTAACACATTACATAATTTACTTACTACATTGTTGGGATACTTGCCTTGTGCCTGCAACATAGTAGGTATATTATAAATATTTGTTCAATGAATGCATGCATGCCAGGTTTGCAGTCAGAAGACCAGATCCATATCCTTGGATTAGTTGTGCTATCTCAAGAAGTGATTGCACCTTGCCGACCCTGTTTCCCTTTCCTTATCTGTAAAACGGAGATAATAACATCCATAGTCTAGAGTGGTTATGAGGATTAAATAAAATATATGTTAAGACAACACAGTTCCTGGAATATAGGAGGAAATCACTAAATATTTACTTCTATTATTATGCCTTCATTCAACACTTATTTGAACAATTGTGCTTTATCAATAATCTTTAATGATGGAGCTTAGATCTTGACGTAGAAGGGGTGTTTCTCCCATCATCTCCCTTTTCATGGGACCAATTAGAAATTTCTGTATTTTGTTACAAAGCCTCCCAGTGCCTGTGATTGATCAGCACATTTAGAAAACTGCTGGAATCAATTAACAGCTAAGATCCTTCTTACTGACAGTGCATCACTGCACAATCAGCATTGCACTAAGTACTTTGTGCACATTATCATTGCTAATCTTTGCAACAATCCCGAAGTAGACTATTAGTATTTCTATTTTATCAATGAGAAAATTCACACGGAGTTTATATAATTTGCCCAAGCCCCTCAGTAAATAGTGGCTTCAGAATTGAAATCTAGAAGCAAGTTCAAAGCCCATGTGCCTCACAACGCTATATGGTCCCTTCCAAACCTTGAGCCTATCTCCCCTAAACACGCTATTCCAACATATACTCACATAGTACCTTTCCAAGGACATCCTGGCTCTGATGATATAAATATCTCTAATTGGAGTACATAAATATAATGGAATAGCATGAGGCTATTAAAAAATTATGTAAATCTATATTTATTGACATGGAAAATACAAAGTGCAGTTGAGTGAAAAAGCAAATCACAATGATGGGTACCATATCCATTTCTATAAATAAAATAAGTCTAACATGGGCTGGAAGAATAAAACAAGTCACTTTCTTTGGGTGAGGGTTGAAGCTAATTTTCACTTCTGAGCTCACTATGAAATGGTCTAAGTTCAAACTAAAATTCAGCAAGCTATTTTTGGAGAACATTTTGTTTTTCCCATTCCAAACAATAGGAAAAGTGTTTGAAGCCTCAGCTCAAGGGGAAACAAAGCAGTCCAGCAACCTCCCTGGGTGTCTCCGAGCTCTGGCTATGAGAAGAGCCAAGGAGGAAGCACGCAAATATGGACAGGACCACCAGGGAGCAGTAGAGACCTACCGTCAAGTGCAAGTCCCCCACCTTCAGCGGGGAAGATTCTGTACCCAAGGTGTGCCGGCCAGCACGTTGGGGTGGGTAGTGGTGTCTGGTCTACACAGAAACAGGTAGAGGCAAGCCCTGCCTGTTCACATTCTGTCTCTGCACTCAGAGGATTGCCTTGTGCGTGTCAGTCCTCCTATTTAAACCCCTTTCCCTGTCTGCAGAGAGGTGTAAGGCCACCCACAAGTCCATGTGAGTGAGAACACCATTATCCAACCTCCGGCAAAGCACCCAGGGTGGGTCCTGACTCACACAGGCCCCAATAATGCTGCTCCCTAGCCTTCCCTTACCAACTGCCAAGGAAAGGGCAAAGCTCATATGGGGCCTGTGGCCACAGATAAGCATCTGTGAGGCAGGGAATCCATCCCAAAGGCATTCAATCCCACGGATAAGCATCTGTGAGGCAGGGAATCCATACCATTGACATTCGAATGGAGAATGTCAATGAATTACTCTCCAACTGTGGCCCTTGTTGAGTCTGGGGTGGGTTTGGTCTCTCTTCTGGACCAGTTGTCCCTCAGATCACAAAGAAAAGGCACCAGCACAGGTGAAAATAATGGCAAACTTTATTGGCATAAATGACAGGGATTGAAATGGGGGAAAGCCAAGTTAGAAGTTTACAGAGAAAAAAAAATTAAAATCAAATCATCAAATAATCATTGACCCAGAGGGTGGACCCCAGAAACCCCAGTTACTCTAGAGGAGGGGCTTGGGGCAGGTCACTGTAAACAGAGCAATAAGGCCTATGGGTAGAAGTGGAGACATCAGGTCTTTGGAGGGGACTGGCTGACCTCCCCAGACCTGGGCTGCTCCCAGCCCTGCCATGATGGAGGGACCCTCTTCTGAGACCCCAGTGCATTCCGCTTCTGTTGTGAAGACAGCAGGATGGTCTGGATCTTCTCTCTTTAGACCCCACTGGGGCTCCTTCCCGCTGAGTAAACCCCAGGCCAGCCTGCTATTTCCGCTTGGGGAGAGCTCTGGGAGCTTCCCATTGCTTCCGAAGGCTCCTGTCCCTCTGCCCAGAGTCCTACCAGGCCCCCACCTTGCAACAACCTGGGCCTTTCTCCCCAGACCTCCAGTCTCCAGGGAAAGCAGGAAATTTGGGAGGTGATGCACCCAGTGGGAATCAACATGGTCAAAATCAAACACCAGCTTTCCTGAGAAGGCAGAAGAGCCCCAGAGAAGTGGTGAGGAGGCTGAGTATGTTCAGTGCATTCTCTTTGTTGCCAGGAAGTTCACAGGGGAGCAGATGCTCCTAATGGCTTAGACAGGAAGCAGCACCCCAAAGTGCACTTTCCCTTTCTCCTCCCTCAGGAACGGGATGGATGAGGTTCAGAATGAGGTTCAGAATCGTAGGCCCCAAAGGGCAAGATACCCTTAGGCCAGTTTCAGTTCAGAGCTTGCTGGCCTGGGTAGTTAAGGAAGGGCTTTCAAAATACAGCAGTTTATAAAATCGTCCTGGTGAGCTGTGAAGTTAAAGGGGAGTCACAGAGCTGCTCCGAGTTCACCTGCTTGTGCTAAGAAAAAATAAAATACAAATTGCTTCCCCACCCCAAGCCCTTAGTACAAGGCAAACCCCATCCACAGCCACTGTCACCAAGAAGACCAGTGGCAGTGGAAAAGGAGGAAGTACAAAAGGGGCCTTTAAAATCTTGTCAAAATTATTTTGTATAGAGAGTAAAAGCATCACAGATAGTATGAATTCAAACCTCGGTGTAGAAATCTACCAAAGTTGGTACAGTGTCCAGGCTCAGGGTGAAACCCCCCACCTCACACCATCCCTGGAGACGGAGGAAGTGATTATAAAATGTTATTGCTGGAGAGGCCTTTCTCAGTAGAACCAGAGCAGTTATGGGGGGCCAGTGAGGGGCAGTCACCCAGGCCTGGGGAGACCAGAGGGTGGGAGGAGCTCATGGAGCTTCCATGACCCCTGGGGCACATCTGCCCCTGGATGGAGGGTTTATGCTGGCATTTTCTGGAGGGGTCTGGGTATCCCTCAGAATGAGGATAATTATGTCAGGAGGAAATAAGATTAAAAAGAGACCCTCTGCCCTACCTGCCTCCCCTCTGGCTCCAATGCCGAAATACAAGTGAGAGAAGGCTCCAGTGCGGGGTGCTGGCCTGGCCAGGAGGGTTTGTGGGGACACACGTGGGGTGGGCTGGGGCCCTCCAGCCTCCACCTCTGGGGAGGAGGAGGAGCTGGCAGCCTGGCAGAGTTGCAGAGGAGGAAGGAGGCCGAGAAGCTCTGGCATGGGAAGAAAAGCGGTGGGACCCCTCACGGCCCTCTTCATCCTGCACCAACTGAGGACATCCCAGTTCCAGTCGGGTCTGCCCCTTCGCCCCTGGGTGAGGCCTCTGGGTCACAGTAGCAGTTAGGGAGACTGGGCCAGAGAAGGGGGGGCGACAAAGGGACGAGGTCACCTAGCAAAAGAGCTTGAGGAAGCAGTTCTGACAGTAAGGCTTGTCGTTCTGCTCCTTGAAGGTGCCCTTGTTGAGCTGCTTGAGGCAGAAGGCACAGACAAAATGCTCCGGGTGGAACTTCTTGGCCATGGCGGTAATGCAGCGGCCTGTGATGGGCTTCTGGCAGCCGGAGCACAGCGAGCCCCTCCGCTCATGATAGTGCACCTCACAGTAGGGCTGCCCGTCGTGCTCAAAGAAGCTGCCGTTGACAAAAGGTGTGAAGCATTCCTGCCAGGCAGAAGTGAGGGTGGGAAGAGGCAGGGGGCTCAGGCTGGGGCGGGGGCCCAGGCAGCTCCCAGCTTGATGGGCAGGAGACAGTCAAGGTAATGACTCCCACTTGTTAAGCATTTCCTATGTACCAAGTGTCACATTAAACACTTGTTGAATCGCATCTCCACCTTCTGGCTAAGATCAAGTGTTAACACTTGTTGAATTCTCACAGTAGAGGAGGCAACTGAGGCACAGAAGTGAACTGACTTGTGCAAGGTCACACAGCTATTAAGGTGCACAGCCTGGATTCAAACACAGGTCTAACTGCTGGGCACTTAACCAGGTGGCTGTAACAGTGTGCCCAGAAACCCACAAGCACACTTAGGTATAAAAGGCTCTGAGAACTCCTGCAGTCAACAGTGTTTCCCAAACTTACCTGGTCAGAAAGCCCTTGCTGGATCACTAATAATTTAATCTGTGGGCTCCCATTACCCCCAGAATGCGGTTTGGAGACCAATTTCCATTGAGACTGCTAAATGTTTGCATTATCTCATTTAATTCTCATACACCCTTCCGCTGAGTGTGACCAGTCCCAGGGCCATTGCACAGGGTGAGGCTAGGGGACACATCTACCTTGCTTTTGGTTTCTCCCAGCCTCAGTATGAGCGTGCCCTGGCCCAGGACCCACTGGCCTTGAGGAAGCATACCCCTGCCTGCTTGCCCCATGAATAAGGCCACATGACAGTTCCAAGTTGGACCCAGAGAGCACAACAAGGGAGGCCCCTCTCCCCCCACTGCCCGCTCCCGGTCCCCTCCAGATACAGGGTCAGGGGTGGAGGGTGCTCCTTACCCGGCACACAAAGCACTCAGGGTGCCAGAGGGTGTTGAGGGCCGAAATGTAGTTCTCCAAGATGGCCCGGGCACAGCCGCCACATTTGGGGGCAAACATGTCAAAGTAATCCTTCCGGCAGTAGGCCTTGCCATCTTTCTCATGGAACCCTGAGGAGCAGCGGTTTGGGGGGCAGAGTCATGCTCTCCAGAGGGGGCAGCCCTGATTCCAGCATGAGCCAAGTCTCCCACCCCACCTCCCCAGCACGCCCAGGGGGCAGCGAGTTCATCTCAGTACCTTCGGGACCAAAGAAGGCTCCACACTGGGCACAGAAGAAGTGCTCAGGGTGCCACGTTCGGTCAAGGGCTGTCACCACTTTCTGTAAAGGCAAAGTGGGAGATCAGGGCCGAGCTGCCACACCCCTGGACAGATACCACAGCTGAGACTCGGGCAAGGCCGTCCTTCCACCACTAACCCCACCCAGCTCCCCACCAAGGGAAGAGCAAAATATCTCTAAGATCAGATTTTCTCCCAATTGTGCTCTGAATTCCACTGTGAATTCTGTCGTATTGAAGGATGTGACGTGCCAGAGCCCCCTCTCTCCCTTAATCTTCATGTGTGGTCAAGGTCACAGGTTCTACAGTGACTCCCACTGTACAAGTGAAGAACTGTAGGCTCAGAGAGGCTAGGTATTTCCCTAACATTACACAGCAGGAAGGTGAGCACTCTACTTCATTTATCAGGGGAGGGCTCCCAACCTCTGGGAGTCTCCATAGAAGGAGTCTGGGATGGTGAGTGGAGGGACTGGAGGGGCCAAGCATTGAGCCTGGTTTGAAATCCAGCCCCACAGTTTTCTAGCCGTGTGAGCTCGAGCATGAGACAGGACCTCTCTGAGCCTCAGATGGCCCCACCTGCATCCTCAGAGGGTTACAGAAGATGGTATGAGCCAATGTGGCTGCTCCTCCACACCATGCCCCAGAACTTACATCCAGAATAGGGCCATTGCAGTAGTAGCAGCGTGGAGAGAAGAGGTTGTGATAGTCCTTTTCACAGTAGGGCTGTCCATCCCTCTCAAAGAAGTTCCGGGATCCAATCTCCTCCTGGCAGTGGGTGCAGACGAAATGCTCTGGGTGCCACGTCTTCCCCATGGCGGTCACAACCTGCAGACGGAGGTGGAATGTGGCTCAGGGCCCTGGCCTGCCACAGAGCAGCAAAGGTCCTATCCACCTGCCACACCTCCCCGCCCCACCTCCACTTCTCATCACCTGCCCAGCAATGGGCTTCTTGCAGGCCCCGCAGACACCCTTGGCAACTGTGGCAACACCCAATTTGTTCAGGTCAGACTGCAGGCTCCCCAGCATGCTATCTAGCTGGCTCCCGGGCTTTGGGGGCCCTTCTGGGGGAGAGCTGCTCCCCGTCTTCCCCTGGGCCATGAACTGTGGAGAAAGAGAGAAAGGGTTTGTCAGGGCATCCAGGGCTAGGGGATGGCACCCCACGGCACTGGGGGCTTTTCTCCCTCCTGGACAGGTGGGCTCGCTGAGGGAAGAAGTTCAACCTCCTCTGGGGCCTCACAAGCCCTAAAGCAGAGACAGGCATCCACAAGAGGTCCTGGGGGCCAGAGGGGCTCACAGCACCCTGCAGGCTTGACCAGGGCCCAGGAAAACACAGCAAACAGGTCACTAAGCCCTCGGCCTAGGCACTGACCCCTCCCTGGTCCTGCCCTTCGGGACTGCTCTGCCTGCCGTTCGGAGACCATCTGGCTGCCCCACACAGCTCCCCATCCACTCTTTGTTCCAGACCATGGATCTTGGATAGGAGAGGGAACAAGAACAAGAAAAAAATTTTTAATTAAGGAAGAAAGAGAGACCTTGTAATTAGACCATTTTATAAGAGGAAATTTAGGATGGGATAAGAGGGTTTCCCCCCACCAGCAGTATTAAAATCAGGAGGAAATGTCCAGAGAAAAACAGTGTTGAGAGAGGCCAAAGGAGAGATGAGAGGAAGAGGGAGGTGAGCCAACCAAAAGCTCAGGACACAGGAAAGCAGGACAGGGAGGTGGCTGGGGCCAGAGAGCAGAGGCCTCCCCGGAACTGGGCCTCGGGCTGGAGGCGGGGGGACAGGTTTGGTTTCCCTTCTGGGAATGGCTTCCTCAGCAGAGTCTGGGGCAGGACCAACAGGTGGCAGGACAGGGCAGGCAGAGGGAGCCCCACAGGAAAGCAAGAGGACAGCTGATGTCCCAGGGGTGGGAGACCGGACACCAGGTTAAGTGAGGGTCCAGGGTCAAGGCCAAGTCTAAGGAAGGACTGTGGTGCCGTGCTGGGCTTGTGTGCAGAGGGACACAATGTGTGTATGCATGTGTGCGTATACGTGTGTGCAAGGTGGGGACACACTTGGGCAGCAGGATGGGGACAGGTAGGGGCCCCAGGCAGCCTGCCTGCATCGAGGAGAAGAGCGGGTCCTCGTCAGTCTGGCAGCTCACGGACCTCAGAGTGTGGGGTGCAGGGGCAGGAGGGATCAGGCCCTGCATGCCCTCTTCCTGCAGTACCCCCCTAGCACTCTGGAGCCTAAGGGAACCCTGGGGGAGAGCTGGGGGCCCCAGGACCCAAGGGGCAGCTGGGGGAGAAGAGCTGCTGGCCGAGGAGTCTTTTCGATGCTGGAGCAATGGGACAGGAGGAGAAGGAGGAGCCAGAACAGAGACGGTTCTTCTCAGAGGAATGGGAGAGCCAGGAGGGAAGACAACCTGGGGAGAGGAGAGGAGGGAGAGAGATGAAGACTACAGGGGAAAGCCAGCACAGAGAGCAGGGCACAGAAGGGCGAGACGGGCCTTCCCACTCCAGCACCAAGAGTGGGCCAGCCTCACAAGGCCACAGGATGCCCCCCCCACATACATCTCCCCCTCAGCCAGGGGAGATTCGGGACACCTGCCATCCTGGCCCAGCCCCAGCATCTCCTCGCTACCTTCTCTACAAGCTGCCCCCCTGCCCGCCTCCCGCACGGCTGCACAGTGATGACGACGCCCTCGGTCAGCCAGTCCTCTGCAGAGGCCCCCACTGCCTCCTCCTCCTCTGGCTGGATGCCCAGCCGACCCTGCAGCTCTGCGATGAGCTGCTCCTGGGACGGAGTCCTGCTCAGGGTGGCGGGGTCCAGCCGGCGGCGAGGGGAGGGCTCCCGGGACATGGGGTGTGCGTGGCCCGTCTCCCGGCTCCTCCTGATCACGGATCGGATCTGAGGGTGAGGGGAGGCTGTTACAGGCCCACTCTGGGCTCCCCGGAGATGCTCAGTCCACACTCAGATGCACAGGGGAAGGGAGGGCAGAACAAAACTGCCAGAGCAGAGCCAAGCTGCGAGGGGCAGGAAGCGGGGGGCAGTCAGACCCTTCCACCGCGTGTCTGGCTGACCTTGGGCAAGACACTTCATTTCCAGGGGCCTCAGCTTCTCCCTCCTTGAAATGGAGTGGAAGTATCTTCCTGGTTGCTTTACAGGGTTATTACAAGAATAACTTGAAAGGATGTAAGTGGACATTCTGGAAAGGAAGGGCATAAGGCTTTTCTTTCTGTTTTTGATTTGTAACAGAAAATGTGGTCCTTCTTTCTAGTAAATCTTTTAGGTAGATTATTTTTCTTTACACTATCACTGGCTTTGGGTTTTTTGGTTGTTTATTTTTAATGTTTTACTTTTAATTGATTTTAATTAAGCAAGAAGCAAATAATAATGGTAACATCAGCCAGGGCTTATTAAAGCTCCTGGTAAAGCCCCTGGTCTAAGCACTTTCTAGGCATTATCTCATTTAATTCTCTAGACAGCCTTGAGGGAAGTGGCCATTACCACCCCCATTTAAAAGATGAGAAAACTGAGGTTGTTGGGGGTTGCCCAAGGTCACACAGGTAGCAAGTGTTGGAGGTGTGGTTTGTATTCAGTTCTACCTAGTTCCAAAGCCCATGCTTTTAAACCATTTCACGTACATTAATTACATTACGATGTTGGGGGCAGCTCATCTAAAGGAAAAAGCCTTAAACAAGCAAGAGGCCATTGCCATTAAAAGAAATGTCATGGCCCAGGGAGCCCCACTGGCCCCAGAGAGCCCATTTCTGAGTATTGGTCATCAGGGTCACAGGCCATGGTAGCTCAGGACTTGCGGCCCAAGCAGACATGCACAAAGTGGGAGACTGCATGCGGTTAGCCAGGAGCGGCCCACACTTAGGCCTGCTGAGGGCCATGCCTAGCAGCTGTGCTAGCTTGTGCCTGCCTGGCCAGAGGTGGAAATCCTCTCAGTGGTGTTGGGTGTGTCCATGACCATGGCATGTGGAAGCTCCGACTGTTCCTTCCTGGTCCCAGCAGCAGCTTCGGTGGCGCCCTCTGGCCTCCGGGGGGTCTCAGGTCCCTGGGTAGGCCTGACCAGACTTCCCCTCATGGGCATCTTTCCACCTAACTGCTCCTCATCTACTGGGGCAGGGCAGCTGCTTTCCAGCTCCCCTGGCTCTGCCTTTGCCCTCTCCCGCTGTCCATGGTCCTTCAGGAGACTGCAGGTATCTGGGAAGATGGCCTGACGGCCCGCGGCCACAGCAGCAGACTCAGTTACTTCCTGGAAGCTAGATGCAGCTCCACAGGGAGTCTGGCGCCTGAGTACCTCCAAAGTCCATGGCTGCTCCCACGTGCTGGCTGTGGCCTCCTCTAGGTACAAAGGGTTGGCTACCAGCCCTTGGGGCTCTCCAGACTCCTGGGGACCCATGCCCCCAGCTTGGGGTTGAACGTGGCAGCAGGGAGTCCTGGAGAGCTCACTCATGAAGTTTGGTAGGTCTTTCCAAACTTGAGCCTGGCTCTCTGCACCAAATGGTCCTAGAGAACCCACCGCAGAGAGAGCCCTTGCATTGGAAGTGGCAGGTATCACTCCAAGACCAGCCAAATTAAGCCAACTGGGGGCCACAGGAGGTAGGAGGCCCTGTTCATTACTGTCCTCCATGCAGGGTACATCCAAGGTGTGACCAAGGCCTTGAGAAGAGGGTGTAGAGGTGGATGGCAAGATAACAGAGGGCCCAGGAGGAGGAGGAGAAGGGGAAGTAAGTACATGGTGCAAAGATGGAGCTGAGGTGGGCAGGGAACTCAAGGCCACAGCAGAGGAACTGGTCTAGAGAAGGAGAAAGACAAAAAGCAGACGAGAGAGAAGAGAGATGGGAGAGGTGAGGACAGAAGCTCACTGCAAGGGGCGGGCTCAGCCTCAGGGCTCTGAGAGCCACCAACTACACTGACCAGGGGCTGTCAAGCTGAAGCATGAGGACTGGCCCACGAAGGAGACCCAGACCCCAAAATGGTTTTCTTGGGCTGTACGTCATGGCCCCAGTCAAACCCAGGAGGCAAAAGGCAGCCACTAAGCCAAGCCTGTGGGCCCACCCAAGTCAGAGCAGGTATGAAAGAGAAAAGGCTAAAGTGAGGGGCACCGTGGGGAGAGAGGTGACCAGGGATGCCACCCCAGCACCAGCTGAGGGAGAGTCAGCCACAGGCAGCGGCTCCACCTCCTCCACCCTTGGCTCAACTCACTGTTGCCCCAGACAGTGCCAGCTCTCCTGCGTCGCCCAAGACCTCACTCTGGAGCACAGCAGAGACCAGTGCAGCTTGTCTGGCGCTACTGACTTGCCTCTGACCCTGGCTGCTCAGAACCAGCCCACATGAGGGCCACAGGCCCAGGCTGCTTCCATCCCCCACTGTGAAACCCCAGCTGAAGGGAAGCTTGGAGCTCCCAGGTCACTGGGCACAGGGCCAGGAGCTCACAAATACTCGCTCCCCTTCTCAGATCCCCTAAGTCATGCCCCAAAGGTCTGGGCTGACCCACACAGAAGGGGGAAGTCAGCAGCTGCCGCAGAGTTCAGTCAGTTTCAATCCCCATCAAAGTACTGCATCTGCTAAATCAAACCTCCCGGGCCTGGCAGGCCTGGGGGGCCAGAGGAAAGGAAAGGACTCATGCAGGACTGGCCCAGTGGCCTGGGGGTTGGATTCCCACTGATAGAACTTGTGTCGACTAAGGGGCCTGTGAAGTGATGGGGGAAGGATAGAAGGAGGCTGTGGATTCAGGAGCCAGGGACAGGAAAAAAAGAGGACATGTTGAGAATAGCCAGCGTGGGAGATGGAGCACCAAGGCAAATGACCTCTCAAGCACAGGATCCCAAGTCCCACAGAACCCAGGGAGAACACCCGCCCCTGCCAAGGACAGCCATCAACACAGAGGCCTTTGTCCCAGCCTCCTGACCCCCTGCCTGGGTGGCTGGGGGCTGAGAGCACCCAGGAAGGAAGGAATGTCCCTGCTAAGCATTTCTCTGCCTTCACAGGCTGTGGGCAGCTCAGTCCCTACAGACCTGGTGTGGCCCTCCCGCCCCTGTATCCTGGCAAGTCCCAGGCACTAAAGGGTCAGTCCCCAGCTCCAGGCAAGGCATCCTAACACCGAGGGGCTGAGTTCCACCTACTCACACTGATATATAGGAGGAGAAGAATGGCGGAACCTGAGGGGGCAGGGCAGGGCAGGGAAGAGGAGAGGTCTCAGGGCACCTTAAAATCTGACAGCGAAGCCATCAGCTCGTCCAGCTCCCTGGTGGCAGAGGAGGCGGAGATGCGCGTCTGCTGCTGGCTGGCAGTGACTCGCTGAGGGCTGCCCATCTCGCCCTGGTTCACAGTGATGGCAGGGCTGCAAGGCAGGCACAGCATCAGCTGAGGCCCCGGGAGTCCAGCCCCCATGCTACCCCAGAGTGGCCCTCCCCTCCTTAGCGGACCCACACTTCAGCTCCAACATTAGAGTCCTACCACCTGCAACCCAGGGAAGCCCACTGGCTCCCAGTCTCTCCTGGGGACCCATAATCAGGAGGGAGCTGCTGTCAGCTAAGGGGACAGAACTCCAGGGTAAGCTGATGGGAGAGAACAGAGGGCAGCTCAAATGGCACCTTTCCCGGGATGACAACTCTGGCCCTTCTAGCCCAGTTCAAGCTTGCCTGTTAAACAAGCCGGGGCAGCCATGGGTCTCCCACAACACTGTAGGTACACAAGATTATTCCAACACGGCCACACTGAGAAGAGCTCACAGTTAGTGAGCACTTACCACGTGTACCGTGTGTTATGAGCCAGAAAACATTCCAAGTGTTTTACCTGTATTATTGGGTCTCACCCCTCCTGAAGTAGACAGTCTTGTCCCCTTTAGCCCACATCCCATATCCTATTTTACAGAAGGAAAAGCTGAGGCTTGAGAGCCAACACTTGGTAAGTACAGATTCAAGATCCGAGCCCTGCGGTGCTGCTCCAAAGCCTGTGCTGACAGCCACTAAGCTACAGGCGCCCTCAGCTGGTAATGGCAGCTTTTCCTGATGGATGGTAGCTCACTGAAGGCAGGAAAGGTATCCACGCAATTCATCACCATCCCCCCAGTGCCAGGTGCAGGGCCTGGCAAACAGGCACTCGCAGGAGGACTGGGTGACACTGGGGCCAAGGGAACGGACACTAGGGACAGGTGCTGGTGGGCGAGCCTGGTGGATACTCACACAGGGCTGGGCACGGAACTCTCCAGCTCATCCAGGAGACTCTCCACTCTGGGCCGCACGTCCTCCAGGCCCCGGCCCCCATTCCGCTTGGGCTTCTCTTTTGTCAGGGGCCCGGCTTTACCCGCCAGAGGGCTGTTACTCTCAGGGATGCCATAGTGGGGGCTCAGAGCTCCAGGGAGTGGGGGGCTTGAGTTGTCCTCATCTTAGAAGAGGGAGAGAGAAAGGCTGTTTGGCCCTGAACCTTCCGGGAATCCAGAGGACAGCAGACGGGCTGGGGTTCTGGAAGGCCCCTGCCCCAGGGACCCAGTCCTACCTATGGGGAAGCCTGGGGGATTGTGCTGCACAGCGTTCAGTTCCAGCAGCAGGCGGTCGAGTTCAGAAAGGTTGCTGCCCAGGGAGGAGCTCATCACAGTGGGAGAAGGCTCAGCTGACTTCTGCTTATTGGGGAAGCTTTGAAAGCCAAAGGGAAGACCAAAGTGAGAGGCGCTCCCCAGCTTGGCAGCCCCCAGATTCTCTAGGAGGATAAGGCAGAGAAGATATGAAGTCTCCCCCAGACAGAGAGTGGGAAATGGAGGTGGTGAGAAGAGGGAGGAAGGAAGTCTTGCCTCAGATCTTCTCTACACGGGGTGACATGGCAGCCCAGCCCAGCCCAGCCCAGCCCAGCCCAGCCCAGCGGCTGTGTGGAGATGGCAGCGATAAGGCTGTAAGACTAGCCCGCCCGCCAGTCAGAGAGGCACTGTGAGCTGGCCAGGAGCCCTCCTGAGGCAGAACTCCCACAGGCCCTTGCCACAGCTGAGCCCTGGCCTCAGCTGCCTCCAGGCCCTGCAGTCCCCAGGATTCCCAAACAGGAGGAGCAGGTGCTGGGGGAAGGCTGGGCTGTACCTGTAAACGTGCTCTTCTTCACCGGCGTGGGGGCGCGGAGGGCCAAGGCTGTCCGGGGGGATGGAGGCACTGGAAGTCTTGGCACTAGAGCTGTACACAGGTGACGGGGACTGAGGCTGCAGGAAAGAGAGTGCTCAGAGCCTCCTTGGGGAGGAAAAGGAACAGCCCGAGTCACCCCCAGGAGGCTCCTGCTCACAGCTGGTCTCATCAGGGAATTTCCACACTCTGGCCAAAAGACAGGTGATTAACACTTGGTCATTGGCCCCCTCACGTGGCTTCTGGTGGAGAAAACTGGACATTTCCTAGACTCTCTCCCCATTTCCCTGATCCCATTTCTCTTCTGGCTTCCCAGGCCACTTCCAGACAAGTTCCTTTTGTCCCAAAGCCTCAGTCCCCTGTCTTCCTGGCCCCTGGCCCCACCTTACCTGCTGGTGGACGAATCGGGAGTTGCTGGGCTGCCACTGGTCTAAGGGGTCAAGGACCGTGCCATTGAGGGCCTCACTGGACGGGGGTGGAGGGACAGGGGGTGGCACGACAATCTCCTGGTATGTGTGGTTTCCAGTTGGATATGAATAGGGGGTCTCCTCAGACAAGAAGACAGGCCGTTTGGAGATGTGGGAGGTGGTGGACTCCAAGTCCGCCAGCAAGGCGTCTGCAGAGAGAAGGAGCAGGGAGCTGGTAAGACCAGGGAACTAACTCTCCAATAACTGAGCTCCCTGCCTGCACCCAGGAGTTAGTGACTTCTGAGCACCTGCCCCGCCCATGGTAGAAATGACCAGCCTTGGGTCACAGAGATGCCAGGCCAGAAGAGCCTGGCTAAGAACCAGCTCCCACAGTTCACCTCTTCTCCCCAGCCCAAGACTAAAGGTACTCTGGAGGCTCTGGGGCTGCCCTTGGGGCTCTCCTACCTCTTGGAGTCAGGCACCTACTTTCCCTCCGGACGGGGCTCTGCAGCTGGCTGGCTAGGAGTCAGAAATGCCTGCCTGGAACTCACACGGTGACTCCGCAGGGCAAGGCGGAGAGATCGGGTGGGCGGGAGGGGCCCCACGTCATGGGGAGGGGCCAGGGTAGTGCCAGGTCCCACTTAATCTTCAGGAGCCTAGGTTTTCTCAGACTGGAGAGGCCTCTGGAGTGGCCCCTGCCTTCCTGATCAGGTAGAAGCTGAACTCCCCGCTCCAAGCTCTTCCTGAGGCTCCGGGATACAGGGTGAGGTGTGTGAGGAGGTGGGGGCTGGGCCAAGGCTGGTGCAGTGTTCCCCACCCTCTTGGCCAAGCAGGGGGCAGGAATGCTCTGTAGGCTGTTTCTGCAGAATCCTGGCAAGCAGCCTGGCCCCAGAGGCTCCAGGGCCCCACTATTCTGCTTTTAACAGCAGCAAGGGAGCCGAATCAGCCCTCGAGTGCAAGCTTCCATTACCCCTGCAGTGGGCAGCCAAGGGGCCTGGATCTCCCCAGTCTACAGACAGGGTACAGCTAGAGGGGCAGGGGCAGGAACTGCCACACCCACACACCCACACCCCTACCCCACGTCAGCCCTCCCGTCCTAGGTCCACAACAGCTCTGCCGCCCAGAGAGCCTGCCTCACACACCACACCCTCATCCTGCTGTGCTCACAGACTTGCTCACTCTCACCTCCCTGGTGACCTGCTGGGGCTCAGGGAATGCTCAGGCCTTGGCCCTTGGGACAATACCCATCAGAAAGCAATGGCTGCATTTATGGCCATTTACCAGTAGCAGTCATTGTGCTTGGCCCTGGTATTCATGGTCTCTCAGTTTATCTCCCCAATACCTCATGAAGTTGGAATTCTGATCCTCCCTTTACAGATGTAGAAACAGGCTTTGAGAGATGGTGGAACTTGCCCTAGATAACAGAGCAAGTGAGTGACAGGACTATCTGACTCCTCAGAAGCCTCAAACCCCAAAAATCTGGCCTGCATGAGTCTGCTGTGATCACAAAATGATGTCATATTTAAACGGTACAACTTCCTGAATGTAGGGGCCCAAGCTCAGAGAGCTGCCAGTCTGATCCTTCCTTGTGGCCCTGTCCCCAATCCTACCCCTGCTTGGCAGAGGGAAACAAGACCCTCCCCCAGGGCCTTGGTGTGGGCCCACACCTCCCAGTTGCCTTCCCTGTGCTCCTACCCACAAAGCCAGCCATACCTACCCCCAGCTCCTACCCAGCTGGTCAGAGGGGAAGCTGGCTGCAAAGCCCAGGCCCCAGGGGCCAGTAGCCCAGCACAGATCTCCTGACTTCCAATTAAGGTCAGCTCCTGCAGCCCCTCCCCTTCCAGGTCCTTTGGAAGAGTCTAGCTTCCTGTCCCTAGCAAACCGAAACTAGAGGGAGTCAGCGCTTATCTAGGTAACGGCGGAAAAGGAATGACTGTCCAGAGCCAATCCCAGTGGCCTCTTCATGGCCACACCTGCTGCCTTGCTTCACGTAGCAGCACCGTTTCTTCAGGGCTCAATCTGCCAGGGGCTGAGTCTCTCTTTCTCCACAACATGCAGAGCTAGCTGGGAAACCCCACAGGGCTCCCCATTGCAGGTAACAAATGCACCCCAGGTAGGGACTACAGGAGCAGCTGCCGCATGTGAATGCCCACCCGTGTGAGAGTAGCCTGTGTCACCTCCCTTCCTCCTCCCAACACCACCAGCATGGATAGCAACGCTAAGGTTCAGAGAGGCAGTCACGTCCCTGTGCTGCCAAAGCTGGCCGAAGTGACGCAGCTGAGATCTGAACTCATGTCTCTCAGGCTCCAAACACCCAATAGAAGCTAGGTGGTTGACCTATCCCATCAAACTGCCTGAGTCAGGAGCTCCACTGTCCCCTGCACTAAATACCCTCTCCCCTCACTCAAGACCTGACTGTAAGTCTGGCTTATTGGTTTATAGATTGGATTCTGGTTTATGACTTCAGCAGGCTCTTTTCAACCCAGATATATCTGTTGGTTGGAAGGAGAAGTCCTAGGGCATGAAGACAAAAGATTATAAGTTCTGGACTTGAGCCAGAGCTGAGTTCAAGTTCCAGCATCTCTGTTTACTATCCACGGCCACATAGAAACAGCTTGGCTTCTCTGAGCCTCAGCTTCCTCAGTAAGCTGGGGTTCACAATTCCTACCTACCACCTTCTGTGAAGTTTACATGGGATAGCAGATAGCAGTCCTATCCCCAGTGCATGGGAAGCTGCAAACATCAGATCTTATTTGCTTTGTGAAATTCAGAAAAAGATTTTCCTTCAAGGAGATCAGGGTGGGACTTCTCCTAAGTCTTCTGTGGGTAGAATCTGGGTAGGACATGAAAAAGGCAACCTTGGTAAGATAAGCAAAATAAAGTAACATTCAAAGTGAAATGTGTAGATGGATGTCGGGGAGAGGAGAAGGCACATCATTTTCCAAACGTGTGTCCATCTGAACGAGAGTGAGGGCCTACACAGGCACAGGGTCTCTGGTATAGCTTCCTCCTCTCTCTCCGAGTCTTTGCTAAATGACTGGACAGGACTTGGTGTCACTATCTCCCAAAACCCCCCCAAACACCTCAGGGAAGATAGGAATATAGGTGGCAGCCAAGGAGTGCACTCTGGCCTCTACTCTGGGTTCCTATGGGTACAAAAGCCTGCTATCTCCCCACAGGCTACAAAATGGTTACCAAAGTGTCCTTTGGTAACCGAAGGCCAAAGCCTCCTCCCTTGCTCAGCAAACTCGTCCTTTGCTTGAGTAAACAGACAGCAGATGGAAGACTGCACAAAGAAGTCTACTTGCAGGCAGCGCCCCATGGGCAGCCAGTTTCCAGCTACAGCTACAGCCTGGTACCCCTTCTGAATACCCTAGACCACCAGGCTGACAGTCCTTCTAGTCATACCCAAAGAAGGTACAGAGCAAATGCCATGGGAATACACCCTTTTCCCACCATTTCCTCCGCATCTCTCCACCATGTTTCTGGGTCCAGGCCTGAGACCCTTGGGCGAGTGAGAGCCACTAGAACCACCCAAGTCACCCTGTGGAAAGAAGCTCTCCCTGAAGCTCCCCAACTCTTCTCTGGAGGAAACCATCCTAGACTCTACAGGCTTTTTGCTTCTCTGGACCAGCTGATGCAGGCCCTGGCGCTTCCATCCATAGAAGAGCGAAGGCTGAGGTCTCTGGGTGAGGCCATCCAACGTGTGTGTGAAGGGGAGGGGTTCTGTTTAGGAAGGTGGGGAGAGGGCGACGGCAGGCTGGGTGCAGTCTCCAGCGCACCAGAGGTAAAGGCCACCCAGCTACGCCCTGTTGGCGAAGGGGGCCCGCTTCCCGCCAGAGGGCACTGTTGGCCCATCGGCTCCCTGCCGCCGGGAGTAACCGAAAATAACCTCGCGCAATCACAGTTCGAGTCAGGGAAGACCGGGGAAAACCCGGTAGCCCCCGGCCATGGGTGCAGAAATTTCAATCCCCAGAAAGCTCAGCTGAGCTGGAGGGGCACAGCAGCTTACGAGGAGGGGCACGAGGTGGCCTAAGCGCCAAACTTCCTTCTCTGGCTGGAGCAATCATTTGAAGGCGCGACCCGAGAGTGACGCAGCCTTTGGGGTTCCGGAGACCCACGGGACGCCAGCCCTTCACAGATGCAGCGCCCGCAGGCGCCAGGGCAGACGCAGCCGTTCGGATCAGCAGCGGCGGCTCCCTGCCAGGAGGACACCCGGGAACTGGAGCTGGGCGAGCACAGCACACGCGGACCAGCCCCAGGCTAAGAGGCCCTTCCCTGGGCCCCAGCGACCCGGCAAGCTTAATCCTGAGGGTTTGGGTAGGAGCAGCCCCCCAGGGGTTAAAATGCAGGCATCCTGGCTGGCTGCCCCGAGAGGGAGGGGACCAAAGGGCCGGTCTGCCCGCATTCCAGGGCAAATGCTACAGCTGCGCCCCTCACATTCCCAAACCAACCCTGGGGCACAGGATGGAGGGAGTCCTGGGCCCCCTCATGCCCCCAGTGTAGGGCTGACCCCAGGCCGTAGCTCTGGGGTCCTAGGCTGATGCATGGACACGTGGCACCCAAAAATAAGCTAAAGAGAATCAACGAACCCCTTCTACCTCCACTGTCAACTGGAGTACAGAACAAGTCAGGGGTCTTTTTTAATAGCTTGGCTTCCTCCTACCCAAGCCCTGGCCACTTCTTAGTGTGATAAAGACTGTCAAGACCAGAGGAGCTGGACAGGCACACTGAGAATGAGACAAAGGTCCACCCAGGGTCTCTCAATGTGTGCTAGGGGTCAGAGCTGTGAAGGACCCAGAACTATTCCATTCCCTCCCGCCAGGCTCAGGGAACACAGATGTTAGAACCTGCACAGGGCAATTCTGAGTCACAGACTGCTCAGTGGCTGAGTTGCTTGGCCAGGCTGCTTAACTGCTCTTGTGCCTCAGTTTCCTTTCTGATAAGAATTCCACCATCTGACAGCAGTAAGGATTACATGAAAAAAATGGATATACAGTGCTTGCCTATCACAGCCCCCAGAATAGAGCACACCGCAAACGGGAGGGGAGTTGCTGAAGGAGCTTATTTCCAGAGATGGTCAGCCCTGGAGGAGAAAGAGAGAACACTTCCCCATCCTATCTCACTTCTGAGGCACAGGACACTATAAGCCTGTATTAGAAGTTAGGGGTGCCATTCTGAGGAAAATAGTCATCCTGGAGAAACTTCCCCACCAGGACTCCAAGGATGGGGCAGAGACACGCAGGCTGTCAGCCTTTCCCAGAGCTCACAGGCTTCCCTGGATGCACCACTCCTCCACCTGGCAGCCCCAGGCAGACCTAGAAGAGGCGGGGTACTTCAGCCATCAGGAAAAAACCGCTTCAACAAGCCTTGTATTCTTGAGGCCTGGCCTAGAAGATACCCATGGTAAGAACAGGATATTTTCAAGACTCAGCTCACCCACCTTCTCTCCACAGGTCAGTTGGACTCAGCTTTCATTGCCCTAGGCAGGGGCTGGCAGTTTCCTTAGGAGCTGACAAAGCAGAGGGAAGGAGTAGCAAGCACTGTCCCCCCAAGCGCGAGCACAGGCAGCAAGGGGCTCCCCCATAGCCCAGCACCAGCTGTCGGTCCTTGCCATTTACTATCAGATCCAGACTTTCAGACAGCACCAGTTGGCAGTTCCCTTCCCCATGGGTCCTGAGAAAGCTCAGCCTTATGAACTCAGAACTCTGGAAAAGGGAGTTTTCAGTACCCCGGCTAACCACCTGCAGGGCCTTGGTGGCCTACAGTGTCAGGGAAACTCGCCGGCCTCCTGATGGCTGCCGGTGCTGCCCAGCCCTTCCTAAGGAAGGAGTTAATGTAAACACCAGGACCAGCTCCTCGGGATGGTCTCATCTCATCAGCCCCTTTGCTGAGACTCTTCCAGATTAGGAAGGAGAACAGAAGCAGAAGGCATCTCCCCACAGCCCCAAGCACATGAGCAGTTAGAGCGGAGGTCATCTAATCCGCAGTGGGGTACTTTTACTCGGTGAGTAACTCCCCAGGAATGGGAGCTGGGTATATTTATCCTGATAACTGTCCTCAGAGGAAAGGCAGATCTGTGTGACCAGTAAAGGCCAATCCACAATTAGGCCAGACCCACTCCACCCTACCCCAGCCCAGGGACCCAGGGCCTGGCCACTGTCTAGTAATTCACTCTCCTGGAGGGTCCTTCCCTGCCAATTTGGATTCTTGTCAACTGACCACCTCCCTCCAAGAATTAAGCTCTAGAGAGCAGGGCCTTGTCTCCCCTGCTCAGTCCCATATTCCCAGCAGCTAGAACGAATAACTCACTGAAAGAGGGCCTGCGAGGAAGAGGAAAATGGGGAAGGAGTAGTGAGCAGAGAAAACAGCCAGTGCAGAGCAGGAACCAGGATGGCAGGAGTCCAGACCTGGCCTGCTGGGTGCCCATCAATGGGCAGAACCATCTCTCTGGGTTATCTTCTCTAGCTGCAAAATGGGCAGAACCCAATTTGTCTCCACTCCTGGTAACAAGCTCTGAGGAGACAATACAATCTTGGTTGAAACTTATATAGCACTTTTGAAGTCTTTGGAGTTTGTCTAAATCCAAGACGTCACCATTATCTGAATCCCAGACAGGAACCACTCTCCTTAAAGGATGGATGAGAAATGATCGATACCACAGTATCATTTAAATATTTAATAGCCACGCCTGGAGGTTATGAAGACTTATCCACCCTTCTTTGCTGACTCATACCTCACTCAATAGGAACTGCCGTTCTACTCTCGCAGCCCTAAAGGAAGTGTGGGTTGGGGTGACACACAGGAAGCCAGGGGAGCAGGCTGGAGTCTTCCAACCTGCTGCTGGGAATGGTGGGAGGTGGCCCTATGGATGAGGCACATGTCCTGGACTTCCCACATGCCTAGGAGGGTGGACTCCCGTCTTCTGAAGGGCCGTTCTTCTCAGGGGCTTGATACAAGGTGAGTATGCTGGCAGGTTGTCTTTAATTGGGCTTGAACTCAAGGTCACAGAGCACAGGTAACCAGAGACTCAAGAAAATAATGGTGGAAAGGCAACTCCAGAAGCTACCCTGAGCTCTAGCAGAATCCCAACCTTACCAGCCCCATCTGCAGCAGGTACCTACACAGGGCCCCCATGAGCCTTCCCCTTCTGATGGGCTCCGGAAGGTTTAGCAGCAGCAGGTGGGAGGAGCCACACAGGATTCAGGTGCACATCTCCACCCCCACTACGGGCACCCTACGGACACAGGAGCAGGTCCAGGCTCTTGGACAGCAGAGCTCTTTTCTATTGTAAGTCATCCATCTCTTTGTCCAGGATCAGCGGTCCCCGCCCTCCTGCAGAGGTGTGAAAACACCGGGGACACAATTCACTGCTCAGATTTTATCTACCTCTTCAGGTCACAAGGAGAGTGGACTTATTAAGTTCAAGTCTAGGTCCCAAGTCCAGGCCCATCCCACAGTTCCTTCAATGGGTAAAACACAGTCACATACAAAAAGACAGACAGCCTCCAACCCAGGAGGCTCATGTGCTGGGAATTTTCTCAGCTATTCCAAACCCACTCCAGTCCCCCCCTTCCAGCAGTCTCAGGTCTTCCAAGCAAGTTGGTCTGTTGCAGAGCAGGGCGGCTCCCTGGGCCTCTCACCCCTGCTAATCACCAACAGAGGTTAGGAGGGGCTCAGAAGTGAGTCATCCACCCTACAGAGACCTGAACAGAAAGGTCAAACGTTTGCCTGTTCTAGAAATGAGCTGTACTCTTTTTGCAATGCCTGTGACTTAACAGCCCATTACCCACTCTTTGCCAGTTAAGTTTCTGGCCAATGAACACAGCCCAAGGTGGTCACAGAACAGGTCAGTACTTCCAGGTCTTGGGCAGCTGGGCCTGTCCCCTAAACTTGGCTCTCTTCCACCTGCCTTTCCCTGTTCTCCTAGAGCACCTGACAGCTCCAGGCCGCTTCCAGCCCCCAGCATTAACTGGTCAGCAAGTCACATGGATTCCTCCTTCATGGGGGCCCTCCTATGACTTTACCTCCCTAACTTTCACTACATGCAGCTGACAGCTTGGCCTGGCTGGATCCAAATTCACATTCAGTCCCTCTCAAACTCGCCTGCAGCCCCCTGCCCTGGGTTCCCCCACTCTGACCCTCTCAACAGACACGAGCAGTTAGAGCTTCTTGGAACTGTACCTTTTTTCTTGCATCCACACATTACTCTGGCCCCTCCCGCTACACCACACACATCCTTTGAGGGCAGGAATCTCCTTCTCCTCACTAGATCCACAGCCCCAGTACCCTCCTAAGCCTCTCATACAGAGAAGGGATGGGTGCCCAGCAGAGAGGGGTCATACAATACTCAGTCACCGATTACCCTCTCCATGTACAGGATAAAGCTGGAACCCTGGGGTTGGCACTCTGGTATTAAGCTTCTCAGAATATGACACCAAACTAGCCTTTACCTCCTCCTGCAGCTCCCTCACTGCAACCTGCCTCTCCAGCCAAACTGGGCCCCTCTTCCCTTTCCCCAGCTGTGTGCTTGTATTCATGACACTGAATTTGCCACCCACCACCACCACCTTCTACAGGGATATCCACGTCCCCAGGGGCACAGGAACCGCCTCAGAATAAACCCAGAACACCTTCTGAGGATCAAATTTACTCAGAAGAAAGAAATGTAAGCCATTGCTTTAAATTAAAACAACCAAGGCCACATTATGGAGTCAAATGCAAATAAATTTAAGCTAAGAAGTGAGGCTTCAGAGAGACTTTCTGCACATGCACTTGACTTGGGGTCTTCGGCGAAAAATTTTAAGCAGCACCACAAAGCCACCACTGTCCTTACATAAAGCCACTCCTGTCCATACCACAGATTTAGCTGCTTGGGTGGTGTGAGGAGTGGGGACAGTCACACAGGTCTCTGTATACTCTCTGGCACCCCAGCCCACATGGCAGCATGGCAGAGTGCGAAGAATGAGCCTCCAAGTAGTGAGGCCAACAGGTTCAAGCCCACCACTCGCTAGCCCATGGGCAATTTACTAAACCATTCTGGGCTTTAGTCACTCAGATACCTCATGGAACACATGGTGAGTGATCAGCAAAGAAGTATGTGAAAGCCATAGGATGGCGGGGGAGAGGCTCCAGTGCCCTCCTGCTGTGACACGGAGGCAACACTTGGTAAATAAATCCACATCATGGGAGGGGGTGGAGGTGGAGCCAGGCAGTGCAGCCAGGAACTTGGGACTGTGACAGGTCCGTCACTAACTGGGCCTCCTTGCTGAGCAAACCACTGACCTCACCCTCTGTGCTTCAGGTCCATCCAAGCCCTCATCAGCTGAGCCTAGCAGCCTCCGACCCACTCCCTCGCAAGGACGGAGGCAAAAGGGAGAAGCTGCGGGGATCCAGAGCCCCCCACCCCCATGCCAGCTCTTCTGCCTCCTGGGAGGTCACAGCTGACAGCCCTGTGGCTCTGAACCTGAAATCACAGCGACAGAAGGAGCTGCCCAAGCTCCACAGAAGCTCTCAGCTTCTGACCTCCAGGAGCAGCAAGCCCAGGAAGGAGCAGCCTCTGCTCCTGCCAGAGGCCCTGAACCCAACAGAGTGCCCCAAAGACAGGGCTACAAGGCCAGAAAGCAGCTCTGGCAGGGGGAGGGGAGGAGTGAAAACAATCCTTACTGAGCATCTAACTAGGAGCCTGGCCTCACAGCCCCAGCTGCAGATACAGCACAGAGGCTCAGGTGTCCAGCAAGTGTGCTCTCCAGGCAGGTGAGGCCCCAGTGAGGACAGCTCTGCCTGACCACGGGGCTCACCCACGTCCTTCCCACCACACCCCACAGGAGAGGGAGAGCGGTGGCTCTCAGCAGCCTCACTCCCTCCTTCTGCCTGTCACCACTCCTCTTGGAAGCACCAGTCTCCAGAGGCCCCGCAGCAGTCCGAGAAGGCGGGCCCCTGAGGGGCCACTCCCCCACAGCGGGGGTGCCGTGCTCTCCACCTCCCTTCCTCACTCGTCTCAGGAAGGGTCCTGAACCACTGATGAGCCCCTGGCGGTAGCACTCGAACTTAAGAATTCAGAGAAGGCTGGAGCTCTGTTCTAGGCTCACCTGTTCCTGTTTGGGTGACCTGGATGAGCGTCTTCCTCTCATGCCATACTGACAGAGACCCCATCTGAGCAGACCTGGCTGTCTGACCTCTGACCTGGCCTACTGCCAGACGGCCTTCTTATCTGGACAAGAGGGGCCTGGGCCATTTGTTCAGGGACACAGATCAGTGGCTTCTCAGCCCCCACCAGGAACAGGCAGAAGCAGTGTGAGAATCATCAAGAAACAGACCGATGGTCAGGACTCTAGTGAACTTGTCAAACAGCCAACTGAGGGACACGAGACATCTGGCCAAGACCATCCAACTCACAGAATCAACCTAAATCTTCCTTTAATGGACCACCACATGGCTCACCCAGGCACTTACTTAACTGAGCGAAAAAGTGGCAGACCTCAGGTTTCTTCCCGTGTAAACACTGTTCCCACCTACCCCCCATCTGGGAGCAAGAGGGCGGAGCGCACAAGCGCACCAGGGAAGCACAAGCCCAAGCTGGGAGCCGTCCTCGGCACCCGTTCTCAAGCCTGACATGCAATCCATCAGCTGTGATGTGTGCCACCACTTGTCCTTGGCGAACAATCATAAAGTATTGACATTTGCAACTGATCTGCTTTTAATTTTAGAAAATAAACTGAAGTGTGTTCAAGATTACTCCATGATCGCCAGCCCCACCCACAGGTGTTCCAATATGCTTTCTTGAGTGAGAGTAAGAGCTGGGAAGTGCACAGAACTGCAGGCACGCCCTCCGGAAGAAGGATCTGCAGCCATGAGGGTCACCCCTAGGGTGTGTCATGGGGAACTAGGTTTGAACCACTGTCTTAGTCTAGAGTGCTGAGAAGAAGGGACAGACAGCAGAAGAAGGGAGACAGGCAGCTACCCCTGCATCCAGAGCTGACCCTCAATGATCCTTTCACTTCCCTGGAGGCATCTACCCATCTGGCCCTGTTCTCAGTCTCACAAGTTTCGGAAGCCATCTGCTTAATTCTAGGCAAGTTCTCCAGCAGCCACTTGACAGCTGAGGGAACCACTGTGTTGACATCTCTGCATAAAGGAGGTGGGGGGAGGGCCCACTGCACACACAGATGCCCCAGGTCTGGACCCCATCTCTCCTGAGCAATCCACACTCCCAGGGCACAGGCCCTTGCAGGATGGTGTCACTGGTCTTCAAGGGATGGGTGCCTTCAGCCACGTCCCAAGGAGGCCAAGAAAAATGTTTCTGGAAGCCCAAATCCTTGCCAACTCTCTGCACTGGGAAATTGGCCTCTTCCTGGGCAGGGAGGGAGCAGACGGAGGCCACAGCCCTTACAGCTTTGGCTAACCAGAATCACACTGGGAACCACAACAGAAAATAAGGAGGGAAAGATAGACTTTTCTGAAACAACATATATCCAGCGAGACCTCTTGGCTGTGAGTTTCTCTGGCAGGGCTCATGCGTAGGGACATGAAGACACAGAAGAGGAGGACAGGGTTGGAGCAGAACCAAAACAAGATGACCCCATAGTCCACCTGTAAGCCCCCTAGCCCCAGAGCTAAGGAAGAGAGCCACGCAGATGCCAAGCCCCATGGGACACTCAACAGGGTGGTCTGTACCTTGGAGCTCATGTGACAGAGAGTCCCAGGGCTCTGCTTGGCTTGGCTGGCCTCCCTCCACCATAGTAACACCAGGAGATGGTGGAGGGAGGTGAAAGCATCCGCCTCCGCCCTCGTTGGGGTCTCACTGGCGAAGACACTCTGTGGGCTCTGGGAATCCAACCCAGCCACAGCCAGGACAGATGGCGACAGAAGAGCCTGGCCATAAAGCCTAGTGTGCACACATGGAGTAATTTAAAAGTTGGTTTGCAAGTTGGATTTTGAACTGTGGAGAAAGTCTTCTAGTAGAAAAAAGTGCTCTGAGGGGAAGATCTGGGTGATTGTTCAGATGGACCAGCCATTAGCATTCATTCCACTTGGCACCAGGGTCTACAGTGCTTGCAGGGAAGGCTTCCTCACTCTGAGGGGCACAGGGGAAGGGGCACTTGGGGCAGGGACAGCCCAGCATGAGGCAGGAGCACCGGACCACCATCCCTCTCACAGTGCCTGCTCTGTGCTCGGTAGAGCAGTGTGCACCAGGCGGCACTGCTGTCCTGGACGCTCCTGGTCTAAACTTCCCAGGGACAGATGGGACAAGAAATCTGTCCTTCTGCCTCTGAACAGCAGTATGGAAAATCAGGGAGCCTCTGATCTGAACCGAACTGCAACTGGGGCTGCTGCCTCTCCTACTGTCGGTCTCCACGTCCAGAAAGGAAGTCAACAGGCTGATCAAGCACCACCCTCTACTATCCTGACACTGCTTGTTTCTCCTTTTTAGAAGCAGAAGTCTCTGTCCCCACCCACTCCTCCCTGTCGTAACCCAAACTGCAATGTGTTCCTTGTGGACACTGTCCCTTATCGGTAGGGTTGCCTGCAGGTAAAGGGGGTCCCTGGCCTCTATTTCTTATCCCACACCTAGCAGAGTGAGGTAAGGGCTGGGAGGAGAGGGGTCAAATCTCACTGACTATGAACAATGACCCTTGTTCTTATGTAAGAGGGGCAGATTTCAAAACCCAGGCACAGAGTGGCCACAACACTCCCCCCTAGTGTCCAGGTTCTCCAAGGGATGATCCCAAGGGCCGTGCCACTCTTAGCACCAAGGGCTGCACAGTGTGGCGTCTCCAGACTGCATTCAGCAGGAAGTGCCAGCAGCCTCTAGAGGTGGGAAAGCAAGCACCCCGGGAGCTACTGGGCCGATGAACTACTCAAGCGCATGAGCATGGACTCCCAAGCACAAATCTTTCAGTTTCTTACCTTGTCACTCCTACCTATCTTTTTTAGTGAAATAGGAACCATAAATGGGTAAGATTTGGCCCAGTAATCTTCCAAGGTCTCTTCCAGCAATGAACTCTGATTCTTCTCCTTCCAGAGGAGATTCTAGAGGCAACAGGACCAAGGGAGGCAACACAGGATATGGCAGAGGGCAGAGGGCACCAGCCTGGAAGCTGAACCCCAACCCCACATGGATGTGTGTACTTTTTAAGAAATCTGAGTTAGTCTTAAGAAATTGAGAGATTTCACCCAAAAGCTAGGATTCCTTGCTTCCCAGGAGCAGTCAGAAGAGCTGGCAACACTGGTCTACTTTCCTCCAAGGCAACCGCTGGGCTACAGCACGAATTCTGGCTCATTTTTGGCTCACTTCGTCCATCCACTATGCTTGCCTGGCCTCAGCAGGTATGTGAATTTGCAACACAAGGTAGTGTATGTTTTTTGGTTCAACAACCTGAGTTCAAGTCCCAGTTCCGCCCCTGGCCAGCACTGCACCTTTTTGAGCTCAGTTCTCTAATCTGTAGAACTCATGTAATAACAGCCACCAACATCATGCGGACTGTGGGATTCCCAAGCCTCACTCAAGCCATCCGGAGGAACAAGTAAAGCAACAAACATAAAGGAGGTCTGGCATATCACAAGACCGTATCACTTGGTCCGTACACATCATCAGTGCCTACCTCACCACGTGACACCAGGTGACAGATGGCAGCTAAGTGGTTGCCCCACCTGAGCAGGTGGGAGACATTCCAGGTGACAGTCATTTCCAGGATGGGCACTGCTGGGCACTGACCCAGGTGGCTTGCACAGTCCTCTTCCGCAAAGCCACTGCTGTTCACTACAAGTCATGGGCAACTGGAGAGAAGGAGCTGATAGGTGTCAAGCAGGCACAACTCTGCCACACCAGCCCCCAGATCCAGCTATTAATACACCAGGACTGATCACTGGTATCTGCCAAGATGGCGACTAAAAGCCTGGCAGGCTTGTGCAGGACCCAAGCAAAACTCCAATTTCTCTCCCTGGCTTCAAAGCCATCCCCAAGTGACCAAGTGGGAACACCCAGAGGCCTCTGTGCTCTGGGAATGGGGAGCTCTGTGCACAAAGCCAACAGGAAGAGGGCACTGCCAGTCCAAAGGCCAGCCTCCCAACCCAATGTGCCATCTGCTCCCAGCAATTGGAGCCCCAAGGAAGGAGTTCAGGGATGGGATGGGGCAGTCCCTGCTGTATGTGCCCATCTAAGGTCTCCAACTCCTAACTTGGCCAGAGGGTTCAGCTATAGGGCTGCCTGACACAGACCCACCCCAGATTAACTCCTGAGCCTGACACAGGCCCACTCCAGACTTACGCCTGAGTGCCAGGTGTGCCAAGTGCCCACCAGCTCTGCGTGGCCTGCACAGGGCCCCACAATCCACTTCCCACCCACTGCTGATTCAGTTCAGCTCACCACCCATGGGGCAAAAGGATTCCTTATTCCTCTTTCCAGGGCAAGGGAGACAGACACTTCACAGCATGGGAGCTTAACCTTACACCAGAGGTCCAAATTTGACATTCATGGGTGACCCTCTAGGAGATATGTAACTGCCTGAAATTACACTTCTGCATGTCCACTGCTAGGGACCAGGGCTGACTGTGGCCACTCTGTACCTCTCAACTGTCTGCTGGGGCCTTTGAAGACAAGTCTGGTCTGATCATTTGGGGCTGAAGCAGCCTCAGCTCCACCTCAATTCCAGGTGACGGTCATTTCCAGGATGGGCACTGCTGGGCACTGACCCAGGCGGCTCACACACTCCTCTTCAGCAAAGCCGCTGCTGTTCAGGAGGCCCAAAGCAGACGGGCAGGTGTGGCCTCACTTGGGTATCCCAGACTAAGCTTGAAAAAGGGCAAGCTCCACACACCTGTCCCACCTGCCTCCCTCTCTCTGGGAGCCACCTCATCTTTGCCAGTGGCAGTCCCAGTCACATTCACAAACACAAACTGTGCACAGGTATGATGCTGGGCATGGAGGACACAAAGACACAGTGCCTGTCCCCATGGAGCACTGTCTAAGCGGACACTGTCATCAGCACAGGGGGAGAGGGAAGGAGGAGCTATCCTGGCAGAGGAAGCAGAAGCAGAGTGAAAAATCCTGGCAGATAGAAGGGGGATGGAGCTCTGAGTACAAGCCCCAGCTTGGAAAAGGAGTCGAGGACCCAGGGCCTGCTGCAGTCTGGGCTTAGAAAGGCAAGACACAGAGGCTGTGGGCAGGGGCCAGCAGGCTCGGACTTGCTTTTTAGATCACTCAGGCAGTGCAGGGACACTCAGGAGGGACAGGAGGGAGGTGGGACCAACTAGAGGAAGACCAGGAGTCTCCATGCTCTAAATAAAACCAGGTAAAATCACCAAGTCTCAGTCACTGAGTGGCTATGAGAAAGGAGGAGGAGAGCAGGATGCCTCCCACATTTGCTTCTTAGGAGGATGAACATCCACCAGACGAGAGAGGGAAGAGAGGAGGAGGAGCCCAGGGAGGCGAAGAAGGTACAGGGAGGGTCAGGGCACTGAGGACAGGCAGGCGTACAGATGAGGACAGGCGGAGCTGCAGGGTTACCCGAGGTGGCCCCAGGGCCTTTCTCTTTCCCTGGCCAAGTCACCTACAAATCTTTCAAGGATCCAGAAAGTTGTGGCTTGTGAAATAATACAGCGTTTCCACTCCAAGTTTGTTCTTCCTTTGAAAACAAGTAATTCTTCCAGTCTGGTCTTAGGGAGCTGTAAACTGCATGCAGCCCACTTTGGGAATTCTCCGAGTGCCCAGGAATACCAGGGATTCCCTCCCTCTACCCATTCTCTGGGTGAAGGCCACCTCTGAAATCCAAATACAAAGCTAGCTCCATCCCCTGACAGCCCCGCTCTGGAAGAAGGGCTAGGCCAAGCGTGTTATCACAGGAACCAGGTCCTTCCTGTCACATGAGCATGCGGGCTCACCACTGGGGCCAGCAGGCCCAGGACAAAATCTCCGGCCCCAAACTCTTGTGGAAATGACCTTCAGAACTGGCCCAGGACCCCAGCCCCAGATGGGCCCAAGCAGAGTCTGCACAGAGCTCAACACCTGACTAGAGGATAACAGAAGCCTCAGAGGCTGGCCCACCTCAGGGATCAAACCAGAACAATCCCCACAGGACATTCCACTGAGGAAGCAAAGGCTAGCAACTGTCCTTGGTCTTGTGGCTCAGGCTGAGTTTGATTAGTTTGTAAGAACTAATTGGGAGGACACAGGGTGCCAAACCATCACCAAGAAACCACACACACACACACACACAATCCTCCTCTTTCCAGGCCTTTACATGTGTTGCTCCCTCTGACCACACCATCCTCCTGTCTTCTTAACCAGGCTAAAGTCTTTCTTATCCCTTGAGACTCATCACAGTAGTTTCCTCTTCTGCAACAGGAGGATACAAAGGATCCACCTGCCTACCTAAAAAAAAATGGAATGTGTGATTTTTATGATAGGGGCCTATTCTGTAAGAGTTTCCCAAATCTTGTTATCGGATGTCTATCTTTATATAGGATGAAAGTTTGAAGCTTTTATAAAAGTCAAGATTCCAATTAAAACTAACACACACAAAAAAGTCAGGTTAGGGTACCACTTCCTTCAGGAAGCTCTCCCTGACCACATTCTCTGCACAGGGTTCAAGGTCCCTCTCCTTTCAGTTCCCAAAGCACTGGGCACTTCCCTATATGAAAGCATGTATCAAACTGGTAAGAACTGTCTGCGTAAGTGCCTGTATCCCATCAGCCTATGACAGCTCAGTGAGGGTAGGGAATATACCTTTATCCATCTTGATCTCTTCGCATTGAGCAGAGCCTAGAGCATAACAAGAACTCCATGGATGACTGCTAAACAAATAAATGAAAGATCCCCTGCATGCCCACCTACTGTAGAGATCCGCCACACCACTTCAGTCCATGCTACTTCTAGGCCCTCCATGAGCGCTCACTTCACACAAAGCATGATAGGGTCAAGCATCACATACACACAGGCCCTATGACTTGAGGATAACAAGTAGGAGGCTGGACACCTCATTACTTCTAACTCAGTAAGTTTCCCTCGAATATGATCTAGTTACTACCTCCCCTCTCCAACCAGCTCTTAAACAAAAAATAAAAAAAATACTCCCTAAGACTGTGGCCGGAGCACAGCAGCCTTGTGCGGGTACTTAAGTTCTGAACTCATTGTGTGTCCTGTCTGGCTTCCTCTATAGGTCAGGGAGGGCAAGCTGGTGAGGTGGGCTGGCTCACAGGGGTCAAGCAGCTGGAGGGAGTTTGGGTACCCAACCAGAGTCAGGACCTGGGACTGGGTGGCACTTTCACTCGGTGCTGGAGGAGGAGAGGCATTATCAAGTAACAGGGCAAAACAAGGGAGAAAGGCTGCCTCAGTCCTATGGCTCTCATCTTGTCACACCTCTCCTCATGGGGCAGAGGCGGCAGGAGACATGAGCTGGAATGTGTGGATTTTCTAAAACAGCGCCACTGGCATGTGTTAGCAACACCAGCCCTGGGGCTCCGGGGCTGATAGCATCATCGACTATCATGACTGAGCCACAGATGAACAGAGGCACAAAGTATGCACAGAAGATTAGAAGATGCTGAGAGAAGCTCCACAGGCAGGGAAAACTAGCCAGGGAAAGAAAGAAGAGAAGTATTTGGAAAAGAAACAGAAAGGGAGAGGAAGGGAAAAAAATAATGATTTGCAAATATTTTTAAAATTTCTTTAGACTCTAAAAGGCCCTTTTTACAAAAGAACAGAGAGTACCAGAAATTAAAAGCTTTTATAAAAGTAAATTTGTGGGTAGATATAAAAGACTAACAACAACAGTGTGGGTTTTATAATATATGTGGAAGTAAAATCTATTGTAACAGTAACAGAAAGAACAGGAGGGAGAAATGGAAATACACTGTTGTAAGGTTCACATGATATGTGAAATGGTATATGACTTGAAGATAGATAGGTTAAACCTATAAACAACCACTAAAAGAAGTAAACCAATATAGCTAAATAAGCCAACAGTGGAGATAAAATGGAATCCTAAAAAATACTCAATGAATCCAAAAGAAGACAAGAAAAGAAGAACAGATGATACAAGTAGAAAAAAAAGGCAAGATGGTAGACTTAAACCCAATCATATGTTAGATTAAACCCAATTAAATGTTACATGGTTGACATACTCCAAATAAAAGGTAGAGGTTGTCAGACTGAATAAAAATGCAAGATTCAATATGTGCTTTCTGTAAAAAACATTTTAAACATAAAGACACAGATAGTTCCTACCAGTTTGATATGTGTAAGATGGTGGAGAAAAATACACTATGCTAACACCAACATCGAAGTTAGAACAGTTCGGTTAGTATCAGATATGATAAACTCCCAGACAGGAACATCACCAGAGAGAAAGAAGGACGTTTCATAATGATGAAAAGGTTGGTTCATCCTGAACATCCTGAACACCTAACATAAAATGGCTCATTTTATGGTATGTGAATTTCTTCTGTTATTGGTGCCTACAACCAATAACAAAGCCTCAAACTTGAGGGGAAAAAAAGACAAATCTACTATCATAGCGTGGAGATTTCAATTCCCTAAGTGAGAAAGATCAATAATTGAGAAAAGCCCTTCCAATGGAAGGCAGAGGAAGACAGAAGCAAATGACCTGAGCTGAGAAGAGCCACAGGACAGGGGCCCACAGGGTGCTGGGCTGGGGAACACAGACCACCCAGGGTCACGGGGTGGGGGGTGGGGGGCAGGCCAGCTCACACCACACTTCCCAGTGGTTTTCCCTCCATGACAAATCTGGTACTCTCTGGGCGGGTCAGTGCTCAACCCCCACCCCCCACCCCATGTACCTGGTTGACCATTTTCTCAATTACCACACTCCCAAGCACACTGATCACACTGATCCATACATACAAGATACACATATACACACACTACAGTCTGTACGCCTCCCCTTCCTCCTCCCTGGGGGCACTCAGTGGCATTGCTGACTGGTAATCAGTATGCAGTCTACAGTATAACCTAAGGAACACAGTGGGCTAAAGCAGTCTCCAGGTCCCAATCCCGACGTGGCCACTTACCAGCAATTCACCTGAGACAAGTCACTGACCCTCTTTGTGCTTTAGCGCCCACATCTACGAGAATACTTACCTCATAGGGTTATTTTAAGGATATGGTAACATAAGTCAGACATTCAGAACAGTGCTAGCACAGAATAAATGCTCTATTAATACTGGCAATTATTATTCCAATTATGTATGTAATTAAATATATAAATACAAATATTCCAAATATAAACATAATTGGTATAATAACTGAAAAGATTTTACAGAAATTCATTTAAATATTAATTGTGATTTCTCCAGATGATTATGAGTTTTCATTATTTCCCTTGTGCATCTCTAATTTCAAATTTTCTGCAATGAACATGTATAACATTGCTAATCAGTAAAAAATGGTTAAACAGTAAAAGAAGAATGAGTATAATTAGTCCTTTAAACTGTAAAAGAAGAATGAGTACAATTAGTCCTTTTAGTAGGTATTTATAATACTGAAAGATAAACTTTAAAACACTGAAGATATAAACCCAAAGAATTAAAAACAGGTAGGCAGATAAATACTTAAACACAAATGTTCCCAGCAGCATCACTCATAAGAGCCAAAAAGTGGAAATAACCCAATGTGCATCAGCAGATGAATGGATAAACAAAATGTGGTCTGTCTATACAATGGAATATTATGCAGCCATAAAAAGGAATGAAGCTCAAAATAGAAATACCATTTGACCCAGGAATTCCACTCCTAGGAATTTACCCTAAGAATGAAGGAGCCCAGTTTAAAAAAGATATATGCACACCTATGTTTATCGCAGCACTATTTACAACAGCCAAGAAATGGAAACAACCTAAGTGTCCATCAGTAGATGAATGCATAAAGAAGATGTGGTACATATACACAATGGAATATTATTCAGCCATAAGAAGAAAACAACTCCTACCATTTGCAACAACATGGATGGAGCTAGAGGGTATTATGCTCAGTGAAATAAGCCAGGCAGAGAAAGACAAGTATCAAATGATTTCACTCATCTGTGGAGTATAAAAACAAAGAAAAAACTGAAGGAACAAAATAGCAGCACACTCACAGAACCCAAGAATGGACTAACAGTTATAAAAGGGAAAGAGACTGGGGAGGATGGGTGGGAAGGGAGGGATAAGGGGGAAAAAGGGGCATTACGATTAGCACACATAATGCAGCGGGGTGGGGTGGGACACAGGAAAGGCAGTATACACAGAGAAGACAAGTAATGATTCTATAGCATCTTACTAAGCTGATGGACAGTGACTATAATGAGGTATTGGAGGGGACTTGATAATAGGGGGAGTCTAGTAACCATAATGTCGTTCAAGTAATTATACATTAATGATGCAAAAAAAAAAATGTTAAGGCAAAAAATTAAAAAATTTAAAAAAAAAAAGGAATGAAGCACTGACAGATGCCACAACATGAATCTCAAAAACATTATGCTAAGTGAAAGAAGCCAAACACAAAAGGCCACATATTATTCCATTTATGTGAACTCTTCAGAATAAGCAAATCTATAGAGACAGAAGTAAGTTAATGGTTGCCAGGGGCTGGGGAAACAGATAAGGGTAAGAGAAGGTACAGGGATTCCTTTGGGGCTGATGGAAATGTTCTATTAACATATAGAAGTGATGGCTGTACAGCACTGTGAATGAACTTAATGCCTGTGAATTGTTCACTTTAAAACGGCTCATTTCATACTATGTGAATTTCATCTGCTAGTTTAAAAAAACAAATGAACAATGAAGGGTATGTATATCACAGCCTTCTTATGTATTTATAAATGTATGGAAAATAGTTGGGAAAGACACACAAACTACTGGTATTGGTTACCCCTGGTCAGGGAAGAAAGAAAGCACTTTCACTTCTGTGCCTTTTTTCTTTCCTTTTACAATCAGCATGTATCTTCTTTGACATAAAAAACTTTCATAAAAGTAAACAACATCAGATACAAAATGACAGGAGAAAAGTACCTAGGAAAAAGAAAGCTCAAGGCTACACCGTGGCAGGCAGGTGTGTAGTTCTAAAAACAAAGAAAACTAGGACCCCAGATATTCCCCAAAAGGGGCTAGAAGGAGGAAAAAGCACAGGACTGCTCTACTACTAAGTGTCCTGGACAAGCGCTTTCTCCTCGGAGGGCCTCAGTTTGTCTACCTATAAAACGGGTGGACTGAACCTCATTGGTGATTTTCAAATATTTTTTACATTTTCATTTTCAAATTTTAAAAAACCCCAATTGCAGTTTTTGATGGAAGCCCAATATATAAACTGATAAAGTGAGCAGCTCTGACTGAGGAGGTGACGGGCCACAGACCCCTAACCACAGGAGTCGGGGTTTAAAGGACTCAATCAGTCCAGAACCACAGAGGAGCATGTTGGCTGATCACACTCAACAGAACATTCAGAGGGAAATCCTCATGGGCAGCAGAAGCAGGGAGACAAGGAAGAACAGAGCCCGTGGGAACCCAAAGCCAGCAATGCCACCAATAGCCAGCGACCAGCAAACCAAGGGCCCCCAGGGCCCCACACCTTGGTCTGAGCTCAGGGAGGGACAGCTGTCTCCAGGTCAGTGTTCTTGCTGCTCTAGAGGTGCAAACAGGATGTTTGGAAGCAGATGACCACTAGTGATCACAGGAAACTGTGACAACCACTGCCAGGTGACACTCTTCTTCTCCCAGAGTATTTCTGGCATGGCTGCTTTAGCAAACCAGGCAAAAAGACGTCAAGTGCTGACTTTCAAACAGAGAAAAGGGACAGGAGTTCTTGGAAAATTCAGGACACAGCAGAAGAGGCCATCCGAGGGGATGAGGCAGAAGGAAACGAGGCTACCCAAGAACCCTAATGCCTCACCCCCAGGGCACAGCTAAGATGACACCACAGCAGAGGGGTGGAGAAACCACACACACACTCCTGGGAACAGACAGCTTTCCAAAATGGGCAGCACAAGAGTCCAGGAGGGCAGCCATGCTAGGTCTCCGGGGTAAGAGTACAGTGTTCCAGGAGCCTCAGCCACTCCTTCACGCCCACCCCAGAGGAGGCAGCCCAACTCAGCCATCCTGGAGCTCACCAGTGATAAGAAACCAGGGGGCCAGCCAAACCAGGAGTCCACGGAGGAAATGATAAACCCAGAGGAAACCAAGTGCAGGCCATGGGACCCTCCCATTTCCACCTAAGGAAGAGTAATGTTCCTGGAAACAGAGAGCAAGGAAAAGCCCGGCCAGGATTTCTGAGCCACTCCCAATCCGCAACGGGACACAGGATTGCCCCAACAGATCGACTGCCACCGAAAGGGTACAAATGCTGTCAGGGCAGCCCCATCAAGGGACCAGCTTCTAGTAACAGCTGTGGCCATTCAACTGACAAAAACCACAGTTCACAGTCCAGAAAACCAAACACTCCCTTTTTCTACTGCTACTAAGGAGCATCCCTGGCCTAGACCCACCCTGCAAGGCTTTATAGATGTCACGGAAGATTCTTCACAGCCTGCCTTGCCCTGGGGAAGGCCGGTGAGTTCTGGGAGATGCTTAGTGCTGAACTGCTGACAGATCCCAGAGCAGCTCTCAGCTATTAGCATTAGATGAGCAGTTAGTATGAAGCAAGCCACCAAATAACCTCCTCCCCCAGCCACTTCCTCCCCAAAGCCACCAAAGAGGCGTCATGGAAATGATATATCACATAACCAAACCCCAACTTAACACCACCAGCACCAGAGTCCAACCAATTCACCTGCAGAGCTGAGCCCCAAACACTCCAGCCCACAGGGTCACAGAGAAGCCCAAATCACATTGTCTTGGGAGATACCTGAAGCCAGATTCCTCCCCCAGGCCCAGCTGAACCAGCAGCCAGGCTCAGCTGCAGCAAATGCCCACCACCAAGGCCACGGCCAACTCAGGCAGCCTACTGGTGCAGTGGAGAGGCGGCTGAGAAAGGCAGCCCCAGGAGCATCATCGAGATTATTATAAGAATAAATAATAACAATACTCCTTACCACTTATTGAGTGCTTTAAAGCATTTCAGGAAATGCGCCTGTTTCACAGGTAGGGCTTGAGCTGTGGCCACGCAGTTAGCAAGTGGCAGCGTCCATACAGACCCAGGAGTGACTGAAGCTGATGTCGGAGCCTGTGTTCTGTCTGTGGCACTAATGCTGGCTCCCCACTTACCTGGAATCCAGAGGGTTTCTCAGAGGCTCTCCAGCAGAGGAAGTAGTTTGTTGGAGGTTTGGCATCATAGCGGGTATTGTACTTCATACCCATTTAATCATCAACCACCCTGAAATATTTATTAAGCAACCACAGAAGAGAACTGAGGCGTACTTGGTGGTTAAAGCACGCAAAAGGCAGAAAAGAGCCCTGTCTTCAAGAGGTTTACAGGGCAGAGGGGAGACAGAGGAAAGAAACCCAACTCACAAAGATCTGTGAAGTTATACTGAAGTGGAGGGTCAGGAGGTTGGCTGTTTTTAACTGGGAAAAAGCCTTCCTAAGAAGGTGGCTGCAGCTGAGATCTTAAAGGTGGGGCGGTGAAGGGGTGGAGAGACAGGTAAGGAGGCTATCTTCTGCCTCAAAGATCCAGACTCCAGACAGACCATGCTTGGAGTGGTCAGAAGTCAAATCTAACTCAGAGAATGCAGTTCAAGAAACCCCCTAGACTGGCAATTCTGTTTGTTGTAAATAGAGGAAACAACATTTTTACAACCTCCCAAAGTGGGGTCAAGTAGGAATATGTCCAAAGCAGCCAGGCCCACTGCAGGCAACAGAGAGGGCCACCATAAGGGCTGGTGCTGCAGAGGCCAAGCAGGTGGTACCATTAGGATGGGTGTCCAGTGTAGCCATCTCTGGTTTTCCAAAAGACACAACACAGGGATTTTTAGGTGCAATCCCCTGATGCTTTAAATCTTGGCAACTAACTTGGAGTATTTTTAAACATCGTGAAGGTCAAGCAACCCATTTGGGTCTGCAGGCCAAATTCAATCCATTTCCACCTTTACGTTTCCAGTATGAAGAACCAAAAGGGAGAATGGGTTGCATCCAGAAGACCTAGGATCCAGTTCCTGCATCAGGAGCTGCGGTGACGCTGGCCCCTTCCTCTAAATGCTCTGAGCGTCTGTTTAGCTTCCTCATCTGTAAATGTGGAAAACTACCACCTTCCCCAAAGAGTGGCTGTCAGGATCCTATCAAGAACGATGAAGCACATGAAAACAGTGCCTAAAACATGCACGAAGACCGATGATTTCACACAGGCCAAGAGAAGAGAGGGAACAATATCAGAGAGAGTAGACAATAGATGAGGCCGCAAAGAGAGAGTGAGAAGGAAGTGAGCTGGGTCTGTGCTGGCGAGCAGTCCGGAAGAATCTGGACAATGGAATCCACGTCAGGGGTGGAAATATAAATTTAGGAGTCGTCAACACACAAGTGATGAGAGGTCATGCAACTAGATGAATTGACCTAGGCACCCAGGAGACAAACAGAGAGCGAGCAGAAGCCTTCAGAATAATGCAGAGGCACACCCCCATGAAGGGATCATAAGAGGAGGTGGGAGGGCCTGCGGAGAAGCCGACCTCAAGGAAGTGAAGGGGCTTGAGTATACTGCATTGAAGATGTGTTCCTAGCAAAAGGGAAGACGTGGGAGAATGGCCCAGGTTGTGTTAAAAACAGAAAAGGAGCAAAATAAAGATGTCATGAAGGGCAGAGAGGCAAAATAAGGGAGCCAGAAGATAAGGGGGTCCAGGTGGACCACAGATGGCTACATAAGGTGTACACAGGGGAAGACGGGGAGATATATGACAGGTGTTGAGATGCAAGAAGAGGTGTGGGGGTGGAGGAAAGAGTGAGGAAGGGGGGGGTCTATCCTCCACACTAGGCACTTCTACCTCTCTCATTGCATGTGACCTCCCAACAACACAAGGGGCAGGCTTTAGGCCCATTTTACAGCTGCTTTCAACAAGGCTTTCCTGTTGCTGTGAGAAGCCGAAATCTCCATGGCTCATCAGAAAGATACAGAAGTGTCCAGAGGAGAATCAAGCAGCCTGAGGATCCCTGAGCTAAACTGGAAGCTCTCCTCGGAGGCTTCCACCCACCTTGCTCAGGCTCACCCAGGGTTCTACCATTCAGAACAGCTGGAAATGTGTGCCCCGCTCTCCCCAACAAGGAAACAGGACAGAACATGGCTGTTTCTGCCAAGCAAGTTCTGAATAAGCTGCATTCCATTTCATTAAAACAATTACCTGAGTCCCAGCCAAGAATTACATAAAGCTTCCTCCCAGAGCCACCCCTCCCCCAGAAAACACACATCATGCTGCTTTTCAAACAGGCAGAGTAAGGCCATGACACACCACTGCAAGACCTCACTAGATAGGTCCCATGATCCCAACCAAGTGGCCAGTCTCTGCAATTCTTGCATGCTGACGGATGTGAGGCTCAAGGAAGGCTCCTGCATGAAGAGCTCTTCTTAAGCGGGGCTGCTTAAGAGGGCCCCAAAATGTTTCTAGTAGGCACCATAGCCCTCAAAGCCAAGCAGGCCACTGGTGCCAGAATCCAGCTATTTCTCCCAAATAGATAGGAGACCCAAGTGCCCCAGCTTTAAGTCAGCACAAAACAAGACAGAGACCTGGGAGTGGGGATTCCAGGACAGGGATCCTGAAATCTAGAAGACTGGAGGGCCAAGCTGCAAGCAAGAGCCTGGGGCCACTCCTGCTCACACTGCCCACAGGCTAATAGTGTTCCTTTGGCCACAGATAAGAGGTTCATGATGTGAAGCCAATGGCATTCCACCCCCTCCCCCAGGCTACAGCTGCCCAGAGGCTGTTCTCTGCCTTTTGTAAAGGCTTGCTCTTCAGCCCACCCAGGCAACCCCTTTCAAACTCCAAGGGCTCAACATCGCTTGCCCTGACCCTAGTCTGATGAATGTCACCACACCCACAATAACCCTAGAAGCAACTTCTACACTGTTGAAGCTCCAGTCTCTGTCTGGCCTGTCCTTTTTCCTGCACAGGTGACTGAGGCCATGAGCCTCTCTCCCTGGCTGAGAGTCACCAGTTACTATCATCCTAGTCCCACTCAGCTCCTGATCTCCGCCCACCCAGTCTTTCCACCACCTGCACGAGTCACAGGGGACCTGCATCCCTGTCAACCACGACAGACATTTATGAGCACCCTTGGCCAAATAATTCTTAAGTCCACTATGAAAAAAGCCATGTTTTCTTACTTTTCCCAACTTTTCATCATGAAACCATCTAAACATACAGAGAAGTTGAAGGGCTGTGACAGTGAGCACCCACCATACACACTCCACCTGGATTCACTCCTGGTCACCATCCTGCCTTTTTATGTAAACAAAGCAGGAGCTCCTTCTCTCTCCTGCTCTCAGTGTGTGTGTGTACAAATCTCCTTTTCATGCTGTATTTAAAACTAAACTGCAGACACCATGACCTTTACTCCAAAATACTTCAGCATGCACCTAACAAGCACAATATTCCCCCATAAAACCACAATACCATAATCACACAAGGAATAAGCATTAAACGGCTGTCTTTAAGGGAAAACTCGGTCACCGGGGCTGCCAGGCCTGGCCAACCACACACACATTCTGCCTGCCACTGGCCCAGCGTCCAAGGCGTCCCTGGAGAGGCCAGTCCTGAGCGCCACTGGTTAGGCAATCAATTTATTAGTCGGAAAACTGTTTTCAGGATGTGAACCCACATGGAGTTCGGATGTGAGACTCCCAATAAGACCCCAACTGAAAAGGCCAAGTGGACCTGGGAGGCTGTGGAGGCTCCAGGCCTGTCACGGGTGAAGGGACCATCCCTGCACATCCCTTTTAGTCAGTTGCTTTGTCAAAGATTCTGGGAAAACTCAGCTCCCTAATTCTTTCTCTCCCTCTCTCCCTCCCACAGGACATCCTCAATTCTTCACCTTCAAAGTTTCAGCGGCTCCCTCCTCTGGAAATGGGTTGGCTCCAAATGGCAGCAATGTACAAACCCCTGAACAGAGACCGGATGTGTGTGCACTAGGTAGGGGACACAGAAGGCTTCTACTTCCAAGCTGAAAGCGCAGAAGAGGACCACCCCAGGCTCCTCTTGGCAGCTGGGCTGTCAGCTCAAATCTGTCTTGAGGGCAACAGGTGACTGGGGAGGACATGGGGAGGGAAGAGCGGGGCCTCCCTGCCGGCCAGGAGACACTACCACAGGTGCCCAGCAGCCCATCCTGAGCATGGTGTCCCCAGGAAAGAACCAGGAGTAGTAGAGAACAGGAAAGGGATAGACGGAGGAGACTGAACAGAGAATGGCAGTGTGGGAAGGGGGCTGAAAAGATCTGCAGCATCTTACAAATGGAAGCCAATCAAATAAACAGCAAACCAGGACTCCATCCAGTGTCTCAAACAGGGGTGTAAAAATGGTTACCAGCCTGTCTCTGCATTTAAATCCCAGGCCTGGACTGAAAACCCAGCCTAGCCACTCAGTAGTTTCGGAACTTGGACAAGTGAGCTGTGCCTTTTAATCAGCTGCTTTGTCAAGGTTTCTGGGAAAACGCAGCTTCCTAATTCTCTCTCCCTCTCTTTCTCCCACAGGACATCCTCAATTCTCCACCTTCAAAGTTTTCAACAGCCCCCTCCTATAGAAATAGGTTGGTGCCAAATGGCCTCAGTTTCATCACCTATAAAATGGGTAGAGGCAGGACAAGAACCTGTGGCTGACATAATTCAATGCAAGAGTGCCTGCACCCAGGAAGTGCTCAATAAACACGGCAAAGAGTTCTATAAACACTGTAGAAGAGAAACGTGGTCTACAGATGTTTGTTGTTATTGGCGAAGGCACTGAGACCAGGACAACCCAGGGAAGGGCTGGAATGAGAGTGAAACTCAGAGGAAGTTTTTTCATCATCTCTGGCTTTGGAACAAGCTAAGGCCCAAGGGAGGCTTTGGAGGATCACTATGCTACACTCATGCACGATGAGTGAATGGAGCAAGAGGGCTACTCCGCACCTCAGGGGAGCTCTGGCTTCTGGGGAACAATGGCCCCTCCAGCTGAAGGCCCACCAAGCCTCGCCCAAGCAGAGTCATCACTGCAGAAGCTGGAAGAAAGGAATCCTGAGATGATCACTGGAAAACCTCAGCCCACAGTGGCAGGGCTATGGCTCCCAGGAACCTGAACCCCTCCACCCTAACCTGTCTGCTGCCCAAGCACAGGAGGAAGGGCACCTGGTGAAGACTCAAACACACCAGGGTTTGAATCCCAGCTTTGCACCTCAGTACTACACAGCCCAGGAGAAGACCATGAGCTGAGTGGAGTGCACCTTCACTCCGCAGTGCCTCTGCCACTGGCCCAGCAGCTGGGTCCCTGACCATGGCCCGAAACAGAGGCACCATACAGATAGGCAGGCCCAAAGTCCAGACTTTCCATGGAAACAGGGAGGCTCCATAGTCCAGAATGCCCCAGGCAACTCCCCTGCCCCGCTAGACCTCCCCCAAGGACAATGAGGCACTGTTTTCCAGGGGGTCAAGACTGCTGAGAAGCTGGAAGAAGACGTGTCTAGATCCCAGCGGCAACTGGGCACTGCCAATGGTTAGCTGTCTCCTCTACAAGAGATGAGAAGGGCGAAGCTATCTAGGCCTGAACCAGACCCACCCTTTGCCACAGAGGCCACTTCGTGGGGATGGACCCCAGGGCTGAAATTTTAAAGGAACTAGCAATTATTCAGCAGATTCCTTGGCTCTTCCTCCTGGTTAGACACTGACCACTTACTACCTTATTATAATTAAGATGACCAGATCTGAAACTGGATCAGTCTGGGTTCCAATCCCAGCTCCCCTGTGAACTTCCCAGATCTCAGGTTTCCCCATCTGTGAAGCAGAGATAAAACACCTCCCTGTCTGAATGTCCGTGGTAATACGAATGAAGCTCTGAGCTGGGTGCCTGTCTCCCATCAGGCACACGTGATCAGTACTGAACAGCAGCTCTGGTCACAGCCCCCCAAGCACACTAGGAATATGAACGAGGGGAGTGAGGAGTTGAGTCTGAAAACTTAATCGGAGTGCATCTCAGTGTGTGGGAACTCTATCCAGGGAACTCCAGCCAGAACTAAAAACTCAAACGGGGTAAACTCATGGCCAAACCAGCATCTAAACAGTAATGAGAAAAGGCATGAGCAGCCACCCCTCGGCACAAAGCAGACAGAACACACAGGGAAGGGCTGTGTTTATGTTTTTCTGCCCAAGAGCTATAAATTTGTAACTTATTAAACAGCACAGGGTGAGTCTGTCATTAGCAGTCCTGGGGAAGAAAGAGTTCCCCAGTTTCGTTTTTTTTAAGACCAAAAAACAAAATCACAGCAGAGACTCTGCCCCTCTAGCTTTGCCGCGGGACAGACTATAAACTTCACTGTTTCAGGGACTAGGAGGCTCACAGCTGAGAGCACTCTCAGGAGAAAAATAAAAACAAGAGGCCTGGCGTTTGTGTCCACACTAAGGAAAACAGCTGACAGGCAGGGTGTTAAGCAGCCATCCAGACAGCTGATGGAGCCTGAGTGCACAGACAAATTCCTCTCCCCTCCTGCACGCCCCATTCCTCCCACCCCAGGTTCTCATTTCTCCCACCCCAGGCTCCGATCTGCAGGGCGTGGCTGGTCCCCTGGAGCTTAGGCCAAGGAAGTCCGGCAGCTGGGATCCAAACTGGGGAGCCTGTGGTGGGAGGCAGCAGAAGTTACAGGTGGCAGCCATCAACCCGCTTTGACGCCCCCTTCACGCACTGCTCGCCCGCTCCTCGGGAAGAAAGGCCCTGAAAGGGATCCTGAGATGGTACACAAGAGCTGTAGACCTAGAAGACAGGGACTGGGCTTCTAGTCATGGTTTTATCACTTCTTGTGTGCAGCCTTGGGCAAATGAATCAGACTCTCTTCATCTCAGTTTTCTCAATTCGGGAAAGGTAGGTAGTAATGATATCAGTGGCCCTAAAGGGCTCTTATAAAGGGTTGCCATGAGGACAGGACACATTAAGGTATGGGGAAGTTCTCCATGAACAGCAAATCTAAATTCCTACAATCCCCTCTGCCAGTACACTCTCTTTCCTTTCAAAGACTAATTCAGTTTCCTAGCCCTAAATGGAAGACTGTCAGAGGACAAGAATTCCGAACTTAGACTACATACTCTACAAAGACTTTCTCAGTCCTTCAGACAGTCCAGGGACTATGTAGGAGCAGCAGAACCACATCAGCATTTGAGAAACTAGAACTCTGCTCCCCGGTTCCCACTGGGAAAGCACTGAGACTTTCAGATCCTGATGCAAAAATTATCCCCTGGCCTCCTTTTTGCTTAGTTTTTATGTGAAAAAAATACCTGCCTGGAAGCCATGCCAACCTTGAGTGTGTTGGAAAAATGGGTGCCAAGCCTGACCCAAAGGCAGAACTATGCTTGGCAGCCATCACACTCTGCAAAGTCAGGCAGGACCCTACTTCATCCCTGGCACCAGGATCTCTTGGGGGCCCGCTGATCTCCCAGGGAAGCTGTGGGTCCTCCTCCCTGTCCCCTTACAAGTCCAAAGCCTACAAATAGCCAGTCTTCACTTAGTGCCCTGTGTACTTGGGGGAGGTCTGTTAGTCCTGTCTGATGAATCTACTCCTCAGAGCCTGGTACAGAGAAAGCATCAGTGGTCACACAAGCCACCCACAGTCCAGAGAGAGAAGACAAGGCTCCTACAGAGAAGAAACTTTTCCTCCTCCTCACCTCCCCAGCTCAGAGGCCCTCCAACTACAGGCGTGGAGGGGAGGAAGAGAGAGAATCCTCCCACTCCAGGGTTCATGCCATTCAAGGCATTCCTAGAACCCTGGCATCAACCCCTTTGGGTTTAGTGTCTGGTTCCAGGAGATACTTTCCCCTGCCCTAACACCAGATCAAGGCTGGACTGAAAAGAGTAGTTTTGGAGCTCCAATAACATGAAAACAGTAAAACTCTGTTCTGAGCATCCTGTCCTCCTTACTTGTGTGGCATCCAGCAAGGTTTGATGCTGGGGGGAAGGGGAACTCTGCCAGCCAGGACAAGTTCAGAGATGGCCATACCTTGGCGCCCACTTCCCACCTCATTCCCCTGGCACTGCACCAGAAAATAAGAGTAGGGAAAGAATCTTGTCTTGCCAGCTTTCTCTTTTAGGATTAGGCTGGTCTGTGATAAGAGAGGGGAGGGGCTGGTCGAGGGAGTGGAGAGGGCGGTCAGCCAAACGAAGTGACCCATCCAGGAAACAGGGTGACCAGACCTGGAGTAGAGGGGCTAGTGGGACAGATGGGAACCTGCCTTTGCAGGGATGTCATCTGAGGCTCATTTCTAACTTGTGAATCTGACTTGAAAGGAGTGGGCTGAAGGGGCTACCTCGGAAGTGGGGGTGAAATGAAAGCAGTGGGCTGGAGGAGCTCTCTCTTAAGTTAGGGTGCCAGTCTGTCAAGTGGGGGGGGCGGTCCTCCAGTTTGGAGAGCAGGTCCTGGAAATGAGAGACCAGCCGGTGAGTTTAGGCAGCTGCTCCCCGAGCTGGGCGGTGGGGTGGCGATCTGTGAGGTGGGGGTGGAGGGACGGGTCTGGGAAGTGAGCCTCCTACGGCTCGGGAGGTGGTCTGCAGGCACTGGGGGGTCCCGTCCCTGAGGCGGACGGGGCGGGTCCCTGAGGTGCCAGCTGGTCCCTGCGGCCGGTCTGGGAAACGCGGGTGGGTCCGTCCCCGAGGCGGGGGGTGGCGGCTGTAAGAACGGCGGTGGGACTGGCCTGGCCGGGGACTCAGGCCCAGCCCGGCAGCCCAGTCCCGCGGAGCCCGGTCCGGCAGGGACCGGAGCCGGGACGCTGCCCGCCGCGGGTGGGATCCCGAGGCCCCCGCCGCTCCGCCCGCTCGCGCCCGCTTGGCCGGGGCCGCGCGCCGCTAGCCGCCTCCTCCCCCCGCCTCTGCTCACTCACCGAGGTCGTCCATGGCGGGGCCGCGGGCACTAGGAACCGGCTCAGCGTCGCGCTCGCTGCCTGTCCCGAAGCAGCTCCTCTCAGCCCCTCAACTTTTCCTCCGCGAGCCTCGGCCCAGAACGGAAAGCGCAGCCACCGCGCGCGCCCGCGGCCGCCGTGCGCCCCGCCCCCCGGCCGCCCCCGCGAGCACGCGCGCCCCGCCCCTGCCGCCCACCCGCCTCGCGCCCAGCCCGCAATCGCCCCCGCGTGCATGCCGGCTCCGCCCCGTGCGCACGCTGGCCCCGCCCCGCCCCGAGCGCGCCCTGCTGGCCTTGAGCAGCGCTGGTCGGGGCGGCGCTGCCCTCTGGTGGCCTAGCTGGCAGGTGCAAGGCTCCCTGGCCTCCAGGCCCATGCATCATCAGTCAGTCACGTGCCTGCCCACCTGCCTGACAGATCCATTCGCCTGTCTTGCCATCTCAGTCTGACTTGTGTCTATCCATTCATCAGTCACTCATCACCTGTCCGTCCCCCGTTTGTCCTTCTGTCTGTCTCCCAGTAGGTCATCTCCCAGGAGGACCCTAAATCAGTACCATGCATGCAAGGCCGGGAAATTTGGGAGGACCTTTCCTGGGGTCGCCCTTTGGAACAATTGAAGTACAGCTAGCAGCCCAGCCTTTGGGGCCAGATTCAATACTTCCAAGCTTATATATCCCGTAGTCTTCCCCATGGTCACCCTCCCAAGAGGAAGACTTTTCCAAAACTGCCTGGAGCAGAGGGAACCTGAGAGGAAAAACTCCAGAGAGGTTACAGTGGTGCCAACAGTTTCTGGAACACCCCACTGCCACCCCAGACCCCAGAGGGGCTCTGCTCCCACACACTCAGAAATCAAGAAATAACAACAGCTGCCATTCATTGAGTGCCAAGTACTATATAGCCATTATGTACATTAATTCTCATAGAAGTAGTTATTACCACCAGCCTTTCCCCACTCTTTGGAATGAGTGATGGTAGTTTGTCGATTTTAAATAAAAATGCTCTGCAGCTTCAAGCTCCTCTGTCCACAAGAATCCAACCCTCTAGATCCTGTGTGTCAGGTCAGGCCCTCCAAACAGATGTTGAGACAGAGTTTGGGGCAACACCCTGCAAAAGAAAGGGGAAGAAACAGGATTGGGCAAAGACTCAGGCCATCCCCACAGGGAGCCCCCAGAACAAAAATTCCTTAGAGGAGTCCCCAGTGGGCAGAAATATACCCATGGTCAGCCATTGGCTGGTGTTGCCCAGGAAGAATGTGGTGCTGCCCTGAAGGCCCTGCATCTGCCATCTGTAACTCCTCGATCTGGATGAGAAGCTGTTTTTTGAAGGCAGATCCAAGAGGCTCACCTCTGTGGCTGCCAAGTCCTCTGACATTAAAATTCAAGAGCCAGGACTGCTCCTCAACTAGGCAGTCACTATTCCATGCCCCCACAACACTTTTCATGTACCTTTGTTTTGTAGGCACTTCTCACCACTGCAATTTACACTTAGTTAATGGGATCATTTGGTAAATGGCTCTCTCCCTATCAGACTAAAAGCACGTAACGGCAGGAAACATGTCCCTTTCTGTTCACACATATCCATACTTAGTATGTGTGTGGCACATAGGAGATGCCCAATTTATATAAGCTGTATGACTCACAGTAATTGTACCTGACACTTGGAACACAGCAAACCATAGTCCCTTTCCTCAAGAAGTTCACAGTTTAATGAAAGAAACAGTAGATAAGGTCATTCATTAATTCTCTCAATGAGATAGATATCTAACTGCACTGCACAACCTCAGGAACTGTGCTGAGGTTGGAGATGATGAATTAGACTGATATGGTGTCTGCCTTCTTGGAGCTTTTAGTCCAAAAGGTCAGGCAGAAGAGCAAACAGGACTGTATGAAAGATGAATAGCCTCACACCATTCCTAGCTGCCTGGAATAGCATATGCAAAGCCCTATAGGCAAGAACAAAACCAGGTGCATTAGAAGGAAATTGCAGCATGGATATGAGACTTGGAGTGGTAACGGGAAGTCAAAAGTATCAACAGGGACATATTTCTTATATTGATTACATTTAGGATATATTGGATTGGATAACATATATTAATTTTACCTGTTTGTTTTTCCCTTTTTTAATGTAACTACTAGAAGTTTTTTAATCATATATGTATCTTGCATTTTGTTTCTAGTGGATAGTGCTGAGTTAGAGAATGCTCATTGGACCAGTGTAAGGATGCTTCCTAAAGATTAACTCACACTGACAAGGCAAACAGACAGCCCTGCTAAAACTGAATCCAGAGTCCCCACACTGAGGAAAAAGTCCCCAAGAAAACAGATCCTCTGTAGGATGACTCCATGGCCACATATCAGAGGATTTGGTATGGTGTGGTTCTTTGGCTCAGCATGTTCGTGAAATTCCCCCATGTTGTATCAAGAGTTTGCTCCTTTGCATTGCTGAGTGGTATGCCATGTATGGATATACCACAGGGTGTTTCTGTGATGGATATTTAGGTTGTTTCTCCAGTTTGGGCCACTAGAATAAAGCTGCTATGAACATTTGCACAGAAGTCTTTGTGTGGCTATATGTTTTAATTTCTCTTAAATACCTAGGAGTGGAATGGCTAGGTCATGAAGTAATGTTTTAAAAAAGCACATTAAGTCACATCATCATTCCCCTGCTTCACCATTCCAGTGGTTTCCTGTTGCACTTGGAATAAAATCCAGACTCGTCATAAGAGTCTCCAAGGCCACACCTCGGATCATGTCTTCTTCATCTCCCCTAGTTCATTCCATTCTGACCACACCAGCATCCACTATGTTCCTCAAGCACAGCAAACTAGTTCTGACATAGAAGCTTTTGCAGCTGTGAGCCCCTTTCTGTAATGTTCTTCCCAGATCTTGGCACAGTGTTCCTGCTCATTGAGATCTCAGTTCACATGTCATTGCTGCAGATGGACATTTTATCTAAATTCTCTGCATTCCTTGTTGGATCCTGTCCCCTTATTCTGGTCTATTCTATTTACTTTACTTTCCAACACTATGTTCTGTATTTATTTACCTGCCGATTATTTATCGCCCCTTCCCCATTATAACGTCAGCACCAAGACGGGTACCTTGCCTTTGTTGTTCACTGCTTGTTAACCAGTGTCTAGAATTGGTGGGTGTTCAGTAAATATTGTTTGAAAGAATGAAAGGCTGGGGACACTAAGGTACCAAGAGCTGAGTTGAGTGGGTTGCAGAGTTAGCTGCAGAATCAGGATGCAAACTCCCTTGGCACCCAGCCCGGCCTCTGTTCTCTATCACAGTTTCCTGGGACTGACAACAAAGACTCAAGTACAGGGTTCTCAGCTGCAGTGCTGTTTTTAAGAGCAAAAGTCTGGAAACAACCCAAATGTCCATCAATAGGGGATTGGTATAAATTCCTTATAGTCTGACAATGCAAAACCATGTAGCCACTGAAGAGGAACCTCATCATGTAAGGATGTGAAATGGTCTCCAAGACATACAAAAACAAAACTGAACAGTGTAACATATGTATCATTTGTGGAAAAAAGTGGAAAACAATGTATTTGTTATGAGATGCTTATACATGCTAGAACATCTCTGGAGAAATATAGAAACATTAGTGTCACCTGGCAGGGAGTAGGGGTTGGGGGTGGCTGTGGGTCAAGAGGTGAGATTTTACTCAATACCCTTTTAAATCTTTTGAGCTTTGAGCCACATATGCGATTTTACCTATTCCCCGAATGAATTAGTATTTTAAAAATAAAATACAACTCATTGTAAAAATGACACTGCAGACATTAACATGAAGAGGGATCAACCACTAAGAGTGATTCAAATGAGGTTTAGAAAATGTCTCCTGGAAAAGAGCTAACCCTGACCTGATTTTTGGAGAATGGGAGCAGGCAGTGGGAAGGGCATTCCAGAAGGAGGGACTGCTGTTCAGAAACGTATGCGTAAAGGGCCCCAAATAGGGGAAGCAGGAATGAAAGGTTTCCACCTACCCTGCTTATCTCGAAGGAGTCAGGTGGCTGAAAGGCTGGGTCCTATCATGCACTTCAGCCCCCTGGGGGTCCAGAAATCTCAAGACAAGGCTTCAGATCCTAGCTCTGCCACCTGCCAACTGTGCAGCCTTGGGCATGATACCTTATCTTTCTGAACCTCAGTTTTCCTATCAATACAATAGGCACAAGGGTCTGCAGATCTGATACTTAGCTGCATGGTTTGGGACTAGTGGCTTAACCACTCAGAGCCTTGGTTGCCATAATTGTAAAATCTGTATACAAAACATATACCTCCCAAGATTGTGATGTGGATTAGACAATAATAAAAATATGGGAAATGGCTGAGAAGTAGCTATAATTATCATGGGAGAACCCAGGTGGAACTTTAGGGCTAGGAGAGTAAAGGAGAGATTTGGGGAATTATCCAGCCACCAAAAGGTTACAGAATCAAGGTTGTGATTATTATTAATAATATTAATAATTATCATTATATAATAATTCTTATATTAGATAATACTTATTATTGAGAACACTATGTTAAATCGTTTAATTATCTCATTTAATCTTTGCAAAAATCCAATAGGGATTTTATGCCAATTTTACAGGCCAGGAAATTGAGGTTCATAAATAAAGTCACCTGCCCAGGGTGACATACCCACACTGGCATGAAGTGGCAAAGTCAGGATTCACACCCAGGACTGTCTGACTTGAGAGTCCATGTGCTGGCTCATGAAGGGGAACATGGGATTGTGTACCAAGTTCAAGTTCAGCTCCCCAGTTGACTTGGACACAATGCCTTGGGAAGATCCTGATGCCTCTGAATTTGAGGGGAGGGCATTATCTGGGTCACCCACTGTCCTGTTTAAAACCTTCATGACAACAAAATAAAACCAGTGATTTTTCTACAACCTCTGACCTCACTAGAGGACCCAGTTCAATACACATTCTTTCCAACTTGCTATTTCCTTCCTTCTTAGCTCCAGGGAATGATTTTCAATTTCTCCAGGAGGTCACATCATCCTGGCTCCAGACCCCTGCAGGTGCCATTATTCCTGCTGAAATGTGTCCTGTACTCTTTCTCATGGTTAACCTCTCTTCTTCAATTCACAGCTCAGCCACTCCCTCCTCCAGGAAGCCTTCCCTGACCACCACCCAGGCTTGGATAATTGGTTCCCCAACTCCCATTAAAGCATTTAATTCTGGGTTCAGGTACCATCAGAGGTACTTTCCTATATTATCTCATTTAACACCCCAAAAAATCTCTATGACAGCAGGTCTTATGCTGTGGCATGTTGGCATCACCTGGGAAGCTTTAAAAAATATATTTTTTTGCCGACAACTAACCCACAGAAATTCTGATTTAATTAGCCTAGAATGCAGCCTGGGCATCAAGACTTAAAACTCCCCAGGCCATTCTCATGGGCAGCCAGGGTGGAGATAACTGGCCTCTGAGATAACCGTGATCCTCACACTCCTTTTATAGTCAGGTAAACTGAGGCACAGGGAAGTTAAGTGTGTAGCCTAAGGTTACACAGCTAGCAAATAGTGGAACAAGGATTTAAATCCTGAAAGCTTGGCTTCATAGCTTCATAGAAAAAATCAATTGGTCTCAGTTAATTTCCCCAGCGATGGAGAGCTATCTGTGAGCCAGCTCTCTTCTGAGACAGATCCTGAGGGCCCCTGGGGTATGGGATATTTTTAACCTAGAGAAGGCAGGAATTCTTGCAGACATCCTGCAGTGAATTAAACACTGAGAAGATTGTTTGGAGGCTGATAGACCCTTGCCCTGCAGAGATAGTCCTCAGAGGCCAGCTTTTCCATCCCCTGGAGCCACTGGGTCCAGGCTGGCTTGGGCAACAGGGTGGGAGGGTGCAGTGGGGGGCTGGCACGATCTGGGGCTGATGTTTCCAAGGATATTTACATACGTGGTGTGGTGGGGAGAAGGTCAGGATTACCTCACCCAACCCAGCCCCTTCTCCCTTCTCTCTGTCTGGAAAGGAGCTGGAAAACAAACAAGTGTTAGAAGTGGTTGTGAATTCACCCTCCTCCCTCTTCCCCTCCCTAGCCGGGGAGAGTCCAGTGAAAGCTTCAGAGCATGTCCAAACATACATCAAACATTCTCCAGACGGTCTCCTGCATGGCTTTGCGGGAGAATACACTGGTACGGCCTTGGAGGAGCCAACCTGGGGGCACCTCTTAAAATACAAAATATGCATGGCCTTTGTGCAGGCGATCTCACCTACTGAAATTTCCCCTAGAAATACCCCATGAGTAGGCAAAAATTCCCCTAGAAATTCCCCATGAATAGGCAAAGATGCATAGCCAAGGATATTCATCAGAGTATTGCTTATAACCAGGAAAAATGGGAAACAATTCAAATGTCCCTCCATAGGGGATTAGTTAGCTGAGGTGGGATATATCCATACCGGAAGAGGGGAACTATGTGCTGACATGGAAAATATGTTCCAGATATGATGCTTAGCGGAAAGGAAAAAGGAAGTAGAACTGTATGTAGAGCATAACCCAATGTGTGTTAATAATTATGTTGACAAATGAATGGAACAATCTGGAGGAACAGTTTCACCTATCTGTGGGTATCTCCTCTGGTGATGGAGGTGGAATTACAGTGTACATATATTACATTATATACAAATGTGGCAACTTTGTAACCAGACAAAAATTAGGTTGTGAGATGGAAAAAATAATATGTTGAAATCACATGCATCCAGGTTAAAATGGCTAATTTCATGTTATGTGACTTCTATTTAAATTTTTAAAAAGTCATTGTAACTCAAACTACCCAGCCAAAGGAAGATTTCATAGATTTGAGCTAAGAGCAAAATATCATATGGATGTTCCATAAATTTTACCTTTTTTAAAAAACATTGTTTTGCTTATCCTTCAGCTATTTGTTCATTTTTGAGGTGGCTTTTCCCATGCTTTTCTTTCTTGTGTTTGCTCACAAATGAGTTATATTTTACTTACTTGCTGTTACAAGTTCTAAGAAAATCACACACACACACACACAAATCAGATGGGTCAGTGCTTGCTAGAGCATCATTTGACTTTTCTGATCAATACAAAATTTGCCATGGGAGGAAGTATCCATCTTTTATTTCCTGGTTTGAGCCCAGATTAACCATCTCGGCAATGAGCTAAGGTGGAAAGAAAAGGTTGGAATGCATTTTCAGACAAAACTATCAAAAATATTTATAGCTCCTTGAAATTTCAGCCTCTGGTCAGCACAAATCGGCTTTTCTTGCAGTTCCCAGGATCAATGTGAGCTTCCTAAGCGGCCCCTTTGAGCAGTTATACCTGACCCCCTCTTTCCATCACATTTGCTCAGTTTCAATACAGTGGCTTGTTAGGAGGACTCTTGACTTTCTAGAACCACAGGTCCTGAACACAGGGTATTCCCTGGTCTCAGGAAATCTACCGTGGGTTCCAGAGAAATGACATTAATTTATCTCACTCCAGCCATATTTTGATGACTGATCAGAAAGTCAGCTAGTGGTTTAGGGAATTGATAGGAAAGCAAAGGGCTTTTAGTATCAAATGGTTCCTATGGCAGGTGGTGTGCATTCCACAAATTACTGATTAGACAGGGGAAAATGCACTTTTACAGTAGAGGCAGCAGTTACTACCTTAACCAGGTGCTTAAGCTCAGCAACATTCATAATGGGAGATGCAGTACAAAGTTCACAATGCCACCTCTGAAGTTCTCTTGAATATTAATGAAGCCGCAAGGTCCTGGTTATAGGAAATACAGAGGACAGAGGAACATGTTAAACACCTCAGGGGACACAATCAGATGAAGTAAGACTGTGAGACTTCTATAAGATAACTATCTTGGACTCTTCAAAAAAAATTAATGTCGTGAAGGAAAGTAAAAAGGCAGGAGGACTTATCTAGATTTAAAAAGACTGCAGATGGGATGTACACTGGTACAGCCAACTCTGGAAAATAATCTGGCAATTTCTTACAAAACTGAACACGCAATTTACCAAGTGGTCCAGAGAATTAGAAACATATGGTCACACAAAAACTAGTAAGGGAATGTTCTTAGTAGCTTTATTCATGCTAGCAAAAGACTGGAAACAACCTAATGACCTTCAAGGGGTGAAAGGTTCAGCAATAGTTGATACATCCATACAACTGAGTACGCAAGAACAGTGAACTATCAATACATACAACAACCTGGGTGGACCTCAAGGACACTGTTTAGTGAAAAAAGTCAATCCGAAAAAAATCACATACCAAATGATTCTATTTATATAAAACTCTAGAAAATGCAAACTTTATAGTGACAGAAGTAGGAGTGTGTGGGGAGAGACGGGAGGGATCAACGGATTACAAAGAAACACTAAGAAATTTGGGAGTGATGGATTGTGTTCACTATCTGGATTGCAGCAATGGTTTTGTAGATACGCATGTTTCAAAACTTAATCAAATCTTGTGCTTCAAATATATGCAATTTATTGAATGTCAATTATACATCAATAAAGGTGTTTGTAAAAAAAAAAAAAAGAATGGGGAGAATGGTTTCTGTGAGAATTAAATGAAATGAAGCATGTTAAGTACTTTGCCTGGAGTGTGGCACACAGTAAGTGCTCAATAGTTGCTACTGTAATTTGGCTGGTCTCCTGGATGGCTCCATCACATCTCCCTCTGTATTTTCTCCATCGCAATGAAATAATTTGTAATTACTTTGTTTATATATTTGTTTACTTACCTATGGTCTGTCTCAAGACTGAGCTCCCTGCAGCAACTGGGTCTAATTTACCGCGCGGGCCGCTTTGAACCAATAGATGCCCTTCCACTACCTTTGCCCTTAGTAACCACATCCTTCAGATTACAGGCCAAGAGTGTTTGATGGGTAGTGGCCTAAGCAGGTCCAGACAGATCTGCCATGCCCAGGCATAGGACTACTGAGGGCTTCCGACTGGGACACCGCTGGCCTCCCTAACAGGACAAGACTAGTGGTAGCTGGTGTAGTGGAAACCAGCACACTACTATGGGTGCTGAGTTCCAACCCCAACTTTGCTTGGGACTCCACAATGAGTCCTGAGCAAGCAAGCATTCTGTTTCCATTTCCCTCCTGGTCGTTTTAAAAGGAAGCATTCGGGTGAGATGCTTTCGAGATTCCCTTCCATTACTGTGAACCTGTCTCTCTTTGGGTGGGATTGTCCACTCCAAGGGCAATGAAGAGGACTTGGCCATTTGCTGTGAGCTTTTGGAAAAAGATTAGCTACAATTAAAACCAAACGTGTGCTACTCTAAATAAGAGACCTCACAGCTGTACATAGAAGTCGGAAAAAAACCAAGAATTTTTCGTACAGCAGTCCTGTAAACTCTTCCTAACAGCCTCAAACTAATACAGTAGAAAATGAAGAAAACACTACAGATAGCATATAATAAATCTGAAATCTACCGTTGAACAAACAAGAATCAGTCTCCGTAGAGACTGTCAAAAATTGCCAATGCCGACTATATTTCAAGTCGTCATGGCGGGGTATTGGGAAAAGTTTTCAATTAGCAATAATCGCGCCTCGGATAAACCTCATTGGCTACGATACTGCCACTGCGCAAAGCTGGCACCCATAATCACCCACCCCGCTCTCCCATGGATGACAACTGTCTTTACAGTAAGGGTGAGTGACTGCCAGCGAGATCGCGGATTTAGCGCGTTCCCCTTTAAGCAGTTATATTTAAGGCCCATCTGTAAGGCAGGCTACTTCTTGTTGGATTATCTCTTACAGAACATTTAGATTTTGGAAATGAGAGCGAATTCGCTTAGGATGCTGGGAAATATTATGCAAACTAGTGTAACGTCACAGAGATGGCCCGGCTAACACCTCTGGATTTTGAGTAAAAAACTGAGCGGCAGGAAGGCGGGGAAAACAAGAGTGAGCCAAGACGAGTATAGTTGGAGGAAGCACCCCAGACACCAAGGGTATAATAGCTTTGGTTAAAGCAGCGATAAACAATACTTCCAGAATTTCTGACGTTCTCAATAACGTACGACAATGACTTAACCTCTCGCACACAGCAGAAACTACTACGGAATAACTATTTTTTGCAAACCTGAAAATCCAGTCTCCGTAGAGACTGTCAAAAATTGCCAATGCCGACTATATTTCAAGTCGTCACGGCGGGGTATTGGGAAAAGTTTTCAATTAGCAATAATCGCGCCTCGGATAAACCTCATTGGCTACGATACTGCCACTGCGCAAAGCTGGGTACATCTTAGCCCTATTCATCATCCCCAATAAGCAAGGTTCCTATTACATAAAGGTGAGTTTGAGTCCTGTGGAAAAACCTTCGTTTATTGTTTGATGAAAATTATATAACCATACTAAGATCTCTAGGAATGCTTCTGTCGATACAGTTCCTTGTATACACTTAACAAGCTTTGGTGGGAAATGAAGCAAAGCATTGTGGGAAAGAGCATGCTAATAATTAACTCAGAGAATGAATTGGAGAGGGTGAGAAATGGGCTATGTCAGTGAGCTGTTGTTCCCTTGGCTCCCAACTCACAGTGTAAATGCTGTCCCCAGAACTTTTTTTCCAAATTATAATAAAATATACATAGCATAACATTTACCATTTTAACTGTAGAGTTCAGTAGCATTAAGAACATTTACATTGCAACCATCACCACTATATGTCTCCAGAACTTTTTCATCATCCCAAACTGAAGCTCTGTACCCTTAGACGCTAATTTCCCATCCCTCATCCCCTCCGCCCCTGGCATCCTTTATTTTACTTCTGTCTCTGTGAATTTGACTACTCAAATATATAATATAACACCTCGTATAAGTGAATCATACAACATTTGACCTTTTGTGTTTGGCTAATTTCATAACAATACTGTTAAAATCCACCCATATTGTGGTATATAATAGAACTTTATTCTTTTTTATTGTTGATTAATATTCTACTGTATGGAATTTTATTATTCATTCATTCTTGGATGGACACACCTTGTTTCGACTGGCTATTGTGAACAATGCTTCTATGAAGTGATAAACAAGTATGGGTTTGAGTCCTTGTTTTCAATTATTTTGTGTACATACTTAAAATGGAATTTCTGGGTCATGTGGTTTTTCTGTATTTAATTCAAAACGGTTTTCTGTGGACATCTTAATTCAGAGGGGAGAAGCTGAAAGAGGCTATTTTTTCAGAGACGTCCACAGTTCATGAAGTCTGAAGATTTCACAACACTTCTCTCTACAGATTGAAAGCTGATGGAAACCCATGTCTGTACTTGTTTCGCCCCTGAACTATATTCTCCAAAATACTTTTGTTTTTTGCTACTCATTAACATACAAATAGTAGTTTCCGAGAAAGTGACATTTTCCCCAACATTTTATTATAAAAATTTCAAACAGAACAAAGTATGGATCAGTGAGCATTCATGTAGTCATCATCTAGATGCAAAAATGACATCTTTAAAATGTATGATGCTGATGTATAATTAGTTTTATTTTCCCACAGCAATAACTGCCAGAGTGGGAAAACCAGCAAAAAAAAATTTAGCAATCTGATTAGATTATTTTAGCTAGATCCAGTCAAGGATTTAGTCATTAATTCCTGGTGTGGTGAAACTGTTTCACCAGCTGTCTTGAACAACTTCAATCTCCACAGATGACTTTCCAGCAACAAGGAAAAAGTAAAACTCAGCTAACTTCTTCCCAGGATGTGAGATTCCTTGGGGCCTAAAAGCACAATAGTCGTGTATTCCTAGCCAGTCTTTATTAATGATGTTTATTCCACTTAAAACTGAAAAAAAATAACATGGGCTTGAAATTTTTCATAATAAAATTTGCCTGGGGGCAGGGAATGTCACTGTTTTGGCATTACTATAGGTTTTGATCGAATACCCACATGGGCAGAAAATGTTGTGGATTGCAGTTTTTTTTTACTTAGCGTTTTACTTAGTAAAAGTATTATTCAGTAAACTTAGTTTTACTTAGTAAAAGTCTACATTTTGGTACTTATTTTCAGGTTAGATTAAGGCACTCGTGACCTGTGGAGCTGTTCCTGCAGGTACTGCTCTCCAGCTACTAAACTGCGTTACTTTTCCGCTGTTTCACGCTTTAAGAATCAATGAGAGGATCAGGAATGAAAATCTGACTCCAGCTTCCGTATTACTCGTTTGGGCTTCAGCTCATCTTAAAACGGAAGAAGTGGTTCCGTAGGTGATCTTCACGGTCCCTGCTAGCTGCCCTTTGATTATACTGCAAAACACAAATTGTTTGCTGGTTTACTTAGGCAATGCTATAAAGCAGCGGTTCGCGTTGGCTACCCATTTGTAAACCGACTTGAAGCCCAGGCGTCTCCCCAGACCAATTAAATCAGAATCTCCAGGAGCGAGATTCAGGCATGTTGGTTAATTTAGTAAAAACATAAGCTGAGAAATAAAATTGGAGAAGACAAATGGGCAAATATATTAGTCCCTGTATAGACATTTGGCTTTAATTGTTCACATTAGCTGTAACAATATCAATTTTTCAGATATTTGTGAATGTATTTCTTCACAACCCACTGCAAGGTGGGAACTTAAACACCTAAGTTGAAGATGAATCAAATCTAGATCCATTATTAAATCTATCTTAAGAGAGAATTAATTCCTAAGTTATCGCTAGTTGAATGCACAATTTTGCTTTCAGGATATCGCTGAAGTTAGACTTCTCTCTCAGAGAGATGACGTGTAGGTTTAGCAGAAAGAGGCATCTCAAACCGAGGTTCAGAACCTCTGACGAGGAAAGGTCGACAGGGGGCGCAATTGGACTATATGGGACCCACAACAGGTGAAACCCAGAGGATTGTGGGACTTGTAGTGTTTCTTGAATCAGTTCAGCTTCGTGAACTACACTTCCCAAAATGCAAATGTAGCCGGTCAGTCCTTCTGTCGGAGGTGAAGTGTCCCTTAACTTGTGAAAGGTAAGCGTGTTCTCTGTGGGCTGCAGGTTTCCAGAAGTTGTGGGTTTCTTGTAAGGGATACACCATTTACCTTCTTTGCCCTTTAGTGGTAGCTAGGAGAGAGCAACTGTTCTAAAAGAGCGTGTTTTCAGCGGGGTTTTCTCAGCCCTCTCATCCAGGAAACCCGACTGTTTACCCTGTGTCCTTAGCTCTCACGTGTTTCTGTCGAATGTCATGGAGAAACCGGGGTCCTGGACCTAGACGCGAAAAGCCAAGCATAAAATTTTCCATACGGGGTACGTGTCGCTAAAGAATTTCTGCATTCTATCAAATATGTCAGCCTTGTTTTTACAGCTGGAAAAATTGGGGTCAGATGTCTTCCTAGGTCTCTCTACGGTGTGTCCAAGTAGCAGTGTTTGCAATTGAGGGTAAACTGAAAGAATTCGGGGAAAAAAAACACACAATAAAAGGTGTGCATGTACTGAATGACATTAATAAAATCAAAAACCTGAAAAATATGAACTTCATCACTATAACTAGAACCCAAAGCATTTTTAGCTTATGAAGAAATAAGATAATTCTAACTTACAGAATGGGAAGTAGGTTTATGGAACACACAGTCCCTCAAGGGATGGTATTGACTAAAAATATATTATGATTGAGACATCTTTAGATGCAGTCATAGATGGAATAACAAAAGCTATTAAGGGATTTAAAAGATTCTGGGGTAAACTGTTAACCTTTTGAAGTTTATAAGAAATTTAGTTCTAACCAGCCAGGTGTTACTGTGAGAGACAGAATAGCCCTTATGTTATTCTAGAATTCTGCTTTACCAATTTTTACTTTACTCTGTCTCGTTTTATTTCCACCTGATGGACACAGCATAGTAGAGCTCTGACTATAGGTCCTTAAGAGGTCAGGAAAACAAGATTGACTTGGGCTGTTTGAAACAGTCCAGTGTAGAGACAAGATTCTATGGAAGGTATTAAAAATTCTTGACCAAAATAAATTGTTAAAAAGATAATGAAAAGGTAGACTTAGTGTTTCAGGCTAAACTTCATAGGAACCAGGAGGGGGATGCTGGAATCAGTTTGTACTGATGAGGTCCAATTGTTAAACATTCAGGAATTTGCTAGCTTGTTATTAAACCATTGGTAGCCTTAAACTGGCCATGATGGGATTATTTTCTTCTTTCCTGTTTTTTGGAGGTGGGGAGGAGAAAAGCCAGTTTACCAGCATCCTGCTGGCAAGGGTCAATTTTCTCCATAAACCCGGAGTCCTAATGTTCAGTTCAGTACAGGTTTGAGTTATCAGATCCCAAGTTAACTCACACCCTCCCCAGTTTTACAAAATACTGGAGTACAAAATAATATTACATCAACCAAGAATTAGGAGAAGTGCAAATTGTAGCGCTCCAAAATCTTACAACTACAGACTATTTACTGTTAAAAGAACATATGGGATGTGAACAGTCCCCAGGAATGGGCTGTCTTAATTTGTCTGATTTCTCTCTGACTGTTCAAGTTCAGTTGGACAATATCCGCCATATCATAGATAAGTCTTCACAAATGCCTAAGGTGCCTAACTGGTTTTCTTTGTTTCACTGGAGATGGCTGGTAATTGTAGGTCTGCTTTGGTTATGTAACTGTACTCCTATTATGTTAATGTGTGTGCATAATTTAATTAGTAGTTTAAAACCTATACATGCTTATGTTACTCTACAAGAAGATATGTCAAAGAAATAATCAATCTTCCCATGTTTTCTTCTGCCTGCTACATCTATAGCTTTTCTTCTTCCTTCCTAATTACAACCCTTAAATAGAATTCGTGCCTCATATCGAATTTACCGTGTATCATAATTCTTCCAAGTGGTAAAGATACCTCAAGACAAATGCTGGGCATAGAAGCCACAGGGCATAAATATGCAAAGAAGTAAAAAACTAACCTTTTCAAACAATAAGGCTTCTCTCTCACTTACCAACTTTACATTTCCCTGTATGGCCCCAGAAGATCACTGGTTAGCCAGAGACGGGTAAGATTCCTCAAGGGAGGAGCAACCTAAGACAGGCACAGTCACAGGGGGGCCATCAGGTGAGAAATTGGGGATCAACAGAGGTGAGGCTTAGAACCTCACCCCCCCCTGTTTTGAGAGAAATCTGCTGCATCCATGGATGTTTTATTGCCCTTGTCTAGCTTGGATTAACACACAGTCTACAGGCACACACCTGATCATCTACATTTGCTCTCTTACAACACTAAACTATGTTTTCTACCTTTATCTTGCATCTACCTACCACTTCAGCATTTTATTAAAAATAATAATAATAAAGAGAGAAATGTGGTATCCACGTATAAATCAAGTATAAAAATCAAACAAATATTCATATTTGGACTGATTGTTTATAGTTCATAATGCATGATCAAAACCGAAAGTTTCTGTGATGACTGCCCTTGTACTGTTCACCATGTAACTTGTTTACTGTGTAAGAATTTGTTCTCCATGTAAGAACTTGTTTGTTATGCTTCAGAAGATTGGAGACTGATGAAAATTAGGCTTGGGGTGGATTAATGATTGTGCATTGAGCATTGAGTCCCCTATACAGAATTTTATTGTTGTTAACAACCATTTGATCAATAAATAGGAGAGATGCCTCACAAAAAAAAAAAAGTACACACTTGTAAAATAAATAAGTAACTGGGATGTAATGTATAGCATAAGGAATATAGTCAAAATATTGTAACAACTTGGTATGGTGATAGCTGGTACCTAGAATTATCATGTATATAAATGTTAAATCACTGTGTTGTACACCTGAAACTAATGTAATACTGTGTGTCAACTACCCTTCAATAAAAAATAATTATCTACAAAAATATATATATATTACAAATATATTCTAGGTGTGTGTATGGAGAGGGCTGTACCTTTCCAGTGAGATGTTCTTGTTTATTTGTGGGCCATCTTTCAAGGTACTGAAGTCACTGATGAGTTCATTATCAGTAGGTTGTTCAGATAAGCATGAAATCTACCCTGGAAGTAGTATGGTCTGGATGGATTGCTTCCTTGGATTATATAAAACCTGTACTGCTCCCCAGTACAATACATTTTTCTAATACCTAGATATTATCTTCCAGAAGGCAGTATTGTATGTAATACCAACAAATTCCTGCTCCCCAGCCATCTCTGAGTCTCATGTTGTTGGCTCTCATCACATAAATTATTTCAATGTCCAAGTTTGCTGATTATTAGATACCTTTTGGGTTGGCAGCTTCCAGATATAAATTGGATGGGTCTTGAAATCTCATCAGTTACCTGCTCCCAAATCCCATGCAGGGGGACTATTTTGAGGAATGAGGATGCCACCCAAGCTTTTCTTTATTTGTATAGTGTATACAAATATTGAATCATTATGTTGTATATGTGAAACTAATATAATGGTATATGACACTTATATCTCAGTCAAGCAAAAAAACAAACCGGTTTCTCACATGAGGTTTCTCTCTCTAGAATGAGGATGAACTTTGGGTTGACTTTCAAGGCAGCAAAAGGCTGCTGGATGGTGACCATCAGCCGGCAGAGCTCACATGGATCCACTGGGTTATTTGTGCCACCAAGTCCTCCTCTGGACCCTGAGAAAGTCAAAGAATTACAGCTCTTCATCACCCTTTCCAAGAGGCTCCTAGTAATGACTGGGGCAGGAATCTCCACGGAGTCAGGGATCCCAGACTACAGGTCAGAGAAGGTGGGACTTTATGCCCGCACTGACCGGAGGCCCATCCAGCACGGGGACTTTGTACGGAGTGCGCCAATCCGCCAGCGGTACTGGGCGAGAAACTTCGTGGGCTGGCCTCAGTTCTCCTCCCACCAGCCTAACTTGGCACACTGGGCTTTGAGCAACTGGGAGAGACTTGGAAAGCTGCACTGGTTGGTGACCCAAAATGTGGATGCCTTGCACACCAAGGCAGGGAGTCAGCGCCTGACAGAGCTCCACGGATGCATGCACAGGTACAGGAAGGCCTAACCATTTTGAATGCAGAAATCTGTGCTCTGTAAGAGCAGGGACCTTGGCTGTCTTGATCACTGCTGTCTTCAGTAGCCCTTGAAAAAGGCTTTGGGAGCAAGTTGTTTATTTTGGGGGCAATCCTAGCAAATTCAGTTATGGAGTGGGAAAGTGAAACAGGGCAGGGAGGAAAGGCAAGAAGAAGGTGTGTTAAGGGGTTACTTCTTAGGGGAGCTGGGGCTGTCTTGTGAAGGGCCGTCTGACAGTCTAGAGCATGCTTCAGAATTGTCTCACTGAAGTCAAGGAAGCTGGGGGGTTTATCCATCTCCCATTTCTCACTGGTTGAGGGTCATGCTTGGGGAATTAACTATCTAACCCTGACTCTGCTCTTCTGGAGAAGGCTTCCTTGGCCAGTAAACACCCTAAGCAAGAGACACAGTAAGTGGCTTAGAAGAGAATTGTGTGCAAGGGGTCTCTAGGTCGTCTTGAAGGGAACCTGAGCAGAGCACCCACAGCAGATACTACATGCTGCTAGATCTTTGGCACTTAGGCACATAGAACACAGTATATCCTGGAATGTAGTCAGAACCCAATAAATATTGATGGAATGAACACATGTAGCCCTGGCAATGACTTGAAGCTAATTGGAGAGGATTTCCTTATCTTTAAGCCCTAGAGATCCTCCTGCCAATCCAAATATTTATTGGGTGCCTAAAACATGTGGTGTGTGCTGGTGGGTTACTTGGTGCTGTGGAGGGGTCAAAAACAAGGTATAAAATATCGTCTACTTTATGTGTGAGAACTTTGCAATCTGTTGATGGGGGGAATCCAAAAACAACATGTTTAATGACAACTCCACATATGAGTGAAGGTCCTTGTGGACATCACTTATAAGTTCAGATTGTGTGGTCCTTGATAGACATTACTTACAAGTTCAGAGAACAGAGATTTAGTAAAGATTGGAGTCATCAGGAAAGCATTTATGGGTAAGGTGGGGCTTGGGACTGGCTCATATTTGAGTAGGCAAAGGAGGGGAAAGAGAGCTTTCTGAATGAAGGGACTTTGTAGGGCCCAGAGGAGTCTGGCCTGGCCTCTGTGGACACTACTATGAAACCAGATTGTCTGGAAAGGCTCGATGAAAATCATAGGTGCATTTGAAAATTGTGCAGTGCAGTTTAGGTCTGTTAGGAGAGAACAAAGGGGACTATTAGTGGTTTCTGAGCAAAAAAGCAACGTGATAAAGATAGCATCCTCAAATGCTAGACAAGATTAGAAAGAGTGGCTCAGGGAAGTCAGCCTGAAGATTCAGACTAAGGTGGTTTCAGGGGAATGTGAGAGCTAATGATGGCTATGGATCCAGTAAAAACTTCTTTTCATAATGAAAATGTCAAACATCCACAAAAGCAGAGTATGTAAAGAAATAAGCTCCCATATACGGTTATCCAGATTTAAAGATTTTACCATGTCTGCTTTATCCCTTCTCTCCCTATCTCTTCTTAAGTATTTTTAAAACAAATCCAAGACTTCTTTTCATTTCACAGGGGTCCTTTTAATTTAAAAAAATCAACAAAATCTGATGGCTGACTAGATGACGAGTAAAAGGAAAAATATACATAACAAGTTTTTTCCAAAGGTTAAACCCAAATAATTTGAGAACAGGTGGAGAAGTTGGGGGGTGGGAGTTGAAGACAGAAGGTAAGCTTAACAGGACAGTCAAGAAGACTTGGAGTTTGGACTAGAGTTTGGGAGTGAGAACAGGAGGAAAGTTCTAGATACAGGAGGAAACCATTAGCACAGAGGAGTTGTAGCTGTGAAAACAGAGTCCCCAGAGTGGGGGGCATAGAAGGAAAGCAGGCTGGAAGATGGAGGAACAGAGGAGGAACCAACTAAACAACCTTTTGTGCTTTCTTTGAACAGCTGTTTAGTGAGTGCCCACTGTATGCAGGCACTTTCCCAGGTGGTAGGCATAGAGCAGTCTCAAAGTTCCTGCCTTCACGGAGCTCATGTGCTGTGTAGAGAGGTGAGAAGAGGCCCAGAAGACAGTGGGTCAGGATGCCAAGGAGGAATGTGTTTTAAAGAGAGAATGGTGATGAACAGCAACAATTACAGCTGATGAGGAGAGCAGAGGTGGGAGGGAAAAACACTGAAAATCATGTGGTCAGGCCTTTGCAGTGTGTTAAGGATAAGAATGAGCCAGGCAGAAGGTTAAGCAAGGAGTGGGAAGTAAGGAAATTTGTACCTTACTTGTTCTAGAAGGTTGGCAGTGGAAGGAAGGTGAGAGATGGTGGCTGCTAAAGAGGTCATGAGATGGTATTCCTCAAATGGGGAAATAACTGGATGATAGGAAAAGCAGACATCAGTGGAGTGGGTAAAAATGGCTGGGGATGAAAAGTCTTTGGCAGCTTCTTGCCTCCCCAGGACAGACCATTCATTCAGCCTCATCTTTGGTTGCAGGGTTCTCTGCCTGGGCTGTGGCGAACAGACTCCCCGTGGGGTGCTGCAGGAGCGTTTTGAAGTCCTGAACCCCACCTGGAGTGCTGAGGCCCACGGCCTGGCCCCTGATGGCGATGTCTTTCTCACAGAGGAGCAGGTACAGAGCTTTCAGGTCCCGTCCTGTGCTCGCTGTGGAGGCCCTCTGAAACCAGACGTCGTTTTTTTCGGGGACACAGTGAACCCTGACACAGTTGACTTTGTGCACAAGCGTGTAAAAGAAGCCGACTCCCTCTTGGTGGTGGGATCATCCCTGCAGGTATCTGACTTGGTTGAGGTGGTAACTGCCCCTTTTTCAGGACAGGGGGCCCTGGAAAGGTTCCTTATTTGGTTCATCTCTTCCTGTGTCTAGAGAGCTCTTACCTGTATCTTCTCCTCGTGCAGGTGTACTCTGGTTACAGGTTTATCCTCACTGCCCGGGAGAAGAAGCTGCCAATTGCAGTACTGAACATTGGGCCCACACGGTCAGATGACTTGGCGTGTCTGAAACTGGATTCTCGTTGTGGAGAGTTGCTGCCTTTAATAGACCCTTACTGACCACAGCCTGATGGTCCTGAGCCAGAAACTGGGACTTTCACTTGAATCCTGTTGCTAAAGGTAAATGCCTTCTCAGAGATCAGGTTCCAGTTCCCATTCAACTGAGATGACTGACAAGATACAGAAGGTTCTAGGCTTCTTAAGGTATGGCTACTCTTAATTAAAACTGATTTTTTAATGTGCACTAAGCTATAGTGTTTATAGACTGATTTCCAAATTCTAGGCACATAGCTATTTAAGACAATGTTCCAAAATTTGCCATTGCTTTTTTCCGTTTTTAAGAATAACAACTTTTTTGAGATATAATTCACATACCATAAAGTTCACCCTTTAAAAGCATACAATTAACTTATTTTTAGTACATTCACAAAGTTGTACATTAATCATGACTATCCAATTTGAGAATATTTTCATCATCCCGAGAAGAAACCTTGTACCTGTTTGCAGTCATTCCCCATTTCCCACACCACCCTGAGTCCCAGGCAACAACTAATCTCTCTGTTCCTGCCTATTCTAGACATTTCATACAATATGTGTCCTTCTGTGTCTGGCTTCTCCACTTAGCATAATGTTTTCAAGGCTCATCCATACTGTAGCATGTGTCAGTATTTTAATCTATGAGTGCAACTATTTAAAATATATGTATAACGGATTTACTGAGATATAATTCACATACTATACAGTTCACTCAGTACAATTCAATAGTTTTTAGTATATTCCCAAAGGAGAGCAACCACTTAAAAAAAAAAAAAGGGCTTTGGAAACCACGGTTTTGGGATGTGGGTGCTGTCCCCATTGTTCTTCTTACTTGTTGCAAATAATAAACTTTTTTTTCTTACCCAAAAAAAAATAGACTTTATTTTTTAGAGTAGTTTTAGGTTCACAGCAAAATTGAACAGGAAGTTCAGAGTTCCCATATGCCCCTTGCTCCTTTACACTCACAGTATTTTTTACCTACTGAAGGACATCATAGTTGCTTCCAAGTTTTTGGCAATTATTAATACAGCTGCTGTAAACACCCACATGCAGGGTTTTGTGGGGGCGTAAGTTCTCAACTAATTTGGGTAAATACCAAGGAGCAACACTGCTGGATCATATGATAAAAGTATATTTAGCTTTGTAAGAAACTGCCAAACTGCCCTCCAAAGGGGCTGTACCATTTTGCATTTCCACCAGCAACGAATGAGAGTTCTTATACACCCACTTTTTAAAAACCACCTTAACTCAGGTGTACTGTACTTACAGGGAAGTGTATGTATCGTAAAAGGACAACCTGATGAAGACATACAGCATCTCGATGAAGGAACAGGATGTGACCAGCACCTGAAGAGTCCCCTTGGCACAAAAACTTTTTAACCAGTTTTTCATTACTAGAATAATACATATTGTAGAAAGTTTAGATGACATAGGTAATAAATAAAAAGAATATAGACTAATTACCCATAATCCCACCACCAAGATAACCAAAGCTTAACAATTCTGGTATAACTAAATCTGTTTTTACAAAAATTGAATCAACTTGTGCATAATGTTATATTACATCCTATTTTCACTTAACAAGATATAGTGGCCATCTTTACTTGTCCTAAATGCTGTGGTTTTTTTGAATGGTAGGTAGGCTGATGTTCAATCATTTCCTCTACCCAACCCTTGGCCTATTCTGGCACTAACTTGTTTCCTTTCTTTTCAGATCCCTGAGGGATTCAATCCTTCTTCCTCTTATAGAAGCTCACCAAGTGCAACCTGTAGAGGGCAGCAAACCAGCTTCTTTCCCAGCACGTCTCTGAACTGCCTGGTGTTCAGTCGGGCTGATGAGAACTGCCCTTGACGAAAGACTTTTTCAGAGAAGCGGCTTCTCTTAATAGGAAAACTGCTTTCGCCTCCTTTTATCTCACCAGACAGAAGAAATGGCCTGGGGAATATGTAGGCCAGAAGAATCTCAGGAGTGCTAACCTGGGGATCTCACTAATGTGGGGAGGTGAAAGAAGGAAATGACTTTAATTTATAATTCCAAATGGTTGTATGTCTTTAACTGAACCATTTTAATATATTTTTTTGGAAAGATGAGCAACAGTATTAATTTTTTATTAACCAAAGAATAAAATAATTATTGTTTAATAGCACACCAGGTATATGGGGTCTATATTTATATTATTTTTTTCATCAGGTAAGAGAATAGGACTTTATGACATGGTTTTCTAAGGACTTCTGCTTGATTTCAGCTGCTAGAATGAGACACCTGCCTTGAACCTGGTCTGTAGAGAGGAAACTGAGTTCCCAAGCGAGCTCCTAAATGGATTTGTTTCTGCTGAAGAAGCAGCAAGACCTGTTTGATTACTGCCTTAGCCAGAAAGAATCATTGTACCAGGCTAAAGCTTTCTGCACAATCTCATCAAAAGTGAAGTGGATCAAAGAATCACAGACTATTCTGGCCTGCCTTTTGTCCAAAATTAGGGCAAGCAATACATGTTCATCCTGCACCTACCTAGGAAGCAAATTTCAGTTAACTGGAATAATCCAAGAACTTGAAAACACAGAGTTCTTTTCACCTGCACCACTCTAAGTTTGTTCATGGTCATTAATTAATTCTGAAGAGGCTGAGGGTTGTTGTAAATCTCATCCCAGCTTTTTTTGTAGATGAGGATCCTAAGATGCTTTGAATCAGATTTGCTCAGTTACCAAAAGTCGATACCAATAATTGTATCCAAATCTGGATCTTTTGAATCTTAAACTGTTCTCATCCACAACTCATCAGCAGTTACTGACTATTAAGTTGCTAAGGCTACAAAGACACAACCTCTTGCTCTTGCCCTTAAGTGGCTAATGGAAGATGTGCTATTTTCTCCACCCTTATTCTCTACCAGAAAATGTCTTGGAGTCATGCATGGAATGACTGGGTGAGAGCAAATTTAGTCATCCCTCCTCATTTTATTTTTGAAGAAACTAAGAGCTAAACTTACCTAAGGTCATAGTACATAGTTTCAGAGCCTGGCCTAGAATCCAAGACTTTCCTCCCAGTTTTTTTTCTTTTTAAATAACAGTGCTTCTCACTTGCCTGAAGATTATGGTTAGAAGTAAGTCAACGTAATGTAGAAGTAGAAGCTGGCAGCACACCTGGCCCGGAAACCAGGGATAGTCAAAACATGGTGGGTAGTGGAGACCAGGTTAGGTTGCCAGGGAGGGAAGGCAGGCTTTTTCATCACCTAATGCTGGCCTGATTCATGAAACCATTATCTTGAGGGCCTTAGGAATGTCTGTTATTACTGAGATGTAATTCTTTCCAAAAAATGTGTGTCGAGGGGAACTTGGTATTTCCTGAAGCTGCTGCTTCTCATGTCTCCTTACATCTCTTGCTTTCTCCCAGCATGATGGTTCCTAACCCACTATAAGTGTCCAGTTGGGAATAACAAACATCTACCAGTGGGTGCCATCAGTGTGTCACTGCCCTGGTTACATGGTTTTAATGGCATAAGCCCAGCTTTGGGCATGACTTTTCAGTGGTGTCCTTTCTTGGTTGCTTCCATGGTTCTGCTGAGGTATCACAGTGAGTAGAAGTCACAAAGGCAAACAAGTACATTACACTTAAAACCTCCTTCCCACTAACTCATATTCTTTCATGCTATCATAAACTGAATATCCTTCTCTCACCTCTTTCTTAAATAACAGCATTATTGAGCATATCCTGAGCAATGTGGGAAGTATGTCACAATGTATTAGCTCACTTAATAAAAAGTTAACCAAGAGATGCTTGGGCATGCCTTAAGGGGCAGTCTTTAGGGAATGCCAAACTTTTCTCAAGAGGATCAGAGAGGAAGGCCCAATAGGAAATTCAGCACTCCTAGATAGGGTGACCAACTGTCCCAAGTGGCCTAGTACTGAAGGATTTTCTGGGATGCAGGACTTTCAGGACTAAAACCAGGGTGAGTCAGTCACCCTGCTCCTAGGAACTGCAGAGGTTGCTGCCAGATATAATAGTTAATTCCAAATATATTACCCTTGCTGAGATTCAGGATGGTGCTCTGAGATCAATTTTTTATTTTTTATGTCACAAAATAGGTAAATTCTACCTCATGGAAAAAAAAAAAACTCATCCAAGAAAGAGGAGTGTTGTTTTTTTTCTCTCAATTTGTTGGAAAAGGAAAACAGGATGGAATTGAAAGTCAGGGTATAGACAGACTTGGATTTCCATCCCTGTCTTGCTTTTTACTTGAACAAGTTGTTTAATTTTCCATCTCTTTATAAATGAGGATAATGGATAATAGTAGCTACCTCAGCAGGTTATGAAGATTAAAGAAAATGATGATATATGTGAAGCTCACAGCACAGTGCCTGCCACCCAGTAAACAAGTGCCAGCCATTGTCACATGGTTATGGGAGGAGAGCCAGATGGTGGGAGGGGAAGCCATCACACCCCCTGAACCTTTGTCCGTTACTGAGAACTACTTAAACTAGACTTGCAGATCTTCCTCAGAGCCGTATTTCCTTTTTGTGCACCTCTTTGCCTTTTAAAAAAAACTACAAAAGCCAAGTCTTCATTGATGTAATAAAGCCTTTCTAAAGAAAGAGTATCCTGCTCACCCTTACCAAAATACTATTTATTCTACAAGCACTGTAGGAAGCATTTTACAACACACTGACTCACTTCAACCCTATGACCTGCACACAGTTTTTAGAAAGATGAGAATCCTGAAGCTCGGGACCCTTATGTAACTTGCCCAAGGTCACCTAGGGTGCCCAGGCCAGTAATCAAACCCAGTCTGTCCTGTTCTGTGCTTGGTCCCTCTCCTCTTTAATGCTCCAGAAACCCGGGGCGGGGTGGGGGTGGGGGTGGAGAGCTGGTAGGTGAGCAACTTGTACTTTGGGAGGGAAGAAGGGCAAGGCTCAAGAAACTTCCAGAAGTGACTCCAACTAGGTTCTGAAAGATAAATAGGCGATAAGCAGGAGGGAAAAGGGAGAGCATTCCAAAGGCAGGCACCAACAAACGCAAAAGCATGGCGGTCAGAACTGCAAATTCTTACACCTTTTTTTTACTTTTGAAGTAGGGATGGGGATGCAAGTGGGAACTTGGGGCGCCCCAGTGGCCTTTGGCTGCAAATCCACTCGCCGCTCTCCTAGGCTGCTCCTCCTCCTCCTCGCCCCACTTTGATTCCCTGCACCCGCCTTCCTGGCCCCCGCGGCCACTCCCAGGGATAAAAAGCAAAGAAGGGGTCGCCAACCAGAAACTGTTAGGGGGCTGGAGTAGGAGGGGCCTGTGTGCAGTGAGAGACTCTGAGAGGAACGAACCCCGTGGGGAAGTTGGCCCCCACGTCATGCCCACGTGAGTCTCCCCCTTTTCACATGAGACTCGCCCACTCTGTGCTTCCTGCCGGATTCGTCCCCAGAACGCACCTCTGGAGACGCCACACCCAGCGGTCGTTACCAACTACTGCGCCTGCGCTGGCTCAGCCCCGAAGCGTGAGAAGTTGGGGCCAGACCGTGGGAGGCGCGGAGGTAGGCCGGGGGCTGGGCCGCTGTTCACCAATAGGAGGGAGGAACCGAGAGCCACGTGCCCAAAATATGCCCAATCACATTTCCTGCTCTGAAATCCCTCAGGGCCGGAGGGTTGAATGGGTTGAGAGCGCGGTGTCACGTGATCTGAAAAGGTAAATACGGCCTCGTGGTTGCTCCTCGACTGCCGCCAGCCGTTGCACCACACTGCACCTTCGTTGAACAATTATTTAATTAGCTTGTACAATATGATGAGCACTGTGAAGATATTGCGGATGCTAAGGTAAAATCTCGACTTCAAATTACTCTAATTCCAGTTTTATTTATGAATTTAAATCAGCCCAGCCACTGTAGCGGTGTTTCCGGTATTGCGTTTCCTGAAATAAGCACCCAGCAGATGCTCTATTAATGTTTTCTCTCTCCCCAACCCCAGTAATGACAAAAAAAAGAGGTAGTTTTTTACGACGGGATATTTTTAGAACCCAGATTGAGTACTCGGGTGACTGTTTTTCTCTTGTTTTACAACCCACCCCATTCCCCCAAAATGGGAATTTGCAGCAGTCTCCTAAAATTGTACATTTCTTTCATCCGAACATGGGCTTGAAGTTTCTTTCCATAGAAGAAGGACATTTATGACCTTTACAGTTCGTTGAAGGCTGCGACATAATTTTGAGTCCCTTGCAATCCTACTGTAGCATAGTATGCACAGAATGGCCATTCCATCTAAGCTCGTTTAATCTGAACAAGAGCCCACAGCTTCAGCCAGAGTAGCGTAGTGGTTAAGAGTGTGTGTTCTGTTGGATCCCTGGGTTCAGAGCTCTTCTTTGCTACTTACTAGATGCATAGCATCGGACAAGGACCGTCTCCTACTGAGCCTCAGCTTAGAAAAGTGGGATTTACTAATAGTTTCAAAACCTCATAGGACAGTCCAGATAAGGTAGAGACACAGTCCTGGCACAGAATACATAATCAGTGATTGTTGGTTATTCAGGTCTCATGGTACTCAATTCCTGGAAATATCCCTCTAATTCAACTTCCAAGGCTGGAAGGAATGCTCACAAAGGACTAGAAAGAGACTTAAGTCATGTTCAGTAGATAGAATAAAGCAATCTTAGACAGAATAAAACAATCTCCAAACGTGAGGCCTTTCAACAAAGTGCTTTAATGGAGGGCACAGCATAAGGTGAAGGCCATGAAGCAGGTAGGGATGATTTCTGGAGGTGATACTCAGTTCCGACAGTACTTGGTGTCCAGGTTCTTGTTTTCCTTGTTGTATGGGGCCTTTGAAAAGCAGATAGCAGCTTCGCGATCACAGTTGCAGATGAAGTCCTGACAGGCTTTGTTTTTGCCTGGAAAAGAGCAAGAGGAGATGACTGAGCCAAGGTGGATCTTGGTTTGTATAATTTGGGGACAGGAAGAATTAATTGGAATAATCCAGTGGCCATTCCATTGGTGCAAATTTAGGGTTGACAGATCAAGCAAATAAAAATACTGGAATTTCAGATAAACAGTGAATGCAGTATTTGGCACATAGACTAAAAAATTGTTTGTTGTCTATCTGAAAGTCAGACTTAACTGGGCAACCTCTGTTTTATCTGGCAATCCTAGAAGTGACAGTTACCTTTTGGAAAGTCCTATTTCACTCCCCTAAAGGAGCTGGTAAACATAGGAAGGCAATTATAAATCATATGGAAAACCCTAAAACATGTATTTGAAGACAGCAAAGCAATATACATTTCAACTTAGTGAAGCTTAGTAAGCCAGTTTCTCTAAATTACATATTTCTCTAAAGTACAAGTTACAGAACATCCTTACAATAGAATATTCTACAGACATTTAAAGGAATTAAGTTTGTATATATGTGTAAGTATTTCTAAGGTATTTTATTAAAGCATAAAATAGCTAGTATATGCCAAAAAAATTTGAAGAGCTATATACCTAACTGGTTATTTTGGGTACGATTATAGGCACCTTTCACTTTCCATGACATACATTTCTGTAAAGTTTGAAATTATATTACTTTGACCCTGTTTACTTTTTTAACCAAAAGAAACAACGAAGGCAACATTTAAAATGCATTTCAGAGTATCATAATTCTTCCAAGTGGTAAAGATACCTCAAGACAAATGCTGGGCATAGAAGCCACAGGGCATAAATCTGCAAAGAAGTAAAAAGCTAACCTTTTCAAACAATATTGCTTCTCTCTCACTTACCAACTTTACATTTCCCTGTATGGCCCTAGAAGATGACTGGTTAGCCAGAGACCAGTAAGATTCCTCAAGGGAGGAACAACGTAAGACAGGCACAGTCGCAGGGGGGCCATCAGGAGAGAAATTGGGGATCAACAGAGGGGAGGCTTAGAACCTCACCCCCCTGTTTTGAGAGAAATCTGCATCTGTGGATGTTTTGTTGCCCTTGTCTAGCTTGGATTAATACTTAGTCTATAGGCACAGACCTGATCATCTACATATGCCCTCTTACAGCACTAAATTATGTTTTCTACCTTTATCTTGCATTTACCTACCACTTCAGCATTTTATTTAAAAAAAAAATAATAATAATAATAATAAGGGGGAAATGTGGGATTCACATATAAATCAAGTATAAAAATCAAACAAATAATATCTGACTTGATTGTTTATAGTTCATGATGCGTGATCAAAACCGAAAGTTTCTGTGATATGACTGCCCTTGCACTGTTCACCATGTAATAACTTACTCACTACGTAAGAACTTGTTCACCATGTAAGAACTTGTTCGTTATGCTTCAGAAGATTGGAGACTGTTGAGAACTAGGCTGGAGGTGGATTAATGATTGTGCATTGAGTCCCCTATACAGAATTTTATTGTTGTTAACAACCATTTGATCAATAAATATGAGAGATGCCCTCTCAAAAAAAAAATAAATAAAATGCATTTCAACTTTATTATCCATAATTTAATTATGTCTCTGCTTACTTTCAATAATCTTATTAAATAAGTGTTCTTTCCTCTTTGAGCCTTTCTTTTAAGAATCACAAATGTTTTCCTTGCTCAGCCATTAAAGCACAAATTAGCTCTTAGATAATAAAGTATATACAATAAGATAATTATTTAGCAAGTTATTGTTACTAAGAATGCCCTCTGATGTAGGCTTCTTTCCCTGCTTTGAAGGCAGCTGCATTAAAAATAAATTATTTGCAAAAATTTGTGTGTGTTTTTTTGCCTTGTGTGAGCGTCCATAGCTTTCATCAGATTTGTAAAGAAGGCCAGAATCTATAGAAAGGAACTGTTGCTGGCCAAGTGGTAGTGCAAAAATATAGTTTCCATATATTTGGCTTTCTAAAGTGAAGTACAATGGAAATATCTGTTACCAGGGGACTGTGAAGCAAGTTAAGCCATGTTATACAGCAATTACATAACAGTAGCAATGAAGACTCTGAGCCACTAGGAAAAATTGTCAAAACGTAATAAGTGTGAAAAAGCATAATGCAAGATTGTATCTAGACTATGAATTCATCATATACTTACTGAATAACTACTGCCTGCCAGGTACTGGTCTAGATTCGGGGGAGATAGCAGTGAAGAAAACAAATAACAATCCCTGTTCCTACAGATCACACTTTCTATTGGAGAGATAGGAAATGAAGAAATAGCATAAATATATCAGCTGTTGAGAAATTCTGTGGTGAAGATAAAGCAGCAGCAGAAAATAGAGAATGCTAGATAGACAGAAGTACATGTGTGATTTAAAAGAACATGATGAGGCTCAACCGAGAAGTGACAGCTGAAGAAGGGCCTGGAATGAGGGAGTGACCCAAGCAGATGGTGGGAAGTTTCATGCAGGAGGAACACAGGGCTTGGGGTTGGGTGCATGCCTAGTAGATGATGAAAATTATATAAACCTTGTTTCAAGGATAAGGGCGAAAGGGAACATGGAGGGAGGGGTGAACTGTTTATTTTTTAGGATGGTGGGATTTTGGGTAATTTTTTTCATAGCACTTTTGGGTTTGAATTATGTTCCTTCCAATATGTTACAGTTTTGAAAAGTGGGGCCTGTCTGTAAGGTCCACAAAGTGGAGGGCAATGAAAATCCAGAATGCTGGCCTAGCATGACAATACCCTTCACCTCTCTGAATTGTCTGCTTTTCAGGACCACATTTGTGGAGGGACATAACTTAGCACTCCCCATGAGCACTTCACTTAGTGGTTAAGACCAGATCCTTTGAAATCAGAAGAAACTGAGTTCAAATACCAGCCCTACCACTTACAAGCTGTTTGATTTGGGGCGAGTGACTATTTTTGAGCCTCCACCTGTAAAGTGGGGCTAATAAAACCTCTCATATAGTCGCCTAGCCTTGTACCTGGCATGTACTAAGTACCTAATAAATGCTAGTTCTAAGTTTTTTAAAAATGAAATAATGAAGCAGTATAGCATGGCAGTTAAGAGAAGTGGCTTTGGAGTCATACAGACCTGTGAGAGAGCCAAACACCTGTGTGTCCTTGAATAATTGGCTCAGCTTCTGAGCCTTGGTTGCCTTAGCTGTAAAATGGGGGTAATAATAGTACCTATCCCATAGTGTTGTTGCAAGGGTTAAAGGAGATACTGCCTGGCACCAAGAAAATGATCAGTTTAGTATGGTGGCTATCGTTACTATTATTCCATCCCCCCATGCCTGCCCAGGGCCTATAAGCCAACATGGGGTCAACTTACTGTTGCAGGTGATCTCAGAGCCAGAGCATGAATATGAATAGGTTTTGGTGTAGGGGTTGTCTAGGAGGAATGTACAGCTGTCCAGTTTCTTGGCTTGTGAGTAGCACTTATCGTGGGTCTGGCAGCACCTGGAGAGGGGGAGGGACAGAGCTGAGGCAGGAGCAGGGCCAGGGCAGCAGGACAGCTGGGCAACCTGCACCTGCTCTCTCAGAAACAGGTGGGGATGATTTAGCTGACATGCTCTGGGAGATACTGGGTCTTGTAGCTTGAGATGTTTAAGTCCTTTTATCATATTTATTAAAGGCGATATAAAAATGGTTGCAGGAATACAGTACAATCATATATTCTGACGATGCCGTGATAGTTCTAATTATTGCTAGATGGCGGCGATTGAATAGCCGTGGTGTTTTGTGTTGTAATGTTCGGCCACTAGAGGGCAGAAGCACCCACTGCTTCACACCTCCGACCTTCGCTTTCCAGCCCGAATCCGGAGCCCTGGTTTCAGGTTCTCCTTGGAACACATTTCTTTCAAAGACAAATGGTGAAAAGGTGTTAGCCTTAGCAAATGTGCAAATCCCTTCTCGTGAGATCCCCGGCTTGTGCTCACCCTCCACCCCACTCTCCCAGGAGATCCATTACTCACCTGTCCAGTTCATCAACAGGCTGGCCCGACCCACCAAGCCCGCAGTAGCAGCCGTAGTTGTTGTAATCCTTCAGGGGGTCGCTTTCGGGGATCGTGCACTTGATCATGCTGCGGAACTGCCACACTGCCCGCGGGCTGACGCTGCTCTGGGCAGCGCCCACTACAAGAAGACAGCTAGAGTTCAACTTCATCCTCATCAGCTCTGCCAGCGCCCGAGAGCCCCACTCCTGCCAGCTCTCAGACTCTCCGCTGCCCCAGCCTCCCCCGCCTCCCCGAGCTCCTGGCAGCTCCCGTCTGGGGAGAGAGCTGGACAAGGAACCTGGTCAAGTGAGTAGGAATTTTTTAAATGAACACTTTTTAAAAAACGCTGTTTTTATTGAGATAAAATTCACCATTTGACCACTTCAGATGTACAATTCACTGGTTTTATTATATTCACAGAGTTGTGTTGCGACTGTCACCATTAATTCCAGATCATTTTCATCAACCCCCAAAGAATACCCTGTACCCATTATCAATCATTCCCTTTTCCTCCCCTTCCCTCTGGCAAACAGAAATCTGCTTTCTGTTTCTAAGGACTATTCTGAGCACTTCGTGGAAATGCAGTTATACAATATGTGGCTTTTTGTAACTGGCTTCTTTCACTTAGCATCATGTTTTTTAAACTCATCCACTGTTGTATGTATCAGTACCTCATTCCTTTTTATAAGTAAATAATATTCCACCATATGGATAGACCACATTTTGTTTATTCATTCATCACTTGATGGACATTTGGGTTATTTATACTTTTTGGCTCTTATGAATAGTGCCACGTTTAACGTTTGTGTACTAGTTTTTGTGGGAACATGTTTTCAATGGGATCTGCATTATTTATCCAGCAAATATTTACTGGGCATCTATCATGAGCCAGAATCTGTCCTAGGAGCTCGAGATGTATCACTGAACAAATAAAATTTCTGTAACATAATTGAGCTTACAGTCTAGTAGAGGAGAAAGACAATAAACAAGAAACGTAATACATAAGGAAATTGGATATTGTGTTAGAGGGTGGAAAAATTGGACAAGGGAAGGGGAATCAAATTGGAGAGTTGGGTGGGGACTCACAGGGTTGAGGTAGGACAGGAATTTAAGAAATAATAAAGTGACCTGTGTGCCCTCCTACCTTCAGCAGACAACCTCTTTTCTGCCTCATGGTCCACACACCTACTATTCCCTCTGCCTGATACACTTGTCATCTCACTTTCCAAAAGGCTGGAAGATCTCTGTTTAATACCACTTCCTCAAAAAGGCTTTTCCTGGCCACCCAAACTAAGTGGCTCCTTTGCTGTCACTTTTCTTCATATTCTTTGCTTCATAATACCTCTTACAATCTGTATCCACCTACTGATTAGGACTGTAATCATAGGACCTTTCATAGGACGATAAAGTCAAGGACCAGCCTCTGACCTTTCATCCCACAGGGCCTGACATTGGGCCTGACACATAGTAGGTGCTCAAATAAACTTATGATGAGTAAAATACATGAAATAACCAAACAAGTGAATTAAAGAAAGTACCTGGCACATAGTAGGTGCTCAATAAATATCTACTGAATAAGTTTAAAAAGTCTGCCTTTCGATGAGTGTTTGCCTGAACCAAGAACAAGGCATGGCTCAGCAGACTCGAGGAAGCCCTTTCATCTCCTTTGCAGAGCCCCACCGTGTGAGATTTGATGCCCTAAAGAGAAGATGGCATTAAATGACTGTGGCATCCTGCTCAATTGGCCACCAGCATCATCTCTTTGCCCCATGCCTTCCCCTTTCTTTCCTTGATCCGCTGTGCACATTGGAGCTGCTCCATGTCCTTAAGCCCCAGATCAAAGGAAGGGTGGCAGCTGACCATCCTACCCCATGCTCAGCCTCTTTGGTGACCTGTCTACCTTGGCCCATCTCCAGACCCTGTCCTTCTGTATCCCTGTTTTCTCTCTCTGATTCAGCCAGCTGTACTCTTTGCATAGGAACAGACCTGCACAAAGCTGTTGTTCATGTGTGTTCCTTGGACGGGGACCATGGCTCATTCATCTCTGAGTCCCCAGTCTCAGCCCAGAGCCTGGTACCCTGGAGGTATCCATGTTGAGTGAACGAATGGACAATGGATGAATGAGGTGGGATTTGAATTCCAATGTATCTGATTCCATTAATTCATTCAATAAACTGCAAATGAGCGCTATTCCTGCTCTCATGGAGCCCATGCTTCAGGGTGGATGGCAGATGAAAAAGGAAAGGAATCAACTAGATACAAATTGCAGGCAAAGGCAGGTGCTGGGAGATACAGTACAAGGCAATATGGTAGACAGAAGGGAGAGAGGCCTCACCTAGCTTGGGAGGGCAGAGTAAGCCTTTCTGTGAGGGGTCATCTAGGCTCAGACCTGAAGGTTGAAAAGGTGCTAGCCACAGGAAGATTGAGGGAACACCAGTACAGGAGCTGTTAAGGTCCAAGGAGAGCCCTGAATAAAGGCTTCAGGTCTGGCCAGCCCTGTGACCTGTGGCCCCCATTCCAGAGGAGATCTTAGCACACGAACGGGATGGAGCTGGGGAGACTGGCTTACCTGTGAGCAGAGCAGTCAGAATAAGGAGTTTCATTCTGTTTGTCAAGTTGGTGAGCAAGAGAAAGGACTAAAGCCACCTATCACCTCCCTACTTATAGTCCCATGGCCTCAAGATAAGGCTGGAGTGTTTGTTTTGTTCCCAGCCCACTTCGGGTTGGCCTTGAATTTGCCTGCTTCAAGAATAACCTTGACCAATAAATAAGCAAACCTTGCCAGGAAGGGGCCAATGGAAGTAGTATATGTATATGTCATCTGCACGTTTTTTATGTTATTCTTTGTCGATCTCTTAATTTATTATGCATAAATATGTCATTTAATATATATATCAAAAGGAAAATCATAACATAAAGTTACAATTGCTATATATCAGTGGTAAACATACAAGCAAAGCTAAGACTGTTAAAGCAAATCATTCCAAAGTTCATCAATTACACATTTTTTTATATTAAGGTATCATTGATATACAATCTTATGCTCAGGTTTCACATGGTTACTACATTGCCCCCTATTATCAAGTCCCCACCACATACCCAATTACAGTCACTGTCCATGCTATAGAGTCACTACTTGTCTTCTCTGTGCTATACTTCCTTCCCCGTGCCCCACTATATTATGTGCATAATACCCCTTAATCCCCTTATCCCTCCCTTCCCACCCACCCTCCCCAGTCCCTTTCCCTTTGGTAACCACTAGTCCATTCTTGGGTTCTGTGAGTCTGCTGCTATTTTGTTCCTTCAGTTTTTGCTTTGTTGTTATACTTCACAGATGAGTGAAATCACTTGGTACTTACCTTTCTCCACCTGGCTTATTTCACTGAGCATAATACCCTCTAGCTCCATCCATGTTGTTGTAAATGGTAGGATTTGTTTTCTTCTTATGGCTGAACAATATTCCATTGTGTATATGTACCACATCTTCTTTATCCATTCATCTACTGATGGATACTTAGGTTGCTTCCATTTCTTGGCTATTGTCAATAGTGCTGCAATAAACATAGGGGTGCATATATCTTTTTGAATCTGTGATCCTGTTTTCTTAGGGTAAATTCCTAGGAATGGAATTCCTGGGTCAAATGGTATTTCTATTTTTACTTTTTTGAGGAACCTCCATACTGCTTTCCACAGTGGTTAACTAATTTACATTCCCACCAGCAGTGTAGGAGGGTTCCCCTTTTTCCACATCCTTGCCAGCATTTGTTGTTGCTTGTCTTTTGGATGTTGGCCATCCTAACTGGTATGAGGTGATATCTCATGTGGTATTAATTTGCATTTCTCTGATGATTAACAATGTGGAGCATCTTTTCATGTGCCTGTTGGCCATCTGAAATTCTTCATTGGAGAAGTGTCTGTTCAGCTCCTCTGCCCATTTTTTCATCGGGTTATTTGCTTTTTGGGTGTTGAGGTATGTGAGCTCTTTATATATTTTGGATGTCAACCCTTTATCAAATCTGTCATTTATGAATATATTCTCCCATACTGTAGGATGCCTTTTTGTTGTACTGATGGGGTCCTTTGCTGTACAAAAGGTTTTTTAGCATGATGTGGTCTCATGTGTTCATTTTTGCTTTTGTTTCCCTTGCCCAGGGAGATATGCTCATGAAAAAGTTGCTCATGTTTATATTCAAGAGAGTTTTGCCTATGTTTTCTTCTAAGAGTTTTATGGTTTCATGACTTACATTCATGTCTTAGATCTATTTTGAGTTTACTTTTCTGTATGGAGTTAGACAGTAACCAGTTCCAAAACCAGTTGTTGAAGAGGCTGTCATTTCCTCATTGTATATCCATGGCTCCTTTATCATATATTAATTGGCCATATATGTGTGGGCTTATATCTTGACCCTCTATTCTATTCCATTCATCTATGGCTCTGTTCTTGTGCCAGCACCAAATTATCTTGATTATTGTGGCTTTGTAGTAGAGCTTGAAGTCGGGGAGCAAAATCCCCCCTGCTTTATTCTTCCTTCTCAGGATTGCTTTGGCTATTTGGGGTCTTTTGTGGTTCCATATGAATTTTAGAATGATTTTCTCTAGTTCATTGAAGAATGTGGTGGGTATTTTGATAGGAATTGCATCGAATCTGTAGATTGCTTTAGGATCATCTGCACTTTTTAATGGAAGGGATTATTTCTGGAGTTGGCACCTCTTGGAATCTTGACCCTCACCCCTACCCCTTTGCACTCAGCCAAGCTTCATAATTGATGGGGGAGGTGTGGCAAAGCCATCAGTTCCACTGAACAATTGGGAGGAGGGGGACAGGAGGGAAGGGACTGCTGCCTCCATGTCTTTTCATGCACCTGGGTCTGAGCTGAGGGTCTCATTGAATAGTCCTATCAATCTTGCCCTTTGCAGATGGGGAAACAAGTTCAGAGAGATGGAGTAACTTGCTTGAGGTCACACAGCTAGTAAATGGCAGAGCAGGGGCTCAACCTTATGATTTTAAGGCACATGTTTTATTTTTTTCCCACACCCATACCACTCCCCTCCCCCACTCCCCAGTGTGGATTTGTAAGAAAACCCTGGGCTTTGAAGTTCCAAAGGCTTGAATCTGACTTGTAGAATAAACGAGGTTTTAGAACTGTCATGTCAAATGTCTATCTGACATTTTTAAGTGAAGTTCACATAGCATAAAGTCATCTATTTTAAAGAAAAATTCAGTGGCATTTAGTGCATTCACAGTGTTGTGCAACCATCATCTTTAGTTCCAGAGCATTTTCATCCTCCCCAGAGGAAACCATGTGCCCGTCAGAATCACTCCCCTCAGCCCCTGGCTAACCACTTATCTGCTCTCTGTCTCTACAGATTTACATATTCTGGATATTTCACCTAATATGTAATTTGATTTTTTTTATCATTTATAACTGATTTACTGAGTGTTCTCCTGTTGAGTTCTCATGATCTCTACAACACCTGTGAGTTAGGGAGGCCCTGTTGTTTTATTTTTCTATTCATTTATTTATTTTTCTCAAGCAGAGAGTTCCCACATACCCTCTTGCCTCCCCCATCCTATTGCCTATTATTAATATCTTACATTGGTATGGTACATTTGTTAAGATTAATGAACCACTATTGATATATTATTATTATCAAAAATAATATTAATAAACTCAAGTTCATGGCTTATTCAGGTTTACTTAGTTTTTACCAAACGTCATCCAATCCAAAATAGCACATTATATTAAGTTGTCATGACCCCTTAGGCCTTCCTTGACTGTGGCGGTTTCTCAGATACCTTGTTGAACACCTTGGCAGTTCTGAGGACTACTGGTCAGGTATTGCTAGGATGGCCCTCTATTGGAATGTGTCTAATGTTTTTCTCATTATTAGTCTGGGGGTGGGTTATGGGTCATGGGGAGGAACATCACAGAGGTCAAGTGGCATTTTTTTATGACATGGTCATGTTATGCTTAATCATCTCGTGTCCTGGGATGCATTTCGGCCCCTTCCCAGATGGGAACACTGAGGCGCATCCTGGAGCGGAGCGGGAAATGGCCACGCCCAGACTTGAACCACACCGCTTCTTCCCACTGAGCCATTTCCCTCCTCCCTGGGTGAGGTTGTGTGTATCAGCGCAGAATCGATCGGCCTGAATCTGACTCTGTGGCCTCTGCTCAGCCACTCCAGGACTCCAGCTCTTTCTGTTCTGTTCCCTTGACCAGGCACTGGGGCCAAGGAAGAGACCCATCTGGAAGGGCTTCCCTGTTTCAACCCAAGTCCAGAAGCCCCAGGAAAGGTCCTACAACTACTGAGAAAACACTGAAGCAGCATTTGGTAAGCAGACAGGGAAACTGAGGCCCAGAAAGGGGAAGTGGTTTATTTGCTTGGGCCTGGCTCTGAACCCATTTGACCCAAGTTTGTTTCATGCACCTGTCTCTTCATATTTGCCCGAGGCTTGTACCTTGCTCCAGTATGGTGGCCATTAGCCACGTGTGACTATTTAAATTCATTACAATTAAATAATGTTAAAAATCAGCTTCTCAGTCCCACTTGCTGCATTTCAAGTGTTCAATAGCTACATGCAGCTGGGAGCTGCTGTGCTGGAAGGTGTAGATATAGAATGTTTCCATCATCACAGAAAGTTCTATTGGACAGTGCTGCTGAGGTTGTCACAGAGTCTGTCTCAGCGCCAGCCAGGAGGCAGGTGGAGCTGGGAGAACTCTGGAGGGAGAGGAGGGTTCGCTGAGGACCCTACAGCAGCCTGATGAATGGCTCTGCCACTTCAGCACTCAGAATGAGTGAAGGCTGCCCAAGGAAAGGGCAAAATGCTAAATCCCTCTTATATGGGTTCTTCAGAATCAGATCAGAAGAGAGGACTAGGCGCTGCTCCTGTTGGGAGTGGTCTGAGATGTAGCTGGTGCTACAGAATCCTCTAAGGCTAATAATATTAACTACCATTACTGAGTGCTGACTCTATTCCAGGTCGCATGCTAAGAACCTAGCACAAACCCTGGAGGTGGAGCCAATTACAAACTCCATTTTACAGAGAAGACCACTGAGGCCCAGAGAGGTTAAGGGACTGCCCCAGTGTCACACAGCAGGACCAAGATGTGAGTTGGAGTCAGTGCTTATGATATTACAGTATCACCTCATGGCAGGGAATCGTAGTCATGGGTGGGAGTGCCGAAAGCTCCCAGAAGGAGACTTAGCCCTGTTTACTTCCCTCCTCTTCCCTCTCCCAGCCAGCTGGAGGCCTTCCACAAGGCAGGCTGGATAAATTCCCATGTGCATTTTGTGCAGGGGCCTAGGCAAAGCACCTGGTGGGGCAGGGGTCGAACCCCTTCTAGAACCCTCTCCTCCTGGCAGGAGATGTGCTAACTGTGACAATCCAAATCTCCCCTGGGAATACAGAGCTGGCAGATGAATAGACCCAGCAGGCACTGGGTAGTCCATCAAGTCCCTATACTTTGTACTGCTGCCCAGGTTCATGCACAGGTGTGCACAGCACAGCTTCTCCCACCCAGCCTGGCTGGAAAACACTCTCCAGTGGAAAAAACATGTAAGGATAGCTTGTTGGCTTCTTCAGGTGACGGCATACCCACACTCCAGCAAGGTCACACCTGCCAGGGCTCCTGCTTCCAGGAAATGTTAAAAGCAGCCACCAGCTACCATTTATGGAGTGCTTCTGTATGTCTGGCCCTGAGCTACAGGCTCTATGTGTATTGTTTTTCAGCCTAACAATAATCTTCTGACTTCAAAACATATTACATTTTTTTCTAGGAGTTATTGTCATCCTCTGCCCCTTTTTACAGATGATGAAACAGGATCAGAGAGCTTAAGTAACTTGCTCAAAGTCACACAGCCATAAAGTAGTGGAGATAGGATTTGAACCTGTGTGCACCTACCTCTTGGCCCAGGGCTCTCTTCAGTAATAATAATAATAATAACAACAGTAATAAGAACAGCATCAGTAGCCTCCCTGGACTGCTGGGCCAGGAATGACACTAAGAGCTTTACACAGGCTGGCCAATGATAGGGTGCTATGACAGATGGGCAAATTGAGGCAGTATACCAACGTCTCAAAACCTTTTCCCACACCCAAAGCCATCATCCTCAGCATCTGGGTTTCATGAGACTCTCCTATTGGTTCTCATAGCATCCATTCTCGGCCTCCCTCATCCATCCTGAGAAGCAGTTCTTTATATATTCTGCATATTAACTTCTTATCAGATGATTTACAAATTTTTTCTTCCATTCGGTAGGGTGCTTTTCACTTTGTGTTCCTTGTTGCACAAAAGTTTTTAGGTCCAATGTGTCCCATTTGTCTATTTTTGCTTTTGTTGCTTGTGCTTTTGGCTTGGTACCCAAGAAATCATTACCAACCCTGATGCCATGAAGCTTTCCCCATTTTCTTCAGGAGTTTCAGGTCTTTAATCCACTTTGAGCTAATTTTTGTAGATGGTGTAAGAGAAGGGTCCAGCTTCATTTTTTGTAGGTGGATATCCAGTTTTCCCAGCATCATTATTAATTTTTTTTAATTGAGGTACATGCAATAAAGTGCACAAACCTTAGTGTACAGTTCAATGAAGTTTGACATGTGTATACACTCATGTAACCATCATCCAGATGAAGATACCAAACATTCTAATTTTTTCTCCTTAACCTATGCACCCATCCTCCTCTGCCCCCTCCCCTTTGGCAACCACCAGTTTGTTCTGTGTCTGTGGGTTGATTTCTGTTTTCTTTGTTCATTTGTTCTGTTTTTTAGATTCCACATGTAAGTGAAATTGTATGGTATTTGTCTTCTCTGTCTGAATTATATCACTTAGCATAGTACCTTCTAGGTCCATCCATGTTGTCCCAAATGGCAAAATTTTCATTCAATGGTGGAGTAATATCACATTGTAGATGTGTATCACATCTTTATCCATTCATCTATTAACGGACATTTAGGTTGCTTCCATATTTGGGCTCTTGTAAATAATGCTGCAATAAATACAGGAGTGCATATATCTTTTCAAATTAGTGAATTTTGTTTTCTTTGGGTGAATTCTCAAAAGTGGAATTACTGGGTCATATGGTATTTCTATTTTTAATTTTTTTGAAAAACCTCCATACTGCTTTCCGTAGTGGCAGCACCAATTTACATTCCCACCAACAATGCACGAGGGTTCCCTTTTCTCCACAATCCTTGCCAACACTTGGTTGGTATTTCTCATCTTGTTGAAATTAGCCATTCTGACTGGTGTGAGGTAATATATCTTGTGGTTTTTATTTGAGTTTTAAGGGACCATTTATTGAACATATATGAGCACCACAAGCTGTTGGGCCCACTCAGATGGGAGCAGCCACTGCTGAGCTCTGATCATGCATTTCCAGGTGTCGGGCTGCCCTCTGCACAGCAGCTACTTACTTATGTTGTGCCTTGCCTGGTGTTGAGGCCTCTGTTCACCTTCCCGTTCAATTCTCAACCACATGAATGACTTCTAGCATTCTTTTTAAATTTATTGAGGTGAAATTCTCCTAAAATAAAATTAACCTTCTAAAGGCGAACTATCCAGGGGCATTTAGGACTTTCACGATGTTCTGTAACCACTGCCTGTTGTTCCAAAACATTTTTATCACCCCAAAGGAAATTCCTTAACCACTAAACCATTAGTTCTGTTCCCCCTCCTTCCAGACCCTTCCGGTTTTCTATCTTTGGAATCTTAAGACACGTGGCCTTTTCTGTACCATCCCCTTTCACCAGTGAGAAGACTGAGGCTCAGGGGTTGGGGAAGCTGTTCAATGTCCGTCAGCTCGGAAGGGGAGGGGCCAGGTGTTGGAACACACACATCTAACCATTGACCTATACCTGCCCTGAGCTGAGCTGGTTTCTCCACCTTACTTTCTTAGGATTCTTTTTGGGTCAAAGGCAAACCAAAAATGTACCATTTTTAAGTGTAGCACTCAGTGGCATTAATTATATTCACCATGTTGTGCAACCATCACCAGGATCTATTTCCAAAACTTTTTCATTATCCCAGACAGAAACTCTGTAACCATTAAGGAATAACTCCCCATTTCTTCCTCCCCAGCCCCTGGGAGCGTCTGATCTACATTCTGTCCCAATGAATTTGACTATCTGAGGTCCCTCATATAAGCAGAACCATACACACATTTGCCCACTTGCATCTGGCTTCTTCCATTCATCGTAACGTCTTCAAGGCTCACCCATATTGCAGCATGGGTCAGCACTTCCTTTTTATGGCTGAATAATATTCCACTGTATGGATATATGTGTATCCACTCATCTGTTGTTGATCACTTGGATTGCTTCCCCATTTTAGCTGTTGTGAGTAATGCTACTATTAACATTGCTGTACAAGTATCTGTTTTTGACTCCCGGCTTTCAATTCCTTTTGGTATATACCTAGGAGGGAAATTCTGAGTCCTATAGTAATTCAATGTTTAATTTTTTGAGGAACCACCCAAGCGTTTTCCACAATAGCTGCACCATTTTACATCCCACCAGCAATGCAGAGGGGTTCCATTTTCTCCCATTTGTAATTTCCCATGGTTTTTGTTTGTTTTTATAATGGCCATGCTAATAGGTGTGAAGTGGTATCCCATTACCAGTGCCAAGCTTTGAGGCTGGTCAAGAAGTTGGAGATGGAAGCCGATCAAGTGAAGACTATTCTGGAGGAAGAGAGAAGGGAAGGGAAAACGGTACCATTGAGGTACGGAGATCTGAATGCACAGGTGGAGACACAAGACACAAGCCCGGCACCATTTTCAAATAATTTATTAGGAATTTAAAACTGAAAATAAAACCTGGAAAAAGAAGTTACAGATGTGGAGAGAAGAGACACCAGAGGGTGGTAACTTGCCGGCTTCGAAACACCGTGTAACATCTTTTAAAAAAATTCCCCAAACAAATCAGAAAACAGAATTCCAGGGCCCTGAGCCATGGTTGGGTCCCCTGGGGTGGGAGTGGGAGTCACAGGAAGGGGAGGAGAGGGAAGCTAAGTCTCTCCTGACTCAGCTCAAACGTGTAAAAAATTAAAAATAAAACCCAATAAAATGCAGCTTCTCTTTTATTAGGAAACATCAAAAAAAAAAAAAACACCACGAACAGCCGCGTATCTCAGTAACAAAGATTATTGCTTTGTGTTCTCAGGGCTAATAGGTTAAGCACCTCAGACAATTAACTCTCCAAAGGGGGTTTTAAGGGGTGGGGGACTGTGATGCAGAAGGGAGCTTAGGTCCCCAGCCTCAGATCTGGGGGAGAAGGGGAAGGAAACAGGATGACAGCAGGTGGGCCTCAGCCCTGCCACGCCAGCCAGGTCACTCAGTTCATGAAGTCAGACCCTTTGAAGGGGACTTGGGGGTAGGGAGCTGCCAAGGGGCTTTGGCCATGGGACCAACCCGGTGGGAAACTTCAGTGAGAGAATGTGGGGTTCCCTGAGAAGCCCTTTGCTTTCCCCTGGGGTCCGCCCCTTCCCAAAGTGCCCCCTGATGCCCACTCATGGCAGGGCTCAGAGCAGAAAACATGAAGGCCCAGCCTAGGCCGGGGGCTGGGGGAGACCTTTAGAGAGTTAATTTCTTTCCAGCAGTGGCTCTGGGCGAGCCCTGCTCTTTGCCTCCCCCCTTGCCCCCACAGTGGGTTTTTGGGGTGAGCAGGCCCAAGGCCTGAGAGCGGGCCTGCCTCAGCCACAGTTGAGGCCTGCAAGCTTACAGTAACGGTGTCTGAGGAGGAGACAGAAATGGGGGAGTGGGGGAGACCTTTGCCAGGTGGGGTCAGGCAATGCCCTCACCCCCAAGGGGTCTGAGAGAGAGGTGGGGGCTTCGCCTCACAGTATTTACATATGATACAGGACAGGATGGTCCAGGGGCTTGGCCTGGCCCTACTCAGCCCTGTCCTCCTCTCCAGGGCTGGAGGGAGGTGGCCAGGGGTCCACACCCACATAGACATTTTGTTCTCAGCTGGTGGGGGGCACCTGGCCCCTTGCCCCCTGCGGCCTGGGACTTCACATTCACAAACCTAGAAATAGTTTAAAAAACAGTTCTTTAAAAAAAACAAAAAAACGGAAGAGGAAAGGAAAAATCAAAATAAAAAACAAGGGTTGGGGCTGCGTCCTGTGGCAGGCGCCCTCCGCCCTCACTCTAGCTATGCACAAATACAAAAGCCTTCTTCGGGTCGGGGTCCTATGGGGGCGCGACAGGGAGGTAGGGGCACAGACCCAAGAGGGGAGGTAGGGTGGGCAACCGGCTAATCCAAAATAAATAAAAGCGGGCAGGAGAGGGCAGGTGAGGGGCGAAGGGTGGAAGTGTGGGAGGTTAGTAGGGGAGCCGGACGTTGTCCAGAGGCAGCAGGGCAGGCGCTGGGCCCGGGGGGGGGGGGCCTGCAGAAGCGGTTCGAGTTGCTGCAGGAGAGGAGACGACGGCTGCGGCTGAGGTGTCCGTCCCCTCACTGGCTCACTCCTGGTCCTCAGTCGGCCACAGGCTGGGGTGCTGGAACACAGCAGGAGGCTCTGGGGGCCCTGGTGTCCTGCCCTTGCCCCGTCTCTTGGGGGCCCCCACAGCACGCGATGGCAATGCCCTCACATAAGGCCCCTTCCCTAATGCCTTCCTGGAAGGGCTTTGTTCCCACACTTGCTGGATTTGGAATGGCTGGATTTATTCAAGTGTCCGTTCCTCAGAGGTGTCTTCTGTGACTCCCTAATCCAAAGTAGCCCCCTCCCACACAATTTGGAATTATCTCATTTTTCACTTCATTATTGTCTGTGGAATGAGAGAGGGCCCTTGTCCCTCTTACATAGCTGACCCCTGAACAATAGGGAGTGGGTGGGCTAGGGGCCTTGACACCCACCTCCATGCAATGGAAAACCCCAGTGTAACTTTTGACTGCCCCAAACTTAACTATTAATAGCCTACCACTGATTGGAAGCCTTACTGATAACATAGTCAATTAACACATATTTTGTACGTGTATTTTCAACTGTATTCTTACAATAAAGTAAGCAAGAGAGAAGAAAATATTAAGCAAATATAAGGAAAAGGAAATACATTTTCCAGTACTGCACTGTATTTATTGAACAAAATCTGCTTATAAGTGGACCTGCACAGTTCAAACCCGGGTTGTTCGGGGGTCAACTCTACATCCCTCTTTCCTGGAAAAGTACTCAATAAATAGCTGTTTGAATGAATGAATGAATGAACAAAATGCCATGGGGTCACACAGTACCCACCATCATGACTGTGTAGAGTTATCTATCTCTTGCTCTCTGTATATGTATGTATGTTGATAATACCCTGTTTTAACTGCTGTGTAATATTCCACTGCATGCATGTACTCTAATTTACTTAATCACTTTCCTGTGAATGGTCATTTCAGTTATTTGAAACTTTTAAAATAAATGCCTGGAAGTGGAATCATTGGGCCAAGGGCACAAATGTTTAAAATCTGATAAACACTGTCAGTGTGTCCTTTGGAAACTCTGAGTCAATTTACACGCTGTTTCCCCTAAACCTTTATCAATGCTGGACGTTAACAATCTGAAAAAGTCTTTGCCTGACAGGTGACATGTGCTGCCTCATTGTTTCCATTGACGTATTTTATGTGGCAGGTTGCACAGCTTTTCATTTTCGTTGACCACTGCTGGTATGAAGGTCTGTCCCCACCGTGACTCCCAGGACTGTGAGCTCTGTGTTTGCAGGGATGGCGTCTATGTCCCAGACTGGGCAACCCAGAACCAGCCTCCCTAGTGCCACCTCTACCCAAAGCACCAGCCCACCTCCTCACCTCCTGCCACCTGTATCCTGCTTCAGTGGTACCCATTGGTGAAAGCTGTGGCAATCAAGGGGCCCTGGAAGAAAAGAATTTGACTCCTAGATTCCTGAGGGAACCCAAGAAAGCCAGGGGCCCTTCCCTCTACCTCAGGGAATCTGGGGGGGCACACACGCTTCTTCAGGCCTGCCCATATCACCCCCACTGCAGACCCATTGAAAGATTCCCCAGGATAGGACCTGGAGAACCACACATAACCCTTACCTTGGTTAAATCAGGGCACCCCTGAGCCAGAATCTAGCCTCCATGTGGGCAGAAATGGTGAGTCTTGTTTGTATAATACCCCCAGAGCCCATCTAATGCCTGGCATACAGAGGGTGATCATTAAATGCCCACTGAATGAATGATAATCCCCACTTGGCGACACTCTTTCTCCATCCATCATGCCTCAGCTTCCTTCTGCCCCTGAAGACAGACCAGGCCTCTCCCTCCTCCAACTTCAGGGTCCTCCAGGACCAGGCACTCACCCCAAGGCTGTGGCCGAAGCCGGTGCTGGGGGCGGGGCTGGCAGCACTGATGTAACTGCTGACCCCCGAGTCCTGGTTGGCTGCCCCATAGAGCTCAGCCATGGGGCCGGGGCTGGTGGTCCCCAGGAAGCCCCCTGTGCGGCTGGGAGTTGAACCTGGAGGGGGAGCCATCGTCCAGGGGTGAGAGCCTGGCAACCCAGAAAGAAGACAGTGATAGCCCCGGCGCCCACTGCTGCCCCACGGCACCCCCTCAAACCTGTTCCACCCACCCTGACCTCGACCCTTCCTCTCCTTCACCCCCACTTCCCAGAAGGGCCTTTGAGTCCACCTCCTGGAGACCTTGCCGAGTCCACGCCCACCCAGCCCTAGTCCAGGCCCCCATCATCTCGTCTGACCACTCAGCCACCTGATCTCTAGGTCTCCATTCTTGAGCCCTTTCAAATCTTTCCCTCGCTGCAGCTGAGTGCATCTTCTACAATAGACGCCACTCCGCTGCTTAACATGTCATGAAGGACCTTGTTCCTCCTGCCTCCTTCCCTGCACTCCCCACTCCCGCACTCTACCCAAGCTAACTGGCCTCCAAGCCTTTGCATATGCTATTCCTTCTGCTGGGAACACTTTTCCTCTTCTTCGCTTTTAAGTTGGAAGTTAAAAGGCCCTTCCTCCGGGAAGACTTCCCAAGAGGCCCTGGCTGAGAGCTCCTCTGGTATCTGGCTTCCCCTGGTGGAGCAGTATGAGCCTTCAGAATTATTGCCATTTCAGTACACAATGACCCCCACCAGCCTGTTAGGCCTGGAGGGCAGAGACCACATCAGTCTCCTCTGTGGCCTGCTTGCAGGTGCTCAATGAGTACTTGTTGAGTGAGTGAAAAAATAAAAGGGGTGAGAAATAAATGGACAGGGGTGGCAGTGGCTACCTCGCCTCCCCTCTGGGCTTCTCCACCCCCTGCACCCCTTCCCTGCTGCCTGCACCCTGAAAGGCCTCACCGGTCCCTCGAACCACAGCTGCTGCAGCCGCCGCCGCCGCCATTGGTCCATAAGCAGTGAGAGGAATGGCTGAAAGGAAAGCACGGCACTTCAGCAGGGCCATCAGGGGACAGAGGCGGATGAAGGAGGCCCCTCGGGCAGAGCCTCTCCAGCCTTACCCACCTCAAGGGGCTCAGTGCAGCCCCAGGGCCAAGGCACAGAGGGCTCTCTGGGGCTGCCATCCATGCCCTGACCCACCAGATGGATGGAGAAAGGCAGGAGAAAGGAGGCTTTCCTAGTGATTGGCTCAGCCTCTGTTGTCCCCTTAACTCAAGAGACACACTTGAACAACCCAAACTCAGAGGATGGGAGCGGGGTGCCCCACCTTGAGCTGCTCTGAGCACTGCCCCCTTCTCCCAAGAGTGCCCTCGGCTGAACAGGGGCCCAGAGGTATTCCGGAATTTACGTCCCTCATCCCAACCCAGGCCCAGTGCAGCCAGAGACTGGCTGACACCGGATACAGAAAGCCAGGCCTGTTGCCTCAAGGTGGGATGATCTGGGGTGCAGTGCATGCCCCCGAGTCCCTGTGGGATCAGGCTGGAGGCCCCAGCTGCCTGTTGCTCCCTCTGCTGCCTGTCCTGTTTCCCTCACTTCCCTTCTCCTGAGAGCACGCCCTCCACTGTAGGCCCCCAATTCCCTGCCTCGGGGTCCCCAACTACCACCCGGCCAGAAATGACCTTTCCCTGCCCCCAATTCCCTCGACCCTATCCTCTGATCTGCTGCTCTTCAGGCACAGGGATCCTTCATCCTTGTCTGCATCTGCCTCCAGCCTCACTTCCACAGTGCCTAGCACCCTGCCTTGTACACAGGGGGTGTTTCCTAAGTGTTGCCTGAAGGAGTAGAAGGACCTCTGCTTTAAGAACCTGGGGGCTTGAGCCCGGAGCTCCCTCGGGCTGGAGGATGGTGGGCAGCTCCGCCCCCTGCTTGGTCTCGCCGTTGCAGCCCCTGGGAAGCTACCACTCCGCTAAAGCCAGTGTCTCGTCGGCATCTGCCTTTAGGAACACCAGCCTCTCATCCCAAGATGCGTCCCCCAGGGCTGTTTTGGTAACCCTTATCCTGAAACGGAACCCAACCTGGGGCAAGGGACCCCGAAAAGGCCCCTGAAAATCCTTGGCAAGACCACTGGGCTGGGGGATTAAAGTCTAGGAAAGCGTGGTTCCTGCACCATGGAGGACCTTGCCTAAGAGCTTCATACTGTCGGCTCTTTCTCAATTGGACTTCTCCTCTGAGAAGCCTTCCTTCCTTGACCATCATTGCTAAACCAGCCTCCTTGTCCCCTATCCTAACACCTCAGCACACCTCCCTGTTTTATTTTCATGGTGGAATTTCTCACCTTCTGAAAGCATCGTATTTATTTGTTTACTTGTTTATTGCTGTCTCCTTCCCCTAAGGGGGCAGGGACCCTCCCTCACTCACTGCTATATCCCTACTGCCTGGAACAGCATTTGGCACAATAAATATCTCTTGGATATTATGTGTGTTTCACCCACATCTCCTGAAGGTAAGAGAAAAGTTCAGACCCCAGGATTCCAGGGTAGACTTCCTCCCCTGCCAACATGTTTGCAGAGGGAACATTTCTTCTCTCAGTTCGTTAGGGGCAGAGGCTGGGCTCTTAGGTCTGGTTTTGGTCCATTTAGGCATTTCCATGAAGCAAAGTCAGTGAGCAAGTGCTTATCACAACTGTAACGAATTACTTGTTTGTATAATAAGAATTTGTTTCTCTCTGCAGGCTGGCAAGTTCTACTGAAAGCAGGTCCTGGTTCTGTCTTTGCCTCCGCTCTGCCCCCCAGGGCCTGGCACAGCATCCCACACAGTAGGTCCTCAACACAGAGTTCTCAAAGGAGTAGACAAGACTCCCCTTGTGCATCCCCCACTGCTGCTCAAATCCTCACTCTGCTCAGAAAAAAGCCTCTATCACCTCGCCTCCAGGACTCCCTCCCCTTCTCCAACCCATGTTTTTGCCCCATCTGGAGGGACCCTTGAGCACCCCTTGGAAGGAAGGTCTCATCTAAAGCAGCATCCATGCTCACGTCCTCCACACATGGCCAGGTTTGGGGGGGAGAGTCTGGGGTGAGGGGTGGGGAGAAGCAGGTTGAAGAGAGAAAAAAACCCCTTGCAGCCCACCTGTCTACACAGGCACCGCCCTTCGGAGCTGAGCTGATTGGCCCAAGTGAAAGCTTCAGCTGCAAAAATGGCTCCTGATGGCCAACCCCTTCATCCCACTTGCCCAGAGGTTGCCAGTGGGCAGCCTGAGGACTGGGGTTAGCCCTCTAACATGTTTCGCTTGGCCTGCAGTGGTTTTTAAAAATTTGGAATTTGTTGCCAACATTTGAAAATTTCATCTGAAAGCAAGCGCTGGGTGTCTGGCTTCTCTTGGAAAATGAGACTGAAAGTACTGACCTGCATCCCCTCCTGGCAAGGGTTTGCTGGCAGGAAGTGCAGACATGCTCCCTCCAGTTTGCCCAAGTCCCCACCCAGCCCACTCTGCTCTGAGTCTGAGACCCTTGTTTCTTCACCGCTGGATCCCAGAACCTACATGGTGCCTGACACGTGGAAGGTGCTAAATAAATATTTGCTAAATGGATGAATGAGTGACTTTGCCTCCATCTGCTGGGCTTGGCCCCATGTCCCACCCTTAAGGGCCAGGCCATAGAGCTACACAGACTGGCCAATGCCCAGGCAGTCTGCTATATCCCCACAGCTGGGCGGGCAGGAGAAAAGGGTCCTGCTAGCTTTCCCCGGGAGGGTCCCTGGGTCCTTCTCTTTCTCCCCATGTGGCCTGTGAGGTGTATGAAATCTGAGCGACTGACCTGTAAGCTCGGGGAGGACTGGGGCGTTCGGGAGAGGGGTCCGCTCTACACGGAATTCTAAAATGAAACATAAAACAGCTTAGGAAGATGCAGGGGATGCCCTCTGGGCATGGCCCAGGGAAGACAAATGCACCCACAGGGACACTGGGTTGGGGGATAGGCCATGCATAGGACCCAAGAGCTGGGGATGGGGGAGCAAGATCCCCAGCAGACAAGGGTGGGGAAGGAGACATAGATGCAGAGGACAGACAGAGAGAGGCAGAGTTGCCACCTATACCCTGGGCACAGGGCAATGCTGGAGCTACCATTCCCAGTGTTTCTTAAAGGGCTTGAGATGGCACCAAAACATCTCCCAGAATCCTCCTCGTCCCTATTTCTTGGAGTAAGGAGGAGGCGCAGAGGCAGCGTTAGTAAAAAAACAATGGCCCTCGAGCAGATGGGACTCAGGTTCAAGTCCCAGCTCCCCGACTTCCTAGCCAAGTCATCTTAGTAATTCTTACTTCTCACCTACAAGACGGGGGTACACATCCCTCCCCCGTGAGACTGCTGTCAGGATTAGATAACATAATTACATACAGGATTCCAAGCCTGACAGCCCCAAGGCAAATGATGAAGTGCTCAGGGACCCTCTAAAAAAATAAGACCAAAAAAAAAAAAGCCTTGCAAAAATTTGATACTTGATATTTCAAAGAAAACAACATTGAATAGTTGTCATGGGAAAGTTCAGAACTTTGTTGGGCTTCCTGCCACTTAATTGAAACTCTAGTGTTATTTTTATTTTGAATTACAAATGAGGGTGGTGAGCATCATGGTTTTAAATTGTTTTCACCGTCAGGGTCTCAGAAGGTCTTGTTGGCCTTGAAAGGGCTCAGTGTAGTACTGCTCGTGGTGAGCGTGCACATAAGGACACAACCAAACACTGGCTCCTGGGGAGGCCCCTGCCACAAGCCCGATGCCCTCTTTGGTGGAAGTGGCAACCCCAGAGTCAGGTGGGGAGGAGAGAAGGGCAGGAGGCAGGCAGACATAGGCCTAGGAGAGGACCATGCCATGTAGGGCCACTGGGAGCCCCTGTGCCCAGCTCCTGGGGAGGGGTGAAGAGGGAGGGGTGGATGGGTGGGGAGGCACTCCTTCCTCAGACATGCCCTTCCTTCCAAGCCCCCCGCAGGCAGACCCCACCCAACCATGCACCCCCCAGACACCACCCTGAAGAGTCACACTGCCCAGGAATGGGGGACATGCTGGTAGCAAGGAGACGCCAAGCAGGACTTACCGGGGAACTGGTAGGTGTAGCCAGGGGCCAGGCCTGTATAACTCCGGCTGGCGTAGGTCGTAGCTTGGAAACCAGGGTAACCTGATAGGGTAAGAGGGCTGGTCAGATGCCTCACTGACAGCTCAGACCCTGCTCCTTTCCCTCCCCACCTTGTATCACGAGTAATGGTCCTTTATATTTGCCAAATACCTTCTGCATGCCAAGCACTGTGCTAAGCCTACTGCACACTTTATTCTCCCCTCAAACAAGGATTCTCTCCTCACCAGAATCCTAAGAGGTAGGTACTATTAAGAACTCCATTTTACAAATAAGGAAACTGAGGCTCAGATAAGTGACACTGATTGGCTGAGAAAAAAACAGGCCCTTACCAAGGCCCTTCATCCTCTGGCTCCTGCCTCTCTCCTGTCCTTGCCTACACTGTCTCTTACTCACTCTGCTCTAGCCACATTGGCTTCCCTGCTGCTTCTCAAATTCACCAAGCCCTTTTCCACCTCAGGGCCTTTGCACATGTTATTTCCTCTCTACCCCCAGGTTTTCACACGACTGTGTCCTTCTCATTGTCCAAGTGTCAGCTCAAATGCCACCTCTTCAGAAAGGTCATCATCCCAGGAGAGTCCTCCCTCCCGTCAGTTACAAGATTGATCCCTTCACCTTGGTTTTTCCCATTCATAGCACTAATGATCATCATCTGAACTTATCCCAGAATTTCTTTAAGTGTCAGCTTTGTCTTCTCCATCTTTTATTGCTGCATCTCCAGCACCAGCACAGTGCCTGATACTTAGTATGCATCTAATTAATAATATTTGAAGCTTTGAAAGAAATATCTTATAGTAAGAATGGTATAATTGGGATTCAAATTCAGATCTGACTGGCTCCAAGTCTCTTAACTACCATTCTTACTACTTGTTAGAGGTTTTCTTTTTCTTTCTTCCTTTTTTTTTTCACTTTTTAAATGGGGTGAAACCAGTGAATGAGTCACCTTGTGACAACTGAATGCAATACCTGGCTCTAGCTTGGGTCTTGTTCTGGTAGGCAAAAATGCTATAAAGAACATTATTGGGCCAACTGATAAAATTGGAAAATAGCTGGCAGAATTAAAGTATTGTATCAGTACAAACTTATTAAGTTGATAATCATAATGTGGTTTCATGAGAGAATATCTCTAATCTTAGGAAATACACACTGATGTATTTAAGGGTAAAGAGTCATGATGCATGTAACTTACTCTCAAATTATTCAGAGAAAAGAACTGCAAGTGCGTGCATGTATATGCCCATATGTATGTATACACATACACACACAGCGCAAATGATAAAGCAAATGGGGTACAAAGTTAACAGTAGGTGAATCTAGCAAAGGGTATTAGAATGTTCTTTGTACTACTTTATTTTTGCAACTCTTCTGAAAGTTTGAAATCATTTCCAAATAAAAAGTTAAAAAAAAAAACTTTTAAGAGAAGACAGTGCCCCAACCACTCTATCTGTAATCCCAGTCCTGACCCTCTAGGCCATGCCACGCCCACTCCTTTGAATTCCCAGAGCACCCCACTACCTGGCATGAACACTCCCTTGTGTACACATCTTGTCTCTTTAGGGAGACTGTGAGCTTCCCAGGGGCTCAGCTCAAATTTTCCACCCTCAGTCATGGCCCCAAGCAACTGCTAACTCGTGCTCAACTTCCAAGGCTCATGGCGGCCTTCAGCTCCTCCAGGGACCGGCAGGTGGGTTTAGGTGCCTCCCACTCCAGTCACACACAGCCACCAATCGTTCTGTGGTGTCACTGCCCATTTACTCCTGTCTCCCACCTGACGAGAAATCCCATGAAGGCAGGTCCTGCCTCTCAGAAGCTGATCAATAAACATTAGCTGAATGGACAAGAAAAAGATGCCTTCTTTTTGCCTTCCCAAAGGCCTTTGGGACTTTCTAAATGCTGTTCCCTCTGCCTAAAACACTTTTTCCCTTCCTTTCTCCCCTGCCCCTCAGACACCCCATAATTAGTTCCTACTCAACCCTCAGATTCAGCTTAAGTATAACTTCTTTTCTGGCTTCTCCAAGACTTGGTCAGGTTCCTTATGACCATGCTCCCCTGGCACCCTACACTTCTCCATCCTAAACCTATTTATTTATATTTTTACTTATTTGTTTTCCCTCCCAGATTATAAAGATCCAAGCAAAGTCACTTGTACTTCCTGGCATAGTTCGTGGCATTTATTGTTGCTCAATAACTATTTTTTGGACGGATGGATGAATGGACCAATGAATGGATGGATGGACAGAAGAACCAATTAATAAGCAACTGGATCATTCTTCTGGCCACCACCAGAGGGCAGCACCTCACAACCAAATCACCCCACCTTTGGTAGAACTGCCAGATGTGAGGTCCTTAGTCCCCACTCAGGCCAAATGACTCAGACAGGAGGGCAGACCACAGAGGAGATGCAACACCCACACTGCCTCTGGTAACCCCTGGAGCAGTTCCGGGCAGGAAGAAGCCACAGGTGCGAGCCTAGCACATACCCAGCATGCCTATGCCCAGCATGAAGGCGTCCATTCCATAGGGCATAACTCGAGACCTCCCCCGGGCCGAGCCTGTGGGGGACATCACCTCTTTTGGCTGAGCTTTCTTACATTCCACCTGCAACAAGACGTGATGGTCATTCCCTCCTACAGACTAAAGGCCACCCACCCTCCCTGTTTCCTGGCAGGTCTCTTTATTGTTAATTTCATAGTTATCATTTATGGAGCCATCACTATGTGCTAGATTGTGTAAATGGCTTTGCACGCAATAGTTCATCAAATGCTTACACTAAGAGGTACTACTGCCACTCTCATTTCCCAAATGAGGAAACTGAGGCTCAGAGAAGGTAAGTCACCTGCCCAATGACCAGACTAGCAAGCGGTGGAGTAAGGATTTTAACCCAGGTCTCGGACTCCACCAAGCCATGCTTTTTAACCACCACGGGAATTGCCTTCCTACCCAGATTATCAGGGGGTGGGCAAACTGGCTCTGTTCGTGTGAGGCCGCTCTGTCTGCCTCCAGAACCTCCAAGCATCCCTGGCTGGCTCAGCCTGGTGCCCCATCTCTCTCTGTACACCTCCATCCAATCCTTCTCACCATTTTGTTGTTGATTTCATGGAAGTGGATTTCACACACTTTCTCCACGATGTCCTCGCTCTCGAATGTGACAAACCCGAACCCTATGGGGCAAAGGCAGGGTCAGAACCAAGGCTCATGGCCAAAATCCAGCCTTCAGTCACACCACCACCATCATTCCTCTCTTGCAGGCAAATGTCTGAGAATCAACGAAAGGCCCTGCCCACAGTCTGGGAACCTCTCAGTTACTCTGTTAGCGGAGACACAGTTTGTTGCTAACAAATTACAGATGTAAAAGTAAGACTCAGTGTAAGTGAAGTGACTTGCCCAAGGTCACACCACAAGTTAGAAAGCTGTCGTGAAAACACACTCAATATGCCTTTTCTTTCCCTCATATGCTTTCCAAAGAGAGAAGAACACACACACACACTCACTTAAACTTACACAAAGGTATACATGCCCAAACATGTTTGTACAAAGTCACTCATATGCATGACATGTAGGTACACACACAGGTACATATATACATAGGGACATACATCACACAGTGTCCACGAAAGCCCCCACATGTGCATAGATACCCTACACACCAGTCATTCACAAATATTCAGACACAGACACCTGCACACACACACACACACACACACACACACACACAGCACATAATCCAAACCTAAAACAGGCTAAAACTCCCAAAGCCCTTAAGTAACTGCAGAAACAACTCCTCCTCCTCCCTGGTGTGCCCCAGGGGCTAGAAGGGGATTTCTCAGAAGACAAGGCCCTTGAAAGAAAAACAACCAGGCAGTGCAAACACTGCTGCCCAGCTGCTCACAGGTTCAGGGGCAAGGGGACAGGGGCTGGGAGCTGGGCTCCGCCCATGGGCGGGGCACTGGCAGAAGCAGCTTGTGGAGTCAGCCTGACCCTGGGGCAGCCTGGCCTGAGCTCTGGTTACCAGGGACAAGGTAAGCCCTGGCAGACAGCGGCTGGGTGGGGGTGGAGGGCTCAGTTTAAGTGGGGGGAGGTTGCTCCTCTGCTCCTCTCTGGTGTCTGCAGTTCGGCAGTTTCTAGCACAGGAAACAGTGGGACAAAAGCCTTCTGTAAGGCCAGGCCCTGGAGAGGATGCAGATCCTCAGGGATAGGATGTCAGGAGGCGAGATGAAAGGGCAGCTGTGACCTGCAGCCCCCTGGCTGACCACAGGCCCCCAGCCTGGCCTGGGAAGGGGGAGGGGGCCATACTCACCTCGGTGCCGGTTGGTGGTTTTGTCAAACATTAGCATGGCATCGTCCACCTGAAACAGAGCCTGCCATGGAGCACCCACCAGATACCAGAGGACCCACCACCCAGAGGCAGGAGCTCCCACACTCACTCCCCCCTTGCTCAGTCTGCACTTTATCTTAAACTTGTTCCCTGTGTAGGGCACAGCTTTCCATCTGCAATCCACCGGATGCCCAGCAGTACCAGATTCTCAATGGACCAGCCTGTATATATTAAGCACCAAATATTTGCCTGGCACTTTGCCCCATCACCCTCTCCATATTTCCTGCATGGTAAGAGTCTCATTTTATAGATAAGGAAATGGGCTCAGAGAGGTGAAGTCACCTGCCTAAGGTCACACAGCAAATCCTAGACCCAGCTCAGGAGGAGAAGGCACAGAGTGGGTGCTAGAAGATTTAGGGGAGTAAGATAGAAACACAGCAGCTAAAGCCTTTTCACTTTTTGCAGAGGCCAGGAGGACAGCAGCTGCTCCAGCCAGACTTGACTCTCATCTCCTGGTATAGATCTTTTCCACTAATTGAGGTTTCCTTTTGCTAGAGGCTATAATAAAAGCAAGTAGAGTCCAGTGCCTAGGCTGCTTGCCTCCCACTGCCTGGGGGAGGGGAAAGGGTCTACATCATCCCCTCCCTTGGACCCCGTCTTCTCTTCTTGCTACTCCTTCAAGGCATCCTCTTGGATACTGCACAGCCAAGGGCCTTAGCTTCATCTCCTTCCCTGTGCCTACAACTGGTGCTTCCTCTGCACCCTCTTAATTCTTCAGCCAATGTCAGCTATTTCATGGGGTTAAACTAAGGTCTAATTCATCCTCGGTGGAAATCAAGGGCTGTCTCTGCTACATCCCAACACACACACACACACACACACACACACACACTCCAGCTGCCAACCCACCCCCAAATGATGAGACACCCCAGGGATGAAGGAAAACTTCCAGAGCCCATGGGGCACAGCCTATTCCCCACTCTCCTTCACTCTCTTTCCAGACCATCATCTGACTCAGGGAAGTGGAAAGGCATTAAATAGGGTGGTCCTCCAGCTCTCCTTAGGCACCAAGCTGTACCAGACCTCTGACTTCCCCCTGGGTGAACCAGGACCTCACTGAGGCAGGAGGCGGCTGGGTCCCTGGAGAAGCTGAGGGAAATGACCCTCCCTGTCCAAGGAGCTTCCTGCCCTAGAGTCCTGCAGCAGAATGCTACCCTCACTCCTATCCTATAGACCCATTCTGAGCTCCAATCCCAAATCAGCTAGATTATCCAAACAGGACAGACGCCAGGCTCAGCACATCTTCCCTACCCCCTCGATAAAACAATGGAAAAGAGCAACCAAGAAAGGAGGGCTGTGATCAAAACACAGGCTTTGAGTAGGACAGGCTAGAATTGGGATCCTAGATCCTGCATTTGCTGGTTGGGTAACTCTGGGCAAGTGGCTTTATGTCTCCGTGCCCAGGTCCCTGTCTGTAAAATGGGCATAACAGTCTCTCTCACATAGGGAGTCAAATAAGAGAGCGCTTGTTAACACTTAACTCACAATACCTGGGATACACTAAGTGCTTGATAAGTAACAGCTATTATAACCTTTATTAAGGAGGGGCTTGCCCAGAGTCCCACTGGGGAGAGTAGCAAAGCAAGAGAGAGAACAGCCCAATACCTCTGGCTTTAAAGGTTCCACAAGCCCAGTGCCTGTGTCAGTAATGACCATGGCCATTCTACTGAGCACCTTGACTTGTGCTCCAATAATTTTTGAATGAATGAATGAATGAAAGCCACACCTCCTTCCTAATCCTACCACTTTGAGTTCCTGCCTGACCCACAAACTGATTCAACCCACATCCACAGCCCTCTGGCCTTCCCAACCTTCCAGCTCCACCAACCCTGGCCCCCCATAACCTTCAACCCAGCCTTGGCTGGACAGCCCCCTAGTGGGCTGAGGCCAGGCCAGGGAGCAAGTTAAGTGGCGGAGGATCCCGGGGACCCCCACGGGTGTCCCCTCCTGGGGCCAGCTGAGGGGAGGAGGCTCCCAGCCCAGTGTCCTTAATAGGCTTTGGTCTCCATGGGAACCCCGGGGCAGGGGGGCTCGCGCAGGGGGAGGGGAGGCGGCCGAGGCCTGCTGACCAGTGGGAGCCGCCAAGTTCGGCGGCCGCTAAGCCTGAGTGGCAGCCATGGCGGCTGACCATTGTTCCCCCCTCGGCGGCGGCCCCCGATCCGGGCGGGGGGCCCCCCGCCGCGGGGCCCTTGGCATTCCCGGCTGTCCCCCGCGCTCCCTGGCAGCCTATTCTCCGGCTCCCCCTGGCCTCCCCGGGCCGGTTTCACATGCCAACGCCGATTTAGGCCCGAACAAAAGACGCGGCCGCTGACGGCTTCTCCTGGGGCCCGGTTGTCATGGCAACGCCGGCCCCGGGGGCAGGCGGCCTCCAATCACAGCTGCTGGATCAGATTAGTGCGAGCTCTAATGCTCGGCGCTCAGACACAAAGACACCCCGCCGGAGCCGAGCGGGCCTGCTGCTTCCCAGGAGCGCCCTTCCCTCTGGGGCCCAGGCCACCGACCTGCCCTCCGTCCTGTGCCCAGGTCCCCACGGAGTCGCCCGAGCCTAGGCCTCTGGCCCCCACGCCGCCAGCATCCACCGGCCAGGGGACCTCCCACTGTCTCTCCTGCCACCCTAGAGATGAGGCTGGAAACCCACCCAGGCCTCAGCTCACATCTATCTCATTCCCAAGCCATGGTCTCCCTTGCGCCTTGCCTAACAGGCAACTGAAAAATGCCAATGGGAAGGAAAATAGAGGCCCAGCCTCTAGCCTGTCTCATGGAAGATCGCAGACCTCAGCACTAAGCACAGCAGCCCTGCTTCACCCCACTCAAAACATGACCCCCTCTTTGCAATCTCCCCGTGGGACCTTGACATTCACGTTACTCACCTCTCTGGGGACACCTATTGTCTGATGCCTCCACATCTCCTACTTCTTCATAGACTAAATGGCCCAGAAATTTAGGCTTGATGCACCTCAGAGCCAACAGCCAATCCTCTGGGCCTGATCAGGAATTTGGGGTGCCCTCTTCAGTCTCCCATATAGCTTGGGGATCAGCATCACCCCCACCCCAGCTCTTACCTGTGCAAGCAGGGTGCTGAGTGCAATTGGGAGTCATTTTTATTGCCTCCTTATCATTCTCACCAGGAAAGAGTCAGGGGAGGTATAACCGCCCGTGGCCTGGACAGGTGCAAACTCCCAGGAGGCCAAGGGGTGGCTGGATTGAACTGGCTATGGGAGCACAGCCTCCCTAGGGAGAATGAAGATAAGCCAGAGAAAAACACAGCGGACAGGCAACAACAGCGACAGCTACTGTGTGGCTTCTCTCCCTCGGGATGTGTCCAGAGGCTGAGGCCTGGCCTCAACCACAAAAGAACCCAGCCTCCTTTTCACCTTGTGCAGGAATTGCAGTAACCTGGCTGGACTCTGCTTGCTACCAACCAATTCTACAGGGCTTTCACAGCCCCAGCAAGCACCCCAAGCAAGCACCCCCAGTTTTGACCCACCTTCCCGAACTGCTCAAAATACTGCTTCACGTCCTCTACTGTGGTGTTCACTGATAGCCCCCCTACGAAGATCTTCTTGGTTCGAGTCACCATCTGTTAGGGGGAGGGAATGAAAAAGAGGGCATCTGAGTCCTGTGGCCTACCGCCACCAGCAGGGGCTTGAGCTCTCCTGCCAGGGCGCCAGCTGACAAGCTATCTGTGGCCCCAGCTACTCGGAAGCCCCCCTCCCCAGCTCCCCCTTGGACCTCCACCTCTAGGCCTGTCACAGGCAGCTGTGCACCCCACACTGTGGCTGTGCCTCCCTCCCTTGGGTCTGTGTCTGGAAAATGCCTTCTGAAAGGACCCACAGAGACAATGGAGCAGGTTATGACCCAGACCTAACTCAAAGACCCCCCCTGCACCCCTGGGAAAGGCTAAGGACCATCAGAGGGATCCCTTGAACTCAATGCCGACATTTTCCTCATCAAACTCCTCCCAACCCAACCTCTGGCAGCCCCGTGGCCCCAGTGCTGTTTTAGGAAGAACACATGGTCCTAATTACCCCAGGAGCGCATGGCTAATCCACGGCAATTCCCAGCCCCATCCTAACACTAAAGCACCTTCTGTCACCAAACTGCTTAATGGAATTAACCCAATTCCAACCATGTGCTCCCTGGTGTGGCTTCCTTCGAATACCTGCTCCATAATTGCTTTCAGGCCCTCTGCTGGACCCTTCCAGAGATGCCCCTTTCCTGTTTCCCAAAACTTGTCCCTCTTCCTTCTCTGTGGCAGAAACTGGGAGCCATGGTGGGACCCACTGGCTCAAAATATTAAAGCATGCTAGTTCCTACCCACCATCTTGCAATAGGGGAAACAGAGATCTCCTGGAGAGGGGCCTAGTCCTAGGACACATGGGAAGCCGGCAGATTCAGTGGTTCTTGACTCCCTGTACCACAATCAGCCATCTGGCCTGTCCTGTATTCAACTGCTTAAAAATTAAGCTAAGGCCAGTTGCCTTGGGACCTGGAATAGAATCTCAGGCCCTTGCCCTGCACCCAAGTTTCGAGTGCTATATAGCTCTGCTTAGAAACCTGTTTTCTGCATACCCAGAAAAACTCGCCACAACACCAGGGAAAGAGAGCACTTGGGAGGGCAGCCACAGTCATCCAAGTTGAAAGACAACAGGTGATAGACTCTAAGGACTCCGGTCCTTTCTCTCTCTGCAAGCCCAACACACTACACCTCAGAGGTCAGAAGGTGACAGGTGGTGGGTGTGGTGGGGGGTGTCAGAGGTAGTTCCCTGTCTGATTCTAGCTCAGCCTCAGGAGGTAAGTCTGTCCTGGGTTTGACACCCCAGAGGTACTGGGCATAAAGACTATGATCCATGAGGTCAGAATATGACTCAGGGTCCACAGTGTACTAGCTTCAAATACAGGACTAAGAATCCCCTGGTGGGTTCCCCCTTCTCCCAAAACAGGACGCAGCCTCCTTCCCAGTCCACCCTAGAGTACAGATGGAAAGATGCATGATGTCTTTAATCCACAGAGCAAGGACATCAAGAATCTCCCCTCCTTCCATCCCAGTCCATTCCAGGAATACTCCAGAGGTTCCAGAAGCTTCTTCCACAGAAGGGAAGGCTGGGAAAAATCACTGTCCATGGTAACAGAGCTCCTCCCAGACAGACACACCTACCTTAGGCTGTGCTCGCCGAGGAAAGGCCACCTTGGGATCAATCTGCAAGAGAAGGAAGAGGGAAAGGGGCCTTGGTTATTATACTTCAGATGTGACCACACAGCCTTCAGTGCTGAGGACCTCTCTGATTCCAGGACACAGAAGTGACAGAAACCACAGCCTGTGGCAGGAAAGCATCACGGTGAAGCACTTAGGCCCTGGAGCCAGGCTGTTGGGTTCAAATCTCATTTACACTGCTTCCCATGTGAGACCTTGGGCAAGTTACTTAACTTCCCTGAGCTGCAGGGTCCAGCTCACCTGCAAAATGGGCAAAAAGTAACATCCACCTCAAAGGGGTCTACAGATTATTTAAGATAATGCTTACAAAACACTTGGCATGATGTCTCACTGACAGCAAGAACTCAAAAAAAGTAAGCAAAATCTTAGATTCCTTCAAGCACTGGGTATATTGAGGGCCTCCCCCAACTAACTGACTTCACACAGATACCTGTCTAGGTGAGGTATGTGATCCAGACTTTGAAAGCCTTTGGAATGGAAATACTTTTTGGTTCAAGATAAGAGTTCATAAAACAACAGGATTCAGTTCTGTTTCCCCAATACTATCAACATCTAACAGTCTTCCTTGAGGCTGCAAGCAAACAGGCCCCTGATAACCCAACGAGGCTTGGTATGAAGCAGAGCACAGACTCTGATGACATGCAAGGGCCCAGGACTTGGACTCAGTTACTTTAGGTCCCCAGCCAAACCTGTAATCTTGGTAACTCACCTGACCCTACCCCCCTGCCCAAGCCTCAATTCCCTCATCTGCAAAGTGGGGACAATCACATCCACTTTTCCCAGGGGCAACTGTGGGGAATCAAATGAGATAAGGTGGTGAAAGCAGCCCTTTGTGAACAGCCCTCATTGCACAAACAAAGGTGCTATTACCAGCAGGCCACCTTTGCCCTTGGCTGTGAACAAGCAGAGGGGAAAAGCAAGATGCACCTGGGTACTCCTGGGAGAACTACACCCATACTGACGACAAAGAGCAAAAGCCAGCACACAAGACACTGATCAACACAGAACGCATGAGGCCTGGTCATGCCAGAGTTTCTTGCTACCCACATGGGTGGATACCACGCAGAAGTTCATCAGCCAATCACAGGGAAGATCTATCTTTTCCCAAAGTTCCTTCCATTCAAAACTCAGCCTCATTCTAGGCAACTAACTCTGGTTCCTCTATGCCTGAATGGCACAAACCAGGGAACGGTCTCCTACAGGCTTCCCCACTGGAATCTGCCCACAGAGAAGCAACTTCCAAAATCCACACTGGGGCAATGTGTCCTATCCCCCAAAGTCCCACTGGGCTCCAGGGAAAATCACAGCAGCCCATTTCCCCCATCTCAAGGTATGTAGCACCTCTATAGACATTTCTGTCCTTCTCTTTCTCCTGGCAGCCTTCCCAGCCACGAGAGCACACCTCAGACAGTCCCCCCTGCACAGACCCTGATGGGGAGATGGTACCCAAGCCACATCCCACAGACCCACACATGCCCGTTCCTTGACATACCCCACCTCCACTCTGACTCACAGCTGGCAACATAAATAAAACCCAACAAGTAAATAAAAGGTGAAAGTCAGAACCCAAAATAGACACCCCACAATAAACCTTCCTCCCACCCCACCCCCTTTCCCAGGCCAGAGAACACCAAACACAAAGCCCTCGCCCTTTTGGAATCTTGATCCTCAGAAGGGTATCTATCTTCAGCTCCTTTCTCCCTTCACTCTTGTCCTCTTATACACCTTCCATACCCCTGCCCCGACTCCCAACCCCAGCCCCAGCCCCTAAATCTCTGCTTCCTGAGCGCTGCAGAAGGCAGCAGTGCTTTCTGAGGACAGGGGATGGTAGGAGAACAGACAGCTTGATGGCAGATAATCACCAAAAACAATAGGCCACTGTCTCTCCATTCCCAGCTTGGGTCACTCGGTCTGCGCCAAGAAGATCCTTTCAGAACCGGAAAAGTTGAGGCCTGGCCTCATTTGCTCATGACTGCGAGCAGGAGTGGGAGCCACTGGGCAGAGGTAACAGTAGCCTGGGACAGACAGTAATTTAACAAATTCTTGGGCACAACCAGCTATTGTTGCAGGTAAGCAGGAGCCAGTGACTGACCCAAGCTGGGAGGCCCAGAGTTGGAGGAAGAGTCGGGGAGTGTGGAGAGAGATCACACTGTCCCGGTCTCCTGGCAAAGGGTCACCCCATCACAGAGTAACTCCCCGGACTTTCTCCTCTTCCCTCTCCCTTGGAACCAGGGCCTGGGCCAGCGCCCCCTGCAGGGCCCAAGACACCAGGGAACAGAGGGCCTGCAGCAAAATGTTGCAGGAGTTTGAATGCCCAACTTGCTTCCTCAGACTGAGCCCTCAGGAGGGTTGTTCCCAATCAAGCTGGCTCCCTTCTCATAAATCCCTTCCTGGGCAAGGCAGGTTCTTGTCTTTCACACAAAGCAGGGAGCTCATAGACCAAAAGTCAGGGGAGGGAGGGAGGACGGAAAGGAGGGGCTTTTTCAGTGATGCTTTGCCATTGGTCTGGAATGGGGGGGGGAGAGCCAAATACTAGTTGGGAGTTCGGAGAAGCCGCGGGGTGGGTCACTGCAGCCCTGACTCACCCAATTTGGGCTAGAGGAGGGACCTGGCCCCACCCCAAGCTCCTCTCTGAGGCATCAAGATGAGTACACACAGGGAAGGCACGGTAGCTGCTCCTTCCCCCGCCAGTACCAGAGGGGTTGGGGGGATGTAGCATGTCATCGCAGGCCTAGGATTCTTCTCCTCCCTCTCCCCCCAACTCCAGTGACAAAGTTTCAGAGCGTGGCAGCCCTTCTGCTCACAAAAAACTCCCTCATTCCTTAAGGACCCCGTCCAACTGACCTGTGGGGAGAGTCCTGACCCTCTCCTCCGGCGGCCTCCCTCTCCCAAAGGACCCCCTTAGCCCGGAGGGCCACTCACTGTTTTGGAGTCGAGCTCGTGCCGCGATTGCGCCAGCACTTTATCCACCCCCGCCTGGTCCATGAAAGTGACGAAGCCGAAACCCCTGCGCGCCGTAGTGAGGGAGAGGCAGATGGTTACAAGGCAGTGAGTGGCGGTGGAGGGGGGCGAGCCGGGAGCAGGAGGAGGGGGTGAGGGGCTCACCTGGATCTCTTGGTCAGGGGGTCCCGCATCACCAGACACTCCTTCACCTCCCCGAATTGGCCAAAGTATTCGCGCAGACCTTCTGTAACCACACAGCCGCCTTCGGACCAGTCCGGGCCCCGCGCCCTTCCCCCCTCCCCCGTCCTTTGCCCCCGGTGACCCCGGCGCAGCCCGGCCGCCCCCGCGCCAAGCAGCGTCCGCGCTCTCCACTGCCCCCCCTTCCCAGCCCTCACCCGCCTCCCGTGGAGCCTCCTGGCGCCCACGGGGGCTCCAGGAAGCTGAGGGCCAAGCTGGGCTGGAGGGGGACGGCTCCGGCCGGGTTCCCGCCGCTCGGGGAGCCGCCTCACAAAAGTTTGAGCCGCAGGTGCGAGCGGAGTTGGCTCTGCCGCCGGCGGGTCCCGGGGGCCCAGCCCACCCCACGATGCCCCCTGAACCCCTCTATCTCCTCCCCTCCACTCTCTGGGCCGTGCGCGCTCGCCGATCGTCCTGCTTTCTCGGGGTACCCGGGCGGGGCACGAAAGAGGGCGCGGGGGCGCCCAGGGTCAGCAGGGCGCAGGGCCTGGCTGGGGTGTCCGGTTCCGGGGCGCCGGGGGTCCGGCGTTCACTGCCGGGCCGGCGGGCGCTCCCGGGCTCGCTCACCCTGCGTGGTCTGCCAACTGAGTCCCCCGATGAACATCTTGCTGCGGGAGGAGGAGAGACACAAAGGGCCCGCGTGAGCGCCGGGCGCCAGGGCGCAGGGGGCGCGGGCCCGGGCCCCGGGGAGGCCCGGCCCGACCCGGATCGGCCATGTTGTCGAGGCCGGGGCGGGCGCGGGCCGGGCAGGCTGGGCCGGGCCGGGCCGGGCCGTACCAGGGGTCGTGCGGCGAGTCCGGGGAGGCGAGGCCGGGCTGGGGCGCGTCAGTCTCCATCGGGAGCCGCGGGCGGCGCGGGCAGCGGAGCGGCGGCGGCGGCAGCGCTCGGCGCGGGGCAGATGAGGAGCGCGGCGAAGGGGGCCGGACGGACAGGCCATGCTGCCCCCTCCCCCGACCCCGCTCGGGCGGGCGGGCGGGCGGGGACGGCCGAGGGGAGGGCCCGCCGGGGGCCGACCTGCCGGCTCCTCCCCCCGCCGCCCTGCGCACATAAAGCCCCGCGCGCGCCCGGGCGCCCGCGGAGGAGGCGGCGGCGCCGGGACCCCGCTCCCGCCGGGCTTCCGGGTCCCCGAGGGCGAGAGAGACCCCGAATCCCGATGCGGGCCGGGACCTGGGCGCGGCCGCATCCCCCTACCCACCCCAGCGCGGGGGCCGGGCCGCGGGGAACGCCCTCCCGGAATGAAGCGCTCCCCGGTGCCTTCAAGGTAGCTCGGTTCCGGATCGGGTATCCCCTACCCAGCCCAGTCCTCCCTCTCAGGTCCCCGCTATCCAGAATTTATGAGATCCCCAATCTCTCCGGGTCGGGATGGAGCCAGCCCCAGCGACCCCCAATCCCTAACTGGTAAGAAGCCACCCTCGGAGCTCCCAGTTTCCTCCGAACTTAATTCAGGGCTCCCCTTCAGTGGCCCTCAGTCCACTCCTAGTTCTATATCCCCCATATCCAATTTGGGGGACCCTCTGAGCGCCTCGCGTCCGGAGTGGGAGCCTCCATCACCAGACTTCACCGCAGGAGAAACGTTATCAGTTTCCCAAATCCTTCCTCCGCCTCTGCTGTCCCGAGTGAGAACCCCCCGCAAAGGCCCCAAATCCCTTCCGTCCACAGTCGTGGGCTCTGGGCTTTGCTGAAAAAACCCCCTGCCCCAAGCCCGGGTTCCTGGTTTGCCGCCCCCCCACCCCCACCCCGGAGTGAGACGTCTCCACTGTTTCTCTCACTCTCTGGATCACTTTGGTCAGCCCTACTCAGACTTCTGCCTGGATTCGGGAAAGCCGGTTCCAGACACCCACCGCCGCCTCCCCTCCGAGGCTGGGGGAGAGGTCAGTGCCTTTTCGAGACTTCCGTTTCCAGCTCGGGAGCCCGGGGGCTCGGCTGCTCACCTTCCCCTCCGGATGATCCCTTTCGCAGAGCTCTGAGCCGCACTCCATCGGACTGGAAGAACCTACGCTGCCTGCCCACTGCGTTTGGAGTTTCTTCTCTCAGCCCCTCTCCGTTTGAGACTACTTCCCATGAAGGCAAACGGCTTCATTTCTCCTTCCTCCTCCCCACTCCCCTCTCTTCTGGGTCACTGAGATTTCCCCAGTACTTTCACCCAAGACTACTGGGGGCACTTCGCCCACCCTGAAAACTCCCTCCCTTCAGCCTGGGAAACCTGACAAAGTCCATTGTGGGTCACCTCCCGAGCCGGGGCGCCGTCCCTATCCCCACCTGGCCATACCCTTAATCTCACCTTAATTCCCTGGCTGAATTCAGGCAGGAAAGGGTCGAAGCACGGAGGCAGCCACTCTCCTAAATCCCCATCCCTGCTGGGGGTCTCTGTGCTACACAAGCCCCTCCCTCCCAGCTCACCTCCCAATCCTTCCCCCTCCCTACCTTAAATCCACTCCGTGTAACCCAAGGATAACCCTTTGATGACGAGTCCCTTGCTGCTCACCTTGACATCCATTCTGCAATCAGCCACCTTTTATTAATGTGTGCTGCAGCTCTGGGCATCCTAACCTTGACCCCCGGAAGAGTGCCCATCCCCCTCCTCTTAATATACCTTCCCTCCCACCACCAACACACAAGAGAAAGTGAGAGACTCAAGTTAATGGCTTCCTCCTCGGGGACCTTCTGGGAACACTCAGCAGGTATATCCTGCCACCCTGTGTGCATAACACTAGAAACAAACTTGCTTTTTCCTGTTTTTATCGTCCTACTCACCGCACAGTTTCTCAGCATCCCCCGGACTGCAGGCGGGGGGCACCCCACACAGGGCATTTCTCTTCATCTCAATATGAACTGGAATGACCCAGATGAGGGTCGGCAGGTAGCAAATGCAGTGTTAGGGAATTACTGACTGTTCCTAGGTCTAAACCTCAGGTTCCTTGTGTGTCAAATGGGTCCAATAGGGAGGTTCAGGGAGGGGGAACCCCAACTATCTATCCATGAGCAGTGATCTGCTGTTGGGCAGGTGGCTTGGAGAGTAGGAAGTGGGTAAGGGCATTTATTCTGAGCCAGCCAAGCCTGTATGAGCAATAGATCGGGATAGGATCCATTTACTACCATCTTCGTTCAGGCCGTCAGGGGAGGAAGCGTTTACTTATCATCACTACCTGGTTCAAAGCACAGTATCGTGTGAGGTGGGCTTATGGAAGACCACTCTCACTGCAGGTCCATCTCAGCTCCATTGCTTCAGTCCACTTTGTCCACAGGAGGGGCAATGAGTCCTTCTAGGGGTAATTCTCCTAGGACTGTAAATGCATAGTTTTCATAGCAAATTGAGGATCTCTACAGTATTATGGAAAAATGATCATCAGAGCAAACTGGCCCAGACTCCAGAACTAGGAGATTAGAGGATGTGGTTCCAGCTCTTTCTCTCTGGTACTACACACACTGAGCAATTACTCAGAGAATTAAAGAATAATTTGATTATAGTTTTTAAAAATCCGTTCTAGAAAGACAGTGGGCAAACGACAATATTCTCAAGCACCAAAATGCAAGTTGGCATATTCATTCATTCCACAAATATTGACTGAACACCTGCTACCTACCAGACAATGTCTTAGGTGCTATATTCTTAGCACCGACCTTTGTGAAACTTGCTTTCTAGAGATAGGATTCAGATAATAAATAAGTAAATAGATAAATAAATAAAATGTTGGTTAGATGTTGGTAGGTGCTGTGCAGACGGAAAGGGGATAGAGAGGATGGGAGGATGATAAGCAGTTTTAATTCAAGAAAGTTGTCACAGGGAGGAATGATGTTTTAGCAAAGGTTTGAAGGAAATGAGGTATGTTAATCCACTGTATTATCCAGAACTCTCATTTAAGCAGAGTATCTGCAGCTCTTGAGTTCAATGATAGATAATTTGACTTTGTTGTTCTAAAAAACAATGGTTCCCAAACCTTAATGTGCCTAAAAAATCACTGAGTGATTTTCAGTAGACACGGGATGGAAGGGGGCTCTGAAAACTGCATTTTTTAACAAGCACCTCTATCAGATGATGCTGATGGCTGGGGTTTTCCGACCACTTTTGAACAAACACTGCTCTAATATATACTAAAGAATTCTAGAATAATAACAAAAAAAATAAAGATTAAGTTACAATCCAAGTGATTTTAGAGTTGAGAGTATTTTACAGTGTTCTCATTCTTTGAAAAAGCAATACACAAGCAAACCCATAGATTACTCAGAACATCCCATTTCTTGTCCATGCAGGAGAAGGGAAAATTTATCATAAGGTGAATAGGAGACAAACATTGATAATCATTCTGTTTTAGACTCTTCCCCACATTTTGCCCTAATTTTTCTCTGTATTTTTTTCCTTCTCCCAAATTTCTAGACTCAACCAGGAGGCGATTGGCTGGGGTAATGAGAGGAGTTGATGTCCACAGATTGGTCCTGGAACCACCACTGTTTCTGGTTGAGTGATGCCACTCAGCCTTCTGAGAGCTTCCACGTATTCTCAGAATTGCTGCAAGACGTGAGTGAGATCATGTGTATGAAAATGCCTTAAAAATTCTAGAACACTATGGAAAGGCAAGAGAGCTGTGTGACTGGGCATTTCAAGATTCAGTTAATTTGGTCAGCTCAAATTCAGTTACTTTCAAGACAGTGTGGTACTGGTATGAGGATATACCTATAGATGAATAAAATAGACTTGAGAGTCCAGAAGTAAACCTTCACATTATAATAGTGATTTTTGATAAGGATACCAACAGTTCAATGGGAAAAGAACAGTGTCTTCAACAAATGGTGCTAGGACAACTGGATGTCTATATGCAAAAGAATTAATTTGCATCCCTACCTCACACTATGTAAAAACAAATCAGCTCAAAATGGAACAAAGACCTAAATGTAAGAGTTATAACTATACAAAGAAAGTTCAATCTGATATCATTAAAATTTAAAACCTTTGTGCTTCAAAGGACACTATCAAGAAAGTGAAAAAAATAACCCACAGAGTAGGAAGATACATAAATTGCCAATAAGCACACAAAAAGATGCTCAACATCATTAGCCATCAGGGAAGTGCAAATCAAAGCCATAATGAGATACCACTTCACACCCACTAGGATGGCTATAATTAAACAGGTAGATAATAACAAGTATTTAGGTAGAGATGTGGAGAAATTGACATGTTTGTACATTGCTGGTGGGAATATGAAATAGTGCAGTGCTGTGGAAAACAGTCTGGAAAAGCAGGTCCTCAAGAGGTTAAATACGGAGTTACCATATAACCCAGCAATTCCACTCCTAGGTGTCTACCCCCAGAGAAATGGAAACATAACCCACACAAAAACTTGTACATGAAAGTTCCTAACAGCATTATTCATGATAGCCAAAAACATGGCCAACTGATAGACACTGGGAAACAACCCAAATGTCTACCAGTTCTATACAATGGAATATTATTTGATCATAAAAATGAATGAAAAAGAAAAAAAGGAATGCAGTAGTGACACATTCTATGGCCTGGATAAACCTTGAAGACATTATACTAAGTGAAAGAAGCCAGAAACAAAAGGTCACATAATGTATAATTGCATTTACATGAGATGTCCACAATAGGCGAATCCACAGCCTAGGGCTTAGGGGGAGATCTGGGGAGAAATGGAGAGTTCCTGTTACTGGGTTCAGGTTCCTATTTGGAGTCATGAAAATATTCTAAAATTAATTATGGTGATAGTTGCACAATTCTGTGAATACACTAAAAACAACTGAATCATATACTTTAAATGGGTAAATTGTATGTGAATTATATCTCAATAAAATTGTTACCAAAAAAACTCTTACCTACTGTAAACATTTCTCTTACCCATCCCAGTGCCTATCCATCAAAATGAACTTACTCTCTTTTCTCCCATAGCATGTTCTTATTATTATTATTATCTAGAAATTCTTAAATACTTTCCATATACCACATGCTGTGCTAAGCACTTTTCAGGGGTTTTTCTCATTTCATTCTCCCAGAAATTCTTCAATAGCAGGAACTACTGCATTTTTTGTACTGAACAGGAAACACATTTTAGGGAAGGTAAGTAACTTGTCCAAAGTCACCTAATAAATGGGAAAAGTAATAGTTAAAATTTATTGAGCAATTACCATGTCCCAGGCACTGAACTAAGCACTTTGTTTCAGGAAACTTATTCCATCCTTACAGCAACCGTGTGAGGTAGGTTCTTATTTTACAAATCCAGAAACAGAAGCATTGAGAGGTACCCTTGCTAATAAACATCAGAATTGTAACAAGTGAGGCAGCTGAGATTTGAACTCAAGTCTGATGGAGGAATCTCCACCATGAACCACTGCATTATATTATCTACTTATTTAATGCATAACAACAAATTACTATTATAGATGGTTCTGGAATGTCTGTTATGTTAGAATGAGAACTACTTAAGGGCAGAGTCCCTGTGCTAACCCTCTTTGCAGTCTCTTCCACCACTATCCCTAGCCTCAGAACCATACCTTACACTAGGTGTTCAGTAGTTGTTTATTAAGTACTTGCCTAGAACCTGTCACTGTGCTAGAGATGCAGGATGCAATGGTGAATGAGACAGCTATTCCTGCTCTCACAGAGTTTATAATCTAGAGGCAAATACAACAGTTTTACTATATATATCTTTTTAACGAAGTCACTTAAATCACTGCACTAATCCAATGTAGTAGGTTCCATGCCTGTTTTACAGATAAAAAAAATAAGAGTCAGACACCTGAAGTGACATGCCCAAGGTCACACAGCTAGCAAGTGTGTGGGGCCAGCCTAAGAATCCAGTTCTACCTAACTCAAACATGCTACCTTCTGTTTCCAGTTTTTCCCACTGACTTTTCCCCTTTGCCCAGGCAGGGAGAGAATTAAATAAACTATTCTGCTTGCCCAGCTGAGAACACCCACAGTCTGTCCAGAGCTGCTGACTCTCCCACTTTCTCACTGTCGCTTCCAATGACAGCCAGAGTCAGTTTGATGTGTTGGTGAAAAGGAGGTTGCTTTTAGAGTTTTATGGTTTCAGCATAGGAAGTTGCCTCTCTACTGTAATTAACTATTTGATTTAATCTGGTCAATTAATAATTCCACAATTCTGGGCTGAAGACAAAGATGCTAAGAGCATGCCTCCTTTATTTTTTATTTTTTTAAATGTTTATTTTGGGAAACTGAAACTGCAGACCTGGAGAACAGAAACCGCAGGTCTGTCTGTGGTGGGTGTGGGGAAAGGGATGCCAGTCTGTTGGCAGGGGCTTCTGGTTACACTCAGGCAGGGCATAAAGACGAGGGCCTAGTTAGAGGGGAGGGTCCTATCTCTGAGCCCTGTCTGGGGAAAGAATGACTTCTTCCTAAAGACCAGGTTTTCAGGATTCCAGGACAATCATTTTGGAGTCAGTGACTGTAGTAGAAAAAGCATTAGATCGGGAGTCAGGAGCCTGGGGCTCCATCTCTGACCTTGAAACAGGCTCTTCCTCTCCCTGAGCCCTAGTTTATTCATCAGCAAAATGGAAGGTGGCCAGATATTTCAGAGATGGGAAATTGGTTTCAGTTTTTCTATTGATTAGCAGTGGCTGGGGTTGAGCAGGGATAGAAAGCTGTGATTGATTAGCGATGTCTGCCATGGATACAGGTAATCAGAAGAGTGAAAGGACAGCCATATATTTGCCTTCCCTAGATTCTCCCTAAGTCTTTTCCAGTCTTGGTCTTCTATAAACTTTAGAACAAGGAGGCCAAGGATAAAGAGCTATGCAGCCACCCCCAGGAGTCAGGCAGCCAAGGGTGGAAACACCAAAGTGACAATGTTATAAATAATTATAATACATTCTATATGTGGAGAAAAAGGTCTGAAAGGATTTATGTACATCAAACTATAAACCATTAACATCAAACCATTAACATGGGGTGTGCATATTGTTAGTATACACATGGATTTTTTTTCTGTGAGTATGAATTCATCTTAATCAAAAAACATAAACATAATTTGAACAAGAATATTTAAAGAATAGTTATAACATTATTCATATTAGGCAGAAATTGGAAACAATGGGAGAATGGATCTCCATCAAACCAGAGAATGGATAAACTATGATACAGCCATACAAAGGAATACTACACAAGAATAAAAAGGAACAGGCAAATGATACATGGATGAATTTCAAAAACATTATGTTGAGCAAAAGGAGCCAGACACAGAAAAAATGCATATTGTAAGATTCCATATATATGAAATTCTAGAACAGGCAAAACTGATCTACAGGGAGAGAAATCAGAATAATGTTTCTGGGGTGAAGGGTGCAGAGACTGGGAAGCAAAAGAGAATTTTCGGAGGATGAAATGTTCTGAACCAGTGTGTACAACAGGAATAAGATGCAATGCATAGCTGCAAGCCACATAATGTAACTAAATTTTCTAGAAGCCATGTGAGAAAAAAGTAAAAGGAAACAGGTAAATTTATTTTATAATATATCAAAACATTACATTTCAACATGTAATCTATATCAAATTATTAATGATATATTTTACATTTACTTTTTACATTCCTTGCTATCCAATGTATATTTTGTGCTTAGGGTACTTCTTAGGTTGAACCAGCCACATTTCATGTGTTCAGTAGCCACACGGGGTAAGTGTATACAACACAGCTCATTCTATCTTAATGTGTGTTGTCATTAGATTTAGAAATTCACCAAGCTGTACACTTAAAATGTGCACATTTTACTTTATTTAAGTTGTAGCTCAATAAGAAAAAGAGAATGAAGCTTTACTAAAAAGGCAAAATAAAAAAAATTTTCAGGGGAAAGGATGAGAGAGCAGGAATAAAGTAACCACGCAGAAGAATGTGCTACATCCATAAATCTATTTCCCATCTCAGCACAGAAATCTATCAGCACTTAGGAGTCTGAAGACTGGGTTAGACAACCACAAGAGATTAACTTTGATGGAATTTAATCAAGAACTTAATTTTCAGTCTTCAGCATTATATTCTAATTTTCTGGTGTGTTTCATATAATTTGTAACTAACTAATAACAAAAGTAGATACTGACAACTTTACTACAACTTTATAGTGCTAAGAACTTTCCAGAGTGATCTTATTTAATCCTCTCCACAGTCCTCTGAGGTCGGTTCTATTTACAATCCTCCCGTTTTGCAGACTGGGGAACTGAGGCCCAGTAACTTGCCCAAGATCACTGCACTCACACATGGCAAAGAGGGGATTTCAACACAGGTTTCCCCAGCTTCTGGCCTGGTATTTTTAACCACCATCTCTATGGAAGCCTGGAAATGCTTTATATGCTTTATAAGAAATAAATGAAGAAAAAGAAACAAATGAGGAAGAGTGGACTCAAGGTTAGGTCTATAAATAATGTCACACTTGCTCCCTGGCCTTCAGAAATGCTCTCCTGATGGGGAGAGGAAGAGCTGGGGTTATATAAAGCTTCAGATTATCTTATCTGAATGCCCATGGATGCGTGTGTCACATGGGAACGTCATTCATCAGAAGTGTCCCAATTTCAAAAAGGTTGAGAATGTCTGCCATGGAAAGCCTTTGATACCCCCTTCTTACTTTACAGAGAAACTTAGAGATTCAAAGAACAAGGTGTCTTTGCCCAAGGTCACACAGCTGGGACGCCATGTTTGCATCTTCACTTTCTATTGAATGAATCAAATATGCCTTTCCCACCATGTCAGGTACTTTGGAGCTATTTAACCCTGTATATGACTTGCTGCCAGTTCCTGAGGAGTTTATGCTCCAGTAAAGGGACAAATTATAACAGGCAACGCATAGGACTTTATGAGAGCTTTGGAGGCTCAAGGAACGGAGAGTAGAGAAGATAGCAGAGGAAGGGCAAGACTGGCATCTGAGCTGGATTAGAAAGACATAAATGGAGGAGTGGGCACTCCCCAAAGGAAAACCAGAGGGTACCTGTGTTGGCTGAATTGTGTATTGCCCTCCTGCCCAACTATTGCTCTACTCTACTGTCCAGCATAGTGCTCGGTCTACATTAAGACTCAACCAGTATTGGTTGACTGATACAGGATGGAATTCATTCATCAGAAGCAGAGAGCAAAAGGTGCCTTCATTCATTCATTCAACTAATATTTACAAAATGTTTATTATGTTCCACGCATAGTGCTAAGTGCTTTAGCTGGGACTTGAGTCAAATCATGGTCACTAGGTCCACCTCTCTCTAACATAATAGAACAACAACAATAAGAGTAGGAGTAGGAGATATAATTACAATTTGTCACCTGCTTACAATGTGCCAGGTGCTCTGCTAAGCAATTTACATTAATGGACTCATTTAGCCTTTCCCCTGAAACCAAAGGAGGTACATCTATTATCTTCACTTGACAGAAAACAAAACCCAGACAGAGAGTATATGTAACTTCCTAAGGCACACAGCAAAGAGATAGGAAGATGGGATTTGAACATGCGTTCTAAACCCCCTTTGAAACCAATCACTTCTGTCCATCTTCTTGTCCACCATGCAAGTCCAGGCACCAGGTCCTCAGCAAGAAGTCTGCAATAACATACCTGATCTTCCGGCAGCTGCTGTTGCCCTCTGCCCCAGCTGAAAACCCTCCGATGGCTTCCCTGCACTAACAGAACAAAATGCAAACCCTTACAGCGACCTACAAAGCCCTGCGTCATCTGGCCTCTCCCTCCCTCTCCAGCCTCATCTGCCTACACCCCAGCTCCTGTCTTCCCTCTGGTCAACTGGCCTTTTAGAGCCTGGAATCACCAAGGTCTTTCTCAACCAGGGAACTTCGAACATCCTGCCTCCAGCCTGAAGCATCCCATCCTCCAGCCTGGAGCACTCTTTCCTCTGCTGGAGCACTCTTTCTGCAGACTGGAGCACCTGCCCTTTACCTGGCCTGCACACCTATGCTTATCCTGGAGCACCTTCATCTTGGCCTGATCATCCTTCCCCTAGACTGGAACACCCCTCTCTCCCTCTGTGCCTGGTTACTTCCTTTCCATCTTTTGGATTTCGACATAAATGTCCCTTCCCCAGGAGGCTACCCTGATCACTTCCCTAATCCTTTATTCCTTTGCCTTTTCCCTGGAAGTACTTGCCTCCATGTGTATTTATGGGCATGGATTGCTTAGTTAATGTCTGTGTATCCCTAGGTCATAAATTTTTTTCAAAATAAGGACCATTTTCTTATTTCCTGTTGTATGCCTGGCACATAGTAGTCATTCTATACATCTGAATGGAATGAACAAATAGGTAAATAGTATAGCAAACACATTACCCTCCTCAGGCCACAAGCAACCTCATCTGCTGTTTCTCTTTCCATGGTCAACTGTGGTCTGTCTGTAAGCAGATGATCCTCAACACCTGCATAATTTACCTCACTCATCTCATCACGGAGGTGTTTTACCATCTCACATCCTCACAAGAAGGGTGAGTACAGCACAATAAAATATTTTGAAAAAGAGAGAGAGAGACCACAGTCACATGACTTTTACATCAGTATTTTGTTGTAATTTTTCTATCTTACTGTTATTGTTAATCTCTTACTGTGCCAAATTTATAAATTTAACTTTATCATAGGTATGTATGCATAGGAGAAAACATAGTATATATAGGGTTTGGTATTACCTACAGTTTCAGGTATCCACTGGGAATCATGGAACAGACCCCCGTGGCTAGACGGTAGGGGGGTGCTACTGCAATAATAATAACCACTGTCATGTGCACTGCTCTTACTGCAGGGCAAGTGAAAGCGCTATTTCAGCTACTCATCAGAAAACTCTGTGATGCGTGTATAATTGTTACTATCTCCATCTTATAGATGAGGACACTGAGGTTCAGGGAAGTGTCACCCTTTGGCCAAGGTCACAAGGCTGGTAAGAAGAAGATCAGGGCTTCAACCCAAGCCTCTTCACTCCAGGTACATCTCACCCATCACGCCACATTGCCTCCGGCCAACCCGTTATCCTTGTTTCAGTCTCCTCCAGGGAGGGGTACCTGCCTTGAATTCCTTAGCTAGCAGATCAGAAGGTCTGACAGGATCTGGCTCCTTGACAGAGTCAGTAATGACTGTTGTTATTTCCTGAGAGACTACTAGGTGCTGGGCACTGCGTTCCCTGGGACCCCTCCCAGAGTCCCCATAGCAACCCTGTGAAGGATAGACTGTAATTCCAAAGGCAAAGCTGCTTGTCGCAAGTTACACTACTTGGGACATAGAGCCAGGGTTCAAACCCTGTCCTTCTGACATCAGACTCTGTGACCCAGAAGAGGGAAGTGAGCTCTAACCTGGAGCGCTCACTCCCATGCCACCCCCAAAGTGTCCTGGCCGTTCCTTTGGAAGGACTGTTGATTTCGTTCTGCCATCAGGACCTGCAGACCCCAGAAACTGTTGAGAGCCTGGGGTCACTCAAGATGATCCACCAAGAAAAGACCAGGCCTGCTAGATGTATTGTTTTCTGTTTCATCCTCAAACAATTTCTTTTGCATATGTTTATTTTTTTCTTTTCTGTATATTTTATAGCATAGATGTCATAACAGTAAAATTGCATACACATACACACACATATACTTTATGAATGAATAGACCTACATACCTTAGAGATATGGGCTCAAAGATTGTTTCCTCTTAGGGGTGTATCAGCCCAAAAGTTTGGCAATCACTGAAGATAGTAAGGACAAGGATTAAAACAATTATTATAGAATATCTACATGCAAAAGAATCAAGGTAGGCCTCTGCCTCACATCATATCAAAATTAACTCAAAATGGATCAAAGACCTAAAACTATAATACTCTTAGAAGAAAGCATAGGGGTAAATCTTAATGACCTTGGGTTTGGCAATGGATTCTTAATTATGTCACCAGAGTGCAAACAACAACAACAAAAAAGAGATTAATTGGACTTCATCAAAGTTAAAAGCTTTTGTGCATCAGAGGACACTACCAAGAAAGTGAAAAGACAACCTATAGCACGGGAGGAAAGGTTTGCAAATTATATTTCTGATAAGCGTCCAGAACATACAAAGAACTCTTAAAACTTAATAATAAAAGACAAACAGCCCAATTAAAATGAGCAAAAGACTTGACTAGATATTTCTCCAAAGAAGATATACGAATGGCCAAATATGTGGATGCTCAACATCATTGGTCATAAGGGAAATGCAAATAAAAGCCGCAATGAGATACCACCTCATACCCACTAAGATGGCTATAAAAAAAAAATTAAAGGAAAATTGGCAGGATTTTTAAAGGAGAGTTGGCCAGATTGTAGAGACATTGGCACCCTCTGTACATTGCTGGTGGGTATGTAAAATAGTGCGGTGCTATGAAAAACACCTTGGTGGTTCCTCAAAAAGCTGCCATATGACCCAGCTCCTAGGGATATACCTGAAGTAACTGAACACAGATATTCAAGCAACAACTTGTACACAAATGATGATAGCAGCCCTATTCACAATTGCTAAAAGATGGAAACAACCCAAATGTCCATCAATGATGAATGGATACACAAAATATGGTATATCCATACAGTAGAATATTATTCAATAGTAAAAAGAGTGACATCTTGATACATACTACAACGTAGATGAACTTCAAAAACATGATGTCAAGTGAAAGAAGCCAGACACTAAAGGTAGCATATTTTATGATTTCATTTATGTGAAATATTCAGAATTAGTAATTCCATAGAGACAGAAAGCAGTTAGTGGTTGCCGGGGCTGGGGGAGGGAGGAATGGGGAGCAACTGCTTAACAGGTACGGGATTTGCCTTTGGGGTGATGAAAATGTTTTGGAACTAGATAGAGGTGATGGTTGCAAATATTGTGGATGTGCCAAATGCAACTGAATAGTACACTTTAAAATGCTTACATTAACCTCAATAAAAAAATAATTATTTTAAAAGAAGTATATGATTGTGGTAAGACAGTATTTTTCTACACAGCACAGTATTAAGTGACCTCTTCCCACTTTCCATTTTGCTCTTAAGAGGAAATAAACACAGATACTGCAACTTAATATGTGTTCTTCAAATATTTTCCATATGCATATAGAAATGTGCAATAAGTGTGTTTGTATTTATGTGTAGATATTTCCTTTTCCTTTTACACAAATGAGATTATATTACACTCAGTGTATTGCCTTTTTTCTCTTGGAGATATATCAATGACCATTCCATACCAATACATTCCTCTTAATGGCTCCATTATATAAAACTCCCATACTCCCCCAACTCCCCTTCCTCAGTCCTGAGCCCCACGTTCCATCCTGCCACAGACTTGTCCGGTCTTTGACCTCCACTGTTGCTTCTTCACCCGGTATTGTGAGGAGTCTCTAATACCCAGTAGGTGCCTGGCCCCATGGGCTTTGTGAAAATGATAGCGCCCTTCTCACTCTGTCCTGCTCCAGGACCAGCTGAGGGTACTGAAGCATAAAGCTCCCCCTCTAACTAGCTGTGTGACCTTGGGCAAGTTCCCTACCCCCTCTGAGCCTCCGTTCCTTGGTTGCACTGGGGATCATAATAGTCCTACAGGATGGTGCACGTAAAGCACAGAGCACAGGCCCCTGCTCAGAGCCAGCTGGCGGCATAGGATCTTTGGGGGAGAAGAGGTGGGCCAAGCCCTGGGTCGGTGGCCACCTGCCTTTGGGTAGGGCTCTAATGGGTGGTGCTGGGGCACGAAGGTGAGGCAGAACTGGGCGGCCCTGGGAACCCAGGAAGGAGGCAAGGCTGGAGTGGAAACGATTAGAATGAGAACAAACTGGCTCCTGAATAGAAGCTTTTATTCCTGCCGGAGAGGGCTTTGTTCCCCAAACACGTGACATACAAAAGCCTCTACTTGAATTCGGGAACCCTAATTGGTTCTCAGGTGGGGGAGGAAAGGGGTGTCGGGATTTAGGGATTCCTTAAAGGGACAATACTATGGAGAGCTGAGCTCAGGGCTCACTCTCGTTGTCAGGGGGAGCGGATGGGCTGAGGTGGAGGGCGAAGAGCTGGACCAGTGGGGGTGGGGCATCTGTTCAGAAGAGGGGGAGGAGGAGAGGGGAGTAGTGTGGAGAAACTCATAGGCGCTCAGCCACTGACCCAGAGCCTGGGAAATAGTAGGCAGGGAGGGAGGGAAGGAAAGAAAGAAAGAAGAAAGGAAGGAAAACCATGTTTCTAATCAGGTCCCATACGCCCTGCCTGGTTAGGGCCCTACCCCTCCCCAACCTCTCACACCAATCCTGCCCTCTCTCCCAGGACTCCAGGAAGGGTTGCTTTTTAGTTCCTCAGATACTCCAAGCTGGATCCTGCCCCAGGGTCTTTGCACTTGCTCTTCCCTCTACCTGGTGTTCTCTCCAGCCCCCCTCCCATTCTGCCGCTGCTGTCCTGAAGTTCAAGTATCACATCTCAAGAGAAGACTTCTTGGACACGATGACTCAAGCCCATTACCTTGTTTAATGTCTTCAAGGCTCTTGTCACTCACAGAAATGACTCGACTATTGTCATATTCCAATTCCAGAAGAGCAGAGTAGCTCTGTCGATCTTGTGCTCAGCTCCATCCCAGGCTGCTCAGCTCAAAGCTTAGCACACAGTAAATTATCTGAAGTCCCCAGGCGGGCTAGCTGGCTGAGTGGAAAAGGAGGTAGTGGTCACAATAACTGCCATTACCTCTAGCACCCAGAGCCACTGTTTTAAGGCTCAGGCCTCCCTTTGAAACATTCTGGCTGGGTGGCCTTGGGCACGTCATTGCTTCTCTTAACTTCACTTTCCTCTTCGTTAACAGCACAGAACCCTCCTGGTAGGGGTGTTCTGAGGGTTTGAGGGAGAATTTAAGCATTAGACACAAACTGTCATATAATGGGCAACTGATAAACAATAGTCACTTTGGTAGATATTTCTGTGGAGGGCAGAGAGAGGACTCCCATTCGCTGAGCCCCAATCATGTGATAGGCACCCCCATGTGGTATTTTAATGAATGTTTATAAACAGTGCTTGAAGCAGGTTTTGATTGTCCCCATTTTACAGATGAGAAAACTGAGTCTCATCAGTTAAGAGAATTGCTCAAGGTCACACAGGTGATAACCGGCAGAGTTAGGATTCGAACCAGCTCTGTCTCTGTGCTCTGTCCATTCTAACCCATGTGCTCTTTTTGACCTCCAGTGCCAGCAGGCTAGAGGAGCAAGGAGGGGCTCAGGACCCTGAGGGTGGGAATGGGCGCAAGGAAGACCCTGAGGGACCTGCAAAGATGAGGCTGCCTCAGTGCTCTCCATTAGCACTCAACCTGGGGTGTCATTATATTGTAGGCAGGCTCCTAAGTTCTGGAGCCTCAGGCTCTGTGCTTCAGTTCCTTTTTTGAGCACATACTCTGTGCCAAGGATACAGCCGTGGGCAGGACATATCCTGTAGCTGTGCACTAGTGGGTCTGTGGGGGTTTAAGGAAGGAAGCCCTCTGAAATCTCTAGTTAGGACAGTCATTTCCCCTACTACTTGGGGTGGTGGCACCCAGCCTTTGCCAGAGCTGAAGGTATGGTTGGGGTCCTCTCCTGCTCCCAGCTCCAGCCTGGGCCCTGGGTGCAGGGGCCCTTTAAGAAGATCAGATCCCCTCACCCCCGTTTGCCCCCACCCCCCATAATTAGCCAGCTAAAGAAAGAGCTGGCTTGAAATGGGATTGTGCAGACCCAGCTTTGGGCCCCGAGGATGCTGGATCGGGGATTGTTATGCTAATCGCCTGAGATCAGCAGTTCCCGTGCCCTTCAGATGGCAGGTAGTGATGCCCGGCTCTGCCCAGCGGCTGTGGCTGCACTTCTGCAAGAGGGCCGAGCTTTTCCTCCCCTCTTCCTGCTTCCTCTGCCCCCCACCCCCAACCTACCCTGTCAGACTCGCCCTGCCTGTCCTCCCACCTGCCAAGAGGCTGGGAGGTTTGGCCACTCCTAGAAATGTCCAGCCCAGCTCTTCCTACACGGCAAAGAGAAACTGGATCCCACAGCCACTCACATACCTTCAGACTGGGTGCTATTGGGGGACACAGAGGCAGGAAGGAGAAGGTTCCCAGCTCCTCCTTGTAGCCCACTCTCATTTCCAGGCGCTGAGCCTTATCATTCCTGATTCCCCCCACCCTGCCCCCACCAGCTCTGGAAACCACACAGGATGGTGGCTTTGCCACTTACTAACCATGCCATCCTGAGCAGGTGACTTTGCCTCCAGAGCTTTGGTTTTCTCATCTGTAAAATAGGTTGATAATAATAATACTGACCTCAAAGGATCAAAACGAGGATGGAATGAGAGCAGGCATCTAACATGCCCAACTCATCAGTCACTACTGTCAATCCAGGCCTTGGTAAAGCACCCACTACGTGCCAGCCCTGTGCTGAGTCCTTTTATATGGCATTACCCCATTTTGCCTTTAACTGTTCTGTGAGGTAAGTAGAATTATCACCCCCATTTCACAGATGAAGAAACTGAGGCTCAAAGGCGTTACCTCATTTGCCTAGAATCCACCCCGAGCCAGCCTGTTCTCTTAATCTCTGTTCTGCAGTTTGACGTGTGGTCATTGATGGTGCAGAAGGTGAGCTTGGCTGGTACAAATATGCTCACATAAACATGTAATATTTAAGGTGCAGGAGGAAAAAAAAACTAGCATTTTAAGCCTATGAATTCACAAGTAGTATTGCTTAGGTTAAATATACCTAAGTCCATACAATGACTAGTACAAGTCTGGTCATAGCAGCTTTATTCATAGTCAGCCGAACCTGGAAACAGCTTGAGACGTCGGTCAAGGGGAGAATGGACGAACAAGCTTGGCGCAGCCATATGATAGACTACTCCTCAGCAGGCAGGGAACAGAAGCAAGCCACTGATCCAAGCCACAGCATGGACCAATCTCACAGATATAAAGCCGAGGGAAAGAAGCCAGACTCAAGAGAGTACGTACTATACGATTCCCTGTATATGAAGTTCAAAGACAGCTAAAACCAAACTACAGTGAGAGAAGTAAAAATAGTGGAGGCCAACCAAGGTAAGTCTTGACAGGGAAGCATCCAAGGGAAACTTCAAGTTAATGGATGTAATCGTTATGCATCAGTAAACCTCTGTTCATAATTTAAGTTACATTCATTAATTTAAGAGAAATTTATTAAAAGAAAAATAGTATCTAAATTGTAAGTTACGGGGTTAAGCAGATACTGCCAAAAAACACCACCAAACAAACTCCAGTGACTGAAGTTGGGTAAAGTATCAGCATTAGTTCCAGGCAGTGGAGTTTTAATCGGCTTCTCCTAGGTGCCAGGTAACATGCAGGACATCTAGTGAAATTTGAATTTCGGATACAAGGCAAATCCTTTTTTTCATGTAAGTATGTCCCCTGCAATATTTGGGACATACTTACGCTAGAATGTGTGCTTTTATTCGTTGTTCATCAGAAATGCAAATGTAATTGGGCGTCCTGTGTTTTTATTTGCTAAATCTGGCAACCTTACCCTCTTGGGACCCCGCCCCGTCTCGCAGCCCGGTGCCCACCGCAGGCGGGAGCGCCCTGCGCGGTGCAGTCACACCGGTCGCAGCCTGGCAACGCGGCCACAAAGGGAGCCGGGGAGGCGGAATCTTTCCACATGCCTGATCAATGGGGGCGCGGAGACGGCGGCGCAAACAGGCCTGAGACAGGCGCACAAAGAGGAGGCCCCTCGGCCGCTCCCTCCTTCCATTGATCCCGGCCCTTTGTGGCTCGGACAACGGGAACGTGGGGGCCGACTCTAGGGACTTGGCCCATTCCCATTTGGACCCCCACCCCGCCAGCCCGTCCCACCATTCCCCCTCCTGTGGGCCCCAGGCCTCAGGTGTGGGGATGTCCAAATCCCTCCAGGGGCTCTAGGCAGGGCACAGGTGGGGTCAAGCCAGGCCAAGGAGGGTCCTGTACTCCAAAAAAGTCCTGGAGCCTGCCAGTAGGGCCAGCCACCTAGGTCCGGCCTCCTGAGGACCCCCCAGTCTTCCCTGGCAGGCCTTCTCTGTTCCCCTGGTTACAGGAAGGCCTTGCAGTCTTTATTTTGTTATTTATTGAGCAAATATTTATTGAGCAGCGCTTGCTCCAAGCAGTTCCCGCTCTCTCCTGCCCCTATAGCCATTTAAACTGGTCAGCTTCTCCTCCAAGTATCACTTCTCTGGGAAAGCATCCCTGGCCCCTCTCCCACCCCCAGCTTGAGTAGGGAGTCCCCCGCTCTCTATGTGTGCCCCTGAGCTCCCTACTCTTCAATCATTATAGGAACGGCTCACAATTACCGAGCACTTGCGCCAAGCATGTGACATTCCCTGGCTCCTTCCAGTTTTACTCTGTGCTCTGGGTTGGAGCTACAAGGATCTCTGTTTTCCAGAGGTTGAAACTGAGGTTGGTATGTTAAGGCTGTCACCCAGGGTCACACAGCCAGCAAGTGGCAGAGTGGGGATTTGAACCCAGGCAGTAGATTCCAGAGCCCAGGATCCTCACCAAAGCAAGCCCCAGGCTCTGTGAGGATTCAATACTGTGGCCCAGCAGAAGAGCTCCATGTCTCACTTAACCCATTAGAACATTTACTCCTCTGTACTGCGTCTATTTGCCCATTTTCTTCAGTTTTCCCCACTGGACTGATTGCTTTGTGACCTCAGCACCCAGCCCAGTGAAGGTGCCCCAGGTATATTTGTTGATCTGAATTACTGGTTTTGAGAACATTTTGTGGGGGTTCCCTGAGCTTGGGAAGCCGGGGGAGGGAGGGAGCACAAAATGAATCTGATATAGGTTCTGCCCACAGATGAGCATGAAATCAGACACTCATAAGAAGGGTTGCAGGGTGCTGGAGTCTGGAGCACAGTTTTTCCCCACCCTCTTTTTAAAAATCAACTTCATTGCAATATAATTTACATGAGATAAAATGCACCCATTTTACGTGTCCAGTTCAATGAGCATTGACAAATGAATGCACCCATGTAACGAGCATTACTGTCAGATGTAGAACATTTCCATCTCCCCAAAAAGTTCCCCTGTGCCCCTTTGCAATCAATGCCTACCCTCCCCCCCAGTTCCCAGGCAACCACTGATCTGCTTTCTGTCACTATAGGTTAGTTTGCATTTTTCTAGAATTTCATGTAAATGAAATCATACAGTGTGTACTTTTTTGTGTCTGGCTTTTTTCGCTCAACATGCAGTCTGGAGATTCATCCATGCTGTTGAGTGACCCCTTAGTTTCAAAGCCCTTCTCTGCTCCTGACCTCAGTTTCTTCGTCTATAAAATGAGGTGAATGCTGTGAAGTGATTGGACAAAATGTCTGCAGAGTGCACAGGACCTCCACACAGTAGGCACACAAGAAATGCTGTAGATTAGTATAGCTTTTCTGGCAGATAGCAAACTCCATGATACAGTAGGCGCACAAGATCTGCACACAATAGACATTTAATAAATGCATTTGATTAGCATAACCTTTCTGCTAGACTGGAAGCTCCACGAAGACAGGGACCTTATCCATTTTGTTCACCAATGGCTACCATTTATTACAGCTGGTGACTCTAGAGGCTCAGAGAGGTACAGCAACTTGCCTGAGATCACACAGCTAGTAGAGGCAGAGTCGGGCTTGAACACAGGCAGCCTAGAACTAAGGTCTTTCTTCTTCTTCTTCTCCTTATTAAAATACATGGGTCCTTACTCTAATCACTATACTAAACTGCCTGCCTCACAAGCTATTTTTCTTTTCTCCCACAATCTTCCTGAACCTTCTCTTTTTGTTCTCTTTATCCTTTACTAACTTTTCCACCAAGGAAGCAAAATGTAAAAATGAACAACTATACTACCATTAATATAGTTTTTGAGATTATGTGCCAGGCACTGTTCAAAGCACTTCACATATATTAACTCATATAATTCCCCAACGACACTGTTAGGTAGGTTCTCCCCATTTTCCAGCTGAGGAAATTGTAAGGTAGCTGACAGGCTGTGGTTGTGGAGTCAGGATGCCTTCCTTTTGCCGCTTTCTCCATGGGACTTGGGTAAGTATGTTCCCCTTGCCAGGTTTTCCCTGAACTGCTTCCTGACCTGCCATATTTCTGGACACTTCTCTGATATTTCAGCAAGGTTTTCTCTTCCTGGAGATTCGAAGTTTCCTTCCCCAGGCCTTCCCCGGCCTTGGCAGGCCCAGGCTGCAATTTCAAAAGGACTTGAGCTCCTTCTGGAATGGGGCTGGGACTGAGCCCCTCCTCTCCTGGCTCTTCCCATAAATACCCCCTGTGTGCAGCGCCCAGGGGCCCCAGGGAGCCAGGCGGCTGACCTGTAATTAGAAACTTTTCTCCTTTTCCCAGCTGGGAGGAGGAAGGTCTCAAGTCTGGGCCAGCCATTTTGTTTGTCATGCATTATTCAGGAGCTGGGAGGACCCCTCTGCTGGCCAGACCTCTCAGGTCCTGCCCAAAGCAGCCTCACCCACCCAGTTCAGTCCAATTCACTGACGGCTTTCGACCCAGAGAATAAACAACCTGTGTGCCAGGCACATTCATAGAGGGAGTTTTCATCAGATCTGGTAAGGGAGGTGTGTTTTTCAGCAGAGTTGGTGGGAGGGACAGGGACTTGCCCAAGGTCACAATGCTAGGAAGAGGACAACTGAGCTGGGATTTGACCCCAGGAATGATTCCACACAGAGGAAGAGGGGGGCAGAAGAGCGCAGTCTGGCCAGGAGAGGCGAAACCTGCTTTCCTTTCACTCCTTACTTTGCCCCTTTCTAAATCTCTGGGGTAGAGAGAACTTAACTTTAAGGAGCACCAATGTGGGCGTCAAACAGGCATTATTTTGCATGCAACGTAATCTTCACAACCCTCTGAGAAAGGTGTTATTATGCCCATTTTATGGATTCATAAAATGAGACTCAGAGAGACTTGGGTTGTTAATTTGAGGACACATACAATGAGTTAGTGGCAGAACAGGGGCTCAGATCTAGCACATGCCCCCATGGTACACTCTTTTCTCACCACTCCTGGTGGGTGGGAAGGCAGGGGCACCAAGGAATCCAGGCTCTTAAACCCACAATGATCCTTAGAGTGGACGTCCTTCATTGTCAAACCTCTCGGTGTCCATGAGCTGGGGCTGTGACACTGCTCCAGACAAGCCCTCTGAGAACCACGAATGACTCTGAATGAGCTTCGGAATGCTTCCTGCCCCCCCAACACGGGGTAGCCTGTGCAAGGCAGCCCTTCAGGAGGCTGAGGGTTTCCTCTTGGACGTGAAGCTGGCATTTCTGAGAGGTAGACCAGCTCTAAATGTAGTTCCCAGAAAAGCTAAGAGCCCAGGGTTTGGAAGAGGATAGCCTGGTTCCACTTTTTACTATCTGTATGAACTTGGGCTAGTTTCTTAAACATGAAGCATCAGTTTGTCCATCGGTGAAGTCAGACGATGATAAGGAATAAGTATGAGGAGTAAATATGATAATGCATATAAAGCATTTACATAATACCTTGTCCACTGTGAGTGCTCAATAAGAGTTAGCTATTATTATTATTTCTGGTGACAACCTCTCCTTAAGCTTGATGAACAGAGAGATAGAAACTACCAGATGATGAAAATGTGTCTTCTGGAAATAGCACCCCAGTTTCCCTGGGGAACTCTTGCTCTGCCAGTATCAGCCCTTGTACCTTGGATGGGGCTTACTCTGCCCCTGTGATCCAGCCTGGCCACTAGATTGGTTCAAAGATGGGTGTGTGACCCACTGAGAGCCAATCAGAGGGAACCCTGGGAGTTCAGCTAGGGTGAGGCAATCTCTTTTCTATGAGAAGAAGAGGGCAATCACAGAGCTTCTGGGGACCATCTTGTCACCCTGAGGAGGAGCATGTCTGCCTGAGAACAAGGACATAGAATAAAGCAACCAAGACATGGCAAAGACCCTAATAAATCTTTGATTCAACTGTGAGCCACTAAGTAATAATTATTATTAACTAGTAATATTTTTTTTTGTTTGCATCTGTATGAGTTGAGTTTTCTGTTGCTTACAACCCAGAGTTCTGGCTAAATATGCCAATGATTCTCTCTCTCTTTCTCTCTCTCTCTCTCTACACACACACACACACACATACACACACACACACACACACACACACACATATATCTTTGATTAAAATGACTTCAGTTAAAAGTGTGTTGAAGACTCATTTCTAATTATTACTTTTGTTTTACAAACTTAGGGCCAGAGAGAATGTCAAGTAAGGCTTTAAGATTCACAACACCTAGGTACAAATTATGGTCCTTTAACTCACTAAACTTATACTGTCATGGAGTCACAGACTTAGAGTCATGGCTTGGCTTTAACCATGATTTTCCTTTCTGCTTTCAGGAAAACATTTAATTTCCACCCTGGGCGTAGTCTATCTCAGCTTCCTTGTGGTACTCTGTTTCTGTCTGCCTTTTGTCTGTGTGCTGGTGGTGTCAAAGCCAGTAACTATCTGTTTACAATTTCAGACAGAAGCATTAATTGCCTTTTGAACCTCCCATTTTCTTCCAAGAGCTCCCCACTCAACTGTCTCAACTGTCTTGCTTGCATTTCTTTCTGCACAAAGAGAAATGTCTATCTTTTTTCCATAAAGTCTGACCACCTGCAAATCCATACATATCCTCCTGTGAGCAGGCAACATGAGAGAAAGACATGTAGGCAGGAAAATATCTGCATTGAACAGAGTTTACAGAACAAGTTATCACAACCCAGAAGCTTTTAGGCCAAACAAGGGGGCAGCTGTGGTAAAAGCCTCGGAATGAGAATGAGACCAACATTGGAGATCTGGTTTTGTCACTCGCTGTGTGACCTGGGGCAAGTTGCTTCATCTTGCTGAGCCTCAGTTTTCTCATCTACAAAATGGGCATGAGAGTGCCTGCCTCATGAGGTTAGATAACATAGCTATTAGACAAAACCACTTTCCTCTGCCCTTTAGTTGCCCAGTGTGGATTCAAAATAAAAATAAAGTTAGCAGTTACTGAGTATTTACCATGGGTTCAGCATTATTTCAAGTGGAATTCAGCCTTCCAAAGAACCTTATGAAGTAGGTGCTATTATTAGACTCCCACTTTACAGGGGGCAAGTAGAGGACCAGAGAGGGTAAGTTGCTGAAGTCATACAGGTAAGAAACAAAGCTAGGATTGGGAACAAATGGTTTCACTCCACAGCCTTCTACCCATAACTATATGGCACCCACTGAGGTAACAGATAGCAGCTACCCTCCCTGGAGGCCAGGCAGGGTCAGAGGCTGGGGTTGCTGCCTTCAACACAAACCACATCATTCTCTGACTTCCCTGCACCGCTTGCCAAACTCTACTCCACAGAGAGCTTGATGTTCCAACAGTCCAGACACTACCCACTCCTGGGAGTCGTGGGGGGCAGAATAAGAAAAATGCAATTTGGCTTTGGAACCCAAATCTTGCAGCTCCCCCCAAACATACTCATTCATACCTCCTGTGTACCAAGAAGAGAAGAAAGAGGGATGTGGGTCTTGTGGGAACCTAAACAGGGGGCTACGTGTGCACATAGAGCCTCACATGCCCTGCTCAGTCTTGCTCCCACCACGCCACACACTAACATGGGCATGGCACCCATGCAGTCACACCCACAGTGAATACAGGGGTGCATATGTGCACATGCATGACCCGCAACAACACGTATTCCCCGACTCTCAGACTCACACCTCCACCCACCCCACCCCGTGCTGAATTCTTGGGTTTGGTCAGAACCTCATGAGGCCGTGAGATGTCCTGGTCAAGTGCACACACTCCGACTCCCAACTGCTTGGTTTGAATCCTATTCTGCAATATACTAGCTGTGTGACTTTGGGCAAATTCTCTCACCTTTCTGTGCTGCAATTTCCCTACCTGCAAACTAGAGTAACAGATAGTATCTGCTCCCTGAGGGTGTTGTCAGGAATTTTGTACGTATTGCCCATGGTGAATGGCCTGTCAGTGATGTATCCGTCACCCAGCAGATCAGGTTCCTGGGAAGCAGACTCAGAGATGAAGATTAGCATACAGAACTTTATTAGGAGGTGCTTTTGGGTCAACAGCTGTGGAAAGAAAGAGGAGGAAGCAGTAGGGAAGAGTTGGACTGGAATGCAATCTCAGTGAAGGCCTCAGCTACCTTTTGGGGAGCTCTGAAGCTGACATGGTACATTTCAGCTGTCCTCAGTCGACGTGAGGAGGCGAACATGTATACTTATGTTGACCGGTCCTAGGATATGAGCTGCACGGAGAAGTGGGCATGAACCTTGGTGTGATGGCTCCCTTCAACTCCGGGCAAGCCACATAGAGGGACTCAGCTGTGAGCTACCAGCTACCAACACCCCTGGCAACTAGGGAAATGCATACCTCTGTCCTAAAGGGGGGTCAGGGCAGTACACCATAGCATTCTCTACACAGCCCCCAAACCACAGCCAGGGGGGTCTCCATTCTCCCCTCCTCTCATCTCTGGACTCCAAACAAGGACCTTGAAACAGTGAAGCAAGGAACACGGATCCTCAGTTTTCCCTGATTTGGATTGCAGACCAAGCTGTTCGCGTTTGCCTCTGTACTCCTGACACCTTATTCAAACCCTATTTGGCATATCTTTGAATAATACTAAGCAGTGCTAACATTAACAAGCATTTTGCTCAATAGCTATGAGCCAGTTCTAAGTACTTGAAATGGATTAACTCATTTAATGCTTACAACCCCATGAGGTGTTTATAGTATTGTTATCTGTACTTTAGAAAGGAGGAAACTGAGACACAGAGAGGCTAGGAAATTTGCCTCAGGTCACACAGTTTGTATATGGTGGAGCCAGGATTCTAATTCAGAGTTGGTTCCAGAACTCAAACTGAACCCTCATGCTCGTTTGATTATTGGTTAGTGTTAACATGGATGGTGGATATCCATGGATGGACAGATGGATGGATGGGGAGGACTGGCAAATGAATGGACAAAACAATGGATATATGAATGCATGAATGGATGGATAGGCAGTTGGATGAATATATGGACGGATGGATGGATACTTCATGTCCTGGCCTTCCTGGAATTTTCAGTCCTACTAGTTGCATCTCCACCCTTGGGATAAGCACATCTGGGTCCAAACCAGCAGGAAGGATGGCGCAGCCCTGAGCAAGGAAGACAGATGTACAATCTTCACCTCTTTGGGTTCTGACCTTCAGCCAAGAGATGATGGGACTTCACAGAAAGAGACCTCAGAGGCAATAGCAGGATCCCAGGCTTGCCAGCACTGTGGCCTGGGGAGAGCCTTCCTCTTTCTCTGTACCTCAGAGGGCTCATCTGTGAGATGCAGTGGCTGGATCTTCTAGGCCAGACACTCCACAATTCTTCAAAGTGGGAACTCGGGCTACGGCCCTTAGTCCTTTCACCTGTGGGGAGCAGCCAATCCCTAGTTCACCTCCTCCAGGTACCATCTCCTTCTCCATGGCCTGTTTTTGCAGCCTTCCCCCAGAATGCACTCCTTTCAGCATTTTCCTTCTCTTTGTTCACTTCTTTTCTGTTCATCTTAATGTTTCATACTCCTAACCAAGGAATGGCCATGGCTGAACATGCACCGGGGCTGCCCGATTTCCTCCTGTCTGGGCATGTGAGTGCTTAACTGCTATTTCCTTTTTTTTTTTTTTTTTATGATGGACAGGCAGCACCCAGCCCTCAGGGAGAGACACATAGCTGGGGATGTGGTTCTGAGAGACTCCAAGTCTGGTTGGAACCCAAAAGCCCCACAGGAAGATTTTCTAAGGCAAAGAATTTTGGAGCTCCTACAGTCAGTCCCAACTCCCTGGATTAGCACCCTGTGACCAGACAGTGGGAAAAAGTCCAGCAATCTGGGCTGGGCTCTTTCTTTGATGCTGGGCAACTCATATCCCTTTTTTTGGCCTCAGTTTTTCTATCTGTAAAATGAGAGCTTCATCAGTCTATAAATTCTTGCAAAGGGAATCAGATTGTTTGGTTCAAATCTCAGCTGCACCACTTACCACTTACAAAACCTCGGAGAAGACAGTTACTTCCCTAAGCCTCAATTTCCTCATCTGTAAACTGGGAATGAAGACCATCCACCTCATAGGGTTCTTGTGAGAAGTATAAGAAGTAATGTGCGTAAAGTGCAAAGCACAAAGTAAATACTCAGTAATTGGTGGTACTTGCTTGAAGTACCAACTTGAAGTTTGTGGTACTCCAACTTACAATGTTGGTGAAAAAAAGGGGAATGTTGGCAGCAAAGAGACAGAGATATATATTTAAGTTCCAGGTGTTCCCACCCAATCTTACCACACTGAACCCTCCCCTTCTCAACTTTCCCCCCTCTGGAATGCCTGTGCCCATCAGAGATAGTGAAATGGACAAGCCACCTCAGAGATTGTGGCTGGGGAGAAAGGCAACACTCCAGAAATTATTTGACAATACTTTTTAAAAGCCTTAAAAATGGGCATAGCTTTTAGCTCAATAACTCCACTGCTGAGATATGAGGACATTATCTGACATAGAGGAAAAAACGTAAGTGTAAAGAATTTATTTGAGTTGTTTAAAATCACAAAAACTTGGAAACAACTTGGTGGTCATTAAGAGGAGGATGTTTGAAGTTTTGTTTATTGCTGGGATATTTTGTAACTATTAAAATTATATTTGTAAATTGTAATTAACATGGAAAAGTACATAAAAATAAACAAATGAATAAAAGGAAAACACAAATTCACATACATAGAAAGAGTGGTGTAAAAAAAATCAAAACAAAATCAACTCCCCAAAGAAAATATTGCAAACAAACATTCAAAGTTTATACACTAAAATGTAAACAGTGGTTATTTCTGAATAGTACGGTATGAGTGGTATTTATTTTCTAACTTTTCTACAAATATATCATTTGTGTATATTTTTTTGCATTTGTGTATCTTTTTAAGTTTAAAAAAAAAACTAGAAGGAAATAAACCAAAATGTTAACAGTCATCTTTGGATAGTACAGGGAATATATTTTCTTTAATCAACACTGTATTTCTTTAATGAACTTTGTGTTTATTTGATGGACATTGCATTTTCTTTAATGAACATATATTAGAACTATATATAGCTAACCTATGTTTTTATCAGCTAGTTTTTTAAAAAATTACAAATATAAGCTCACATTAAAGGAAAAATTCAGTCAGAACACAAAAGTATAAGGTGAAAAGTAAAAGTATTCACTTGTCTTTACTCTTTAGTCTCCTTCTGCAAAATTGTTACCAGTTTCACGTGTGTTCCTTCAGAAATTTTCTGTGTATATGCACCTAGATATGATTATCCATTAAAAAAAGATACATATCAGTGAAAGAGATTTGCACAGTATAAATAAATCTTGCTTTGTTATTCAATGTAGTATAGTTTTCTGGGTATCTTTGCACGTATGATATTCTATTAGGATATCTAAAAAACATTCCACTGTAATGTTATATGATAACTTATTTAATTAACCCCTTACTGATGACCATCAAAGTGTATGATGAACATCAAGGTTGTTGTGAGCTTTTGCTTTATTTATAAACACTGCTGCAACAAACATCATTTGTTTATTCTATTTACCCTTTTTCTCACTTATGTGAATTTATCTGTAGAATAGAATTTTAGATACGAAATTGCGGGGTGCCCAGGGTAGTGTATTTTAAATTTCAAGATATTGCCATCCAGTAACATAAATATATATATAAAACACATGAAGAGAAAAGACAAGTGGGAGAAAACCTCAATCTGTGAAGTTATGCCAAAATGTTTGTGCAGTATAAGTATGCAAAACAGACATACAAACATAAAAATGAGAAACTTTGCATAGAAGTCTTTGCATTAAAGACCTTATACCTGAATATTAAAATTGATCTTCTTTGGGTTGGATCGTGGGTGGTTTTTATACTTTATTTTCTATGTTTCATACTGAATATGAACTTCTTTTCTGATCAGAAAACAGTATCACAGATATTATAAAAATATCTTTTTTTAATTACAAGAGGCAATAACATAATTACTGTAACAAGTCAAAAGTCAAGCAATGTGCTATAAAAAATATTAATCATGTCCCTCTCCTCACCTCCAAATTCATTCCCTTAGGTAAACAATGTTGAAGGCCTGGTGAGAATACTTGCCTACTTTTTTCCTAGAGCATGTTATTTTTACACTGGAAAAGAAAGAATAAATGAAAGACCTTCTCTTAAAATTTTTTTTTTCCTTTTTAAATGTAAGGCCTCCCCTGGGCCTTTACAGACCATCCCTCCCTACCTCCCACTCTGCCAAGCTGTTTGCCCTCTTCCCACATCCACACATCTTGCCCTCAAAGAAACCCACTTGAGGCCCTGCTCCCCAGAGGCACCTGCCCCTCAGCCTTGGCCCAGGTTCAGCAGAAATCAAGGCCAGGCCTAGGAAGCACCCGCCCCAGCCCCAGCCCGGCCCAGGCCCAGGAGAGTCCTTGCACCCCAGCCAGGGAAGCGAGGGGCCCAGGGCCAGGAGAGGCGCAGGGCTCCTGGCGAGGCCTCCCTCCGACGAGGGTGGAGTCTGCGCCCAGCCTCCCTCCTGCCGGCTTTCTCTAGGAGTAATTAAGAGTGAAATCCACCTCCTGGTGACCCCGGTGCTCCTGGCCCGGGCTGATTTACACATGAAAGGTCTGCGGAGGGCCTGGGCTTTCTCCTTTTCACATTCACAATGAGGCGCGGCCTATAAATAAAACCTCTCTGAGAAACAAGGGGCTTCAAAAATGTGTGTGTGTGTGTGTGTGTGTGTGTGTGTGTGTGTGTGTGAGAGAGAGAGAGAGAGAGAGAGAGAGAGAGACCTGGCATGGAGAAGGGCACCCTAATGAGAGAGACACATGATATGGTCCCTATTTTAGAGATGAAGAAATAGAGGCTCCGGAGGGGGAGACCTGTCCCAGGTCCCACAGTGAACTAGGAGAAAAGCTTGGACTCAAGAAGTGGGATGAACAATGATACAAAGAATGTTCTGTCTCCATGATAATGGTTTGTCCAAACCCATATGACTACACCCCAAAAAGCGAGGATTTTATCTGTGAAGTATACTTATGGCAATAACAGTGACTTCAAAAGGTTAAAATAAGATAAAATACAAAAAAAAAAAACCTACCAAATATGCCAATGGGCTGTGAGTGGACGAGGTCCCCTCGGCGCTTGGGGCCCCTTTGTACCTTGCCCTCTAGCAGGTCTGTTTACTCAGGCTCAGCGCCTGATACTGGGGAGACGTTGGCTTGCTTAAATGAATGAATGAGCTAAATGATTCTCTCGGCCCATTTCTCCAGCTATAAAATGAGAAATTGACAAAACACTAAGGCCAAGTCCTCCCAATTGGCTCAGAGGTCACCTCCTCCAGAAGCCTTCCTAGATCTCCTCCCACTCCCAGTTTGTATCAGATGCCTCCTCTGGGCTCTCACAGAGTTAATTTGTATTCCTACCCCTGCACTAATCATACTGTATAGTATTCGTCTGGTTTTGTGTGTCCTTCATGTGAATATTCCGGTTCTCTGCAGTAAGGTCTATGTCTTTCACTCATCTCTGTTCTTCCAGTGCCTGGCACGTCTGATGAATTAATGAATTCATGCATTTATTAGTTCTGACTTGAGGTCCAAAACTGAATCACACTGGTGTTGGCTGGAGCCCACTGAGGGTCCAAAGCAGCAGAAATGGGGCAAGGGACAGACCCAGGGAAACTTTATGCAGCAGAGATGAGTTGAAAGGCCTGAATTCTAGAGCATGGAGAAAGAAATCCTGCTGTGACCTATGCAGGAAATTCAAGCCTCCTCCTGCATGGGGCAGGGGAGCAGGAGGAGAACAGCTAGACTCGGGAGGGCAGATGGTTTGGAGAGGGGTGGAGGAAGGGGTGGGAGGACAGGTTGGAGGCCGGAGGTGGGGCTGGGATGTGGTACTAGGTACCAGCCGTCTGCCTGCATCTGTTTAGGGTTGGGGGTGGGGTGTGCACATGGACGTGGTCAGCTCCCAGCTCTTCTACTTCTTAGCTGTCAGTCAGCCTCACCAAGCCTCAGTCTCCACATCTGTGAAATGGGCAGGATGTGTAATTATACTACTTTAACATGTTTATCAGGAGAGCAAAGGGACATGATAAGTTCAAAGTGCCTGCTATTATGTAGCTGCTCAGAAATATTTTAAGCCCCCTAACATCTTTTCCCTTTCATCCCAGGTGTTTCTCACTCAATTTTTGTGGCCACTTGTGAGTTCCTAATAAAATATTAACTACTTCTAATGTTTATTGGATGCCTGCCGTGTTAGGCATTGGAATATGCAGTTTATGTGTATTATCTCATTTAGTCTTCATCTTGTAAGGCAGATTTAATTATTATTTTCTAGAGAGGATACAAATTCAGAGTGTACTGTGACTTGTCTGAGATCACACAGTTTCTAAGTGCAAACCTGGGATGTAAAACATCAGTTAACTTAAGCAAGTACCATAACGCCCTGGAGGGCTTGTTCAAAAGCAGATTGCTGTCGCCCGCCCCTAAATTTCTGAAGCAGCGGGTCTTGGGTGGAGCCTAAGGATTTGCATTTCCAACAAGTTGCCAGGCGCTGTTGCCGCTGGTCCAGGAGCACACTTTGAGAACCACTGCCTAACACCAATTTCTTCACTGTCATTATCCCAATTAGACATGTCATGTCACGTCTAGCCTATTACAATAGGCTTGATCCAAAGAATTTGAAGTCTAGTATAGTTCATTGAGCATTTGGTGTATGTGACCCTATAGTCTTCATTAGCACTTAAAAAAACTTTCATCCATTTTAAAAGTGCAAAAAGTAACTAGAAAATATAAATGAGTAGAAAGAAGGACAGAATCAGATCTGGTTTCAGCAATTACTCAGGGAACGGCTTTTTGTTATACATAGTTGTATCACAGAATTTTTCTGGATTAACTAACTCACTGGATTAAGAATGCTCTGAAGCTGGCTCACGGGCTGAACACTCGCCTTGCCCAGTGTAAAGCTCAGAACAATGTAATGCCCACCGCCCCAGAGGACTCATCTCTAGCAAGGCCAGCCACTAACTCCTGCTGACTTAAAGATGCGATCATGTGCTTTGTTGGTTCTCCAATTGGTTTCTCTTGTTATTAAATCATATAATTGTATATGACCACCGGATAACATAGAAGTGGAAAAAGAAAACTGATGTTTCCATGAATGCAGTTGAATGCTTTGGAAAGGTTCTTAAAAAGTTAGTTAGTAAATGTCATCATACATTTGTCGAAACCCCGTAGAATGAATGCACAACACTTGGAGTGAACCCTAGTGTGAACCGTGGCCTTTGGATGATAACGTCAATGTAGAGACATTGATTGTAACAGGTGTACCGTTCTGGTGCGGGACACTGAGGATGGGGGGGTGCTGTGCATGTGTGGGGGCAGGGCTTGTATAAGAACTCTCTGTACCTCTTGGTAATATTGTTGCGAATGTAAAATTGATCTAAAAAATGAAGTCAGTCAAAAAAGAAAGGAAGAAAAGGGAGGAAGGGAGGGAGGGAGGAGGGAAAAGGGGCACAGCCCCAGCTTGACCCGTGATGGTCATACAGGATGAACAAAAAATAACTTTTTGTCCTAAATCACTGGGGTGGTGGGGTCATTAGTTGGGTTAGGTGTAGCCTAGACAACTACAGACTGTTGGGTGGTGATGGAGGTGGAATTCTAAAAATCCGGACAACTGGGGCCTTCAGATCTACCTCAACTTTCTAGAAGTCCAAGCTAGAACTCAGGGGAGTGGTTCATGTAAGAAAGATGTAGGGAAACGCCAGCTAGCCAGCTAGTTGACTCAAACCGGGCTCACAGCAAAGGCTTTGGCCCTACGTCAAAAAGTTGGTGAATGAATATACAGCAATAGGTTTTTAAGTTAAAATAGAACATTTAGGGGTTGTGAGGATCACTTTTTATTATTGCCTGTTTTCATGGACTTTTTCAATAAACTTACCAACCACTCATACGATCAGACTGAACGTTCATAGAACACCCTTCTGAGCCCCGGCTACAGATTCTTTAGGAAAGGGTGATCCATGGAATCCTAAGTAGGGAAACCCTGAATTTGAGGACCTGAGGTCCCTTCTAGCTCTGATGTTAATAGTTGTAATGATAAACATGACAACAACAATAATAGTAGGATCCGTAAGTCTTTGGACACTGACTCTGGGCTGGGCACTGCAAAGAACTCTCCCTCCTTTAATCTCTCCATAGCCTGATGATGCAGGTGTTATCATCTCTATTTTGCAGATGAAGAAACTGAGGCTTAGAGGAACTAAATCACTTGCTCACATTGCAAGTCAGGAAGTGGGGTCCTTATTTCCAATTTAGCACTGTGGGCACCAGAGCCTCGACCCTCTCCCACCTCCTTTTCAGGAGAGCATAAACATATGACCTCCGTGTGGCCCTTTCAAAGCCAAATTCAAGTTGCTGTATTTGGAGAATATATTTTAACGCTGGCAACCGTCCTTTCAGCAATGAAATATGAATATCTCCTATGTGCCAGGCAAAGACTGACCAGTGGGGGCTCATGACAATCATGGTCTTTGCCCTCAATCGGCCCCACTTAACTGCATATTCTTCTGACACCCCTTGCACCAGATTCATGGTGTGAACTGTTACAGTGCAGATTCTCAGGCCCTGCTCTGATCCCTGGAATAAGACTCTGAGGTTGGAGCTTGGGAATCTGCATCTTACCATCTCCCCAGGTGACTTACAGATGACTGAGATAGAGGAACCCTTGGATGGAAGGTGGAGAGACCTAGAGGAGCAAACAACTATGACACAGAGAAAAGTTTTCTGTATAGATTGAGGGGGGTTGCTAGGGAAAGTTTCTTAAAGGAAGTGACCTTGAAGACGAGACCTGAGGGATGAGTAGGATAAGAGAAATGGGGAAGAGATACTCAATGAAGAAGGCAATCTCTGCCTTCGGGGATTCACAGCCCGGAGAGCAAGGGGTGGAGGATAGCAGCCTAGCAGAACTGTGCACCCAGGGGCTGTGGGAACGTGGAAGAGGAGCCTGGCTCAGCCAGAGGAATCAGAGTGACTTTGTAGAGGAAGTGACTATGTTTTCTAATGTGTTCTCAGATATAAGCATCTGCTTTGTCACATCTTGGGTGAAGAAAATGGGTGTGGAGAATCAGGGCTGGCTGGGAGGTGTGGTCTCCCAGGGTTGGAAGCCTCTTATCAGCCTATGTTGGTGGGCAGAAGCCAAATCCTCCTCTAATCTGGATGCTGTTTTCACCTCCATTGTCAATGCTAAGCTTTTGTTTGTTTGAACTAAGTCCTTCTATCTGGAGTCCTTAGTACTCAGCAGTAAATGGTGACATTTGAATAAATGGAGGAGATTTCCTTTGTAATGGAACCCGGAGAACACCTGCTTTTAGATCCACCCCATTAGAGGAAGTGCAGGATCTCTGCCCAAGACCCTCACAGCCACCACTGATGACTCTTATTTAGGTGGATAGTTGGACTCTGGCTCTGGCCAGCCTGGATTCAAATTCCCTTTCAGCTACTTTCTAGTGACCTGTCCTTGGACACATATTACTTGACCTTCCAGTGCCTCAGTTTCCCTCTCTGGCAAAGGAGGATAATTATAGTACCTATTATCGCCAAAGAGTTGTTTTGAGAGCGAAGTGAATTTTCCTATGAAATGCTTAGAAGAGTGCCTGGCACACAGTAGGCCCTCAGAAAATGTAGGCACCAGGAACAGTGCTAAGTGTTGGGGAGATCGCAACAGAACGTCTTCATAGTGCTTACATTCTAATAGGAGAGAGATGAAAAAGTAAACTAAAAAGAACCCACAATACAGATGATGATTTGTGCTATAAAAAAATACTTGTTATAAAGAAAGAGGAGCTCCTTTAGAAAGCATGAGGAGGGAAGGCCTCTTCAAGAAGGCTGATATTTAAGGAAAGGCGCACACCACAGGACAAGCTCAGGTAGAGGGTGGGGTGGGGAGGGTTCCAGGCAGAGGGCACAGCAGTTACAAAGGCCCTGAGGTGCGACTGAAGTTAGCTTGGTCAAGGTGCTAACAGAAGGCCAGTGTGACTGCAGTCTGACACAGGAAGTGATGGAGGCAAGATATGACCCTGGATTCAGTTTAAACAGGAATGTTATCAAGTGTTTTAATTTCATTATTTTGTAGCAGAATTCAAGTCCAGTGTACATAAACTTGAGTGGAGACCTAGAGTCTCATTTAAACCTGGGAACCGCTTCCATCATGGGTGAGGTTTAAAAAGACCTCCTCTCTACCGGAGTCACGTGTGCCAATGTCTGCCAACTTCAACATGGATCATGTATAAGATCAGGAACAATACTATGTGCGTAACTAGGGGGGTCGGTCAGGGCTAGAAATTAAGGAGGCAAACTGACCATCCAAGGTCAGGCTCACAGGCAGGTCAGGCTCCCTTCTCTTCCTCTCCTGAAAAGTCTATAAATGGAAACCTGGTGACAGGTGCCATTTAAATCAACAACAGCTCCCCGTGTTCATGGATAGGAAGAATTAATATTGTCAAGATGGCCATTCTGCCTCAAGCAATCTACAGATTCAATGCAATCCCTATCAAAATGCCAACAGCATTCTTCAATGAACTACAGCAAACAGTTCTAAATTTCATATGGAACCACAAAAGACCCCGAATAGCCAAAGCAATCCTGAGAAGGAAGAATAAAGCAGGTGGAATTATGCTCCCTGACTTCAAGCTCTACTACAAAGCCACAGTAATCAAGACAATTTGGTACTGGCACAAAAACAGACCCATAGACCAATGGAATGAACTAGAGAACCCAGATATAAACCCAAGCATATATGGTCAATTAATGTATGATAAAGGAGCCATGGATATACAGTGGGGAAATGACAGCCTCTTCAACAGCTGGCATTGGCAAAACTGGACAGCTATATTAAAGAGAATGAAACTGGATTATTGTCTAACCCCATACACAAAAGTAAACTCAAAATGGATCAAAGACCTGAATGTAAGTGATGAAACCATAAAACTCTTAGACGAAAACATAGGCAAAAATCTCTTGAATATAAACATGAGCAACTTTTTCCTGAGTGCATCTCCTCGGACAAGGGAAACAAATGGGACTACATCATGCTAAAAACCTTCTGTACAGCAAAGGACACTATCAGCAGAACAAAAAGGCATCCTACAGTATGGGGGAATATATATGTAAATGACATATCTGACAAGAGGTTAACATCCAAAATATATAAAGAACACACTCTTCAACACCCAAAAAGCAAATAACCCTATTAAAAAATGGGCAGAGCAAATAAATAAATAAATAAATAAATAAAAAATGGGCAGAGCATATGAACAGACAATTCTCCGAAGAAGAAATTCAGATGGCCAACAGACACATGAAAAGATGCTTGACATAGCTAATTATGAGGGAAATGCAAATTAAAACCACAATGAGATGTCACCTCACACCAGTTAGGATGGCCAACATAGAAAAGAATAGGAGCAACAAATGCTGGCGAGGATGCAGAGAAAGGGGAACCCTCCTACACTGCTGGTGGGAGTGTAAACTAGTTCAACCATTGTGAAAAGCAATATGGAGGTTCCTCAAAAAACTAAAAACAGAAAAAGCATTTGACCCAGTAATTCCACTCCTAGGAATTTACCCTAAGAATGCAGTTTCCCAGTTTCAAAAAGACATATGCACCCCTATGTTTATCACAGCACTATTTACAATAGCCAAGATATGGAAGCAACCTAAGTGTCCGTCAGTAGATGAATGGATAAAGAAGAGGTGGTACATATACACAATGGAATATTATTCAGCCATAAGAAGAAAACAAATCCTACCATTTGCAACAACATGGATGCAGCTAGAGGGTATTATGCTCAGTGAAATAAGCCAGGTGGAGAAAGACAAGTACCAAATGATTTCACTCATCTGTGGAGCATAAGAACAAAGCAAAAACTGAAGGAACAAAACAGCATCAGACTCACAGAACTCAAGAATGGACTAACAGTTACCAAAGGAAAGGGACTGGGGAGGATGGGTGGGAAGGGAGGGATAAGGGGAAAAAGGGGCAGGCATTACAATTAGCACACATAAGGGGTGGGGAACAGGGAAGGCAGTATACCTCAGAGAAGACAGGTAGTGATTCTATAGCAACTTACTATGCTGGCGGACAGTGACTGTAATGGGGTATATGGTGGGGACTTGATAATGGGGGAATCTTATAACCACAGTGTTGCTCATGTAATTGTATATTAATGATGCCAAAAAAAATCAACAACTGTCTAACAGGTGGGCTCCTGGGGGACTTTTACCTTTTAATTTATTTCTGTCTGACGTTTTTGCAGCAGTTGTATTTCCTTTTGCCATCAGAAGAAGAAAGCAGCTAAATAACAATAAAAATCTCTAATGTAGAAAAGTTTTTTTTTAGAACATTAGTATTTATTTTGCAGCCTGTCATGGGAACTGCAGACATGGGGGTGTGGTGATTGTCTGGGTGGCATTTGGGATATAGCTGTGGAGCACATGATGTTGTTAGATTAAAAAAACAAAGCATGACGTTATGTTGTCTGGTAGAGTCCAAAAGTTGTGTCAGAATTTAAAGAAGCAGAATCACCTCATTTCAAAAATATTGAATAAACCCTGGACTTGGGATTGAGAAGTAAGCAAGAGAGCCCAGATCTCTGCTCTCACAGAGCTCCCAGGCTACTTATAAGTTAAGGAGGTGGGGAGCGGGAAGAGCACTTCCGGCAGAGGGAACAGCGCGAGCAAGGGCCCTGAGGTTGGAAGGGGCTTGGCATGTTTCTGAAACAGAAAGAAGGCTAGCTCAGAGGATGAATGAGGTGCCCTTAGGGAAAATGGTGGAAATAGGCAGGGACTGTATCCTTCAGGACCCTGGAGGTCAGAGTAAGGCGTTTGGGTTTTATCCCAAGGGAACAGGAAGCCACTGAATGAAGTGTTGTGAAAAGGAACAGTAGTAGAGTGGGTGTTGTGTTTTAGAAGGGTCTCCCTGGCTCCCGTGTGGAGAACAGATTGGAGATGGTGAAGCCGTAAGGACAGAGACCAGTCTGGAGGCTACTGCAGTAGTCCAGGGGAGAGAGAATAGTGGCCGTGCCTAAAGCAGGATGGAGAAGATTAGAGAGACATTCCTAAGGTAATCCACTTGGTGGTTGATTGGATAAGAGGATGAAGGAGGAGACAATGAGAAAGATTGACTCCTAGCTTGTTAGCTTGGGGACTGAATGGATGGTGGAGCTCTTATAAGGCCACCTAACCAATGACAAGAGATGCCTAAAATTAATTATCTAGTAGGAGAGCCAGGCATGGAGACAACCATCCATCACACGTGATATAGTGAAATGTGCTAAAAGAGAGACGCTGGCAGGGCCTCTAAGGGCAGAGAGGGACAGATTCTGGCTGGGGTGCCTCAAAGGGAAAAGAGATCACAATAGATGGAGTAATTGGAGGGAAGGTGGAGACAAAGAGGCTGGGAAGATGAAGACATGATATGGAGCTTGGTAAAGTCCTATGTGGTTGAGACATGAAGTGGGTGGAGATGCCCCTAGGAGGCCTCCCATGGCAGTCCAAGGGGTTAGTGAAAAGAAATTACCCTTCTAGAAGAAGAGGAATCGCTCCTTCCTGTATTTTAGAAAATCAGTAGTATGTGAGATGAGGAGCAGTAAAATAGTTGCTCATCTATGCACAGAACATCTCTAGAAGTATCATCAGACATCTCCAGTGCGATAACCTTCCTTGGAGTGAAACTGGGTGGCTGGAGGTCTGGGAGGAGGGAGGCTTTCCCTAATCTTTCTTTTCTTTCTTTCTTCTTTTTAAAAATGTGAACCATGTAGATGTATTACCTATTCAATGCTTTGATAATTATTAAGAAAAAAGGCATGTACTGGTTGAAAGCAAAGACTCTGGGGTCAGACAGCTGTGCATTTTCATCTTGACTCTGTCAAGATGCTTAAATTGAATCTTGTCTCTATTTGTGTCAAGTTTTGCTTCTTGAGGCTCAACTTTCCTCATCTGTACAGTAGCAGTAATAGTAGTTCTTTCTTCATGGGTTGTAGGAAGGATTAAATGAGGTAATATATGTAGAATGGCAGCGCCACAGTAAGGATAGGGTAAACAGACACAGTATTAATAATCAATAAAGGTAAGTTAGATGGGTACACACCCCCTCTGAGGATGTCTCAGCTTGACACACAGGGGTGGTTTAAGAAAGGGATTTGGAGTCAGACACAGCTGAGGTCTCTCTAAGTGGGCACTGCCTCTCTAAGCCATAATGGCCCTCTTATGCAAAATAGGGCTGCTAAACACACCTCCCTCTTAAAAACAAAGCGCTACTAGGTGGACACATTTATTCAACTGCCAAGTGCAGCGCCTTATGAATGTATGGGTTTCGGAGATGACGATTTTCGGGATGAATTCTCCTGTTCTGTCTCTCAGGCCCAGGGGGCCTTTCAGTCTCTCCTCTCGGCCCTCCACTGGGAGATGAGATCGGGAGGGGGGACATTCTCTAGTAAGTGAAGTTTGGTCTTGTTCCAATCTGGGGAAGATGCAGAAGTCTCAGACGCAAGGCCTTAAGAACGAGTCCTGAGGTCCCTGCTGGGATGGGATCCCTCTATCCCTCTCTCAGGATCCACCTCCTTCTTCCCTCCTTCAAGGATCCTAGACTCGACAGCCACGTTGAAGGTTGCAGGCAGGAGTCAGCAGGCCAGACTTTTGGGAGGCGCCCGCACATGCGGAGCCTGCCACCCACAGGGAGAGAGCGGTACTGCAGACACGGGTGCCAGAGACGCGCCCCTCTAGCCAACTTTCTGTCACTGTCTACTCAGCGCCTTTTCAGCCAGGCGGAAGGCGTCCCTGCCCTCATGGGGCTTACGGTCTAACGGGAAGGACAGCAACGGAAGTGCTGATAGCACCTTATAATCTTTTTGGTGAAAGCCTTTGCTCTTATAACACAAGAAATGTGCATTCACTGTAGAAAATTTTAAAAGAAAATTAAAAATCCAGACATAACTTATGTTAACATGCAAGTATATCCCTAGGCATTTTACAAAAATGGAAACATATTTCATAACACTTCGTAGCCTGCTTTGTATGTTTAACAGGCTTATTGAGATCTGTTTTGCATACCATACACTAGCTTTTTTTTTTTAACTTAATGTAACATTGGGTGATTAATAATAACCCAATAGAAACTGCTGCTATTTGTTGAGGAAAGTGTTTTTACACACATCGCCATATTCAGTCCTCCCCAAAACCTCACTTGGTAGGAATAATTCTTTTTCCCACTCTGAGATGAAGAAACTGAAGTACAGAAAGGTGAAGTGATTTAGCCAGCAAAAGTAGCAAAGCCAGGATTTTATTATTTTATTTATTTATTGTTATTTTATTTATCTATTTATTTATTTTGCAGAGCCAGAATTTTAATACGGCTTTGTCTGAGCATCTGAGTTCTTAACCATTTTCCTGCACGTACTCTGTGCCAGGCTGCATGGGAATTCAGAGGAATCTGAGAAGAAAAAAAAACACAGAAAACGAGGAGGATCCCCTGAAATTCAGAGTGGAAATGAGGCAATGGCAGAGTCCTCATACACACTACAGTGTGAACTTCAACATCACTGTGAGGCCAGAGGCCAGGAGCAAGGTGCAACCAGGAAAGGACTGAATGGGGCATGTGCAAACAGAGACGGGCAACAGGGTGGGAAGGGCATTTCCAGCTAGGAAGTGTCAGCCTAAGCAAAGCCTATGGTGCAGAGGAGTGTCTGAGTGGAAACAGGAACTCATAAGGAAAATAACTGAGCACCAAGTTCTATGGGGATAGAGAAGTGGATGACACCTGGGGTCTGCTGCCCTTCAAAAACTAACCATCAAACTAGGCTGAGGGTTGGGAGGAAAACACAGAAATAAGTAATAGTTACCCTTCACTGTGCACCCCCTCCACCCCACCCCCACACTCCAGGTTCTCTACAATATCTCATTTAAGCTCACAACATCGCTGGAAGGTGGGCCATTTGGGTTCCATTTATAAACGAGGGAAGGAAGGCTCGGAGAAGTAAAGGGGCTTATTCTAGGTCTTCCGGGTAGGGGTGGGGCTAGAGCAGAGACATGCCACCCAGGTGGCTCAGGGTCTGAATCGAGTGCTCTAAGCTGCAAGCTGCACTCTTCTGCCGGTTCCACCAGTCTTCCTCTTGCTCCAAAGAAACACTTTCACACCCAGCCCCCTGTGTCAACCTCTAGGGGTGCCGCAGCCACGGATTTCTAAGTTGCAAAGCTAATCCTCTCTTTCCTTGCTTAAAACCAAAGCTTCTCAGTATTTTCCAGATAAAATCCTAACTCAGCACGGTCTGCAGGAACTTTAAATTCTTGTTCCTTCCCTCTCCTCATACCTCCAGCCTTAAGCCACTGTTTGGAATTCTGGATACATACCCATGTCTTTTCTCTGTGGTGATGTCTGCCTGAAAAACTCTTCCCATCTCCCTCCCAACCCAAACTTGTCCCTGACTCATGTATAATTATTTGGAATGGGCATGACTTAGAAACTGCTGCCTGCAGGAAGCCTTCCCTGACTGCCCTCCATAGTCCAGGCCAAAGCCCTTCTGCTCTGCTTCCATAACCCTGTATGCTCTCCCTTGATTATGGCAGTAATAACAGTTGACAATTATTGGACACTCACTTTGTGCCAGGCTCTGTGCTAAGGTCACTCAAGTTACTGAAATAGTATCACATAATGATTAAATATGAAAGTTTTGAAGCCAGACTTCCTGGATTTGAATCCTGGCTTCATTACTTAAAGGGGTGTGAAACTTAGGCAAATAACTCAACCTCTCTTCATGCCCCAGTTTCCTTATCTATAAAACAGGGATAAGAATAGCACCTATCTCATAGAAGTGCTGATGATTACATCAATACATGTGAAAGGCCCAGTACATGGTAAGTGCTTAGTAAATGTTAGTGACTGACTATTATCCTGTTAAGTCCTTGTAATAACTCAGTTCACAGGTGAGACTCTAAGAGGTGACTTGCCCATGATTACATAACTAAGTAGTAGACCTGGGAATTGAACTTGATGCCAAGTCTATGCTGTACTGCCCCCCATTGCAGAACCTCTCACATTAGTTGCGATAACTGTTTACTTGTCAGTCTCTTCCTCTAGACTGGGTGCTTTAATGAGAGTCACAGCTGTCACCACAGTCCAAGGACACAGTTGAGACCCTAATTAAATGAATTAATGATGCTGAGCAGCTCAGACAAGTTATTCAAAGGGTGAGGGTGGTGGTCATAACATCCTGGCTTCCCCTGCAGCATACTTGGAAAAAAGCTTCAGTGCCTTCTCCTAGGATTGGTCTCTTTGCAGACAAACATTTATTGGTTCAGGAACTGGAGGTACTCATAACTGGGAAAACCACATTAGGAGTAGCAGACAGGATGCCCCAGATATGCTTTCCCCTAAGCAAGGCCTGTCCTTGACTAGATGGCCTCCCCCAGGTCACTGCAATGACTCTCCCATCAGCAGCTGTTCTAGTACTGAGGTGCCCACCTGCCAGCTCCCTATTTCAAGGAAATAGAGCATCAGAGACTTCAGTGGTTTCAGCATGAGCGTAAACATCACCAGCTGCCAGAGAAGATGACGTCAAATCCCAGGCTGGCTGGCCATGGCCTTGGCGAGACTCCCTGTACAGAGAGGCCTGATGCCCTGGGGGTCACCATGAGAGGCAGCACAAGCCAGGGACTGACAGCTTAGCACCCTGAGGACATGTTAAATGATTCTGTCCATTTCAAGGACCCCACGACTTGGAATATTCCTTTCCAAATCCACTGAAGTCAGAAATTAAATAGCTGCTCCTTTTCTTGCTAATCCCTATTCAGAGCATCAGATCAGCATAAGCCTGACAGGGTGACCTCTCCGAGTTGGTATCATTTTACCTAAAGCAAAGTCTGTATGGCTTTGAGGTTAAAAGAAATGACTTGAGTTCCAGACTGCCTGGGTCCATGACTTGTCTAAAGTTCTGCAACCTTGGGCAATTTCTTGCACATCTCAGAGTCTCAGTTTCCTTATCTGAAAAATGGGGAGACTAGTATCTAGCTCACAGGATCATGGCTAGGATTAGTGTACACTCACCAAGTGCCTATCATGGTCAAGTGCAGGGGTCACACTAGTGAATGAAGCATAATCCATGCCTCCATGGTGTTTGGTAAAGGAAGGCAGAACAAAGCAATAAATAATTAAAACAGAAGATGGTGGTAACTGCCACAAAGATAGGTAAGACATAGTGAGGATAGAGTTTCAGGGTGGGGAGGAGTTATTTCACTTCAGTGTGGTCTGGAACACCTTTCTGATAAGATAACTTCTGAGCAGACCTCTGAGTGAAAAAAGGAGGCAATTCATGGGGTTATCAAGGGAAAACTCTTCCATGTAAAGAAAGGAGCATGTGCAAAAGTCCTGAAGCAGGGGCATGTTCAAGGAAAGGCAAGAAGGCCAGTGCAGCTGGGGTAAAGTGAGCAAGAGGAAAGGCAGAAAGGATGTCAGAGAGGTGGCTGGGGGCAGGGTTTGGAGGACCTGGTAGCCCACTGTAAGGACTTCGGCATTTACTCTGAGTGAGATGGCAGCCACTGGAGAATTTTGAGCAGAGAAAGATGATCTGACAGGTCTTAAAGGATCCCTCTCACTGCTTTGTAGAGAGTAGACTGTAGGGGGACCAGGGAGACCAGTTATGTGGCTGTTGCAATTGTCCAGGTGAGAGATGAGAACACCTTTGATTAGTTAATACTTCTTAAATTTAGTACTTTTAAACCCTCCTTAGTATAGATGATGAGTAATTTCCAATGGTAGAGAGGGGTTTTAATAAATATTTGTTGGATAAATGAAGAAATGCATATTACATTTCCATTTTAGAGAAAATGAAACAGCTGGTGGCAGACCAGAGATCTGAACCCAGGGTTTCTTGATCCCTGACCTTGAACCTTTGCATGGCCACACTGGGGGACCTCATACACTTTTTTGGCTGTGCTTGAGGATGTGTAGGGATTTGATGATCCTAATTACACAATATGTGAAAATCCAGGCATTCAGAGAAAGAAAGATCTAATGCTAGATTGTGGAGCTCTAGTAATATCCTAAATTTCTGTCTTCATGAAACTGATGAACTTAAAGTACTAGTTTTATCTAACTAGCCCAAGGTCACAGCGGGCTGCAATGTACAGAAACAAGAAACAAGATGTGAGCTCAGTCTTCCCACACTACAGTCCCTGTGTGTTCCCTCACTCAGGAGTTTCTAATCTGGGGCACAGGGACTCTCAGGTGATCTCAGGATGTACTTTATGGCACCTTCTTCCTCCAGTGTTGTCTGCTAAAATGTGTGCTTACAAGCAAGTACGTTTCGGGGGGAAAGGGTTCATAGCTTTCTTTATATTCTGAAAGGGGCCTGTGACCAGAAAGTTTACTTCCATTTTATCGTATGTATCTGTATTGTTAACTTTTATTTTTAAAACTGTTTTTAGATGATTACAGGGAAGAAGTGTTGTGTGTGTGTGTGTTGGGGGTGGGGAGTTATTGAGACAAAATATAACTGATGCAAATTTTTGTTTCCAGAGTTTCAAAGGAAAGAAAGCTAGCATGACTAAAGAAGCCATACACTGAGGGCGTTGAGTAGGGATTGGAATCCAGATCTGGCACCAAGTCCAGGGTTCTTTCTGGTTCCTGTTGCTATTCATTCAGCAAATTTGTATCGAGCACCTGCTACGTGCCCGGCACGATTCCAGATTCTGGGAATGCTGGAGTGACAAATTCTTGGCATTACAGTTTATATTCCAGTAGCGGAGGCAGACAAAATAATAATGATGACGGCGATTTTGCCATGAGCGATGACAAGTGACGTCAGAGGATGGGGAGGTACGAGAATGGCATTTTGGATAGGATGGTTTGTGCTTGGAACCTCCAGCCGTGTACACGGACTCCAACCAAGGGAGCGATCCCGAATGCCAGGATGCGCCGCACAAACCTTTCCTTTGCGCTCAGCCTCCCAGGGTGGGAACCGGAGAGGGGCGTGCGGAGGTGCAGAGCGCACGCTCCCTCAAGCGCGGTGTCTGCAGATTTTATTCGAGGATTCTGTCTGCCGGGAGAATAGGGAGCCGACTTCTCGGGTTAAGCGGAGAGAGAAGGCGCCGCCCAATCGGAGCTCCTTTTGAGATTGTGGTCCCGCCCCCAAGGCCCACCTTTCTGCTTCCGCTTCCGGCGCTGCGGCTGTTCAGATCGAAAATGGCGTTGGCGGCGGCTGGGTCCCGGGTTTCCGGGCTGCTAGGTCGCTACCGGCCACAGATGGGGCGGCCTATGTCGAGTGGCGCCCACGGCGAGGAGGGCTCAGGTACTGGGGCTGTGGTCGGCGGGTCGGGTCTCAGCCCCAGTCCGGCGAGGCGGGGCGGGACTGTGACCTTGGCTTGAGGTCTTGGAGGAGGAGTGGGTGAGACCTGGGCGGGCCCTGCACGGGTCCTGAGTTGAGTGGTCGTTCCCCCTCCGCAGCTCGCTTGTGGAAGGCACTCACCTACTTCGTCGCGCTCCCCGGCGTGGGAGTGAGCATGCTGAACGTCTTCCTGAAGTCGCATCAGGGAGAACACGAGAGACCCGAGTTCATCGCCTACCCGCATCTCCGCATCAGGTCCAAGGTACGCCCTTGCAGTTTCTTCGAATGTCTGTTCTATTCCAAATACGTAATTCAGGTTCTTCATTGTCCAAAAGCGTGGGTGTTGGGGGTGTGCGATTTCTCATCTAATCCTCACAAATTTTGCGGGCAGGAAACTGACACCGGGGTCATGTCTGGAGTGTTCTTCAAGGTCATACAATAAGTGCCTTTCGGCATTCCTTTAACCGATTCATCCCACGTGCCGCCTCCTGATACTGTTCTGAAACGGTTGTCGATTGTATAAAACTTGGAGATTTGGAAACTCCCCTTAAAATGGCAAAGTCGTAAGGTGATTCACCTTTTAGGACCTGGGCATCTGGCAGTTAACTAGCTGTATAATGAAGAAACTGACAGCTTTTTCTATTCTCCATCTCTACATTAGTTATCTTTTTCAACTATTTTATCTCTTGGCTATTGATGTAAATATAACGATTTGTTTTTTATTGCTTGCTGTAGATATTCTTAACAAGAACCTTTTTTGGTTTCTTTAATAACTGTTAATCGCTCAGCCATTAATCACTGGCCTCTTAGAAACTACATTCTTTGATTCAGAAAGGATGTTGGAGTCTTTGAACCCCACCCTTGCCCTTGTCCAGAATCAGAAACCATACAGCAACGTTTCTCAACCTCAGTACGACATTTGAGTCTGGATAAGTTTTGAGGTGCGCAGGGGGGTAGGGGTGCTATTTGAATGTAGGATGTTTAGCAGCATCTTTGACTTCTGCCCACTAGATGCCAATAGTACCACTCACTCCTCCTCATGTCTCCAGAAGGGCAAAAATCATCCTGAATTGGAAACTACTGCCCTAGAGCAATTATTTTTCAAAGGTAGCACACAAAATAATTGAGGATCATAGGTTGCAGTTTCCACTTTATGTCAGGTGGAGCCCAGAAATCAGCATTTAATCAGCATTTTCTCTGCCCATACCCACCCTTACCATTTCTGATGGAAGTGGCGTGAGAATTGTACTTTGAGAAACAGCGATGTTAGACCAGTTGCCGGGGAGAGGCTTATGACTAATGAACCTGAGCTTCCTTTTTCTATTGTTTACCTTAAGGACTCCCCTGAAAGGTTTGAGAGCTCCTTTAAATGATGGGAAGGCTGAAATAATGCCAGTAGTTAAAGGACTAGTTTCCATTTTGTTTTTAATGTATTATCTGCCACCTTGTCTTTTAAGCAGTTCATGGCAGTGCTGCTTCTGAACTGTTTTCTGGAGTTGCCTAATTGACATCTTTACTCCACAGCCCTTTCCGTGGGGAGATGGTAACCATACTCTATTCCATAACCCTCACGTGAATCCGCTTCCAACTGGCTATGAAGATGAATAGAGAGAACCCGGACCACTACCCAGTGGGGACCACAGCACTGGTTTGGACCATTACTCTGCACACGGACCAGAAAAGTGTATGGGACCTTACACTCACCTTCTTTACTTATATTAAATGATGACCAGTATACTTATTTTTCCATCCCTTTGCTTATGGCAGGAGATGGCTTAAATAAATAACCTAGATTGGTCATGAGCTGAGAGTTGCATTCTTTGGTGGTATTTTTCTCTCAGAAATTATTATTAATGTTCAGTTTCTGCAATGAACGTGTGTAGCTGCTGTTTACAGTGATTCAGGTCAAATTCAGGTCTCTGAATGATGGTGTTTATAACATGTTGTCCTTGGTTTCTTATACCTGGGGTGCATTAAGCAGAGACCAGGAGTGGAGCTAAGTATCAAGATTGGGTACTGATAGTCTCTGGATGGCAGAGACATTGAGTGGCTAGCAGAATGGTTGCAGTTTACATCTGAAAGAGGTAACTACGATTCTCAGAGGAAGTGCTTGCTCCTTTTCAGCTTTCTCCTGTTCCATTCCACCAGCATTTGTTGCAGAATACTCCTTATAATCAGATACCCGATTTTCTCCAAAGATGTCAGGTACTCATTTGGGGTCATCTCTCAGCACTCATTTGGAGTCTTGAAGGCTGGAAGGGTCAGCAACTTTTGGAAAAAGGCAGTACGACACCTTTCTGCATATAATACTGGCTTTGTTTCTGGTATTAAAACCTTCCTGTAGCCATAAAAATTGAGAAAAACAATGGTAATAGTTATAAAATCACCCTTAAAGAGAAATTAAGATTTCCTTTTAAAATCTTTGAAGTAGCTGGGATAGTTGACGTCACTGTATGGGGAGGATGAAGTTAAAACAGCATGAACAACAATCAGAAAAAACTATGACATCAGTAGTGATTACAATAAAAGAACATAGTTGGCTTGGGCTGATTTTATTCTCAAGGCTTAACCAAGAGTTTTGTGGTATGATTCAAGAGGCTACAAAGTTGTGGTACTGTGTAGTACATACAGGAAACGAGTACTGCAGAGGTGAAGCGTATGGAAATGGTGGGAAAGCCCTTGCCAGAAAAGGAAGGAATCCCTGCTGTCCTTGCCATTCCATGATCTAACCACAGCCTGAGCTTGAGCCCCTGTAGAGCTGTTGTGCTTATGGCCAGTCTGAGTTCAGGACAGATGTTCTTAATGTCAACATGCTGCCTGGCTTCCCTCAACTGGGCACCAGGTTATCTTTTATAATCCTTGTATATTGGACATTAACCTGTCGAAACATAAATATATAATGTACTGAAATGACATGAAGGATTGGTGTCACATTAAATGTGAAGTAGTTGGTAGAAGATAGTAGAATTTAGGCCTTCCGTAAACTGTTTCATACTATATTGGGCATATAGAATAAATTGAACCAAATTACACAAGACACACAATTGTGGGGACTACATGACATTCTGAAGTGTGTAAGTGCTCACCTAATCCTGACATTTTTTGTGCTGTTACATTATGAAGACAATTTATGTAGCTTAGTGTGTGGAAATAAATATAAAAAATTACTGAGGTTTCTAATCGCTATACCATGCTACCTGGCTTAGATAAATCTTTACTTTTTCTTCACTTTTAAATTATAAAACATAAAACTCTCCCCAGTGTGTATATTATATATATATATATATATATATATATATATATATATATATATATATATATAGGATATGTGGGGTTACAGGGTAATACTGTAAAGTGTTCCACCAAGTTCCAGGAGCAAAAAATGCTAAGAGACTAAATGTTATGATTTATTCCATCTTCATGATTACATACATTATAGGGCAGGGTGGATAATCAAGGCAAATAAAGCAAACTCTTTTCTCCCCTCATTTAATCAGATGTAGCATTTTGCCATTTTTATAATACCAGTTGACTTTAATTCACTGACGGGTTGAAAGCCGCAACAGCAGATCTCTGCAATTTAGGATCTTCCAAAATTACTCCAGGGATCTCGATTCCTGAACTTCACTGTGAGCTCTGAATTGGAGTTCACTGCAGCATTCTTAAAGCTTTTATAATCTTACGTGAGATCTTAAAACATCTTGTTAAGGCAGGGAACTGTCAAAGTGATCACTTGGCTAACTCAGTCCACCAGCAATTTTAATAGTTAAGTTACTATGATAAAAATAAAACTGCTTCCAAGCATTGAATAAAACTTGTGCTGGGATCCCTTTTCAGAGCATTAGCTCCCTGAGAGAAAAGGGAAGTCCTAACCCATTTCTTCCATGATTAACCTCAGTACAGTGTATCTAATGTCCTTTGCAGCATAACTCAGGAGGTCAGGCAACCCTGATCATTCTAACAAGTTTACCAGTATTTATGTATTTAAAGCTGATCTTAGACCAAGTATTGCAATCATAATCCCCCAAGTCATTCTATTTTAGCACATTGGGTTCCTGCAAGATGCAGAGAAAGTGAGAAATCATCTCAAAGAAAAGAGCGATGGTTCATCTTTTACAGGTGAGAGGAAAGCATCAAGGAAGGAAAACTCCTCCCTCCTAAACTCCTTATCAAATTGATGGCCATTTTCACAGACAAAATCCAGAGTCCTCAATTTCCTGATTTGAGGAGTCCGTTTCAAGGTGACTGTCAAGGTCAAGAAGAATTTTCAGGCTTTTCTTTGCCACGGCCCATAAACTCCAGTCCTTCGATGGGAATCTCTTTCTCTTTTATTGCTTTCTGATGGGAGGAGAAAACATGATAAATAAAGGTCTATATGAAGGTTGAGGACCAAAGTTTGTAAATATGATACAAAAATAAATCAGACTGGACTACTAAGGACTTCCAACCATGATTCAAGCCCCATGCTTACAAAAAAATTAAGTGTTTAAGATCAGAGAGATTGGAAAGGAGTTGTGAAGAATTATCACAATTCATAACAGTATCACTACTGTGACAAAAACAAGTTCAAATATGGGTTTTTGGATTTACTGGCTACGTGACTGAGCAAGCCTCAGTTTTCTATCTAGGATAAAAATCAACTCCACCTGGAATTACCCTGAAGATGTTTTAAGTTAATTACTTGGGAGTGCCTTATCCAGTTTTTAAAATTCAAAGCAGTTCACATTCATTGGAGTGGAATGAAAATTTCTTGGTCAAGAGATAAGACAGGCCAATAAAGGGATTGTAACAAAAAAATGAGACTCCATGTCTAACAGGCCAGAGAGGCTAAAATCCTGCCTCTCTTTCTGGTAACATTTCCAGAATATCTCTCCAGGCTTTAGTACACCTGAATATCAGGTGTTCAGAGGTGGACAGTAGTATGGCTTTAGTGCATTTGCATCATTCCTCAGGGGTGGAGAGAAGATCATCTCCATATCAATGGGTAATTACCTGGACAAGGAGGGCTTACCTGTACCTGAGAGGTGAGGGGAGTGCTGGTTTTGCTCCTGGAGCAGGAAAGAGAAGGTCCCGGACTGCAGTTTGTAAGCAATAAATGGATTTTAAACTTTGTTTCTCCCTTTGACTGATTTCGGTTTTTAGAGGTATTTTGCCTCGGGATTTCTTCTCCCTGTACTTAAACTCCCCCAAAATAATACTGGAGAAGTGCACCACCGCAAAAATCAAGGCAACGTGATTCCAGTGAACTTGGACTAATCATTTCCTGTATCAGCGTGTCAGTGTTAATATGTATAAAATATGAATAACTATGCCCACTTTGCAAATTTAGGAGCACCAAATGAACCCAAAACTGTTACTGTACCCGTCAAAAGTAAAACACTGCAAAAATATTTTGTTATTCAGAGAGATACTAGGCGGTACGGGGAAGGAAGATGGTAGGGGAGAAAGCTCCTGTCACTGACATTGAGGCGTTTCTTCACCCTCCCCGTCTCTACACCTGCGAGAAACTGCGCGTGGCCAGGGACACCGCAGAGTCTGCGGCCTGGAGGTAGAGGCGAGAGGGCTTCGGCCACAGCTCACCTGAACACACTGCTGGTAGCGCTTGAAGAGGTCTGTGCACGGGTCCCCGGAGCCGTCCCCCTTTAGGAACTTCTCGGCAAACCAGCGATTGAAGCACTGGTCGTACTCGCGCTTCATGTCGGTGCATGCCTCCCCTACACTATTCATGGCGGCAGTGGCGGCGCGCTCTGCCTTCGTCATTCTTGGGCTCGGCGCTCGGCCTTACGTGAACGCACTACGGAGGCCGATAAACAAATGTGGGCGCGGGCTGTATGGCTGGGCCTTCGCGGCCCTGGGGGTTGGCTCCGGGGCTTCACCTCCAAGGCGGATCCTCAGGTAAAGGCTGGGGACATCTAGGCGGGTGATGAAGCGGGTCTCTAAGCGGCCTACGCCCCACCTTTGACCCACACCCTCCGCTTCATCCCCACCCAGGGAAGTGGCCGGATCACGGCCGACGTGATCGAGCACTTGGAGCGCCTAGCGCTTGTGGACTTCGGCAGCCGGGAGGCCGTGGCGCGGCTGGAGGAGGCCATCACCTTTGCCGACCGTCTCCGCGCGGTGGACACCGACGGGGTGGAGCCCATGGAGTCAGTACTGGAGGACAGGTAAGCTGGTGGCTGCGGCCCCGAAGCCTTGCCTGTGACGCTCGCCTAGACATTTTAGGCGGCGATTAGTACGTCAATTCACGGAGGGGGAAAGGGCCTTAGCGAGATGCAGTAATTTTCCCACGGCCACCCCTTGCGAAAGTGCTTTCACGCGTCCTCTTGTTCATTGTGGATCTTATGTTTAAAGTCCTCGAGGTAAACGAAATAAAAATAAAATCCTCGAGAACCCCCGTAATTAGCAACAAAATCCGAACTCCTAATTATTGCCTTCGAGGCCGTAGGTTATGAACTAGTCCTTGCTTACTAATCGAACATAACTGCCCCGGACATTCCAGCCACGTTGGCTTGCTTACTATTTCTACAACATGCCACATTCGTTCTTTGCCCGAGATATTTGCACTTTCTTTCTTGGCAGATCTTAGCTTATACCCTCCCAACACTCTTTCTTTCCAGTCGCTATCTCCTTATCCTGTTGGGTTTTCTTCTAATATTTTTCTTATTTTTGTTTATGTCTCGTTATTCGAATGTAAGCTCCTATCTTGCATTCTGTCTCAAGCTCCTGACTTGGTGTTGGATTCCTGTCTCAAAATGTTAAATGTACGTATTTTCTGACCTAGTGAATCCCTATGGAGATTATCTGTGAAGGTGCATCCAAGTGTATGCACAAGTGCCCAGGGTATGCAAATCCGTTTATAAAACATACATGCATACGTATACTCATAAATTAAAAAAAAAAAACCCAGAAACAATCTAAGTGTTTGTCATGGCCAAACACATTATACAATGGAATATTCAGCAGTTGTTAGAAATGAAGAAAAAATAACAATATATACTGTCACAGAAAGGTCTTCAAATTTTATTTAATAAAAAAGGGAAAATCGAAAACATTATGGTATTATCAATACTTTCTATGTAATCTATCATATATTCTGGTGTATGCATTGTTTTGTCTTGTTCCTGAAAAGGCATGCAAGAAACTGTTAATAGTTTTAAAGAAAGTAGAAATGAACAGAGAAGTTTTAACTTTCCATTTTCTATCTCGGGCCAAAACCACAATTGCCTAAGAAGGAGGCAGAGAAATAACACAAGTAGTGATAGTGTCCTGTAATATAGTAGCAAAGGGGGTGGGGTCTTTGACGAAGTAGGTTGTGAATACTATAGTTGACCCTTGAACCACCAGGCTTTGAACTGCATGAGTCCACTTATATGTGGAATATTTTCATTAAATATATTGGAAAAAATTTTGCAGATTTGTGACAATTTGATAAAACCATTGTTTTCTTTAGGTTACTTTAAAGTATATCATACATATTAACATACAAAGTGTTAACAACTGTTTGTATTATTGGTAAGCCTTCGTGGCCAACAGGCTATTAGTAAAGTTTTTGGAGAGTCAAAAATCATATGTGGATTTCTGATTGCCCTTCAGGGGGGCCACACCACTAACCCCCATGTTGTTCAGGGGTCAGCTGCATACTTATAAAGGGTGCAGCCTCCACCCATCTCTGCCACTGTTGCCGAATCTTAATACATTTTTAAAGACAATGATCTTTTTGGAAAAGTGAACTTGTTTGCTGTTTGGTACTGCAGCTTCTTGGGGAGGATGGGTATGTAGCTCATAAAAATAAGAGCAAGATACAACTTTCCATCCTACCATTTTTCTGATGTGATTTTATTTTTAAATAAACTCCTAGTACAGGTGGGGAGCAAGAAAGATTAGCTGCCATTAGTATCAATAGGGAGAGCCAGACCTACCTGTAACCATAATTTTTGTGTAAAATGCTTACCAGCCTCCAGTTCACACCTTTAGTCTTTCTTTCAAATCCTGTCTCTGTTTTGGAATCTGATGCTCAGGTCTAGAGCAGTTAACCAATTTGCCCAAAGTTGCACAACACTTCAAAACAGTAGTTTGTTGTCATTCTCCTAATCCAAGCCCTTGAGGTGGCTTCTCAGTGCTCTTGAGGATAAAGAAAAGCTTCATTGTGGCCTGTGGGGCATCATTTAAACTCACCCCACCCACCTCTCCAAGAGGGTGCCTAGGGACATCAACCCAGAGTGGTGCCCCGAGAAACAACTCCTGGTAGTCTAATACCAGGGCAGAGGCCAAATAAATGAAAGCAGCAGCAGAATTGTCCCTCCAACTGGTCAGGCCAGGGGCTGACAGAGGCTCTTCTTCCTCTCTGCTGTATTGCTTTTTTTCTGTATCTTTTTTTTTTTAATTGAAGTATCGTTGATACAGTCTTACATTGGTTTCAAGTATATAACACACTGGTCCAAAAGTTACCATATTAATTAAATCCTCAACCCCACTAGTAAAGCTACTGTCAGCATAGGAAGATGTTACAGAATCATTGGCTATATTCTCCATGCTGTACTACATACCATCCCTGCAAACAACTAATTATTGAGATTTTGTGCCCCTTATCTCCCTCCCCCATGGTAACCGTCAGTCACTTCTTGGTGTCTAGGAGTTTACTGCTATTTTGTTGTTTTGCTTTTATACTACACAAAAAAGTGACAATCATATGGTATTTTTTTTCACCTGGCTTAACTTCACTTAGCAAAATACCCTCTAGGTCCATCCATGTTGCAAATGGACTGCTGTGGTACTTTCATTAAATGCTTTTATTAGCATTTCCCAGTTACTGATTTAAGTGCCTTGTCTGTGAGCTTTACAGTCGAACCCTGTCTCAACTAGGGTTTTTCCTCTGAACCAGAACACAGAAAGATTTAAAGGACTGTCTTTTCAAGTCTTCCAAGTATATAACTAATATTAGCCCAAATGCATACTTATCAAAATGGGTATCTTGCAGTATTTGGGCTTTATTATCTCACAGAACTCTGAGAAAGATGAATGCTTAGTTAATAACTGATTAGCATCTAAAGAGCTCATCTGATCTTGTTTGGGGTTTTATGCATGAATTTGAAGTCAAGAAAAGTTCAGCAGCTTGCCAAGTGAAGGTGTCTCTTGGCGTGCCACTGTCACAGACCCTAACTTCAGTAGCCTGATTAAGAAAATAGGGAGGTGTGGGTTTATTCTAGAAACAACTCCAGCATAAACAGTAATTAGGTGGAAATGTGTGGCTATTTTTAAAGGGGTGAATTTTGTTTTTCTTGTCACTTATGTAAGAAACCTGATTACCAAGGGAATTAATAAAATAATTGCTTTTAGATCTACTGTTGGGAAACTAGCTTTTAACCACTTGCTGGTCATAGTAGAAAGTCTTATTTTGTCAAAATCTCCAAGTGTCCAGCAACACTTAGCAGCCTCCAGTATGTACGGACTGGGCTGGTTATGCGTGATTACAGCAGGTTAATAAATACATAGGAACACTTTGAATGAGGGGTGGGGACTGAGGTATACCTGGGTGCACTCACTCTTCTCAAAGAAGCAGGTGCTGTTCAGCACCTACCTCTTACTCGTGTGAGAATGCAGGCCCAACATTTTCAGAGCTTCTTTTTTTAATGTCATTTCATTTAATCTACTCAGCAATGCTATGAAGCATTCTACAAATGAGAAAACTGATACATGGAGATAAGTAACTTGTACACGTGCCATGTATGGCACTGGGATTTAAATTCAGCTGTGATTCAGGAGCTCAAGCTCTTAGCCACTGTTACACACCCAACAAAAATATAAACTCCAGAAGGTCCGATGGTCACCTTTACAGATGGCTTTTATTATCCAACTTTTGTTAAATGGATGCATAACCCTTGTATGGTTTAAGAAAAAAAATCTAGTGTAACCCTCACTTTCTTGGCAAGAAACTTAAGATCTGGAGAGATCATACTTGTTCAAGGCCACAAAGTTAGGATAGTGCCAGAAACTGGGATAGACTCCAGCTCTGCATTTGGTACCATGAGTGTTTACTGTGGCTAGCCCTAGGCTGGGTGCCACAAAAGAAATAGGCCTTTCCCTCCACCCCAAAACAATTAGTACTAATAACTGAATTCAGCAAAGTTGCAGAATACAAAATTAATACACAGAAATCTGTTGCATTCCTATATACTAACGATGAACTAGCAGAAAGAAATCAGGAAAACAATTCCATTTACAATTGCATCCAAAATAAAATACCTACGAATAAACCTAACCAAGGAGGTGAAAGACCTATACCCTGAAAACTACAAGACACTCACGAGAGAAATTAAAGAAGACATAAATGGAAAAACATCCCATGCTCATGGATAGGAAGAATTAATATTGTCAAAATGGCCATCGTCTCTCAGACAATCTATAGATTCAATGCAATCCCTATCAAAATACCAACAGCTTTCTTCAACAAACTAGAACAAATAGTTCTCAAATTCATATGGAACCACAAAAGACCCCAAATAGTCAAAAGCAATCCTGAGAAGGAAGAATAAAGCTGGGGGGATTACATTTCCTGACTTTAAGCTCTACTACAAAGCCACAGTAATCAAGACAATTTGCTACTGGCACAAGAACAGACCCATAGATCAATGGAATAGAATAGAGAGCCCAGATATAAACCCAAGCATATATAGTCAATTAATATATGATAAAGGAGCCATGGATATACAATGGGGAAATGACAGCCTCTTCAAACAACTGGTGTTGGCAAAACTGGACAGCTATATGCAAGAGAATGAAACTGGATTATTGTCTAACCCCATACACAAAAGTAAACTCAAAATGGATCAAAGACCTGAATGTAAGTCATGAAAACATAAAACTATTAGAAGAAAACATAGGCAAAACTCTCTTGAATATAAACATGAGCAACTTTTTTCTGAATACATCTGCTCAGGCGAGGGTAACAAAACCAAAAATTAACAAATGGGACTACATCAAACTAAAACACTGCTGTATAGCAAAGGACACCACCAGTAGAACAAAAAGACACCCTAGAATATGGGAGAACATATTTGTAAACGACACATCCGAAAAGGGGTTAACATCCAAAATTATATATAAAGAACTCATACGCCTCAACACCCAAAAAGCAAACAACCCCATTAAAAAATGGGCAGATGATATGAACAGACACTTCTCCAAAGGAGAAATTCATATGGCCAACAGGAACATGGAAAGATGCTCCACATTGCTAATTATCAGGGAAATGCAAATTAAAACCACAATGAGATATCACCTCACACCAGTTAGGATGGCCAACATCCAAAAGACTAGGAACAACAAATGCTGGCAAGGATGTGGAGAAAAGGGAACCCTCCCACACTGTTGGTGGGAAGGTAAATTAGTTCAGCCATTGTGGAAAGCAATATGGAGGTTCCTCAAAAAACTAAAAATAGAAATACTATTTGACCCAGGAATTCCACTCTAGGAATTTACTAAAACAAAAAAGATCCCTAATTCAAAACGACATATGCACTCCTGTGTTTACTGCAGCACTATTTACAATAGCAAAGATATGAAAGCAACCTAATGTCCATCAGTAGATGAATGGATAAAGAAGAGGTAGTACATATACACAATGGAATACTATTCAGCCATAAGAAGAAAACAATACTATCCTCTGCAACATGGATGGAGGGAGGGTATTATGCTCAGTGAAAGAAGCCAGGTGGAGAAAAACAAGTACCAGATAATTTCACTCATTTGTGGATTATAACTACAAAGCAAAGGAACAAAACAGCAGGAGACTCAGACTCCAAGAAGGGACTAGCAGTTACCAAAGGGGACAGGTTGGGGAGGGAGTAGGGGAGGGGGATTATGACTGGCACACATGTGTGTGGGGTCATGGGGAAGATAGTATAACACAAAGGCAAGTAGTGACTCTGGCATCTTGCTACACTGGTGGATAGTGACTGTGATGGTGTGTGTGGAGGGACTCAATAATATGGGTGAATGTAGTGACCACAATGTTGCTTATGTGAAATCTTCATAAGATTGTATGTCAATGATACCTCAAAAAAAAAAAAAATAGGCCTTTCCTAAAGAGTCCTATGATAACTTAGCCTGCTAAGCAGCCTTTGTGCCCAGATGTTTATGTCACATCTTTGCCCCTTTCTTTAGCCCTCAGTCTGTCTGGCTCAGAGCAGAGATAGCTTGACTACTCCCCTATCAAAGTGAGGAAACTGCCTATTTTTCAGCCCAAGTACCTGGAAGCATACTCAGACCTCTTGTTGTGCACTTTTAACATTGAAACAGTAGTGAAGCCTCAGACAGGTTCATTTCCTGTTTGGTTTCAGTAGTTTGTCATCTGAATACCTTAATGAAGCCACTAAGCCCAAAGAACAATGGGGGATTCTTAAGCAATGTTTATGGCACATCATACAAGGGCAGGTACTTTTATATACAGAGGGGGCCGTGGTGAGAAAGACACTCATTTCAGGCGTGCCAAAACTGGGCTCAGATCCCAGTTCTGTCACTTATAACCACTCTTTAGCAAGTTTCTGCACCTGTCAATAAGTCCACTTCCTATCCCTCCATCCAGCTATTCCTTGCTCATCCTGTAGCATTGACATCATCTAAGTACCTGTTCCTCATCCAAGCTGGATTAGGTGCCCCATTCCACTTCCTTGGCAAGCTTTGCTTACCTGTTAGACTTAACACATTGGGTTATAATTGCCTTTTTACCTATCTCCACCAAAAGTAATTTACCTGTGGTAATCATCCAAAAATATTTATTAAACACATCGGTCCTGAGAAATAATGACTACTTACCTCACAGGGTTGTCAGGCAACTCTACAAACTGTAGACTGGGTGGTCTGCTGTTGACCACAGTTCCTCTTTCTCTTAGCTGTGACTCTGACACAGGACTACTCTGTTCCCTTGTTCTGCCATTAGTGACCCTTCCCACCTATGCATGCCCAAGAAGCCCTGCTGAGAAGGTAACCTTGAGCTTCTTGTTTTGTAGATGTCTATACTTGAGATCTGACAATGTGGTAGAAGGCAACTGTGCTGAAGAACTACTACAAAATGCCCATCGAGTTGTGGAGGAGTATTTTGTGGCTCCCCCAGGTATGTGTTGCTCAAAGTGGTTGTTAACAGGTCCCACAGTAAACTAAGAACATAGGAACGTTGGTCCAAATTTGCTATGTGAAAGCCCATTGAAAAGTATAAGGCAAGAATTAGGTGAAGGTGGTCAAAAGGTACAAACTTCACTTACAAGGTAAGTTCTGGGTTATAATGTATAATATGATGACTATAGTTAACAATATTCTATTGTATATTTGAAGACTGCTAAGAGAATAGATTTTAAAAGTTCTCACCACAAGGAAAAAACTTGTTACTATGTGAGATGATGGATGCTAACTAATCACAATATCTAATCATTATGTTGTACATCTTAAGCTTATACAGTGTATGTCAGTTCCTCAGTAAAACTGGAAATAATGATGAAAAAATAAAAACCACAGTAGAGTCCAGAGGTCACCCTCACCTCTAGAGGCCAGTCAGTAACAGGAATGAGCAAAACAGGGCTGGGATGGGGAAGGGTGTGGACAGTGGCAAATGTGGAGCTCAAACTTCACCTAGAGGGGGAACTGACGCTGCTTCTCATTCAGTGCCAGGCAATAATGTGAGCCCATTTTCCCAGAGAATCTGGACATCTGGCATTTTTTGTGGTATTTCCCAAATTTTAAATACTGACAAGTAATTCAAGATTAAAGGAAAAAAATTCCAGGTAAATAAAACATCCCTGCAGGCCAGGTGTATCCTGTGAGCCATCAGTTTGCAAAAACCTATCTGGAGGTTTGAATCTTTAAACCTCACTGTAACTGTTTTAAACGGAAGCTTTAAAATGACTCTGGGCACATAATAAAATCCAGAACCTTGGGTGGGTTGAACTGTTTTGTCTCCTTTGCAGACAGGTGGGTTCTCAGAGCTGCTGTACACTCTGGACATTTGGGAATGCGACTAGTCTAAGCACTCAGGTAGACTGGCTTTCCAAGTGCCAACTTCAAGTTCAGAAGGTCTCCTCAGAGGAGAACCATTCTAAGCAGCCTCCAGAGACAAACATCAGCTCAGCTCTCCAGCTCAGGGGTTACTTCTTGATCAAGATCAACCAGTTAAAGGAAATCTCTACTTCAAGCAAGGATGGGAAAGAAAGCTAAAAAATTTGTAAGCTCCTCTCTTTAATCATGCCTCTGATTCACTAAACCACCTCAGTTAACTGTAGAGAGAAATATGATTTTATTATCATCTATCTCAGAACCTGATAGTCATTGCTGTTTCAGTACATGTCCATTGATCACATATGGTATTTCTCAAATAGACTCTTGCATCAGACTTTGCTTCTTGGAACACAGTGAGTCACAGTCATAGTCTTCCCTTCCACTCCTATATGCATATAAATGCCTAACCTGTCTCTGTATACATTAAGGTCACTTGTTAATCTTTCAGATATTAATTGTTAGAAAAACAGGAATAGCTACACTTATTTCCATTATGTGGCTATTTATGTACTTGCTTCCAAGACAAAGCAAGTGATAAGCTGGCGCCAGTTGGGAAGCAGACTCAGCTATAACATTCTTTTTTGTTACTGTTTTCAAACAGGTAACATCTCTTTGCCAAAGCTGGATGAACAAGATCCTTTTCCACACAGCTAAGTAGCTGTTCTGGGAAAGGGTACCTGTGAATACACAGAAGCCCATCCAACGATAGTATTTTACTGTGAACATTAACATCCCTACTTCCTTCAGTCATCTGAAAAAAACCTGATGGTTAAGTATTTTTTACTAACTCTACTGAAGACAGAACTGGGAAAGATCCAGCCAAAGCAAGGCAATGAGTTCCTGATGGTAATGGAAGTAAAAGGTATTGTCAGTTTCCAAGGAAATAGATCAAGTATTTACTCACAGGCAATTCAGTCTATAAGACACTATTCCCCCTTATCTCCCAAAATGACTGTCTGAAACTGCACTTAAGTGTATTTTTTTTTTTGTAACTATTAGACATTGTGTCTAATCAGTATATTCACAGCCCAGGTTGTCCTTTTTAGTTGCTCTTTCTGGCAACTCAAGCAGCCTTTTATCTTTACTAAACATACTCAGTTATCCTGGGTACCCACTTTGTTCCAGGCAGAGGGCTAACTTTTTCCTAAAATCTGAAGGGTATTTAAAGTAGATTCTACAGCTTGGGAACTTCTAACCTAGAACCATCCACCATGCCACAAAGTGAATATATGCAAAAGGGATACTGTAGCCACACCTATAGTTTTTCTGAAAAGAACTGTAAAAATAACCCTAAGACAGCTAACAATACTATACTGTATACTAAAAATTTGCCAAGAGGGTAGATCTTAAATGTTCTTACCACATATAAATATTAAAAGAGGGAATTTTGAGAAGTGACGGATGTTTGTGGCCTTGATGGTAGTGATGGTTTCAAGAGTATACACTTAAACCCCAAACTCACTGAGTTGTATACATAAAATAAATGACTTTTTACGTCAGGCATACTTAACAAAATGACTTAAAAAGAAAAAAAACAGCCTGGGCCTGGGACAAAGAAGCCCCCCACCAGTAATTATCAAACTGTGGAATCCAAGATATAGGTTTGTTTTTTTTTTTTGTAAAAAAAAGCTCAGATACCAAGGATAAATGAGACAGATGTAGGGGTAAGAGTGAGAACCAAGAGATTTTTTTTTTCCTGACTAAACTGCCAAAGTTGGTTTTGGCTAAGAATTTCCCAGTGATCTTTATGTTGCCGCCCATTTTTAAAAGTCTGTTTTTATTCTTCCCCTTCCCTTGCCCTATCTGCAATGCTCCCTTTTTCTTTAAGGCATTTCAGTTACAAGCTTGGCCTTGAATTATAAGAGAATCCTGAATCACCATCAGAGTAATTATCTTTATCCCCAAATAAAGTTCCCCCTCCTGCTCCTTATCAGGCAGGTACAAGCTGCCATTACAACTCAGTGATTTTTTTTTTTAAATCAGTGTGCCTGGTTGGTGAAATCTATGAATTCATTTAATCAAGGACAACCACACGTCAATTACTAAACATTTAAAATATATTTCTAAACAGAATGGGCCGACTCAGTCACAGTAACTGCTCATCTCCAGAGCAGAGTAACCCACAAAGACACAGCACTGATTTTTTCCCCATAATCAGGGGTGAAAAATATACAACTTATTTCTGAACAAAAACCACAATTTCTGCAGTTTAAAATGTTTCACTGCTTATATGGCCCTGGTAGAAATTATGTAGTTTTAGTTCCTTAAAAAAAAAATTAAAAAATTTCCTAAGACACTAAATTATCAATCTGGAATGTAGATTCTGAGCACAAAGCAGCTCAGTTTCATCTAAAAAATAAAGAAAAAATTTCCGTCACCTGTCTCAGTAGGGCCTAAAAGGAGAGAAGTAGTGTGGGGAACCCCTGCTTTGGTATGGAGAGTCACGGCCTCTTGACCCAGACCGAGACCGTGAGTAGCCATAGCTGGTGCTTCTCTCTGGATAAACCCGGATGTAGGAAGTTTCACCCTGAAATTCAAACAAAAATAGTAAAGGAAAGTATATGATCCAGAAGAATAAAGCACAATAACACATAACATGACTGTCTAACAATGATAGTTAAGTATTGAGCACTTGCTATTTGCCTTGCGCGATATATTCTCATTAAACCCTCACAATAATGCTGAGATAGTCTTACTACTAGCTCCCTTCAAGAATGAGGAAAATTGAATGTTACCATCTGCCCAATGTGACATAAATAAATGGCAACATGACGTGGTAAATGCTCAAATACTAGCTATTACTGTTAGACCCACAGATCTCTAAAATAAACTGGAAAGGGTCTCAGAGATCATAACAGTTCAATCCCCTGCCACCTCATACATGCATCTATAGCTGAGGACCAAAGAATTAATCTGTATTCAATACCTCCCAGGTGTCAGGACCTGAGCTAAATCCTCAGTTATCTTCATAATTTAGCTCCCTGGCAGTTCTTACAAGACAAATATTATTATTTTGACTATTTTGCAGGTTTCAGAGAGTAACTTGGCTAAGAAATTATGTAAGCAGCAGAGGAGTCATATCCAGGCCTTTCTCGAGACACTTTGCCTTCAGCCAGCATTCTAAGAGCTAAAGATGCTAGATAAAATTAACCAGATGCTTTTTCCTAGGTGAAGTCAGTAACTGGATTTACCCTTACTGAGGCCCTGCTTTGCAGTACAACTGGGGACCAGGTGCTGCTTTGTTTCTGTTCTAAATTTACGTCCTAGAGAATAGTCTGAGCAAAAGTACTATTCAGCCATGCAGCCTCCAAGCCATAAAACTGAGGAGTTAACATGAATCCTTAGAAAACAAAATGAGCCTGGAAATTGATGTCTCCAGACATGCTAAAACCCCACGGCAAATCAGAACAGGATAACCAGAAAACAATGTCCAATTGTGGCAGTGATCTCATATCTGGTCTCAGTGGTATCAAAGGAAAAGTCACCATTTGAGTCAGGGGGCTCCCGTTTCAAAAGGGGCTTGTACTACTTTGGGAAAGGAAAAATGAAGTGACAAGTTAGCCCCAAAAACAGTACCTATAATGGCTGAGATGATAATAGAGCCCAGACTAGACCAGTAGGAACGACAGCCATAATAATTAGGTTTACACAGGGACACTGCAGATTAAGCCAGTTGTGAAAAGAGCTGGTATCACAGAACAGCTCACCACATGACTGCACCAGTACTCTCTGTGGCTTAAAAATACTATGACTGCAGACTTCTCTCTCTTAAGTCCCTGCAGGGCTTAGGCATGATGAATTGATTGACTCTGTCCACTTAAGACAGATCTTTAATGGTACTGTGAGGTAATCAAATGGCAAATGCATGGCCTGCTGCTACTTCTGCAAGATCAGCTTCAGGTGGAGTGGCCTGAGTACAGGCTCAACAGGTGGGGACCTACCTCATGCGAGCGGAATTTGGTGTCATCCAGTTTACGAAGGGCATATTCCATGTCTTCTTTTCTGAGATACTCAACCATTCCCATTCCATCCTTCTGCACATCTGCGTAACAGACATCCCCAGCTTCTCGCATGTGATCCTTCAGGTCCTGCCAGCTGCCTGATGGGGGCAGTCCTAGGCACAGAGAACATAAGAGAAGAGGCCACATCCTTCAGCCATGTTTAACTGCCCTGTTAATAGCCAGCAATACCTCAGGTCTCTTCTCCATCAATTACTACTCTTAAATCCTGAGGACCCCCAAATCACAAATCTTGGACATGATTACTACTCTTAAATCCTAAGGATTCTTAAATCCTAAGGATCCCCAAATCACAAATCTTGGACACAAACCCAAAGAACACTAAAATATGTGTGGTAAATCACCTTAAGAAGCTGGTCCTATGCTAATCAAAGACCAACCCTTTCTGACAGCAAGAAGTCCATAGGATTAGTATCTCTTGAAAATTTAGTCTTTCTTTCTTGTCTTTCATAAATAATTTCAAACTCCAAAGACTCTGAGCTCTAATTTTTTCCATTATGAAATCTGTCAGTACTAGTTATTCTTGCTTAACTGGGTTCCTAGGACACAGGAATTTGAAACCACCAATGAAATAACCGAAGTATAGCTGAAGGTAATAGAACAATCTGAAGCTTGTTTTCTTGTAGGTATGAATGACAGACAATCTAGACAGAATACCTTTTAAAGATCACCAACATTCTTCAATACAGTGGGGGAAAAGGTAAGAATCAGATGCTAAAACTAGTTGGGAGTCATACAACCCTACCTGATATCATGAAAGGGAAATGTGCTCCTGCTTTCAATGGCTGTGTTTACCGCTCACAGCTCAGGACTGCAGCCATTTCCTAATAGTTTTCTAAACAGGATTTCAGAGCAGCATGGAGAGGAAAAAAAGATATTTATGACATCCTAAAGAGGGAATAGAGTTCTGGGGTTAAAAAATAACAAAGGGACACAAGATAGGCAGATATTGAGAGCATCATTCTTAAGCACCATGTGATTAATCTGCTGTGATTATGTGACATTCACATCTAAGAAGGTGCCAGGCTCCTCAAAAATATTTCACTCCACCAGGGCCCTAACACCCCTGCAATGTGCAGAAGGCTGCATGTCTTTACCAATGTGTCAATATTTTGAAAAGATGCATAAATTTTTTAGCTTAGCATGTCATCATTTGTCGATCCTGGATATTTCATTATACACTCTGCAACACAATCCCTAAGACTCCCAGTTTTTACTTTTTCTTTTTTGCTAATTCCAAAACTACCACAAAAGCTGGCCCTTTTCAGGATCCAAAGCTGGGTAAGTTGTTCAAAATCTGGCTCCTGGAATGTCATTCTAGTAAGTTTGATACTAAGGTACATTCCAATATAAAACATCTTTAGAATCCCAGCTCAGTGGGTTTTGCTATCAACTTCCCTTTCAAAACTAGAAAATTCCTTTATAAGAAGCAAGTTTATGTTCTACCAAAACTGTACCAAGTGCAATTTCATTTGCAAGATACCTGCCTCACTGGCAAAGTGTGGAAAGTCTTCAGACTGTCACTGTACATGGGCTATAGAAGAGAAAGCCCCATGCATCCCATGCACTGAGGAATAACAGTTAACATTTCTTAAGAGATCAGACTCTGTGCTAAGTATTTTACACGCATCCCCTCATTCGGTCTGAAAGGAACATACCTGAAACAAGAACTCGGAAATCAGATCTTCTTGTAGGAGGCCCATTCCTCCCACCGCGGGGCCACCCACCCCGACCTCCGTAAGTCCTGGGAAACTCCACACGAAGTCGACACTGGCCATAATCATAACCATTCCTTCCGTAAATTGCATCCTCAGCATCTCTGCAAAGAAAAGTTTGGAGTTAGTGTTGCTCAGGAGGCTGGCTGACTTTCCAGTGAGGGGCATGTGTAACAAATAAAAGAGGGAAACCTACAGTGAGAAAAAACAGGATCTTGATGCACTACATGAAGACCTTCCATGATACTGGAATTAAACTTTATAGCTGTCACATATTCTAGGTATGAAATATAATGCCTGGGTAAACACTTAAAGAGGACTAATTTGGTAGGAAAAAAAACTTGCTAGATTACTGATTTCACCAATGAAAAGTGTCTCTCTAACCTTGGTGAGCAGTTTCTCAAAATGCACACTACACACTATAATATTCTTCCACAAGGTCTAATACCATCAAATCTACAGAAAGAAAAACCTACTTAAAAAGAAGGCTCAAAAGACATGCAAATTAGTGCTTTGTGAGGAATTTGGAGCTCTTTCAAGTATATCTTCATCATCATAGTTTGTAGTTCCCAAAACCACACTCAGTATAATTTCACCAAAAGAGGTAAATATTCAGTAAGGTTACTTTAAGCCTTTCTTAGGCTCTAGGAGGGTTAGAAATGCCAAGCTGGTTCTCCAATATTGGTGGGAGGAAGAACAGCCTCAGAGGTTGGGTGGACAAGCAGAGTTGGAGATGGGCTAATGAGGACCATCATTCAGTTGTCACAGGTGCATACATAATCACTTACCAAGATTCTAGTCACAGGATTAAAAGCAATGAGGACAACATCCAGTGCAATCCTGGCTCTGTATAACAGAGAGGCTGAACTGCTAGGGTTTAAGAACAGATTTTGAATACAGACTGACCCAAGTTGAAATTCTTCAGCTGTCTCTGCATGCTTTTTATCAAAATTTGACATTTCTAGATGTAATATGCCTGTTAAACAGGGTTATTATAAGGATTAAATAAGATAATATGTATGCAGTATTCTGCTTGGAGCTTAGGCAGTGTTTTGCTTGGAACTAGTGATAACAAAAGATAACTTTTCTTTATAAAAGGAATGTGAACAGATGAGAATCTAACATCATACAGTAAATCTGTATTCTGAAAGAACAAGGGGTTCAAATCCTGGGTTGATCCGTTACTAGCATTCGCTTTTCATCAACAGTTCTCTAAATCCTCAGTTTCCTCATTTGTGAAATGCGGTTAACACTACAAACTTACACGTTGAAAATTAGGCTAAAGTTTAGCAGCAAATGTTCAAAAAACACACCGGAACTGTTATTAATTAGTAGAGGTGCAACCTTCTCCAATTAAGGTGTGAATACGCCTAGATCCATTTTTGAGACAAATGGCAAAAAGCTAGAAATTGAGCTGTCAGTCTTCAGAGCCATCAAAGCCTCAGGGCGCTTCCTGCCTCCCCGACCTCCGATGGTCTCCTCTCCCCATCCCCCACACCAGGTTAAGAAAGGCACCCTAAAGAGGGCAGGGAGGCAAAGCATTCCCGGGGACAACGCTGGACAACAGCAGGCTCTTATTTACCGTAACTGAACTGACCGGTAAGTACAGCGCGGTGGCTTCTAAGAACCAACCAGCAGCAATTCGAAAGTTTCTAGGTCTTTTCCGGTCAGATCGACAATGTTTGCAAGATCACAAAGACCCCCTTTGAACCAGTTACTCGACCGGGAGCTTCCAAATCCTTGGGGGCCCTAAGCAGCCAGCAGTGTCTCCCTCACAGAAGGGTGAAATCAGAGATTCGCGCCCCCTCAGACTTTTTTTTTTCCAAATCCACGAGGCCCTGGCCTTGTGGGTGGCGCGCCCGGACAGAGATCTGATCCATCAGAGACCCATTACGACCTCCAAAGGCATCCGTATCCCCGCAGTCTGTTCCCCTCTAGGGGCGAGCTCCGGCCGGGGGAGGGTGCGCAGAGGGCGAGGGGCCGCCTCTACTCTTCACCGAGTCCTCCCCCAGGCCGGTTGGGCGGCCAAGTTTCCCAAGCCCTGGGCCGCTTTCCCTGAGGGGTGCCTCTGCGGCCTGAGGGAGAGGATGGTCATTTGTTCCATCCCTGAGGCTCTCCTGGGCGGGCCCGGGCCCTCCAAAGACCCACCTTTTATGTTTTCAAGTAAAGTAAAAAAAATAACAGAGGAAGTGACGACTGAGCAAAGGACGCCCCGAGCCTGTGGTGAGAGGAGGCCTCATCCTCCACCCGGGGGCGCCGTGAGGGGGCTCTGGCTGAGGGAGGAGGGGAGGCCCCGGGTAGGAGGGAGAAGAGGGAAGACGGGGGCCGGGGCCTCGGGCCGGAGCGCAGCCTCACCGGGGGTCCTCGAAGCGCACGAAGGCGAAGGGCACGAGGCCGTGCCGGTTCTTGAGCTCGATCTCGCGGATGCGGCCGTACTTGTAGAACAGGTCCTCCAAGTCCTTCTCGCGCACGTCGGTCGGAAGGTTCCCCACGTAGATGCGCCCGTCGCCCTCGCCGCCGCGCTCGTCCGCCCAGCCCGACATCCGCACCGCCCGACGCCGCGGGCCTGCCGCAGCCCACGTCGCCGCCGCCGCCGCCTCAGCCGGGGTACCCCCGCAGCGTCCCCGCGGGCTCGGAGTTGCTCAGCCGCACTGCATTGTGGGAACGTGAAGCGGAAGCAGAGGGGTCGAAGAAGGCAAAAGGAATTCTCTTAAAGGGGACGCGGCTGCGGAGATTGCGCGTGCGCGCAGGCCGGCGCCCCCTGTGGGGCGAAAAAAGGGATTGTTTGAAGTCTGACGGATCGGGTTTAATTCCTGAAGGCAATTCACTCGCAGGCTGCTTAGGCAAGTGACTCAGGCTCCCTGGGCCTTAGTTTTCTGCCTCTGTAGCGCCCCCCACCTCACATGCTTTTTTTGAGCGCTCACTGAGATGAGGCGGGTGGCGCGGGAGACGGCCCGGCGGGCCGTCATTCTGCGTGCGCGGCGCCCGAGGGAGGCAGTCTGGCCCCGTCCGCAGGCTGATCTCGCTGCGGCCCGAACGAGTCCGGGACGGTGGGGCTGGGCGGGGCTGTCGCGGCCCTCAGCCTCAGGTCCGTAGCCCTCTGGGCCACCTCGTCCCCTTTTTACCAGTGCTTGGAACTGAGGGTGTAAAATGGACTAAGGTGGGTGTAAGAGGCCCGACAGGGACTCCATTGCTTGGACTTGAAGTTCATCGGAACCGAAGAGGAAATAAAAGAATAATAACTGTCCAAACTATCATTATAGAGTGCTTCCCGCGATTTGTGTTTTTAACCCTTAGCAAGTATGGGGGAATTCCGACGTACAGGTGAGAAAACCGAGGACTCATAGTGGGGTCAGGATTAGAACCCTGAGCCATGCGCCCACCCTGTGCGACTCCTTCAGAAGCCCAGTGGCTTAGGTAGACTCCCACTTTGGCACTTTTTCACACTTACATCCCATAGTGCAGGGCAGTGAATTTGGGGACATTACAAAAATGAGGCATTGCATTAGAAGAGTCTTGATCTGAAAAGATGTTTCATATTAAAAATGAACCTCCAGGGATTGATGGGTGGGAAGCTAACAGCAAATTCAGCAGAATGTTAACTGTACAATCTAGACGGTTGGTGTATTCACTGTGTTCATTGTACCATTCTTTCAGCCTTTTTGTAGATCTAAAAATTATCACAATAAAATGTTGGGGGAGGTGTTATAAAACTTGTTAAAAACAAACTCTATTGATGCTGGCAATAGCAAGGGAATAAAACCAAACTTTGAATCTGAAAGTAGTTGATTTGTAGTCACACCACATCTGAGCCTTTTAAAATCAAATCTAACGAAACATTAGACAGTGACTGTGGTGGGGACTTGGTGATGTGGGGAGTCTAGTAAACATAATGTTGCTCATGTAATTGTAGATTAATGATACACCCCCCCCACCAAATTAGGCACCTGTGTTATATTGAGTATATAACGTTTTTAGAAGGAAAATTGATGGTATATATCAGGCCCTGATAATATACATCTTTTTTTAAATTAAGTTACCATTGATACACACTCTTATGAAGGTTTCACAAGAAAACAATGTGGTCACTACATTCACCTTCATTACTGAGTCCCCCCCCCATACCCCATTGCAGTCACTGTCCATCAGTGTAGTAAGATGCCAGAGTCCTCACTTGTCTTCTCTGAGCTACACTGTCTTCCCCATGACCCCACACACACCATGTGTCCCAATCATGATATCCCATAATCCCCTTCTCCCTCTCTCCCCATCCATCCCCTTTAGTAACTGCTAGTCCCTTCTTGGAGTCTGTGAGTCTGCTGCTATTTTGTTCCTTCAGTTTTGCTTCGTTGCTGTAGTCCACAAATGAGGAAAATCATTTCGTGTTTGTCTTTCTCGTACGCATACACCTCTTGATCAAGTAATTCTACTTGTAGAATTTTATCATAAGGAGATAAATTCTTACAATAAATTATTATGCTCATTGCATTCTGGGCAATTAAAAAATTTAACTCCTGATAATATGGGAGTGGTTCAACACAATAATATTGAATGTTACACACTTTCTAAATGAAGGTTTGAAGGATACTAAGCTCACACTAATTCCGTTATAATGAGAGTGAATTAAAAATGTTTCATATGTACATATACACGTGTAAGTATATATTCTGAAGGAATCTATCAAACTGATACCAGTTGTCTCTGAAGAATGCAATTGTTGTAATTTCACTTCAGATATCATACATTTTTTTTGTAAAGTTGAACTTTATTACTGCAACTTTGTTTCATTTTTAAATGCTGAAAAAATAAAATTTTAAGCAATATTATTCAGGTCTGTACAGGAGAATGTACGTATACATATACATACATACTAATTGCTTATAACAAAAAAGCATAGAAGAAAATAACCCCCCAAATGTTTGTGGTGATAAGTCTTGATGGAAATGATATCTATATTTTTATTTTTATTTATGCTTTTCTGTATTTGTCAAATTGTCTGTAATTAGAAAGTACTACTTTTTCAGTTGGAATACAACACAAATTATTTCAAAATAAAACAATAAGAACCATCTGTTGCATTCTGGGTTATGTAAAGCTTCTAGTTGTTCTTTGCTGGCCTTCAGAAGTCAAGCAGGAAGAGCCCTGGCCAGATATGATCTTCAGTCTAAGTACATGGCCTTATAGGAGTTTATATATCCTAGAGGCATCCTAAAGACCAGATGCTTCCCCATCCTAGGGGTGTGTTTAAATGTATTAATACTACCCTCTTGAGTCGTACCACTCCTACATGATTGTTGCCTGGAAAGACCAAAAAATAGATGCTGATGGCGATAATTGGGTAGTCTCTTAAGAAGAGAAAAGTGGAGTCAGCTAAGTAACCCAATAGGACTCTAGGTGGAAGACTGCTTGTAAATAGTAAGGATTCAGTTTATTTTGTGCAAAGTCTTGCAACAGTCACCAAAGTGGTGGGCATGTGGCAAGTTCAGGCTCCCTGTTTTAGAAGGAATACAGCTAAATTGCTAGAAGCATTTATGATCATCCATGGAACTCCAAAGGTGTATTTTGTTTCTGTGAGCCCGGGTACTAACCTTTGCTGGTTAGAACACAAATGAGGTAGATTTAGGGTTTAACACTTAAGGGGCCTGTGGGCTCCATTCTTTACTAAAGCTACAGACCCCAGTCAGGGTTGTCCTTTTGAGCTTTTGCTCATCTCGTTATTCATCATCTTTGGGTGCTTGCTATAATTTAGGCCTAGGACATACAGTAATAAAACTCTGTCCTCAAGGTTTATATTCAAACAGTCACTTAGAGCACATTATGATAAGAGCAAACTGTGAGACCACCTAACACAGTCTTAGAGATTGTAAGGAAGGTGCCCAGGAGGAAATGTTCAGGTTGAGCCCTGAAAGGCCAGTAGGTGTTAACCATAGGGAAGAAGGGGAGGGCTTTTCAGGCAAAAAGGACAGCATGAGCAATCACCTAAATAGAAGAGAACATGGCAGACCAGGGGTAAACCCTACCACACTGCAATGTGGTGGGGCAAACTGTTCAAGCAGGAAAAAGTGGGTAGAAGGAGCTGGTGCTGGGCCTTGCAAAGCCTAGTAGACCATATTATGGAGTTTGGACTTTACTGAGGGCTTTAAGGAGTTATTTGGGGTGAGGCCTTTTCAGTATGAAGTGGCAGCTGAGAGAAATAGAGATGTGGAGTCTCAGGAGGAGACAGCTAATTTGACTGTTGGACAGCTGCAGGGTAGTAGGGGAAGGATAGGGAGGAAGAGATGTGTCAAGCTGACATTATGGGGGAATTTGGAGAAGGAGGAGAGATAACTAAGGGGTCAGTGTAGGAAGTATTGCTCTGCAATCTCAATATAAGCTCCCATAGAGTCCTTCACTAAAAATTACATTATCCGCTAATGATTTTGAAGTTGGATTCTTACTGTTCTGGGAAGATAGGACAGTGTGCTCAGATTAACCCAAAGGCAAGTATAGTTAAGAACCGGGATAGCCTCAAATGGCCCATTCACTAGCAGCTTACACGGGGAGGTAACATGGCAGTGGGTACAGGGAGACCAGCTAGGAGACCACTGCAGTCCTTCAAGCAAGAGATGCCAGTGACCTGATGTAAGATGAGATATCCCAAGGGGACAAAATCATAGGACTTGGAAATAGATTGGACATGGGGGGCCAATGAAGAGGAGGGGTCCAAGCTGATTCCCAGGTTCCTGGCTTGGAGAGCTGGTTGGTCAGTGGTAGCATTCTGAGATGGGGAATACAGCGAAGGAGCTGGTCTGCAGGGGATGGACAATGATGAGTTCAGAAGCACGTGGAGGACAGAAGGAAGAAGTGGTAAGTATGATGGGTATAGGCAGGCTCTGTGTGCCCTCTTCCCTGAAACTGAATTCCAGGTGCATGACCTAATGATGGTGGATTGCCTTGGAGTCCATAGATACATGAGATAGAACTGTCCTTCCCCTGTAAGTGAACTTATACTTCACTTAAACTATATGGGAGCTCCAAAAAATTCATCATTCCTAATGTGATAAGAATGACACCAATGGGCTTGTCCAGATTGAAAAGAAGCCTTTGATCTTAGCAGACTGTTAAGTTAATGCAGTTCCCACAGCAAGCCGTTCACTCTCTGCTAGGGAGTAGGGTAGCACCCACTAAAAAAACAACAAAACAATTTAGAGTGGGGATAAAACATTCTGCGAACCTGCCCATCTGGTTTGCTCCCCTTGCCTATGACATCAGTGCCCTCTGGCATCCCAGCAAAATGTTTTCTTCTGTCAGGCTCAGTCATGAGCTTCTCCCAGACCCTGGCCCTCGGGAGCAGTGGGCAGAAGAGGAAGTGATGGAGGTCTAAACCATCACTGGGAAAATGGTTCATCTCCAAGAAACTGGTCCAGGCTGGCAGGTGCAGCTGTGGAATGTGTGCCCAGTCACAGCACTCTGGAGTTTTCTTTCTGTTCTTTACCACTATATTTGTGTGATAGGGCAAAATAAACCATATTATTGGAGAGCTACATAATGAAGAACTGAGTCATGCGGGAGAGGAAGGGGAGAAGTGGCAGCAGAACTTGGAGATTTGGAGAATTTAGAAGGGTGGTGCAGAGAGTTTTAGGGAAGCAAGTGCCGTGTGTGGGAAGCTGAGAGGAGGAGAAACATGGGAAAGATAATTCAAGAAGATATGCAGTATGTTGTGAATAGTAGTCTCCTTTTGTGTCTTCTCAAGAGACTGCAGAAAATCTTTAGCATTGTTTTTCAATTATTTTTGGATCATGAACTGATGTTTCGGAGCCCTTGTCATATCAGGGTTTGTTTTTCTTGGATTCATGGGCTTCAGGGACCAGTGAACCACTGCATCCTCACACAACCCCAACCCCTACCCTTCAAAGTTGTAGAAGTTGTATGTAAAGTTAGATGCAAAATATTGCACATAAACAGAAAAGTCTTAATCCTGGGGAGAGTATGCATGCAATGCTGTCCAACAGAACTTTGGATGCTGATGGAAACATTCCAAATCTGAGTTCTGTATGGTAGCCATTAGCTACAGGTAGCTATTGAGCACTTGAGTTGTGGAACTGAGCTGAACTTTTAATGGTAATTAATTAATTTTAATTTTAGTAGCCAAATGTGGCTAGTGGCTACTATATAAGATGGTGCACTTCATCATTCTCAAAGATCTGTTAACCTACACCCCCTCAAAAAAAGGTTGAGAACCACTGGGACCAGTCACTTTCCATTACAGCTCTTTTATGTTGGCACAGAACAGGTGCTTAATAAACACCTGTTGATTTTAACTTGTACTAAGGAAGAGTTACTCTAGCTCCTGAAAAGGGGAACTAAGGTACAAAAAGACAAATGGGCTCCTCAAGTCCACCAAGTTTAGTTTTCTAAGCCCCAAATTCCTTACCCTCCACCCAGAACTTTGTCCTAAACATTTTCCACTCTGTCCCATACCTTTGAAACTTATTTTAAGTGCAGAGTAAACCAGAAACACAAGGAAAAAGGTTAAAGGGGTGTGAAGTGATTAATGACAGTGCTAATAACGTTTTTGAGGCAGCAAGAAGATGCATTTATTTCATAGAATCCTAATGTTTTTGGACTCATCAATTTTGCACTAAGCGAATTTTTTATTAACTGTGTCAACATAGTTGGTAACAGCCCCTCAACATTCTTTAAAGGTAAAAAACAAATATGGGAAAATGTCTGGAGATTTTTAAAAAGAAAAAAAAATGAACAGAGAGCCAAGAAGCTTCTAAGTCACACATACCCCAGGGCTAACACGTGCATAGTGCTGAACCTCCTTCTGTCTGGCTGAAGCTGGCTCCCCTCTTCAGTCAGCACACGTGCAGGGCTTCTGTGAATGCCACATTGACAAACGCTCCCTGGAGCTAGGCAGCTGGGGACCAATTTCTTTTGTTATTCCCTCCTTCTCATGGGCTGCCAGTTTGACTTTGGTGGCACACTTTGAAGGTACCTACAGGAGAGGAGGTGTTTTTCCCTCATGGAATGCTTTGACCCCATCTCTAAGAGCTATGACTTGGTGGCTTCCCCACTCCCTGCCCACCTGACATTTGTCCATTCATTCAGCTTCACAAGAGCTGCCTGGCTCTGTGCTGAACATTGGGTGCACAAGAATGAAAAGACCTAAGCTCTGCCATCACGTGATTCACAGGCAAAAAGGCAATTACAACACGGTGAGATTCGTGCTAGAGAAACACAGGGTGCTCTTGCAGCTCTCAACCCAGACAGGAGTGGGGTGTTCAGGGATGACTTCCCGGAAGGAGTGGCTAAGCTGAGACCTGAAGAACTAGCTGGTACTAGCCAGGTAAATAAGGAGAGAAGAAGAGCATTCCAGACAGAAGGAAAAGCATACGCAAAGAGCTGGAAGGACAGAAGAGAGCTTGGTGCTTTAGGGAAGCTGAATAGCTTAGCAGTTAGGGCATGGGTTTGGGGTGTTCTTTCTCTCTGTGGAACCATAAATGACTAATGGTGAGTTGCCCTAATGTAAATCAGAGCCTGGTTGGGTTAGAATATACGTGTGAGTCCTAAGTATTTCTTGGTACTCAATGGAAGTCAGTGTGAATTGCCTTTACCATACAAACATGTATTGTACATCCCTGAATAGGATGATTGTAAAGGGGCTGAGATGCTCAGGCTGGGAGGAGGGGAAGGCCTGAGGGGAGTACAATCTCAGTTTCCTAGGGGAACTGTGAATAGCAAAAGGGTGTTTATTTGGAAGCAGGGATGGGAGCAGAAGATGACCACACAAAAATCCAGGGATTCCCCCTGGGCCTGAGAATGAAAGCCACCAGGGGAGCTGAATTCAAAATGCTAGGATGTTTGTTAATATTAACTATGGTTCCTTAAAAAATCAGAGGCAACCTCAAGTCCCATCCAGAGGGGACTCGTTTACATGGGAAATGAGGAGTCCTGAATATTATGCAGATGTTAAAAAGTGTATCTATGAAGATATGAGATCTCCAAGATATTTATGGAACACCTACACACGAGGAACACAGCAGTGGAGGAGACAATGTGTCTGCACCTGGACAGAGCCCTGTCTCCTCACCCTTGTCTTGGCCCTTCCTGATCTGTCTCCACCAGACTTTCCTCATCTTCTGCTACTCCCTGCCAGCATATCTAGGATTTGCTGTGTCTGAAAGCCCCTATGAGTCTTTGCAAAATTGATTTCTCAACCTCTGCCTGCCCAGTCTGTTGCCTGACCAAACACTCCTTGGCCTTCAGGTCCCTGACTTAGTTTGCTGGTGTCCAGTGGTGCCAAGAACTGTGTGACCCAAATCTAGAACTTTCCTCCTAGTTTGTACCCTTGAAAGGCCTACCTGTCCCCTACTGCTCTTTATAGACCTTCAGTATTTTTGCTGGTTGATTTGTCTAAGCACATTCTAGAAGCTTTTTTTTTTTTAGGATAATAGAATTTTTTTTGGTATTATTAATTAATAATTAATTAATAATTATTACATGAGCAACCTTATGGTTACTAGACTCCCCCTATTATCAAGTCCCCACCACATACCCCATTACAGTCACTGTCCATCAGCATAGAAAGATGATATAGAATCATTACTTGTCTTTGTGTTATACTGCCTTCCCCGTGTCCTCCCCGCCCCCGCTACATTATGTGTGCTAATCGTAATACCCCTTTTTCCCCTTTATCCCTCCCTTCCCACCCATCCTCCCCAGTCCCTTTCCCTTTGGTAACTGTTAGTCCATTCTTGGGTTCTGTGAGTCTGCTGCTGTTTTGTTCCTTCAGTTTTTTCTTTGTTCTTATATTCCACAGATGAGTGAAATAATTTGATACTTGTCTTTTTCCACCTGGCTTATTTCACTGAGCGTAATACCCTCTAGCTCCATCCATGTTGTTGCAAATGGTAGGATTTGTTTTCTTCTTATGGCTGAATAATATTCCATTGTGTATGTGTACCACATCTTCTTTATCCATTCATCTACTGATGGACACTTAGGTTGCCATTCTAGAATATTTTTATCAAGTTCTGTATGGCATCTTGTTGGTATTTTAATTGGAATGGTGTTAAATCTATAAATTTACATGGGGAAATTTTTTTCATTCTTGCTATATTTGGCCTTCAATTCCAGAAGCTTGGTATTACTATCTATTTATTTACAGCCTTTTTTTCTTTTCTCCTATTGCGGCTTATAATTTTTTATTTATTAAAGTCTGTATATCTTGCACTGTGCTAATAACCAGTGACTTACTGTGGTGTCTTTTTTTTACACCACCTTCGGCAGTGAAACCATCTGGTCCAGGAATTTTGTTCTTAGGTAGTTTTTTGATTACCACTTCAATTTCTTTGCTGGTAATTGGTCTATTCAGATTTTCTGTTTCTTTCTGGGTCAGCCATGGAAGGTTGTATTTTTCTAGTAAGTTGTCCATTTCTTCTAGGTTATCCAATTTGTTACCATATAATTTTTCATAGTATTCTCTCATAATTCTTTGTATTTCTGTGTTGCCTGTAGTGATTTTTCCTTTCTCATTTCTGATTCTGTTTATGTGTGTAGACTCTCTTTTTTTCCTGATAAGTCTGGCTAGGGGTTTGTCTATTTTGTTTTATTTTCTCAGAGAACCAGCTTCTGCTTTCATTAATTCTTTCTGTTGTTTTATTCTTCTCAATTTTATTTATTTCTGCTTTAATCTTTATTCTGTCCCTCCTTCTTCTGACTTTGGCCCTCATTTGTTCTTTTCTAGTTTCATTAGCTGTGAGTTTAGATTGTTCATTTGGGATTGTTCTTCTTTCCTGAGGTAGGCTTGTGTTGCAATATTATTTCCCTCTTAGCACAGCCTTCACTGCATCCCACAGATTTTTGTGTTGTTGAATCATTGTTGTCATTTGTCTCCATATATTGCTTGATCTCTATTTTAATTTGGTCGTTGATCCATTGATTATTTAGGAGCATGTTATTAAGCCTCCATGTATTTGTGGGCTTTTCATTTTCTTTGTGTAATTTATTTCTAGTTTCATACCTTTGTGATCTGAGAAGCTTGTTGGTACAATTTCAATCTTTTTGAATTTACTGAGGTTCTTTTTGGGGCCTAGTATATGATCTATTCTTGAAAATGTTCCATGTGCACTTGAGAAGAATGTGTATCCTGTTGCTTTTGGATGGAGTGTTCTGTAGATGTCTGTTAGGTCCATCTGTTCTAATATATTATTCAGTACCTCTGTCTCTTTACTTATTTTCTGTCTGGTTGATCTGTCCTTTGGAGTGAGTGGTGTGTTAAAGTCTCCTAAAATGAATGTATTGCATTCTATTTTCCCCTTTAATTCTGTTAGTATTTGTTTCACATATGTAGGTGATCCTGTATTGGGTGCATATATATTTATAACAGTTATATCCTCTTGTTGGACTGATCCCTTTTCTTGTTACTTTCTTTGTTTTGAAGTCTATTTTGTCTGATACAAGTACTGCAACAACTGCTTTTTGCTCCCTGTTAGTTGCATGAAATATTTTTTTCCATCCCTTTACTTTCAGTCTGTGTATGTCTTTGGCTTTGAAGTAAGTCTCTTGTAGGCAGCATATAGATGGGTCTTGTTTCAGTGACTCTCTGTCTTTTGACTGGTGCATTCAGACCATTTACATTTAGGGTGATTATTGATAGGTATGTACTTATTTCCATTGCAGGCTTTAGATTTGTGGTTACAAAAGGTTCAAGGGTAATTCCCTTACTATCTAACAGTCTAATTTAACTTACTTTGTGTGCTATTACAAACACAACCTAAAGGTTCTTTTTTTTTCTCCTTTTTCTTCCTCCTCCATTCTTTGTATGTTATGAATCATATTCTGTAATCTTTTTCTATCCCTTGGGTGACATCTATTTAGCCTTAGGAACACTTCCATCTATAGGAGTCCCTCCAAAATGCACTGTAGAGGTGGTTTGTGGGAGGTAAATTCTCTCAATTTTTTCTTGTCTGAAAATTATTTAATCCCTCCTTCAAATTTAAATGATAACCTTGCCAGATATAGTATTCTTGGTTCAAGGGCCTTCTGCTTCATTGCATTAAATATATCTTGTCACTCCTTTCGGCCTGTAAGGTTTCTGTTGAGAAGTCTGATGATAGCCTGATGGGTTTTCCTTTATATGTGGTCTTTTTTCTCTCTCTAGCTGCTTTTAAAAGTCTGTCTTTATCCTTAATATTTGCCATTTTAATTATTATATGTCTTGATGTTGTCTTCCTTGGGGTCTCTTGTGTTGGGAGATCTGTGCACCTCCATGACTTGAGAGACTATCTCCTTCCCCACATTGGGGAAGTTTTCAGCAATTACCTCCTCAATGACACTTTCTATCCCTTTTTCTCTCTCTTCTTCTTCTGGTACCTCTATAATATGAATATTTTTCCATTTGGATTCATCACACAATTCTCTCAATATTCTTTCATTCTTAGAGATCCTTTTTTCTCTCTGTGCCTCAGCTTCTTTGTATTCCTCTTCTCTAATTTCTATTCTATTTACCATCTCTTCTGCTACATCTAATCTGCTTTTAAAAATCCCTCCATTGTATGTTTCATTTCAGATATGGAAGTTCTTAATGATTGAATCTCTGACTTAAATTTGTTCCTGAGTTCTTGAATATTTTTCTGTACCATAAGCATGTTTATGATTTTTATTTTGAGCTCTCTTTCAGACAGATTGATGAGTTCTGTTTTACTCAACCCTTTTTATTAGGTTTGTGAGATTTGGGGCTGAACCATGTTCTTTTGACGTTCATTTTTCTGTGTGGTGCCCACTAGTGCCCAGAAGCTCCTGTCTCTGGAGCTGCTCAGCCCCTAGAGTGAGGTTGGGGGTTGTAGGGGAGGGGAGCTGGCGCCTGGGGAGAGGAAAGATCTGTTTCCTGATTCACGTCTGCAGTGCCTGTCTCCAGTGTCAGGGTCAGTGGGCCAAGTATACAGGTGTGAGCCTCTGTGCTTTGCGTCTCTAGCTGTTATTGGTGAGGCCTCCCTCTGGCTGGCCTGATGCCAGCACAGTGACTGCAGGTTTGTGAACCGGTTTTTGGCAGGCTAGGGGGAAGGCACAGAAGGCTGCATGTCACAGTGGGGGGCAGGGAGGCATTTTTTTAAAGATAGAGAATGTTGTAATATATTTGTATACTGATGGGAATAATCCAGTAGACAGGACTTGATGATGCAGGAGAGTGAGAAGAGACTATCACAGGAGTAAGGAGATGGACTCAGTGCCTAGGAGCTGGCCTTAGATGGAAGCATGAATGGTTCATGCTGGTAACCAGAGGGGAGGCAGAGTATGTGCATGCAGATGTGGGTGGGTAGGTAGGGATGGTGGTGGGAATGTAGGGACGTTCATTAAAAGAATGAATGATGGAAAACTCAGATCATCCTATTTTGGTAAAAAGAAAAAAAACTATTACATGCATTTTAAAAAATCTAATTTTAACAGTTATTATCTTTGAGTTGTAAGATTACCAGGATCTTTCTTTGCCAGATTCTAAATTTCTAAAAGTTAAAAGTGTTTAGCTTTTATACAATGAGTACCTATTACTTCTGAAAGTAGAATAAAACAAAAGATTATTTTTAACTTTGAAGAATGTTGATCAGAACAAAGCATTGTGACAAATACTGAAGAATTGGAAACAATCCAAGCATTTCAATGATAAGGGATTGTTTCAAAAGTTATGGATTAGAAAAAAAGAAGTATGGATGGACTACTAAGAAACTATTGAAAAATCATGTCATAAAGGATTTTTAAGGACATGGAAAAGCAGGCAACAGAAATGGTGTAGATAGTGTGATAACCATATGAATATGGATATAAACATATATGCTTAGAAAAAAGACTAGATGTATTTAGGACAAAATATTAATGATGGTTCTTTCTGTGAAGTTAATATTTATAACTTATTCTTGTGTTCTGTATCTTCTACTGTGTACATTTATTATTTTTGTATTTGTTAATAAAAAATCAATGCCAGGAAAAAAACCCTGACTGGTTAAAAACTCCATAAATATTTCATACATGTAATGGCTGTGACATTGAGACTGAAAACAGCCACAGTTGGCTGCACTAATTACACTGTTTTACTTTATAGCCTGGTAGTACATGGCCCATAAATCTAGGAGGCTGACTTATATGAACTCAGATAAAAAATAGTCATAAAGAAGAGAGTTACAGAGGCTGTGGCCAGAACCACCTGGCACCCCTGCTAACAAAGTGCAGATCTTCCTTGAATTTTATGATAAGGTTATGTCCCAAAAACCCACCATAAGTTGAAAATATTGTAAGTCGAAAATGCATTCAATACACCTACCAGATGTCACAGCTTAGCCTAGCCTACCTTAAATGTGCTCAGAACACTAACATTGGCCTACAGTAGGGCAAAATCATCTAACACAAAGCCTATTTTATAATAAAGTGTTGAATAGCTCATTTAATTTATTGAATACTGCACTGAAAGTAGAAGTCAGAATGGCTATTGGGTAAAGAACAGCTGTCAGTGTATTGGTTATTTGCCGTGTGGTCACTTGGCTGACTGAGGGCTGTGACTTGCTGCCACTGCCCAGCATCATGAGAGAATGTCATCCTGCATTCAGTGTGATAATGACAGTTTTCACTTTTGCACAGCATAGTTGGAGACCATATATAATACCTTTGGACATTCTGGGGGGATGTGGCTTCTGGACAAAACAGATTATGTCCTACCTTAAGCTCTGGCTTTGAGATCCTCAGATGACAAGTTTAGGGGCATGAAGCGTTCTACTCTTACTGAGAGAGAAAGACCACTTCTCTACATTTCCCCAGCCTCAGAGAGAACTGAGCTCTGCAGCAGAGCTTTAAAATGGAGGAACCGAGAGACTGAGGCAAAGTGGCCCCAGTCAAGAATTTCCTCTCTGGTGTCCCAGCTTCCACACTGGGCTCCAGGGCCCATTCTCTTCAGTGACCCTCTGACAATGTGAGCCCCCACTGGTGCCCTCAGGATGGAGTCCTTGTGTCTTAACCAGGCTCACAAGGTCCCCAAAGCCTGGCTATTATCCACCCCTCCAGCTACATCTCTCCTCCTCCTCCAGATCACACCTCTGTAGTGGCCTTCGCTCAGCTGTCAGTGTTTTTCCTGACTTCTGGCCTTAGAGCTGTTCCTTCCACCTGAAAAGCTCTCTGTACTTCCCCTTACCCTAGGTTCCTACTCCTTCAGATTGCTGCTCCAATGTGACTTCCCAGGAAGTTTTCCTTGCCTCCCAGGCTAGGACAGAGCCCCTTCTCTGTCATTACTTTTGTCACAACTGTAATCCCATCATCATATGCAACTTGTTCAATGCTCACCTCCTCCACACACAAGATGTAAACTCCATTACAACAGGAGTCATATCTGACTTATTCCCTTTCATGACCCTAGTGCATAGATGGGGGCCTTGTACCAAGTAGGTGCTCAATAAATATCTGTTGAAAAAATGAGTAAGTGACTAAGAGGCAGGGCAAGAATTCTCAATGTTTGCCCTCTAAGTGGCCAAAGCACTTAGGCCAGGAAAATTAAATAAGTAATGAAGTATTTCTTGGGCAGGTGCTGAGGGATAAATGTCTCTGTTTCTAGCAGCTAGCTCAGGGCCTGGCCCATGGTAAAAGCTCAGAGAGTGGTGCTAGCTGAATAAGCATTACCTCTTCCATCTACACGTACTCCTCCCTTCGTGGTGATCTCATCTAGTCCCATGATTTTAAATGTCATCTAAAGCTGATGACTCCCCAAATTATAGTTCTAGCCTGGACCTCTTCCCAGAACTCCTATATTCAACTGCTTATTTGACACCTCCACTTGGAATGTCTAATAGGCATCTCAAACTTAGCATAGCCTAAATATTTTTTTGTTTCTGTTTTGATCAGTCTTCTCCAAACCAGTTTATTCTTCTCATTGTTCAGGCCACAAGTCTTGTAGTCAAGCTTGACTCCTCTCTTTCCCTCACACCTTGCATTCAGTTATCAGCTCCACTTTCAGAATACATCCAGAAACCAACCCTCTCTCATCTTACCTCTGCCTGGTCCAAGACCCTGTCACCTCTCACCTGGACTGTTGCCTCTACCTGGCTTTCCTCCTCCTCCCAGTTGGCTTCCTCACACCCTACCCTTTACCCAGTAGCCAGATCATCAAGTCTTGGCTCAAATGGCACCTTCTCAGAGATGTCTGCCCAGAAATCTCTATAAAACAAGACTCCTTGCCCTGTCACCCTTGGTTCTCTTTTTCTAATTTATTTATATCCTTTGTACTTACCAGAGTCTGACATACTTTTGCTTGTTCTCTTTATTCTCCTGCTAGGATATTGGTTCCCTGAAGGAGGGACTTGGCCTGTTTTATTCTCTCGTGTATCCCTAATAGGGTCTGGTCACCAACTACTCTATGTAGGGAGCTGGGGGTGGGGCAGGTATTTCCTCACACCAGCAAGAAATTCTCCTGACACCAGCTGGGTATCCTACAGTTCAACTCAGTTCTGACAGTGTCAACCAAGAGACAGCATCAGATTCCACAGCTTAAGGGTTTAGTCCTCTAAGACTGCCCCACCCACCCCACCTCAGACGCCAGGCGCAAGCCTATATTGTTACCTGTACTTCTGTCTGATTGGCTATTAATCAGAGGTTCCCAGAACCCCTTCTTTGGGTTCAATTTATTTGCTAGAGCAACTCACAGAACTCAAAAACATTTTATTTACTAGATCACTGGTTTATTATGAAAGGATATAATTCAGGAGCAGCCAGATAGAAGAGATGCATAGGGAAAGGTATGGGGAAAGGGCTTGGAGTATACATGCTCTTTCCATGTATGCTGCTTTCCCTACATCTCCATGTGTTCACCAACTTGGAAGCTCTTGGAACCCAGTTCTTTTGGGTTTTTATGGAAGTTTCATTACATAGGCCTCATTGATTACATCATTGGCCATTGGTGACTGAACTCAATCTGCAGCCCCTCTTTCCTCCCTGAAGGTCAGGGGTGAGATTGAAAGTTCCAACCTTCTATATCACAGGGATGGCTCCACTGGCAACCTGCCCCCTTAGGTGCTTTCCAAAATTCACCTTATTCACATAAACCCAGTTGTGGTGGAAAAAGGCTTGTTTCAGGGTACCCATTTCACCTTTATGGCTCTGAAAGAATTTCAGGAACTGAAGGCAAGAGACCAAATATTACAACAAGAGATACTACCATTGTTCTTATTTTCAGGAAATTTCAAGGTTTCTGGGAGCTGTGAGCCAGGTGCCCAAGACTGAATATTTATTTTTTACTGTAAATCACTATATCACGGTTCCCAGTACCCAGAACAGTAACTGACATCTAGTTCTCTCTCAAATATTTCTTAGCGGTCATGACTGAAGGTCAGGGTGAACTTCTGAGTTCTGGAGATTCAGATTTTCTCTGAGCCAGTGAATGAAAATTAAGATGCCAGAAATTAGGTACCAACTACCTGTCCCTATATCTGGGGCCCTAGAACAATTGAGATTTAGTTCAGGGCCACTTTGCAAAAAATTAGAGTGACACTGAGGTTACCTGATGAGTCAGAGGGGGGATCCTTAGTTCCTAGACCAGGCTAAGGTCCTGTCTCTTTGTCCACGCTGGAGGGAGCCCATCTATAATTGTTAGACATCCCATCCCTTCTGTAAGTAGGCCTGCTTCACTTGTGGTCTTTACATGGGGCTACAAGTTTGGGATCTGTGACATTTGGACCCAGTCCAGATTGTTTACAGCATTGGTTCTCAACCGGGGGTGATTTCGTCCTCCAGGGGACATTAATCACTGTCTGCAGACATCTTTGGTTGACAGGTGGGCATGAGGTGTAAATGGCATCTGATGGGTAGAGGCTAGGGACACTGTCAAACATCCTCTGATGCACAGGATAGCACCCCCAACAAAAAGGTTCCTGGTCCAAAATGTTAGTGACAATGCCGAAAAATCCTGGTGTAGGGTAACATGAATAATCTGTAGCTAGCATCATTGACCTTTTTTTTTATTAAGGTATTATTGATATATACTCTTATGAGGGTTTCACATGAAAAAACAATGTGGTTACTACATTTACCCATATTATCAAGTCCCCACCCAGACCCCAATGCAGTCACTGTCCATTGGTGCAACAAGACTAGCATCATTGACTTTTGCCAAGTGCCAAGTCCTGCACACATATTTTATATGTACCATTTCAATCTACAAGTTGTCCTTGATTTTTTGTAGGATTCTGTTGGAATACTGCAATCCTCATTTTACAAATGAGGAAGCCAAAGCTCAGAGAGGTAGACTTACTTAGCTAAGGTCACATACCTCAGGAGGGACAGAGTCAGGATGCACACCCAGGTCTGCGTGGCATCAACATCTGTACTTTAGACCTCTTTGAGTTGCTCTGCCCATTGATTGGGAGCCAAGCGGAGCCTTTTAGGCCTCTCTGGGTGTACCTGCATTTATCTGCTGCCCCCACAGGCAGGAGGCTGAGCAGTGAGCCTTCACACATGTCCGTTCCAGCAAGGCTTGGCTGTTGGCCAGAGGAGAGTTTTCTTCCTTGAGCTGCCTCAGCCTATCTGGCCTCACTCTTCCCGCACTGCAGTAGAGTACTTGGCTCCAAAGCTCAGTTCTCCTGCCAGCCCCACGCTAGTGCCAGCCCTTTTCCATGGGGAGAAAGCTTCTGGATTCAAACTCAGTCCCTGTGTACTTTCCCATTGAGTCCCTCCTTTCTGAGTGGGTGTCCTTTAATCAATGCAGGGGGTTGCAAGATCACATCTTCTTATACTTCCTTTCAGATTAAGGATGGCTGGAGCTCTGCTAGGTTGGTGACAAAACTCATCGTCTAAGATTGCTCTGCTAGGTTGGTGACAGAACTCACTGTCTAAGAAAGGACTTGAGGTCCCAGAAAATTTTGCAAAGTGATTGCTGGGAACAGCACAATACAGGGCCAGTGGCAGGGTAGAAGTGGAGCAGGCTGTGGTATTTTCTAGCCTGTTTGTAGGAGGTTAACGCTCCAAGCCCTGCAAGGAATCTCTCTGCCTGCTTATTAACAATTGGAAAGTCGAAGGGTTTTCTGGATGCCTTGGGAAAGTGATAGCTAAGGTACAAAGGCAATTTATCCAGGGAAGATCAAGACAGTCAAGGACCAATCTAGGGTCAAGTTTGAGAGGAAGCAATGCTAATTAGTTTGAAATAGCCATCCTTTATTCCACCTACCCATCCATCCATTCATCCGTCCATCCATCCATCCAATATGTATTTTGGGAGCTCCTTTCAGGGGCCAGGGATGCTTAGAGTCTCAAGGGACATGCATCAGCTCCTTTTGTCTACTTTTGTTTAAGAAGGTGGGACAGCTTACAGGTTCCATCTACCACATGTGACTATGGAGTCAGACCAGAGTCTAAATCCCAGATCTGTCATTTCCTAGCAGCGGACTTTAGTCAAGGGACTTCACCCCTCTGAACCTCATTTTCTTCAACTGTGTAATGGAGAGACCAGCCGTTTGAAATCCACCTCATAGAGTTATGAAAAGTCAATGAGACAATATGTCCCAAACACCTGGCACATAGTAAGGTCTCAGTACATAACAGCAATAGCTACCATTTTTGGCCAAGTCTTTAGATGCATTATTTAATAATATAATCCTTGCCACACCCTATAATAAAGGTATTATCTCCATTTAAAAATCAGGAACCTGTTCCTCTGAGAAATTAACTAACTTGTATGTCATACAACTTAGGTTGTTCCCAGGTCTGCCTGATTGCAAAGCCTATGCTTTCAGAAATTTTTTCTCCCCCTAATTATGAATGTGGTAATAATAGAAAATGCATGTTTTAGGTTTAGAATGGTTTTTTGAGCAAATTTAGCATCTAGGAGTAGAATAGAGTGAGCTGCCCAGATACGTGATGCTCTGGAATCTCAGAAGGGCCAATTTAGTGGGACCTGGTGAGGGAATCTTATATTCATTACAGGAGTTTGGGTTATTACAGAAGTTCTAGAGAATTTGGTCTTTATCCTCCTTGGGCTCTCAGTCACTTCACGCATTTGATGAAAGCTATATATATATATATATCTTTTCCCTGGAAAAATGCCTGTAAGCACACCACCTTCTGCACATAATTCCGGGAGTCTTGTGAAACATCTGAAATCCATCCATGGATCCTCTTTAAGAGCCCTCTTCTAGGGCAGAATTTCCCAGGTGTGGAATAGTGGTATTCAAGATCAGTTGAGCAATATGAGGACAAAATATTTTATATTCTAATATTTATTCATATTTTATACTTAGCTTCTATTTATGACAAAGAGACTAGATTTCCACTTATAGTGATGATATAAATTTGTGTCTGAACTTCCAGAGGACCCTGGAAGTGACCTCTTCTTGGGCTCTCTAAATCTGATCAGATGGTTATGATCAGCCAAGTATGCCATTTTCTCCCCTTCCCATGGAATCCCCCTATGATGAGTTGAGCCCTCTCTGCTGCCAACCAAAATGGATATCAGATGTTGTCTTTGTGCCACTCTAAATGCACACATTTTGGTGCTGGACCCACTCATTTATTCAGCATTAATTCGGCAAACATCATGTGCCAAGTAGCAAGCATAGGCCACATTTCATTAACTCCCAGAAAGTACGAAATCTCCAGTACCCAAGGATAAGCCAACCTGTTTGGTGTGCTATAAAGAGTACTAGATTTGGAGTCACATCAGGATCTTAGAAATCTGGCTGCATAATTAACCCACTGTGTAATCATGGGCAGATCCCTTCTCTTCTGTGGTGTCTTTTTCCTGATACCACTTTTGATACTTATGTGTGGGTTTTTTTTTCCCCTAACACCAAATACTTATTTTTCCACACCAAGTCTCCAATTCCCCAACATCAACTGGGTGGCCCATAATTCAACTCAATTCTGACACAGACTCCAGAGTTAATGCAAACTTCCCAGGCTGAGTGCTCAATCCCACAAGACTGCCCCTACTTCAGATGCCAGCTGCAGACGGGGTTCCTAGGCTACCCTCACTTTGCCCAACTGGCTACAAATTTGGAGGTTCCCATGTCTACCTCCTCATGTTTGATAATTCTCTGGAATGACCCAGAGAACTCAGGAAAGTACTTTATTTATTATTACAGATTTATTATACAGGATACAACTCAGGAATAGCTAAATGGAAGACATGCATAAGGCAAGGTACTGGCAGTGACACAGAGTTTCCATGCTCTCTCTGGGTACACCACTTTCACAGCACCTCAAAGTTTTGGAGTTTTTATGATTTCATTACATAGGCATGGCCACTGGTGACTGACCTCAATTTCCAGCCCCTCTGCCCTCCCAGGAGGTTAAGAGATGGGGAGGGTTAGGAAAGGAACATAGGTGGAGATAGGGGGCTGAAAGTTTCAATGCTCTTTTCACATGGTTAGTTACTCTGGTGACCAGCTATCTAGGTATCTGAACCCCCTATGTGGAAAGAGTCATCTTATTGGCATAAGCTTACAGGTTGACAGGGGCTCATTATGAGTAACAAAATCACTCAGAAAATTCCAAGGGTTTTAAGACCTCTGTACCAGGAATCATGGACAAAGACCAAACATATGTATTTTATTGAAGTATAGCTGATATACAAACTTATATTGGTTTCAAGTATACAGCACAGTGATTCAACAATTACCCACATTATTAAATCCTCACCCCAACTAGGGCAGTTACTATCTGTCAACATAGAAAGATGTTACAGAATCATTTATACTCTCCATGCTGCACTTCCATCCCCATAACCAACTTCCGATTGAGATTTTGTGCCCCTTTATCTCCCTCATCCACCCACCCACCCATCCCAATCCCTCCCCAGTAGTAACCACCAGTCACTTCTCAGTGTCTATGAGTCTACTACTGTTTTGTTCATTTTTTTGTTTGCTTTGATTTTAAATTCCACACATAAGTGAAATCATATGGTATTTGTCTTTCCCCACCTGGCTTGTTTCACTTAGCATAATACCCTCTAGTTCTATCCATGTTGTTGCAAATAGCAAGATTTCTTTTTTTATGGCTGAATAATATTCCATTGTGTATATGTACATCTTCTTTATCCATTCATCTGTTGATGAACACTTCGGTTTTTTCCATATCTTGGCTATTGTAAATATTGTAACAATAAACATAGAGTTGCATGTATCTTTTTCAGTCAGAGCTTTTGTTTTCTTTGGGTAAATTCCTAGAAGGGGAGTTACTGGGTCATATGCTGTTTCTATTTTTAGTTTTTTGAGAAACTTCCGTACTGCTTTCCACAGTGGCTTCACAAATTACATTCACACTAACAGTGTAGGAGAGCTTTTTTCCTCCACATCCTCACCAGCACTTATTTCATGTCTTTTGGATGGTGGCCATTCTGACTGGTGTGAGGTGATATCTCACTGTGGTTTTGATTTGCATTTCCCTGATGATTTGTTATGTGGATCATCTCTTCATGTGCCTGTTGGCCATCTGTGTATCTTCTTTAGAAAAATGTTCTGGTTCTCTGCCCATTTTTTAATCAGGTTATTCATTTTATTGGTGTTGAGTCCTGTGAGTTCTCTATTTATTTGGATGGTAACCCCATACCAGAGAAATCATTTATGAATTTATTCTCCCATACTGTAGGCTGCCTTTTTGTTTTGTTGATGATGTCCTTTGCTGTACAAAAGCTTTTTAGTTTGATGTAGTCTCACTTGTTCATTATTGCTTTTGTTTCCTTTGCTCAGGGAGATGTGTCCAGAAAAAAATTGCTCATGCTTATGTTCAAGACATTTTTTCCCATGTTTTCTTCTGTTTTTTGGTTTTGTGTCATCTATTTAGGTTTTTAATCCATTTCAAATTTACTTTTGTGGAGTTAGATAGTAATCCAGTTACATTCTCTTGCATGTAACTGTCCAGTTTTCCCAACCCTGTTTATTGAAGAGACTCTTTTCTCCATTGTCCAAATATGTATTTTTTATGAAAGTCGGTCTTTGAGTCTGTCTTCTCGTTTCAAAAAGAGGATAGTTAGCTGGATAAGAGGTTGCAAATTGGAGGCCTGGAGGCCATATTTAGGTTGCACTGTGTTTTTAAAAATGCATTTTGTGACCAACATTTAAAATGATGATATTTCTCACAAAAATAATCCAGATTTCTGATCTCTGTTGAAAATCAGAAGATTTAGCAACACCAGATCAGCATTCCCAAATGGCAACATCTGCCTGGCACCTTCAAAAGGGCTTTTCTATTTGCCAAAGTCCCCGCCACTCCGTATTGCCACCAACCTCACCTCATTAATGGCCCCTGTATTTCTAAAGTCCTTTCAAACCCCTAAACCTTTGATACTGGAAGGATTAGGTTACTGTTGATTAGAAGCTCCTTGAGGATGGGAGTGCAACTGATTCTAGGTATACATATTAAAAGCATCCAAGTGTTCCACATTACATTTCTCTGATAATTAAGGGAAATTTGTTGCCTGTTTCATTGTGTATTGAATAGATAGGGAATGAGACAGATTCTGCAGAAATAAGTGATAAAAAGTGAAAAAGGCAGAAAGGTTTTTGGTTCCTACAAACAATACTACCAAAGGGTCCTTGGGGGTTAAACATAGGCCAGAAAGTCTTGGGTTTCTGGTAATGACCTTCTTTCACCTTTAAGGAGAGTAGGGTGAAGAGTTGATCAATATGAGCAGTACAAACAGAGGAGATGATAGAGAAGGTAGGTGCTACAAATGGGAAAAACACTAAAGTTATTTATTAAACAAAATCTATTATCTATTAGCATCCCCAAACTCTTTTTCTTCAAAGTTATAAATAAGAAAAAGGTACACTGTCTATTCAGCTAAATGTATTAAGGTAATACTGAACTTAATAGATTTTAAGGTCATTCACACCTGGAACTTATTCATTTATTAACAGTGTAACCTTGTGAAAGTCAATTTCCTAATATGTAAAATGGGGATGTAAGTCCTAGTATTTTCAATTCAATGAATATTTAATTCAATGCATACTATGTGGCAGACACTGAATAAGATGCTGAAGATGCAGCAGTGAACAAGACAGGCAGGGACAGACAGACAATAATCAAGCCAATAAATATATGATAATTCTGCTAAAGGAATAAATGAGGCAAGCACAATGGAGGAAATGAAAGTAGTTTTATAGACCGTAACTGAAGGGTGGTGGCAGAGGACAAGTAGACAATGGAGTTAGGGAAGGTGACATTTGAGCTGAAGTCTAAATGAGAAGACAGCTATGCCAAGAGGGAGAGAGGAAGAAAAGGGGTCCCAGGCACAGCTGTTGTGAGGAATAAGTGAGATACTACAAAACACTTGGTAAGCATCCACTCAATAAATAGCTGCTATACTTATTACCTTATCTACTTTACTCTCAGCTCCGTCTGTTCAAGGAGAAGCTGGCTATGCTATTGATCAGATACATAAAAGTACATGTATAAAGTATGTGTATACACATATGTATATGTATATGCCTCCCAGTAGAGATTCAGGTTCTGGTATCATCAGTAGATTCCACAATTCTGAACTGTACATACCTAAGTCAGGTAAAAGCACTAACCCAGCCTCACTCCTATTGCCAACCCACTTCTTCTTCAGGAGCCACAACATATAAAACTATTTTAACTCCTCAAACCCATCATCCCACCATTGGAAACCTGGAACTGGGAAAACTGTCTTAATTTGGTTTGAAATGCCTATGTTGTACCTGAGAATCTCATTATTTCTACTTGTGGCTCTTTGGAGTTTTGTGCCTCTGTCTGGTCAAATGTTGAAAGGGGTTCTGGGTTAATGAGAATAGTGGTCAAGCCGAAAAGTGCAAATGTAAACAGGAAGTTTCTGGCTACATGATTAACCTGAAAACTTGTTTATGGAAGTTCAAAAACACATGTTAGGCATTTAAGGATTGGTTGTTCGAAACTTTGCTGTGATTCTTGGGAGAGTTCCATAAACTGATACTCATTGATAATATTTGTCCAGCACTTACTATGTGCTAATAAACCTTGTGCTGAGAACTTCAAATGCATTAAGACTCTCATATATTATATTTAGTCCCCCTTTACAAGTAAGAAAACTGAGGTTCAAACATCTAGTAACGACGATGCTAGGATTTAAAACCAGATCTGACCCTGCTCCCCAACTCTGCAACACCTTGCTTTTTTAACCACTTAGTGGTTAGTCTCCCTGAGCCAGAGGAAATACCTCTGAGGGATGCCTTTATGTTCATTAGGGCACCTCCACCCTAGAGATAAATCCCCAACCAAGAAACTCCCACACAGGAAAAACTACCTCATCAGAGCAAGAAGCTCCACCCTGGACACATACGCCCAGGATCGGCACACCCAAATCCACCCGCAGAGCCCCCTACCCCCTTAAAGTAGGTCTGCATTGCCCAGCAGGGAGACCCCACTCTTGGGGATAATGTCTTAATAAGGAAACCCTCTCCCATTCTTGAGGGTCCCCTCCTCCCCCAACTATTTCAGAGGAAGAACGGCTACATAATACGCGGCGTCCAGTGCAAAGTAAAAATGTGGGGTTCTTTGTTAAAAAAATAATTTAAGAACTTCAAGAATGAGACAGTGGACCATTAAACCAAGCCCTGGAATCCCTCTTCTGCGACTGCAAGGGTCACTTGCTCCAGAAACCCGCCCTGCTTCATAGGTACCCTTTCTGTGAAGGGACTGGCCACCTTAGAATCCTCAATTCCTTCTGACCTGGGGTGGAGATGAGGGGTACGTAGGACACCCTACTTCCCAAGACTATCCTTATTCGAGAACACACCCTAGGACAGCCTCCGTAAATTTGGCATCACTTAAGCTAGGTTAGAAGATCCCCAGGCACCACCTCTCCAAGCCGCTGGGTGGTCCTCACGACCCCGCCCTGGCTCCACCTTCGGGGTGTGTGGGCCTCACCGCGTGCGGCCCATTGCCAGGGCAACCGACGCCGCGAGCGGTGCATTGTGGTCTGCAACAAAATGCAGAAGAAAGATCCTGAGGGAACCTTTGAGTACATGGACCAATGGGAGAGTCCGGAGGTCTGCATCAAACCAGTAGGGACGCTCGTTGGGGGCGGGGCATGCGGGAGCGGGGCGGGACCTAGGCAATAGGCGGCGGCGGCTGGCGTGGGGCTCCTTAGATGCGCCACGGCTTCGATAGCGATTGTGCCATCTGCCAGGTCTGAGCCTCGCTAGCCCCTCCCCCAGGAGACTATTGCAGTCGGCCAGCTCCTACTCCAACGGTGAGGGACGTGGGAACACCGGGGAGCGGGGCTCCGCTGCCTGACTTCGTTCCCCTCTGTACTTCCCCCGTTCGGTCTGCGCGGCCGGCGCCTCCTAAGGAAAACGGTGGGGGGCGGGCGGAGCGGGCAGGTGCAGCTGGCGTCTCGCAGGCGCTGTCCACACCCCAACTCCCCATCCCTTGCCCCGGCCTCGCCCCCCAGGTAGCCATGTGCGACCGAAAGGCCGTGATCAAAAATGCCGATATGTCGGAGGAGATGCAACAGGACTCGGTGGAGTGTGCTACTCAGGCTTTGGAAAAATACAACATAGAGAAAGACATTGCGGCCCATATTAAGAAGGTGAGGACGGGGCGCGGGCTGGGGGCTAGGCTCTGGCCGTTTGCGCGCAGCCGGTGGGTGGGTGGGGGACGGGGAGTTACAACTTTGGTCCATTTCCCCGGTGCTGCATCCCAGAGCGCCTGGCAGAAACCCTCCGGGGCTCGAAGGGCAGCTCGGGTATAGAGGTTTCCAGAAAGAACGCAAGTGAATTTTGCGCTCCTCGTGGGAAGACCAGACCCTCGGCGCCGAAGTTTTTTTATTACCCAGTTCCGCGGGGGAAAGCGCCACCTAGCAACGGTTTCTAGGATTAGGGAGCAGCGGTTCCCCCTTCTGCAGGATTCCTGCGCCGAGGATCCATCTGGGTGTTCCGGAGGGGGGAGCTGCGTGGGTGTTTCCAACCGGGCCGGAGGGAGATCTTGCCAGCCTTGCAGTGGGGAGTTAAAGTCGGCAATTGAGGGAAGGTGGGTGGTTAGTGGTGGTTGGGGGCTGGGGTGAGGGCTTGGTAAATGGGAGTCTGTAGAAAGCTGGTAGGACTGCCAACTTCGAGCTATGTTTTCTGGAAGGGAAGGAAGCTGGCGAAGCCGTGGGAGGGTTCCAGTCGAGAATAGGAAGATGAAAGACGAGACGGAACTGAAATACCTTTTTTGACAAACGCAGTAGTACGGTAGTTGAGTTTGTAAGAATGTTACTCCCTTTAATAGGTCTAAAAGATGTTCACGCTGCATACAGTGTAAGAGTGGCCACATTTTGCATAACTCATCAGAGACTTGTAAGATTTTATAAAGATTAGTTTTGGCCCCTTCTTACAGTCAACTAGTGGAGACATTAACAGGTGTTTCAGTCTCCAGAGGCCCTGAGTTGGGGGTGGGGGGGTGGGGGATAGAGAAAGCTGTCCTGCAATTATGGACCAGGTTGCAGATTAGTATCCTCCCGGAAAGAAGTGCAAAGGGAGGACTGTTGAAATTCAAATGTGAGCAGGTGGCTGTCAGAATTTGGCTTCCAGCATTCTTTTTGTAGGAACACAGGAGTGCCCAGCATCCTGTCCTCTTTTAAGTTTAGATTTTGATCCAAAGTGGTTTGCATGTTGAGGCTTTGTCCTTTATGAAGTCTTTGTTTTCAGTGATACTAAGGAATGAGTTTTAATGGGGTGTTTTGGTTTAAATACTTGCCATTTTCTTGGGTTTTGTGGTGCATGACACAGGAGGATAGAATAGTTTGCTCTTTGCACATAATAACCTGATAAACTAGAACTGTTGCTGTCACCTGTGGATGAATAGCATTGTAGGTTATTTATGATGACATGATCACCATAACAAAACGCCCTGTCTTTCAGGCTGCCCTTTCTGCCTTTTACCTCCCCAGCCCCAATTCCCAGCTTTTCTCAGACTGCAAGCATGTTTGCATTAATACACTATGTAGGCGACTTGGAGCTGGGGAACATTCTTTCATTCTAAGAATCTGCAGATGCTAACGTTCCTTCTTTCTGCCTCCGTATCCAGAAGGCAAACTGACCTAATGGTTTAGCAGTAAAATTCTAGTGTTCTCTTTCTTTCCCCCCTTCCCCCCAGGAGTTTGACAAGAAGTACAACCCCACCTGGCACTGCATCGTGGGGAGGAACTTCGGTAGTTACGTGACACATGAAACCAAACACTTCATCTACTTCTACCTGGGCCAAGTGGCCATTCTTCTGTTCAAATCTGGTTAAAAGCACGGACTGTGCCACACACCCAGTGATCCATCCAAAAACAAGGACTGCAGCCTAAATTCCAAATACCAGAGACTGAAATCTTCAGCGTTGCCTAAGGGAACACCTCGATCTTTAAACCTTCATTGTGTTGTTTTGTACAGGGCATTCTCTGTACTAATTTGTTGTGGTTATAAAGCATTTAGCAAAACAGCTTACATTTGTATTTATTTTCTATTCCATACCTCTCTTCCCCATGTTTTTCCTCGTCAAAATCCATTCCTTTCAAGAAAAATAAATCTGTTGGAGAACTGTGTGTGACGGTTTGTTGAGAAAATCTAGGGTTGACGATGGCCTATCACTTGATCTTGACTAGGACAGTGGGGGTCAGTCCATGAAGTTTCTACAGGCTGTACAGTCCATTCAGTACTCCTGAGTCTGAAATCATCCTATAGCGATTGTGCGTGGAAGAGTAACATAAGTGCCTGCCAAGATACGCATGGCAGAAAAACTTGGATTAAATCTTACTTCTAATCTGATAAATACCCTTAAGTACTCATTTTGTTAAAAGGTGTTGCTGTAGAATGATTTGGTCCTTGGGCTTCAGGTGGTGGTGATGAGTGTATAGCAGAACTCCTTTGTCTAATAAGCTATGGCTGTAAAATTGTAAAAGGAAAAATAGCTAATGACAAAGTGTTGAGAAATTTGCTGGGGTCCACCCCCTCCACCTTGCTTCAAAAAGAAGATAAAAGGTGGTCTTAAAAGGGAACATGAAACAGCACCAGCAGCACTCCATGTGATTCTAATAAAGTTCTTGCAGGAATTTAAATGCAAAAGCCAGCAACTCCGTTAGAAATCTGATAAGCAATTAACAAATACGAGTTAAGCTTTCATTAAAAGACCCAATTAGAGCTGTGGATGAGTAACATTCTTTATAAACATTTCCTGCTATCAATTTTAATACTAAACACCTATGAAGAAAAAACACTGCGGACTTGACTTTTGTAGGTACAGAAGTATCCTAGAGGGTGAAACAGCTCACACCCATCTTGGGAAGTTGCAAAAGAAGGTCCTGGCTTTCCAGTTCCCCCGTTTTCAGTGTTCATGTAAGTGTTCATGTTTTTGTTTCAGGCCTTGGATCTAAAATGCAGCTAGGATTTCTGAGTATCCAGGCTACTGCTGTACAGAAGGGTGTGATAGATTTAAGTGGTGACTATCCTGAAAGCATTGGATCTATTAACATCTTTGGAAGCTTTTTCAAACTAACAGGGTTTTATGAGTCCTAGTGAGGCTGTGCTATATATGTTAGGACTGGGAAAGCTTCAGGGTAAGTGGCAAAATGTGTTACTGCTTATTGTGGCAGGTAAAATTGGGAGTTTTCTTACTGCTTTGCAGGAAAGGATGAAATCCTGTGGTATAGGAGTGCAATGGGGAGGTTTAAGTTTGTGTAATATATACACAGTATATATATATACACACACTGGAAAGTTTCCCATGACTCAATTTTTTTCTTATCACCTTTTTTAGTGACCTGGCTATATTTCATTTTAAAGTAGGAATTTGGTCTCCAAAGCTAATGAATTTTGTCTTAAGTCCTACTACCAGTCTCCAGCAACAGACCCTAGAGCTGATTTTAAGTCCAGAAACAGCTGGATATTGGGGGCTCTAATTTGATCATGCCCATTATCTATTGCCCAGAAGTGGCTTTAATTGTTTTGATTCAGGTGTGAGAAAAACACATTGCTACAGAGGTAGACTGGGTTGGTGGTTTATGAAGTTCCTTCAGTGCCTGTTCCCTGTTAATTTCAAAGGCCAAAGGATTTAATTTCAAAGGTTCCAGTAGTTGAAAACAAAATGTAAGCTAAACGTTTTTCTAAAGTTTATTTTAGAGCTTTATCAAATGCTCTTAGCTCCTGTTTTTTTTAGATAATTGTAAGACAGATGTATATAAAAGCTTTTCAACAACAGGGCGTGGTATGTGCATGAAAGTATATAAATGACCTGTACTGTGCTAGGCCAAATGGCAGCGTATCAATCTTTTTGAAATAGCCTTGAACTAAATTATCCACAATTAACTAACTGCCAGCCAAGGGACAGGTTGATTTCTGCAATTTCTTAGCAAATATTTATGACCTCACTTGAACATCAAACAATGGACTGTATTAAGTAGATAACAGCTCTACCCCTGAGTACTAGAGGGACTAAGGCTAGGTAAGTAGTTTTCAAATTTTTTTTTACTATATAACCCTTTCTTCAAATGTATTTTGACAAGATCTATATTGGACACAAAAGCGGGAATTTGCTAGTACATTTATTCTTTGAACAAGGATTTGTTGAGTTGTTTTCTTTGTGACAGGCACTGAGGACACAATATTTCAGTAGAACTGAGAATGATGACAATGTACTTCCCTCACCGTCCTCAGGAAAAAATAAATACCATACAAATTGTAAACCCATTTAGTGGTTCACTGCATAATTCTAGATGTGATTGTTAGCCTTCGCTGTCTTGAGCCTTGGCCTTTGGCCCCAGACTTAGTCCTAAGCTGAAAGCTGGACTCAGGCACAGTTAAGAAATTTTCTGGTTCAAATGATTCATCATTCCTCTGGCAGGCAGTACTGGCAGGAAAGCAACACACTTCAAAACTGAGCTTTAGTGATGGTTTTACCTTAACCCCACACTGCACAGCCAAGAAAAATTAGCAGGAGTTGAAAAACTACCAAATAGCTCTGGGAGAAGGCCTGAAGCAGCTCCTAATGAAAGCTGCAATAGGGTGACAAATTCATTTCTTCCACTTGGAGATTGGTCACATTAGAACATGAGTCCGAGGCAATTATCCTTAAGAGATAGTCTGCTGGTCTCGCTAGCCAGATTATCCTTCAAGCTCTAGGCTTTCGACAGAATGTGACTGGCTCATGCTCCAGGACGGTACAGAAGTTACAGTTTGAAGCCAGAATGAATGGCCACAATGCCTGATGTTAGACTTTCATAAGTCACCTTCTCAAAACCTGCATCTTCTATCAATTCCTTGAAGTCCTCCTGAAACAAAGATATCACAAGGATTACCTGGATTTCAACTTTGGGGCCTCTGTGGTAAGCTACAGAAGTTTTGTACCTGAGACGGGAACTGTCGGATACTCTCTACAAGGTATTGGTAGGACTTCCAGTCTCCTGCGATGACTTCTCCTAGGACAGGAATGACCTGGAAGCTATATAGATCATAAAGCCTAAACAGCAAAAGCAAAAGATTTATGCCCCTTGACAGGAAGCAAGAATGTCTAAGCCTGGGGTCATAAACTCAGATGTCTATGGGGTCATGCAAGTACCTGAAATAAGTAGTGGGGCACATGGAAGAGCAATAGCATGTAGTAAGGATGTGGTGACAGGTACAGTTAGGAAGTACCAGAGAAGTGGAGAAGGGGCAACTACTACTCAGCTCTGATTATTTCCAAGTGGGAATGTGTGCTTATGTTGCCCCGTAACTGATTTCTCAAGTGAAGTTGAAAATGCAGATTTTTATGTAAAATTTACTGTAAAATATTGACATCTAAGTCAGTTTCTTCACATACTATGTATATGTCACACAGAATACCTCTGTGTGTGGACTGGAGCCTCTGGTTGCTGGTTTAAGACTCTTCTGGCTTAGCTGTCATTCAGAAGAGGCTGACCTCTGAAGTGGCACTGTCTCTCAGAGACTCTGGGATTCTGAACTGTGAAGTTCGTACTTATAGCTTACTGGCTATTTTCTATCCATTTTGGGATGGGAAACCCTTGGCTAGATGATGAGAATAAAGCCCTGTTAATGCCAACCTGGATACAACAGGATTGTTCACTTGGCTAAATTCCAGACAGAGGAAGCGTCCTCCACGTTTCAGGACCCGATGGGCTTCCTGGAGTGCCTGATCGAGACAAGAAACAACACAACACACTTCTCAGCAGAGCTCATGCAGTTCTGCAAGGCCGAGACAGCTTTAGCTTCTGTGGGCATTATGAAGGTTATCATTCCCCCACAGATCCCTTGTTCATATTCAGTTGGGAAGCTGTGACAGCCAAGATAACCCTACAATATCCTAAATATTATAGACATTCTGCTGCCTATAAAGAGAAGGTTAGTTACTTGGAGTAACCTAAATTGACTCAGATTGGTACAACCCCTTTGGTGGACAACTTTAGAATTACTTATCAAAATCACAACATCCTCTCATCTATCAAATTTACTTCAAGAAGTCATATGTTCAAGAAATGCTTTTACTGTGGAAATGACATGGGTTCTTCACTGCAGCACAAGATTAAGAGCATCTTAAACCATTAATGAGAAACTGGTTAAATTATGGAATATCTATACAAATGGAATCTATGCAGCTATTTAAAAAAGGAAGAGCCAGTGCTTTTTATGTACTGACATGTAAAAATCTGCAAGATACATTTTCAAGGAAAAACAGCAATGGGCAAAATGCTTCATATGTTAATATTTGTATAAAAAAAGGAAGAAAAAGATAAATATATTTAATATGCACAAATAATCTTTGCAAAAGATACACAAGAAATTGGTGACTGTCTGAAGGGAGAGGAGGCACTGAATGGTTAGGACACAGAGTGGAGGCAGACTTTCACTGATATACCCATTTTGTACCTTTTGAAACTTGACTCTATTAAAAAAAATTTTTTTTAATTGAAAGAAATAATGAACTGGCTATAGACACAGGACAGGTCATAAAAACCAAGCTCAAGCACACCATAAAAGACGTTCCACCAGCAGAGGAACCAGCTAACTGGAGCCTACATTACATAAATGAAACCTGGTGCCTTGCATATCATCTTCAAATGCTTTGGACAGAAAGTTAAAGTAAAAATAAAAAACTGCTGCATCACATTAGTAGCTGAACATACTAGAGGAACCATGAATCTAGTTACCTTCTGACAAAAGAACGTTTCAGTGCCTTTTTCTGTGTGGCTTTGGAAATACCTCTGATCTGCAAACTCACAGGGTCATATGGCTTCATAAGCAAGAGGGAACAGATGAAATACCAGAGCAAGACCAACAGCTAAGAGATGAAGGGATCTGTTCTATGTTTTTGGCTTTTTCACTTCTGTGACTCAGAATATTGGCAACTTAAAGGATTGAAGCCCCTAAGCCTGAAACAGCCATTCCATTCAAAAGCTGAACCAGGAGAGGAATCTCTCCCTCTTTCCTATGCACTGTGGAGTCACTCCAGGAGAACTAACATCCTAAGGGTCACAGCTGAGGGTCCAGCCATTCATACCCGATCAATGTGTGTGACATTCCGTATCCCAAACGCAATGGTGTAAACATCAAACTTGTCATCATCAAAGGGTAGTTCTTCAGCATCTCCTAATACCCAAGCAAGTCCTGAAAGAGAAAATCAGTTCTGGTCTCAGTCTGAGTAGCTTTCTCTTCTGCACCCAGCAAATTTTTAAGCCTGAGAAGGTCCCTAAATTTGTAGTCAGTCAGGTGGAAGTGTGGGCAGCCTGGACACCCCATGTGCAGCTAGCTTCCGAAGTCGGGGCAGTCTTGTGGCACTGAGCCTTGTCCTGTGGAACCTGAGGCTACCTCTGGGTAGTTGGTGTCTCAAATGAATTGACCTTTTGGATGCCCAGTTGGTGTGGGAGAACTGTAGAATCGTTTGGTACTGGACATATGTGTGGTATCAGAAAACATTACACACCTGCCTTCTCCATTGGATTCCTGGCCATTGTCTTCACTGTGTCCTCCTGTCCTGAGAACTTGAAGTGGTGTCCTTAAAGTTAGCAGGGAGTCCTTCCCCCAAGGCTTTCAAAGCAGAACCTGACGCATACTTACTTAGGCCTACCCCAGCCACTTTTTATCCAAATAAATGTTTTGTGGAGAGCACTGTGGGTAAGAGCCCAAGTCCTGGGGTTGCACTGCTTGGGTTCTAATTCCAGCTTCACCATTTATTAGGTGTATAGTCTTGAATAAACTACTTTGCCCTGGTTTCCTCATTTGTAAAAAATTGAGTTATAGTACCTACTTTTGAGGGTCATTGGAAGTATTCTAAGTACAGAATTTAGCATAGTTAAATTAGTTCTATTGGAGTCATAGATTATCAAAGTATCTAGACTCCAAGTCCGGTTATGAATTCAAAAAACATCCAAGGATACCCCTGTCAGGGTGGCTGTGTCTTCTAAGGATCTTGATTTGGTTTTAACATTATTCAACTTGCAAAGAATTAGACATGAAATATGATACAGAAGGAAGGCTATATAGAGGAAGGTAATTGAAGATAACTTTCCTGGAAAGCAAACTAGTAGTATTTAATAAGAACCTTAAAAATAAGCATACCAGCTATATGATCCAGCCATTTGAGATTTAGGGGGACATTGATGACATGATCATCATCATTGCTACTGCCTACTGAGCCCTTGATGGCAGGGTGTGTTATCACCTTATATATGTTATCACATCCTCATACCAACTCCATGAGACAGCTATTACTATCATCTTCATATTTTAGGTGAGCAAAGCTGAATATCAGAAAGGTTAAAGCAGCTTGCCCAAGGTCACACAGATGGATTGAACTCAGTTTTTAACAGCTGTGTTTTTAAGAGAGCCTATGTTTTATGGTTATGGTTTATTACCTCCTACTATGAGTGGTTATTATTTTCTCCATTTTATAGATAAAGTAATTGAGATCTAGAGAGTTCAAGCACTTGTCCAAGGTTACATCTGAGTTATAAAAATTAATGCATGCAAGAATTTACAAATAAGGATGTTGTTAGGTGTGCTATAGGCAAAACACCAGAAAAAAAATGAAAGTCCACCTGGCTATTGGTTATGTGAATCTTCATGATTCACATCCATATGGGAGAATATCATAAACAATAATGATTTTAAGGAATTTTTAATGACATGGAAAACTCTCATGATACAGTGCTAAATTAGGGCAGGATACTAAATTATATATACCAGAAGTTCTCAATTTTATAAAAAGGAAATGATTAGCATAAAGATAGGAAGGAAATATAATACATGAAAATATAGAGGGGCATCTTTTGATATTGAAATTATGGGTAACGTTTATTTTCTTCTGAACACTTTTCCAAAATCCAAAATTTCTCTCAAATATATCATTTTTGTAACCCATTAAATAATTTTTTTCAAAGCTCCTGCTCTCAGAGCTTCCATCTGGGGAGGAAGTTCTACACATAAAATGTAAATAAAACACACAACAGTGCTACACATAAAAATGCCTGTCATGTTCACTTTTACAATTACTAAATACTTTCTAGACTCCTCCTTAGTTTCAACATTTTTTGCATGGTATTTTTTACGAAGATATCATTATTGGAGATGGATAAAGCAAGGAGAAAAGATAAAGAAACTATACTATGCAGCATTTAATAGCTCATACAGTTGGATTTGTCTTGACAGGATAGATTGAAGTGCACACTATGTTATGGAAGAGATGATTCTAGAAATGGAACAATACCTATCATTTCTATCTCTGTTCTCCATTCTTTATGGCTGAGCATGAGAGAGAGGGGAAAACATGTTTTTCAGTAGGAGTAAGGAAACATAGTGCCTTTGTCTAAAAACACTAGTGACTGTCTGCCTTCTGATCAGTGTTGTGTTGATGGTTAACAAAAGAGCCCTTCATCTTGGGGGCCAAGTGGGCTGTGGTTCATCTAGGCAGCTCCTTCTGGGGGTGGGAGGAGGAGGAGGAAGAATTGAATTAAAATAACCATAGATACTCCTGGTGGGGGATGGGAGGTGAGAAATGCTGAGAACTTTATTTTCTTTGTTTTATACCACTGCCTTTCACGTGGCTGCCTGCAATGCTTGGCCAGCTTGGAAGAGGGCAATGCAGCGTCTCTGAAAAGCTGGGCAATGTGGTGCAGCTGCCAGATCATTACTTCTACTTGAAAAAACTGGGGGAGACGTTATTTTAAAATATTAAGTAGAAAACCAAATGTAAAACTGACATCTTTAAGCTAGGGCATGCCTTGTCCATTTTGAGGCTGCAGTGGGTTCTTGGAGCTATGCAGTCACTCTCCCATCTGCTGTTGAGAGTACTGCAGAAAGAGGTCTTTGGAGCACTGTTTACAGGTGTCTTCCACTATATCACTTGGGTCCTCTGAGAAACAGATGTGGAGATGGAGTGAGGAGTGTAAAAGGCTGTGTTTTTTGTGGGGTTGGGGGATCACCTGGGAATGATAAGAGGAAGAGGGAGCAAGATGAGAAAAGCCTGTAGGCCTCAATGCAGATCTGATAAAGCCCAGCCTAAAAACGAGCTCTGGAGCAAAGACTGCCTGTTAAGAGAGTCCCGAGTGGACAATGTCCAGGCCCTAGTAACCGTACAATGCTCAGTCATCAGCTGGGTGTGCCAGGAAAGAGAATGGCCTGAAAGCTGAGGCAGAGCCTAAAGGTCTAAGACCTGGAGGCTGTCAGCTACCTGCATTCCCTGTGGCTGAAGGGCAAGTTCCTTCTTTAAGGGTAGTGTACCTCCTCAGCTCCTACATTAGTCAAACCTCCTAGTAGATAGGATGATGAAATGGCTCAAAAATAGGGCCTGGGATCTGTGGCATCTTACTACACTGCTGGACAGTGACTGCATTGGGATATGAGCGGGGACTTGATAATATGGGTAAATGTAGTAACCACATTGTTTTTTCATGTGAAACCTTCATAAGAGTGTATATCAATCATACCTTAATTTTTTAAAAAATCTTAAAAAAAAATAGGGCCTGGGGGTCATAGGGGTGCTGCTGGGAACTGTAAGTAAAATATCCATCTCAGGTCCAAGAACTGAAATCTTAATTCAGCTCCAACTGGGATCTGCCATTTAAAAGTTGTGTTGCTTGAGTAAGACACTTGACCTCTTTGGGCTTTGGTTATTGCCTGTCACCCATGGCTGATAGTCTGATTCCCTGAGTTGCTGAAATAATATAAGGCACAGCCCACAAACTGGACTAAGTGACACAAATTATTTTCAACTCCTGCATATCTGTACGTTTTTGAAAGCTGAAAAATAAACATTTTACATATTCCATCTTATTTCTTAAACATACAAATATTTCCTCCACATCCCTTTCTGTAGGATTTACCAGCTTTGTATCCTTGAGCGTAGGCTTTCTGTTTTCCAATCTTTAGCATTTCCCTGTTGATGTCACAGACCACAACACGTGAACCGCCCAAAGAATCCTCTTCATTTTGGTACTTTTTGGCGATTTCTTCCCAGGATAAATTTTGCTGGGCCCTTAACTGCCTCTTCTGCTTTCCCTGATGCTGTGCCTGAACATAATTAAGGAACCGGAATGCAATGTCACCTGTGGGAAGCCAACAGGAGGCAAGATGCAAACACACACACAAACAAAAACAAAAACCCCTAGCATTTCCTAAACCCAAAAGGAGCAAGACAGGTATAGGATTTGAGGAGTATATAAAAACTCAAGTTTATACAAATTTCTACAATATGTCAAGAAAAAAACAGCAATTTTTTAATTGATAAGATTCTTAAAAACCTTTTTTTAAAAACTGCGTAAGGAATGCATGGACACATTTTCACTATAAAAGACTCAATACCTAAACATATAGAGTAAAACGTGAAAGTTACATTCCCTGTCCAGACATAACAAGTGTTAAAAGCTTAGTGTGCAGCCTTCTATTTTTAAAAATAATTTTTATGAAAGTAACAGAAGGGTAACAAGCAATGATTCCCTGCCCTATCACTTCCAACCCCCAGTTCAATTCCCCAGAGACCATCTTCCCAACTCTTAGCTGTTTCTTCTGTTGGTTACAGCTATTTCTTTCCTTATCAAATTTATAATATCCTGCCCCACATCTCTGCTTGCCTCTATCTTCCCAATATATTTGTATCACTTTTCATAGTTCCTTATACATTCATTTGTAACCTAGAGTAATAAATGAATTAATATTTTATTTGTTTCATCAGCTGCAGATGGTATCTCGATTCCCTTCAACTTCCCATCATAGGTATTTTTACTCTGTCAAGACAATAACACTTTGTTTTACAGCTATAATTAAGTCTTCTGTGCTTTTTCGATGGTTTGCATCTGAACACTGAAAATCGAAAATGTTTACATTATTGTGACCAGGTAAATACTGTTTGGGCAAAGATCACACCTCCTTTCCTATGATGTTGTTTGTTTTTCTTACACTGTTTGCAAGAAACATATATCCTTAAGTTTGTTCAGTCTCTCCATCCAATTAGGTATTCATTCTCTAGTCACTTTTCTATATATTTAGATATACTTATATGTACTCATATGAAACAACAAAAACATAAATGGGGATTATATTATATGTTGTTATACAACTTTTTCTTTCCACTTAATATGTTCTTGAGACCTTTCCATCAGTATTTATAGGTCTTCAGCACTCTTTTAAAGAGCTACATAATATTTCACAGAATGGACATATCTTAATTTAAAGCCATTTCTTTATTGAGGCAGAAATAGGTTATATCCAATTTTTCACTATTACTCAAAATGATGCAGTGAGCATTTTTGTAACTGTATCTTTTTTAAATGTCTTTTTTAATATGTGGGATTACCTCGTGATTAAATTTTCTAACTGGGCAGTTGCCAGCATGTGGTAATGCCACGGGTTATGGTACACTAGATATGTAGGCAGCTCTGACTGAATCCTTTCCATAGCTATATCTTTGTGCAACTTTTTTTTTAGACTAATAAACATTTCAGATTTTGATAGATTCTGCTAAATTGGCTTCTACTCAGTAGGGTGTCTTACTGCCTCCAAAGCCTCCATATGGGGAGAGGACCACACCAACAAGGCCACACATAAACATGTGTCAAACATGGAGATTATTCTACTGTAATTTATTATTATACATTATTCTATTGGTATAGATTATAACATTACAATATACATTATTCTAATGAAATTTAACATGTACATTAATCATGTAGTGACTTCACCAAGATGCATTTTAGAAGCCTATGACATTTTTCTTCACATGCCTAGTGTGCACCAAGTCACAAAGGACCATACATAAACAACTGAGCTTTTGATATCCGATGTGATAGTGGATTAGGCAGAAAAGGCTGCATAGAAAGCTTATAAAATATGATAAAAGGCATCCCCCAAAGAAAGGGGGCAGGTGGGTTGAAGGTTAAACAGAAGGTAAAACAGTCATTTAGGTGGTGATATGTCACTAGAGTAAAGGGTTAGCCTTTTTATTTTGTAATCCTGTGCATTTTAGAAAAATGACATGCACAAAGCTGATATTGTGTTGTTGACTGACAGTCAAAAAGAAAAGAGTAAGTTTTTCTTAGAACTGTACAGATTTTCAATTCCATCTTCATCCTAATGGTAGGTGAGACAGCTCATTCCAATAAGAGATACTAATTTCTGTAAAAGATGTTCAGTGTTACCCAAGGGTACTACACTGAACATTACCTGTGCCTCCAGCAACATCAAGCAGCTGGGTCCCAGGAAATGGGTGCATCTTCCGGAGCAGCAAATCCTTCCAAATACGGTGGATACCAAGACTCATCATATCATTCATCACGTCATACTTCTTGGCCACACTTTCAAACACCTGATAAACTGACACGGAAAAAATATAACACAGTTGTGCACTTAACAGGATCAACTTGGAGAAGTCCTAAAAGAAAGAGGAAGAAGCTTTTCTCCCTTGAAATTGCCTGTCTTTGCAAGGTGAAGCTAAGCCATAATGCTTGACACCTAAATCTGTCCCTTAACATTACCTTTTTAAAAAAAGGTTTAAATTACTTCATGTAAGAACTCAGCCTCTTTCCTGCTTAGTTATTTTTAATCCAGGACCACTGCCTCATTTACAATGTCATGCACATACTTGGTACTAAATTGGTCTGTTTCTTTGAGGATGGATGTGTGTGTGTGGAATTTCTCTAACGGTTTTTATAATAAGACAACAAAATCCATTAGAAAGACACATGACTGATGGGTGGAAAGGCCTCAGCTCACCTCAGCCTGTATCACCGAGAAACACCTCAGGTACAACTTGGAAGGCAGATGGATGGCAAGATATGAATCAGGGACCAACCCTGCAATGTGTCCTCATGAATCTTCTCCATAGGATCAAGGCAGAATGTGGAATCTGGGCTAGCTGAAGAGAGGAATTTACTGACCAAGACACTTTAAAACATAGGCTACATTCATTTTTTTTTGCACCTCAGTTTCTCTGCCCAGAAGCTGAGAAAGTCAGCGCTAGCCCTTTACCTCGTTCATAAAGCTGAATGAGGTAGGGAAGTGGAGTTGCTTAGAATTCCTCATATGAAATGTGCTGCACAGATCCAAAACATTACTGGCCTCTGCTAATCAGCAGACTATAAGATCCTCCTTTAACTCAATCTTGGCCTATTCTCAACCTTGGGATCTCCAACCTTGTTTTTTACTTTTGAACATCTTTTGGGGGTATTAAGGGACATTAAGGCTCAAATAACTGAGTAAGCCCTTCTTTCTTTGCATGGTTCCAATATGCATGAATTTCAGTTTCTGTGGTTTAAATAACACCAGTCCCCGAGCAACATAATTCAAATACACAATATACTAACTCTGAGTAATTGCACAAAGTACAGACTTTGCTAGTGGTTCTTCAGTCCACAAATTGGTGTGAATAACAGATATGCATCATGATCACTAACCAATTATGTCAATTCTTTCACACTTGTAGTTGATAGGTCATTACATATCAGTTACTCAGTTCACATACAGACAGCAAAGCATGTAACTGTGTCACCTCCTTATCTCAGTTGTAAACCCATGTGGCATTAAACAAAACTGGATAATTAGTGAACAAAAATGAAAGTACAGCAAGGAAATAAAAAGTGATAACATTGCAAGTGAAATCTGAGTAGAATGTCAGTGGAGAAATACAGGAGAAGCAGCTGACTGTGGAAAAGTTGACACTCAAGAGAGCCTAGATATGCAGCCAGAAGAATTTTGTGAAGATAAACTTTCAGACATAAATGAGGATGTGGTTGTGACGAAACAGTTGAAAATGTCCCAGAGGAAATGATGCCAGCAAAAAATTTCACATTAATGGAATTCTTGGAGATATTTCATGACATTGAAAATGAAAGGATGGAATGCTAGTAGCTGACTGTAACTTAAAAAGGAGTATGGCAATTTGCCAAGGCAGAGAGACGATGTTCACTCCTATTGTAAATAATATGATGAGAAAGTCAACACTGCTCCAACTACTCTCTTGTAACTTTTTTACAAAAGAATAAAACAACTTAATTCTCAATGTTTCTAATTTTTATTAGAATTCTAATTTGGTTAGAAAATTTAAACTTAAATTCTCAAATTTGAGTTATATTAATTAAATCTAATTTTAAATTGCAGTGTGTTAAATAAATTTTACTTTTTTCATTTCTTTATACATTTATAATTGAGAGTAAAAGTTTTTGATGCACAATAATTTTTAAGGGTTATGGAACAATTGTGATTTTTCGTATTGATTACTAAGATAACTGTGCATGATGTATGTAGCCTTGCATGCCCATTTTTACCATCCTGCATCACTGTGCAAAGGGGAAATTGCTTATATTTTAATCTTGGGTCCCAATCCAGATTCCATATTTAGCTCAGTGGGTAACTCATCTCCTACTTGTCATTGTGAAATGTTGTTTACATGATGTAAAGCACAACAGATGTTAGGCATTATTATTATTTTGGAATCAAGACTCTTGGATTAAAATCCCAGCTCTGCCATTTAGCAAAATCTCAGGCAAATGACTTAATATCTTTGTTTCAACAGTTTCTTCATCTATAAAACCAAGATAACAGTTTCTACCTCAAGGTGTTGTGTTTATAAGAATTAAAGCATTTTAAAAGGTTTTAGGCCCTTGATAAATGTTTACTATTATTCAACTTGGCTCCACTTACTTCACTCCACAAGCAGTTACAAAGCTCCTAATGTTCATCAGACACTTAGGATATAGACATTAATGAAACTGCCTAGCTTTCTGGGAAATCATGGTCCGGTGAAATGTTAGTTTAAATTCAATATTCAAAGAGTTACAGTAGAGTTATGTACATAGTAAGGTTGAGGTGAGAGGTAATACAACCTAGTAGTCTTTGAGAGGACAGTAAATTCCATTGTGGGCTCTTATTTCCTGGGTGACCATAAACCAAGTGAAGGAAACTCAGAGCCTCACCTTATCCATCTGTAACATGGACATAATACCTTCCCCATTACAAATGGAGTTTTAGAAAGGTTCTTTTCCTTTCCCATGCCTGTGGCCCAGTGCTGTATACAAAAAACTGAACAATATCTAATCTTTATGGAGCAATTACGAAGTGCCAGGCATTGTTCAAAATTCTTTTATATATGAAGTAATTTAATCCTCACTATAACCCTAAAAGAAAGGTTACTATTATTCCTACTGGTAAAACTGGGAAGTTGAGGTACAGAGAAGATCATTTCCTTCTTAGGAAAAATGGCATATCTCTTTAGCAAGAAGAACGTGGGCCAGATCAAAGGGGGTTGGAATATTGGTTCCGCCACTTACTTGCTATGTTACATTAGGCAAGTTTTTATTTAACCTTTAAGTCTCAATTTTCTTATGTGTAACACGGAGAGAACAATATCCTCCATCGGGAAGTTGAAATGAGAATTGGAAATAATGTCTGCATAGTGCCTGGCACGTCGTCAGCGCCCAATCGATGGTATTTAGTGATAATTTTCTGCTTTAAAAGAGGAGGCATCTAAGCTCTGCGGGACCAGGTAGGGGGCACTCCGTGGAGATCAGAATTCACAGGCTATAGCATCGGAGCTAACAGCTGGGCAGAAGAAACTAGATCGCAGATAGATTCCCCCAACCAATATCTCGCCCTTTTCACCTTTGCCCCCCTTCTCTTTCTCCGGCACAGTCTCAAACCCGAAGTGCGTTTCCGTTGCCCGCTCCCCTTGTGACAAGTGTCGTGCACCCAGCGGGACCCCGGGCCAGGAGCTACGAAGCCGGGGGAGCCCGTAGCACAGCATCACCCGCGACGACCCACGACGGCAGTAGCTCCATAGAACGCAGCTCCTGGGAGCCGCCATCTTGGCAATCGGGTGACAGCTGCCGGACAGTGCGTCGCATTGCATCACTGGATGGTGACGGAGGCCGGTCGGAGACAATATTAGCCGAACGCGTCCTGAAACCTGATATTAAGGGGCTGTTCCTGATCTTTGGGATGCAAAGGTTGCTTAGTCTCTGAGTACTCGCAATACCTTCTTCTATCTTTTCTCAAATTGAATATAGAATTCACCAGGAATGAGAGGACCTTAGGCAGAGACTTAAGTCAGCTCTCAGCGGCTATGCCTCTGAATTTTGCCAACCTGTAGTAGGAATACTAACTCGCAAGATTTCGGGTAACTCTTGTTTTCTAGTGCAGAAGGGGGAAACTGAGGTACGGTGTGGTTACAAGGCACAGATACACCGTCAATTCTTGCAAACTTTGGTGTGCGTATGAATCACTTGGCTTGATCTTTAAGATGCCCCAGATAAAAGATAAGTTCCATCAGTAATTCTGGTATGGGTCTTTAGTTTGGTACTAGGAGTCTTTACTTGAACAAATTTATGGGGTGATTCTGATGCAAGGAATTCCTGACCTCTTGAGAAACATATGCTAGGCTACTCTAAAAAGTAAACATAGGAAACACTGTTCTTTGGTCTTTCCATTTTATGAACCTAGGAAGTTCGTAAATGGGAAGGAAAGCTCTGGCATCTATTTAGCAAGTCAGAACCAGTCACCACTCACCCTCCCTCCCTCTCCTGCTGTCACAATGCTACGTTTCTAGCTCCAACTGGCATAGCATGGATGTTTTACTTCAATCCCAGATTTTTCTGTTCTTTTTTTATGGAAAGGGTAAGTAATGTAGACCATCTTGTGCAACAGAGAATGGAGGTGGTGAGTTTTGCTTGGATTTTTGTATGTTTCTGCTTCGAGTCTATTTTTAAATGTATATTTCCTGTAAATATTTCACAAGGAGAAAGCGCCAAGGACCCTAAGAAACTATTTTGAAAATGAAAAATCTCTTTCTAGTTTAATGTAGCCTGGCAGATGGACATCTAATGCTTTCTTTTGGAGGAAGCACATTGGGCTTTCTCTCCTTCCCTCTCTTTAATTTTTTGTGAGTGATAGAAGAAAGGAATAACTCGTACATGTAATCAGGGTTCTCAATTCTTTGTTAAAGGACATAGAAATTCATCAAGGAATTTTACTATTATCTTCCACATCTAGTCATACATAAAAATAGACTTCAGGATTTGGAGCTGTTCCTTCTAGACATAAAATTAATTTTCCAGATCAACATTATGTGTAGCTATTCTCTCATCTCAATATGATTTGTAGGGGGAAAAAAACTGGAAAAGGTGAAGCAACATAAGGACTGGTGGAGGGCATTTGGAGAAATTTTAAAATATGTGATTAGTATTCCAGTTAAACCTGTTAATTCAAGAAATTAATTGACTCATTTGTACAGTACTTATTGTTTTGTATAGCATGTGATGATTAATAAAGAACCTAAAAGGGCCCAATCGAGGAATTCTAGGATTTTGTCTATTTATTTATTTGTTCACACATGACTGCTGAATTCCACTTATCCTTCAATGCTCAACTCAAGTGACACTACCTCTGGGAAGTCTTCCTCTATTCCTTTCAGCTGTTTGTACTTCCCTCCTTGAAACCTCTACTCTAGTCAGCATTTTGTATTAAATTTATAATAGCCCTGATTATGATCTTCCATTGTAGATTCTTTCTTCTTTTTTTCTGTTAATATATTTTTTTGTCATTTTTGTTTACAGCTTAAACTCGGGGAATTCAAAATCAACATTGTTGCCTATGAGCTTCTTACATACACCAGAAAGATTTCAACCTTGTGTTCTACATTGTTTTGTTGGGCTTTATCCAAATGAACTTTTTTGAGCCCACTGTCATCCAGTTGCATTCATTCTCTTAGGATGAAGAAACACAGCTTCACTTGGGAAGACCACATCCTGCAGGATGGTTGTCAGAGTGTGGCTCCTGGGACACTTTTGCTTACTATTATTTTTTTAACAGCTTTTTCAAGTTGGCTGGGAGTAATAAAGACAACATGCTTCCCCCTGAACTTTTTCTTCAATTCATGTACTAGCTAGACTTGGGTTTTCAGGAAAGATTTCAGTTGAGGAATGGCAACAAAGATTATAATAGTTTTCCAATCATCACCAACTTCAGTTTCCTTGGCTGCTGTTATAAGTCAGCTCCCTTAGCTGGGCTCGTCAGCCTCAAGGAGAGTCTGGGAGAGGCCAAACTTGACCTTGTCTGGCTTCTTATCATTGGGCTTCAGGATCTTTGAGCTCGAGCTAAACAGGTTTTCTCCTTGGTGAGCACTGGTCCAGCCATTGTACTCTTATCTGTTTAACTAACTTAGGAACCTATGTGTATATTAAAGGCTTCAGGCTTAATGTATTTTGGCACTTCTTGTGCTCAGCACAGTGCCTGACATGTAGTTGGTTTCTAACTAGCTAAGGTTAGTCTGAGAAATTATTTGTTCATCTCTTTAACAGTGTGTTTATGTGATCCTTCGAATCTCAAACTGCTGTGGCTGGAAGGAATCATAATTTTCCAAAGTACAGGTGGATGTGATGTGATTTCTAAAATGTATGATTTTCTATGTCTCAGTGTACATATCTATAAAATAGAGAACTGCTTATTTCATGTACAGCTGAAAACATCACTTATTAACTATGTGCTCATGGGTGAGTTATCTAAACTTTTTGAGGCCATTTCCTCTTCTGCGTTATTGTGAGGATTGTGATAAGCCATATAAACTGCACAGCACACAGTTTGCTAATGAAAAAGTGCCTAATAATAACTTTTTAACAATGAAATGAAATAGCAACGACTTACACTGATAAATGACTTAAGAAAGAAATGAGGTACTGTATGAGCAAGTGCTGAAGAGTGATATTAAATGTAAGGTTTTGTCATTATTGTAGCTATCGTTATTATTAGGACTTAGAATAAGAGCAATAACTACATTTATATTGGTAGTAGAATAAGAACATTGAGTCAGTAAAGGAATTCCACAGATATTCCAATGTTTGGATGCGTTATTAGTAGTAGTGTATGTTGCTATACACATCACGAACGTACTAAGATTAAAACCTGGACTACGAGTTCCATCATGCTGTACGCCCTACCCCGCATGGAGGGGGGTTGGAGGAAGGGCAAAAACCCCTAGATACGGATGTACGCAGAAAACTGCATTTCCCAGAGTGCTTCGCTCCCACTTCTCCACTATATATAGTCCATCCGGGTTCTTCGAGATGCTGTTTGGCGACTCGTCGCCATTCCCGGAGCAGCGCGGCCTCGGCCTAGAGGCGAGTGTCGGTCGCTGTGTCGGAGACACCCGTCCCCGACACCAAGGCAGCCAGCCCTCTCCCCTGCCCCTCGGCGGGAGAGCGTGTCCGGCCGGCCGGCGGGGCTCGCGCACCCTCCCTCGCCTGACCTTACCCCGCAGCCTCCGCCCCGCCAGGCCCGGCCCGGACCTCCGAGCCCCGGCCTCCTCCTCCTCGGTTACTGCCGCCGCCGGGCTCGACAGCCCCGCCCGCCGCTTCTCCTTTCAGTTTGAGAAGCCGAGGAAGGAAACAAGGAAAAATGTCGCCATGAAGGCCGAGAACCGCTGCCGCCGCCGACCCCCACCGGCCCCGAACGCCATGAGCCTGGGTCCCCGCCGCGCCCGCTCCGCTCCGACCGCCGCCGCCGCCGAGGCCCCCGTTGATGCCGCAGAGCTCCCCCAACGCCGCCGCCACCGCCTCCGACATGGACAAGAACAGCAGCTCCAGCAGCTCCTCCGCCTCTTCGGGCAGCAGCAAAGGGCAACAGCCGCCCCGCTCCGCCTCGGTGGGGCCGGCCGGCGAGTCTAAACCCAAGAGCGGTAAGGGCGCGCTCCCAAGGCGGTGGGCAGGGGACGACCGCCCCTAGGCCTGGGGAGGATCCTCGCTCTGGTGACTGGTAGGTCACTCAGGGACAGGCTCCGCTTTCTGTTGTGGTTCCTACCTTTCTTTCTTTTTCATGGCTCCCATTATTTACAATTAACACGTAATGAGCTTTGTACTTAGTGGTTTACGTGACTTCTTAGATTAATTCTCGAAACAGCTCAGTGAAGTAGGTACTAGTCGTAGGCCCATTTTGCGGATGAGGAAACTGAGGTTCAGAAACTGAAGTCCCTCAGCTAGTCCGTGCCTCACAAAAGGCCTTAAGATCTGATTTGCCTGACTCATCAGTCTACGCTCCTAAAACCATTAAGTTGTTCTACCCTATAATGTTGAATTTACATTGAATAGTGTTCAAGTTTAAACAGGGGAGGGGAGGGCCTAAGAACTTTACAAACCCATATCTAATATTTAGTTACCTGGCCCCAGATTCATCCTTTGCTGAAGAAGGCTCGTCCTTGAGTGATTTTGTCAAGTATGGAATAGTGGTGAAGAGCACGGGCTCTGGATTCAGTCTTTTTGGGCTTGCCAGACCTTGACTGAGTGTCTGAATCCCCTTACCTGCCAAGTAGAGATAACGATAAAAGGAAAACAAAGAGCTAAGGACTTGGGAGAGTACCTGACACCTCTTCATCAAGTACACATGCCTATTTCCCTATGTTAGGCGAGAGTGGTGTCATTTCTGGAGTCATGTCTCTCAAATAGTAAATAATAGCTACTATTTATTGAAGCCTTACCATATGCCAAGTACTGGGCTATGCTTTTACCTCTATTATTGATACTCCAGTCACCAACCTATCCAGCGAGGTGGAATTGTTCATATTTAAAGGAGAGAAAGCTGAGAGGCCAGGAGTCTAGGGGTTGGCAGAGTCTGGAGTTGAGCTCTCTCCCTCTTAAAAGCCCTTGTACTAATCTCTGCTCTTTTGTATTTTGATTGTATTAGCAGTAATAGGAAGATGTTTTCTGTGAGATTGGGGACGTGTGGCAGAGGTGAACATTTGGAGTCCCTCAAATGGAGAGGTCTAGTTATTCAAAACTTTTTAAGATTAAAAACTGTAAGGCTGACTTACAAACACACAGAAAAACAACTGTAAGGCTGACTTGAGTTCAAACTTTATCTGCCAGATATAGCAAAACTTGTTTATCTGGTGTGCTGAGGACTTCTAGAGATTGCTTATGGAACTCAGGTGGAGACCGTTTGTCTCAAAAATAAACAAGTGTTTTAAATACCTAAGCAGGGATTAATGTGGACTCCCAGGCCACGCCAGGCAGTATTGTGTAGACTATTTTAGGGATAGTGTACATGTATGTGTAGCTTTCTCACAGATCCGTCTAGAGATAGGTAGCCAGCCCTCTTGGCCATAGTGGGAACTGGTTTAGAGTGGTCTGAGTATTTCTCAGTGTAGTTGATAAATAACTTTTGCACTCCATTTCCAGGTGTTAAGTTAAAGATTTGGGTTCTCCAGCTGTCTGAATTCTCAGCTTATTCTTTTGGAGCTTCTGTTTAAGCAACCAGCATACAATCATGAGTCAGTTGGAATAAATGCCTTAAATTTGTTCTTTAGTGAGGCAGTAGGTTAAAGTTAGTGACAACCCAAACAAAAATGAGGTGTTTAAGGAATTTGATTCATATTGTACCTGACTTTGAATATGTTGATTAGAAGAACTGATTTCCCAACAAGATGGTATAGAATTCTGTGGTAATTTGACCAAAGCAAGTTTGTCAGTGTTAACATTTCAAACAGAATTGTATAGAGTAAATACTGTTGGGGGCATTCTAACTAAAGCGATTTCTGTTTTTTAACAGTTAAATACTAAAAATGTTCTTAAAACACTTGTTCACCTTAATTGAAAGCTTCTGAAGAAGGAAATAAAAACATGTAAGGGTGGAGTATAAGAACAAATAAAAAACTGAAGGAAGAAAACAGCAGCAGACTCACAGGACCCAAGAATGGACTAACAGTTACCAAAGGGAAAGGGACTGGGGAGCATGGGTGGGAAGGGAGGGATAAGGGGTGGGGGGGTAGAAGAAAGGGGTCATTACTATTAGCAGACATAATGTAGGAGAGGGGCACGGGGAGGGCTGTACAACACAGAGAAGACAAGTAGTGATTCTACAGCATCTTACTATGCTGATGGACAGTGACTGTAAAGGGGGTATGTCGGGGGGAATTGGTGATGGGGGGAGTCTAGTAAACATAAGGTTCCTCATGTAATTGTAGATTAATGATAACAAAAAAAAACATGTAAGGGACTTATGAAATACACAAACGTGTCCTCTGGTAGCATTAGTTTTTGTTGACTATATTTGTTAGACAAGCTTGACCATATTTGCCATTGTCAGTGCCCACTTTTCTGGCTACTACTATGTGTATTCTCTTAGCAAAAAGAAGAATAGATTTGTAGCTAACTACAGAGTTTATCAATCATAATCCACTGCTTGCATTCAGGAGCAAATCCTAAAACAGAGTAAGTAAAGATTAAAAATGGTTTAGGAAACTGGGTATTGGCTAATTTTTAAGGTTGGATGGGAGGGTAGCATATGCTGCTGTAAAAATTTATAGCTGGAACCAATGCTGCCACAACAGATAACATTTCTGAATCATTCTACTTCCACAGTGACTTCTACTTCTGGGCGATTGCCACAAACAAAAAGTAGACTCAAATTCAGCAGAATTCCTGCAAAAAGGTTTCTGTTAATATTTCAAAAGCTAACTCAATACTTGATATCCTTGTTTCTGCTGGAAATTGTTGAAAGGACCTCTTGAGTTTCAGTGTACTGGGTTGAAAGGAAAACAGGAAGGATATGATGAAAAGACATAATTTGCCTGCCTTTTGTCAAAGTAAGAAGAACAAGAATTTTTCAATTTTTAAATATTTTTCTTCTCCATTCCCTACCTCACATAGGAAAAATACTCTGGTTTCTGTTCCTTAAACCATGTGTGCCATAAATGGTCATTTGCTTCCTATCTATGTGATTAATATACTTGAGTCTTTGTTCCGGCAGCTAGCTTAAGTTTGCCCTTCATGCACACAGGAAATAGGTAAAGATTTCCTTGTTCATTCTGGCCAGAGTGGCATACCATATTTTCTTTGCCGTGGGTAATCGCTTCAGACAGTCATGTAATATTCCTTTGGGTACATGCCTACAGCTTTGTTACAGTAGGGCTAAAGTGCAGCTTTATGAATGTTTTTACTAGTGAGTTTCCATGGAATATAGCTCAGAAGAGAGATGGGTTAGGGTAAAGTTATTTAGAAAGAGCAAAGAAAGTAAAAAGAGGCAAGAGAGAGGCTAGCCAGTTTATGGATAAACAGTGGACCCTGGCCTGGACCCATCCTCTTGCCCCATCTCCCTTGGTGGGGGATGGTACTGCCATGGAGGTTAAGGGAAGGTCAGGTATTATGAAGCAGTTATTTTGAGGTTGGTGATATGAAGCACTGTCCTGACATTCTTCCTCTTATTCCGGTATCAGAAGCCAGGTTACTAGTGGTAATCTGCCTTGAAGAATGCCTGAGAGCTGTAAATGGACCCAGATGTTTTGATAGCTTTGAAAATTGAGGTGACTTGAGGCCTTCAATAAGAGAAGTTATAAAAATTTCTGGGCCTATTGGCTGGAGTCCTTGGTTTTATGGCTTTGTTGGAAGTTAACAGGTGCTCTTGATGGGAATTACTTAGATTTATTAATAATAGGCTTTCAAATAACAGCAATGTGTGCCAAACACTGTGGTAGACACTTTGTGGAAGTTATCTCTTGGTCCTCGTGACCCTGTGGGGAGGGAGGGTTGAGGATGAGGGCATATTTTATAGATGAAAAAACTGAAGCTTAGAGGGGTTAGTGATTTGTCTAAGTGATTTCTCAAGAAGTCCTAAGCAATATTTATAAATACACTTTGTAAAATTCACTTATCGAGCAGGTAACTTATTGGCACATCCATCATTCCTGATACTATCTCTGTCTCCTTTCATTCAGAATTATTAATTTTAGCTGGATTCAGTTTGAGGTCAGTTGATTCTGTAATAAGGCCATAAATTGCCTCTCTAGAGGAGCTTATCCACCACTCTGGGTGATGGGTAAGCAACTTGCTTGTGATTACAGCATGAATCAGCAGCAGAAAACATCCTGGCTGGTGTTCTGACCCCTAGGCTGTGCCACCTGTTAGAACCAGCACTAGAAATGTTGATGCCAAATAATTTAACTTTGAAAAGCTTATGGTCTTTATTTTGTAATGGGGGAAGAGACTGAGATATGCTTACTGTTATTTGGTAGAGACCCTTTTATTAGGGTACTGTAGAACAACTAGGACACTGGATTAAGTGTTCAAGTCTCTTGTTGACTCTGGGATCCGGAGTTTTGGATTTGAGCCATTTAACTAATGGTCTTGTTCATTTTGGAATGTGTCTTGACAGTAGTTCTTGGCAGTTGCTGTCAGCTCTGGCTGTGCATCAGAATCTCCTGAGGACCTTTTTTAAAAATAGGGATGTGTGGGGATCTGCTCTGGCAGTTTTTTCTGATTCTTTAGTCTGGGTTGCGCCCTTGGGCCCTGGCCTCTGTAACTTAAAAGTCTCTGCAGTGATTTTGTTGTGCAGCCAGGACTGAGAAACCCCACTTTGAAGTTTAAAACTTTAGGTAAAGAATATGTTTCTCTCAGGACTTAGACTTTTTTGTCCGTTTTCTGAAATTTAAAATAGATCCTCTCATTGCTATCTTCTTTCAGAGAAAGGAGGATAAATTTGACCCCCAAGTTATGGAGTATGGATGTACGTCCTGGCAAGTTGTTTTTGAAACATCTCAAAAACACTACTCTGAATTTTATCTCTGGGTCTCAGGCTTGACTGTACCTTCAATCTTTAGCTGCCTGTTGCCTGGGTCTAGAGATAAGAGCGAACCTCTCACTTTAGATGTTTGATCTCATTCCAGTAGGTAAGTGGAAGACAAGATGAGTGAGTTGATTTGAACAACTGAAATCAGGAATCCATATATGGTCAGCTGTTGTAATCTGTTTTAGAAATGAGTGGTTCATTGACCATTGGAGAGGAGTTACGTAAGCATTATGAAACTGTTTCCTTGCCAGTGTGGTAATAAATGAAGAAATGAGAAGAGCCCTCCTGCTGAGTGCCAGCTTACTTTCTTGAGCCCTCAAAGTGTAGAATTTGGCTTTATCTAAATCTCTGCAAGCTATTAGGTGCTTGTTTTGAAAGCAACAAGGTCAGTGCTGCAGGATCTGTCTGAAACAGGTGTAGGGAATGACATTTGGGGAATACATGTTTTCTGTATATGCCTGTCTTCATAAGACCTCATTTATTCTCATGGTTAAGTTAGCTGGGATTCTGTATCCCTCTGAATTTTCTACTTATTCAAAGTCTTATAAACTAATTCCATAGGTTGAAGGCAATGCAAAATGTGTATGAGATCTGACGCTTCACTTTCTACTTGCTACCACTGATGCCATATTTGAAAGTAATTGTTGCTAACTGAAGTGGTAGGTAAAAATGTGGTTCTTAAACACTAAGACTTCAGATTGAACTCTGGTCACTTTCACTGACAGGGAATTAAGGGTATCTGTTAGGGGTGAACCTATCCTGGCAAGGATTCTGTGACTGTCGGTTCTCTGTTTATATTGCTGCCATCTCACATGACTCTTAGATTGACTCCCGGTTTGTAGTTTGGTCAGGTTTGGAGAGGATGGCATATCTCTCATTTATCCCATGTTGTTGATAAACCACATGTGAGGTGGTTGCTTTCAAAATTTGAACTCAGGCTTTTCATCTCAAATTTCCACTTTTCTGTGAAGATTACTTCACTTTGGATTTATTTAGTCTGCTGTAAAATGAGCGGGGCATCTTGTCTAGAAATTATTTCTTGTAGGTATAGCTTTTAAAATTACCCAAATAGTAAGTATACAGGGAGTATACTTAAAGTCAGAGTCTTAGAGGGTAAGGAGATAAATTAGTCTTGTTTTGTCCAAAGACTAATTTGGAGACTTATTTCACCTTTGTTACTTAATTGTATGTGGCTCTCAGATTTTATTTTTCTCTTTTTTCTAACTGGTAAACTTTGGCACATGTTAAAAGTGTGCCTAGTTAAGGTTCTTTGTGTAATTTGGGACAAAATAATCTATGCAGTTCAGCTCCCCAGTAGAAAAAAAATGGGGCAAGGAACACAAACAAGTTCTTTACACAAAATACAAATGGTCAACAGACTGAAAAAGTGTTCCTAGTTATCAGAGAAATTCAAATTCAAAACAAATTATTTTGATTATTCAATTTAATTAAGTTTATTCAAAATGTAGTGAATTAGACATTGTCTCTTATAGTATTAATAGACTATAAATAAATTGGTATAATGGTTCTAGAAAGCAGTGAGGATATAAAAGGCTTTAATGATCATACTTGCTCTGCTAATTCCACTTTGAGAATTTGATATAATCATATGCACAACACAGGCTTCTGCTTAAAGAGGATTCAGTGCTATTAAACTAGCAAAAAATTAGAAGCCACCTAAATGTATAGTGATAGGGGACTGGTTGCATATGGTAGAGAGCAGTGCAGTCATCAGTCATGCTTTTGAAGACTAGGGATGCATGTAAATGCTCATGGAGTAATAAGTATTACTATCTTGTTTGCATGTCATTTTTGTGGAAGCTTGTTTGTGGGGGCAAGTATATAAGATGAGAGTAAAAGGAAAACCCTTCATAGGTTTGTATTTAAATAGTACTGGCAATTTTTTCTTAACAGATTTCAAAATTGAACACATATTATTATAATTGGAGAAAAAAGACAAGCCATATTTTTTAAAAGGGTATAACTCATGCTGATCTAACATGTTCTTAAAGCTCAACTTTGTCAGTAGCTTCCTAGTTTGACCTCTAAAACTTACATAAATACTGTTTTACTTTTATGCCTCTTGAATACAACTGCTGTGGCCTAGGCTAATCTCTTGTACCATTGAATCTAGCTGTGTTGTAATTTAAGGAGAGTAATGTTTCCACACTGTCTCCAGAAAAAACATTTTTCCCTAATATGGATGGGACTTCCATTTCCTGTCACTTTGTCTGAATGGACTTTTACAAGAGCAGTAGTTAAGTGCTGTTTAAAAAAAAAATATGTGACCTGAGAATCTCCGTGGCTTGATGTATATTGTATTCATCCACCTTACTGTGGAATGTCTTGCCCACAGCACTAATGCCACGGCCCAAATCCAGATTTCTTGGAAGTTGTGGCATGGCTCATGTACCTTTGTTTAAACAACTTTGTTAGGAGATGGAGAGCAGTTGGCTAAGTATAGTGTCATTTCTTAACTAATTCTTCAGCTTTTCTTGCTTTCAGATGGAAAGAACTCGAGTGGATCCAAGCGATACAACCGTAAACGTGAACCTTCCTACCCTAAAAATGAAAATTTTAGCAACCAGTTCCGTCGCTCCAATTCACAGAAAAGCAAAGCTTTTAACAAGATGCCTCCTCAGCGGGGTGGCGGCAGCAACAGACTCTTTAGCGCATCTCCTAATGGTGGAAGACGTGATGAGGTACGCGCTGCAGGGTCCTCCCTGTGACACGAGCCTGATGTCTGCTCCGTTTTCTTCCTCTAGTTCATCAGTGGCTGTGGGAAGGAAGAAGAACTGGGAGAATAACTAACCCAAGCTGTCTTGAGTAGTTGAGGATTAACTAGGTTTGGAACTTTGCTTCCTTTCTGCCCTTGAAGGTTAAGAAAATTTCCTTGGAGGAAGAAGACATACTCATGGATTGTGAGAAGTTAGAGCAAATTTAAGCTGGTACCTTAATTTGTATAGTCCTTTTGTTACAACTTTTGAACTATTGGTATCCTTTGGAATATCGGTAATAAAATTATAATGGCATTTGCCCTAGGGTGCCTAGCAAAATGTTAAATGTTATATATCCTTACTACCAGGTACTACAATTTTAGGAGTTTCTTAGGTATCTTTCTGTAAGTGCATAAAGACTTACATACAGGGGAGTTCACTGCAGCATTATTTGTAGCTACAAAATTTAGAAACAGCCTAAATGCCATCATCAAGGGACTGGTTAATAAACTATCCTGCTGTTTAAATGTTCCGTACTGTGTAACCTTACAGAGTAAGATAAATTTAATGGATGCACTCATGGAAGAATTAATTCATTGACCAGAATGCTTTTATTCCTCACTTGCTATGCACCAAATACCATTTAGAAGTTTGAGATACAACACTGAGCAGAACATTGTCCTTTGGGAGCTTATATTCTCGTTTGGGGAGACAAGCTATTATATAGTAAGTCCAATGTAAGTTTTTATTGAATTAGGTAAAGGTAGACTGAGAGAGGTAAAGGGATAGAGAGTAACAAGGAATATAGTTTTAGAAAGTGTCTCAGGAAAGCTTTTAGGAGGTAGGAAGGAAGCAAGGAAGCATACCATACAGTTTTTAGGAAGAATATCTTAGCCAGAAGGAATAACAGTGCAAGGGACCAGATGTGGTAATGGTTTGGTGTGTTTGAGGTAAAGGAAGAGAAAGGAATGAAGCCAAAGAAAGGGAAAGATCTTGTGGGGTTGTGAAGGTCTTCATTTTTGTTCAGAGAGATGGGAGTTACTGAGGGTTTAAGAAGAAAAGTAATCTGACTTGGAGTTTTTAAGGTTAGGGTGGAAACAGGGAGGCTAGTTAGAAGGCTGTTAAAATATTCCTGATGAGAGTGATAGAAGCTCTGAAACAGAGTGATAGAGGTGAGAGATAGATTTAGGAGGATGTTTGCAGGTAGAGCCAACATATATTAGATATGGGGTCCAAGCAGAGAAATGAATGACTAATGTTTTTGCCAGGAGTCCAATTCAGGTACCACTTGCTGAAATGGGGGAAGATTTCAAGAGGAGTACAGGGTTTTGGGGTAAGGGGGAAGATAAGGGGTTGAGATAAATAACTTTACTTTGGAACTGTTATATTTGCATTGAGATCCTCTTAGACCTCCAAGTAGTGTGGAATTCAAGGAGACCCAGGCTAGAGAGCTATTCACATATAGTCGGTGTTTGCAGCTATGTAACTGAGATCATTAAGGATTGAGTGTTGCAAAAAGGGAGTAGATACAAGGGCTGAGCCCTCAGTCAGGATGATAAGGAACCAGCAAAAAAGCAGAAGAGAACTGAAAGCCATTTGGAAAAGTGATCAGTTTTGTCCTGCACTGCTAATAGGCTGAGTAAGGTTAAGACTGAAAAATAACCATTAGATTTGAAAATATGAAAGCTACTTTGATGGAGTGGTGAGGACAAAAACCTGGTGGGCATTGATCTAAGGAAAATGGGAGGATGGGAAGAAGAAACAGCAAGTTTAGACAGTACCTTCTAGTGGCTTTGCTCTACAGGGGAGCAGAGAGGTAAGGCAGTAGCCTGCAGAGCCTGTGAAGTCAAGATTTTAAGGTTAGAGAAATTACAACATATCTCTGTTAATGGGACTATTCTGGTGAGAGGGAAAATGTGATGCCGAGGAAAGGGGGAGAGTTCTGGAACAGTGTCCTTGAGTTCTTGAGGAGTTGCAATCTAGTACTGAGGTGGAGGAGTTGGCTTAGATAGGAGCTTTGCTGGTTCATCCACAGTAACAGGAGGAAGGCAGAGGATTGATGGAAGAGTGTGGAAGTTCTTTTCTGATTGTTCTTACTGTCTCAGTGCAGTATGTAAGGTGAGCTGAGGTTTGGAAGCCTGAGGTATGGAGGAGTTGTCTGGGTAGCAGTGCAGTAGGATTGCATTGTGACTGCTAGGCAGTAGCAGGTTTATGTACTTCAGTGAGACTGACTGGTGTCATGGTGTATTCCTGAGCTGTGTGTGACTGCTCTTGTGTTGGTGTGGAACAGGCAGAGTTGGATTAATTAGGGGAAGTTTTTGCCAGGTGAGTAAAGCAAACAAAGAGAACGGGGCATTTGACCATAGATCTAAGCCAAAGAAGGAAAGAAAATTTGGGGGATTGGACCACTGGTTTGGAGATCCCAGTGGTGTTGAAGAATTGTTGGAATGAGGACAAAAGGACACATGGGGAAAGGAGTGAGTTGCTGGCTGGATATAAGGTGCTCAAAGTTAAGGTGCTGGTTGTTAGCACGGTTTAGACTGTAAGACAGTGCTTTCCAGTAGAAATGCAAACTATATATGGAATTAAAAATATTCTAGTTGCCACGTTAAAAAGTTAAGAAATGGTGAAATTAACTATAATATATTTAAGCAATGTAGCTAAAATGCTATTTCATCATGTGGCACAGGCCACATTTTAGGTGCTTAGTAGCCATATCTGACTAGTAATGGCTGCTGTATTGGACAGCACAGATCTAGATGGTTTGCCCATGGAAATGGGTGGCTGAGGTAGGGTGAAGGGCAAGCTAATTGGAGGGGAGGAGGTCAAGGAATTAAGAGGTTACCGTGTTGGAAGGATAATCAGGAATCAGGATGGGCAGTATTTGAGATTGACAGTAGGCCAGCTCAGATAACAAGGTGAAGATAGAAGTTCGAGGATGTGGGGGAATTTGTTGAGTGAGCATATGCTCTTAACTAAGTTTGGGACATTGGGGTGGAAGACTGATTAGGGGACAGCAGAGCCATATGGAGATGACAGTGTAGGGGATGAGAGAGAAGGGATAACCGCAAAGTCTTGGGCTTCCTGTGGTGAATTACATAAACTCCAGGAGACACCCGGACCGATCTCTGGGAATTATCTACAGTAAGACCAAGTGGAAAAGGCTATCAGCAGTGAACCCAGCCAACAGCTTCTGTGTCCCCACAGTCCCCACTGACAGCTTATCAGTTTAGCTGAGCTACTCACTACTTGTTCTACAAAGTCCCAGTTGACTAAGGTGTGTGTGTGGAGTGCTGTCTCCCAAGATCTGTTAAGATAAAAAAAGAGAAATTGTCTAACTGTATGCTGTGCCACTGTATGTATATGATCATAAAGGTCATGTACCATGATTCTATATGTGTCAGATATCTTAAAGCTGTATTTGTTGTCTCTGGAAAGTAAGTTATCTTTTGCTATGTCCCTTCTTGTACTCTTTAGATTCTTTATCACGTATGTACAAGGGCTGTTTACTAATCTCTAAATTTGACTAAGCAGCAAAAGCTTTAAATTTACATTTCCTCTGACCCACTAATTCCTATTATACATTCAAAATAAATAATTGTACATTCCCAAATATTTGTGCACAGATCTATCCAACAGTGCATTTTTCACAGCATTATTTTGTTATAGTGAAAAAGCTGGAGTCTTTTACACTTAGGGCATTGTAGTTCTAAGTACATAATGTAATGGTTAATATCCATTTAAAGTGACTGTATACTAATATTAAGTAACATGGCAAAATGTTTATGACATTAAATGGTAAAGTGGGATTAGAAATGTACTAGCTAATACGTAGCAGGCATCTGTACCACTTCAATTTGGGAATATGAAAAGGACCAAAAACACCCTGACATGATTTCTTCCATGTTTGTGTGCAGTTGTATTTCTCATATGCTGTTTCTTGCCACCTTCTAAACTATTTCTGAATCTGCTGGTTGGGTGTATTTCTGGACACAAAGGTAGTCTGCCTACGTGTTCTAATTCTGTCAGTTTTAATTAACAGTGAATAGCAGTGCGTGTCTTAGGAGGTCTGTGGCAGGATCCTGAAGCCTATGGCAGTTAGCAGCTGCCTGCAAGCCACCTCCAAAGTGCAGTTCCATGGACTTAGAAACAAACTACAGAACAAGTGGCTAACGAGTGAAGGTGTAGGAATTCTGTGGGACTATTGAAAGATTAAGCAGGAAGAAAATCTTGGTGTTTCAAGGCAGCTAGAGGAGTTTGGGATGGGTTTTGTCATTAATGGGTAATGTCATTAATGGGTTTTGCCACTTAACAGGGCAGACTAAACAGTTTAAGTAATTGTATGATAAAGGCTCTTTTTCCTCTCTCTACTCTCATCTAGATCTTGGGTAGACTTTTGCATTACCCTCTCTTAGAAAGATTATTTTATTTTAAGCCTATTTCTTATTAATATTTTAAGCCATGTAGAAGGAGGGGTTGTTACAGATTCTGCTGTAAATCAGAAAGTGTCATCCTAATCTAAAATACTCTGATTCACTCTCATTCTCTCTAGGTAGCAGAGGCTCAGCGGGCAGAGTTCAGCCCTGCCCAGTTCTCTGGTCCGAAGAAGATCAACCTGAACCACTTGTTGAATTTCACTTTTGAACCCCGTGGCCAGGCAGGTCACTTTGAAGGCAGTGGACATGGCAGCTGGGGAAAAAGGAACAAGTGGGGGCATAAGCCTTTTAACAAGGAACTCTTTTTACAGGCCAAGTGAGTATGGCTATTCTTAGGAAGGAAGCATAGTTGAATTTCTGGGCAATTGTGCTGAGAAAAGGCTTCTTTTAAAACTGCTAGGGGAGAGAGGGGCACGGAGGGAGTTGATCTGCTTCTTTTCCTTTTCTTTTTTTTGTGACGTCTCTCTCGTTTTTTGGGCAAATGTTTGCCCAAAACCTACTCTCCAAGTGTGGATGTTCTTGGAGCTTAAAATAATATAATGGTAAAAATAAATAAATGCTAGAGTTAAATAATGCTTTAATGTCATGATGAGGTAGTAAAGGTGTTTGCTTTGGAATTAGACGCAGATTTGAATCTTGTGGCCTTTTGTTAGGGGGAGTATTGTGTATTTTCCTTGGTTCTTGTCCCCACCGCAACAAAGAATTGAAGGGCAGAGACACGGTAGTGAGCAGAGTAAAAGTTTTATTTAAAGTTACTTAAAGAGAGAAAAAGTGCAGGCGACCTCAGGAGAGGCACCCTGAAAGGTTGGAGAGAAAGTCTATGCACTTAAAAAGTGTGGGTGACCTCAGAGAGAGTTGTGTCCTAAAAGGTTTAGAGTTCCCCTTATCAGGAATGTGACAAAGGGCTGGGGGTGCAGACTTGTTAAGTGGTCTCTGAATATTTAAAATTAACACAAGAAATTAACTGCTCTGATTTCTCCCTGAGATACGGGCTTCTTGGTCTGGGAGCAGATCAAATGACTGCCTGCCTGGCCCCTAAGGTGGGCTGAGATACTGTTTGTTAAAGAGTAAGTTAAGAATCTTACTTCTTAACTTCCTGGGTTTAAGAATCTTCTTAACTTCTTGGGTTTTAAAATGCAAATTTACCTTTAAGATGTAATCCCTCCTGCCTTTTACTATGTTGTTTACGGCTGGGCCTGCTTGCTAAATTAGTTGCCCAAGTTGCAAATTACTTGATTAGGGCTGAAGGAGGAAAAACAGCATATAGGTAAAGTTAAAAAATAAGCTGGGCTTTTTAAGTTTGAAAAAGACATATGCACTCCTATGTTTATCACAGCACTATTTACAGTAGCCAAGAAATGGAAGCAACCTAAGTGTCCATCAGTAGATGAATAGATAAAGAAGATGTGGTACATATACACAATGGAATATTATTCAGCCATAAGAAGAAAACAAATCCTACCATTTTCAACAACATGGATGGAACTAGAGGGTATTATGCTTAGTGAAATAAGCCAGGCAGAGAAAGACAAGCATCAAATGATTTCACTCATCTGTGGAGTATAACAACAAAGAAAAAACTGAAGGAACAAAACAGCAGCAGACTCACAGAACCCAAGAATGGACTAACAGTTACCAAAGGGAAAGGGACTAGGGAGGATGGGTGGGAAGGGAGGGATGGGGGGAAACAGGGCATTATGATTAGCACACATAATGTAACAGAGAGGGTGGGGACATGGGGAAGGCAGTATATACAGAGAAGACAAGTAATGATTCTATAGCATCTTACTAAGCTGATGGACAGTGACTGTAATGAGGTATGTGGGGGGGACTTGATAATAGGGGGAGTCCAGTAACCATAATGTTGTTCAAGTAATTGTACATTAACGATATCAAAATAAAAAAAATAAGCTGGGCTTTTTAATAGGCTAAAGTGAATCTTACAATGGCATGATCTAATTGACACAATCAAGACATGGGCTGTGCTCAGATACTTTTCCTTATCTGGGGAATAGTCAAACATTCCAGGCCAAGTTGCTCCTGGCCTTTTGAGCATTAACTGATTGATTCATTAACTCTGGGTCTTCTGGATTTCTAGTTTTAACTGGTTAGCTCTGAGTCTCTTGTAGTGGCCTTTGCTGTCCTTAATTCTCTCTCCACCCCACTCATATCTCGTTTCCTGTCTGATACTTTTGACCTAGAGTAATTTACCTAACCACTTTGAGATTCAGCCTCTCCCCTTTAAAGGAGGAATGATTTCAGGGTGAATTGAATAAGTTGGGGTGCTTGCCATACATTTGCTCAAATACTGATTCCCTTTTGTTTTCTTTTGTGTGGCATTAGATACAATGTAATTTTTAATCTTCCATCTAGACTGAAGTGACCGTTTAGTACTTCATACAGACTTCCACTCAAATGATTGAGAACAATCTTTTCTACTGCCTTGAAGACTGTCTGTGTTCTGGGGTTTCTGTGGGTGAGGGAGGAAATCTGGCTTCCTGCTGATTGATAGAGAATTGATTATGGAGGATTGATTAATTTTAGCTCAGGGGAGTCCTATGGGGCAGCTAGGCTGGGCTTGGAAGCAAAAGAAACAAAGTTCATGGATTTAGACGTCTGCCTGCAGAGTTTTTGGATTCCCCCGTGAGCTAGGGCTCGAAACTGAGACTAGAATCTTAGTCTTGGTTAGTTCAGTGCTTCACAAACCATGGCTGCTGGTGGCTTGCATTTGATTTCTGATTGAAGTAGCGATATGATTTTCTGCTAAGGGCTTGTGGCTGAATTCTGACAGTCTCCCTTTTCCTTGTCTTCCTACCTGTTTCTAGCTGCCAATTTGTGGTGTCTGAAGATCAAGACTACACAGTTCATTTTGCTGATCCTGATACCTTAGTCAACTGGGACTTTGTGGAACAAGTGGTGAGTAGCTCAGCTAAGTTGATAAACTGTTAGTGGATACTGTGGTGACACAGTGGGTTCACTACTGATGGCCTGTTCCACTTGGCCTTACTATAGATAATTCCCAGAGGTCGGTCCTGGTGTTTCCTGTAGTTCATTTGTGCCCTCTAGTTGACACTGGCCTGTGGAACTGGGGAGTTGGAGGGCTCTGATCTGAAGGTATAAAAGCAAGTTTTATCTACTACCTCCTCCTTCCTGGCAAGAAGTAACTAGGAAAATATATGAGGGTCTCTGGTTACCCCCCTGATGACCTAGGGTGGGCTCGTTATGTGGACATTGCTTTGCTGGTAGCCATTGGTAGTAATCAGTATCGAATTAGGCATCAGCCTTGTACAGCCAATGGCTGTACTTATATGCAAGCTACTGCTGTATTTGTTTTCTGTTGAAGATTTATGAGCTCTGAGTATCCCCTTGCTCTTCTAGGTTATGTGATGCAGAATACGTTTCAAAATGATAGGCCCCCAAAGCATGAACTCCTGTGACTGTGAAAATTCGTAAAATCATTTGAGAATGACATAGAAGGCCTATGAAACTTGTTTTATATGCATTAGTTTAAAAAAACAGATGCATATAAAGTGAAAGTCTCCTTGGCTCCTCCCTTGAAAATTACTGGGATGTTACTTCTCGACCCTTTTATACCTTTATGTATGTTTGTGTATGTATAAGTCTTTGTAAATTGGACTATATATTGATTTCTGTCATTTTTCTCCTTTGATGTAGAACCTCCAAAATAACCTATTATGTAGTCGTTTTATATTAAACCATTGTTGTGGTTTCCTTAATGATTTGCTTAAAATGATGTCATACATTCACCTGCATTGTTGAACAATTTCATGGAGATGACTGGGGATGGGAGAGGAGAGGTTTTACCTTGGACCATCCCTAATCAATTCTGAAAGAAGTATAGCTTGGGGTGGCATTTTGTTTGTTTTAGCGCATTTGTAGCCATGAAGTGCCATCTTGCCCAATATGCCTGTATCCACCTACTGCCGCCAAGATAACCCGTTGTGGACACATTTTCTGCTGGGCATGCATCCTGCACTATCTTTCACTGAGTGAGAAGACTTGGAGTAAATGTCCTATATGTTACAGTTCTGTGCATAAGAAGGATCTCAAGAGGTGAGATGGAGACGTTTACCATATGAGGCCCCAGTCTGCTAACTCCTTGCCCTGCTACATCTAAATGTCCATGTCACAGTGTTGTTGCCACAGAGTCACGTCAGTATGCTGTTGGTGATACCATTACAATGCAGCTGATGAAGAGGCAGAAAGGTGTGTTGGTGGCCTTGCCCAAATCCAAGTGGATGAATGTGGACCATCCTATTCATCTAGGAGGTGAGTTTGGTTCATTTTGGGGGCAAATAATCCTTGGTACACCCTTAAGGCTACTAAATATATTTTTCTACTATCAAATTTAGCCTTTGGGCAAACCATTTCTAACATTTCCAAATTACTAATAGGATTGCAGTAAGTTAGGGTAGAATTTCCAGAGGTTTATTTCCTAGTTTCAAGTTTGGTTCTGTTAGGTATATATTAATTTTTCATTTTACAAGGCTTTGTTGAATAGTATAGTGTCTGGCACTGTGCCCAGATTTGGGAATTCCACAGTCAGCCAGCCTTGGCACTTGTCTTCTAGGAACTTGTTAGTCTAATAGAAGACACACTGGTAGCCAGTCAACTAGGATATACAGTGTGATAAGTGCTTATAGAGGAGAAAGTGCAAGGGTTGTATTCCCTGTACTCCATGGAGAAATGAGCATAGATTAAAGTGGCATTTCAATTTTTGGGCAAAGATTTTTCAATAAATAGTATTGAAATAAATCAACTCTTCTTACAGAAAAAAAAAAACTAAAATGATCTCTGTCTCATTCATAAAAATAAATTCCTGATGGATTGAAGAATGAAATTTTTAAAAATCCAAAACTTTTAAAGGGTAATATAGGACAGTATCTTTATAAATCCTCAGATATGGATGGATATTTGAAACCACAGATGCTATGAAAGGAAAGGTAAATTTGATTTTATGAGAATGAAATCAGATAAGATTCTTCAAAGTCAGCAGATAAACTGGGGGAAGGCTTACACATTTAAAACTTAAGATTTCTGTAATATCTTCCTATATTGACAGATATTAACTGCAGTACTGGGGGTGAGGATTTAATAATATGGATAACTGTTGAACCATTGTGTTGTATACTTGAAACCAATACAAGATTGTATAAATCAATGCTTCGATAAAAAAAACCATTATATGAAAAAGCAAAAATAAATAAATAAATATAAAGATTAACATCTAGAACATGTTCTACAAATTAGATTAATAACATAGTAGAATGGGCTAAGCATGTGACAGAGCATTCCATGAAATGGATATTAGGATAACTTCCAAGTACCTACAGTGATCTAACTTTGCTAACAGTTAGTTATGCAAGTGCAAATCAAAATGCCTGTTAGATTCATGGGAAAAAAAGACTTTGGGAACACTGGTATTTGGCAGGAGTGGAGAAATGGGTACTCTTGTTCTTTGTGAGAATATAATCTATGAAACCTTTTGGGGGGCAATTTGGTCATATTTAAAATAAGCACAACCTTTGATTAGCATTTATCTTTAGGTATCTCTTAGAAATCTTTTGTACAAAGGAGCATATGTACCGATTTTATTACGATATAATGGAAATTGACAATAATTAAAATGTTCTACAAGGAACTTTAGTAGAGTGTATCATAGCATTATATATATTGTGGAGCACAATACAGAAGGTAAAAATGGGATAGATCTCTTAACATTTTGAAGGACTTCAGGACATACTTTATGAAAAACAAAATCCATATTTAATCATTTATGGACAAACCTTTATGAGCATGGGCATGCATAGGTTTAGCTAAATATTTGGCAGGTACATTCAAATTTGTTAAATGAGTATCTCTGGGCAGGTACTATGATAGTAGGATCAGAAAATGGCATTTCAAGCATTTCTCAAAAGATAACATTGTTTAAAATTTTTTTTTTAATAGAGATAATATGGGGAAGGAAGTAAAGAAAATGAATCATCCATTATACTGTATCCAGAGGCACCCCCAGAATGTTCATTGTATATTTTTTATCTGCATGTATATTTTTGTGAGATTAGGTTTAAGTTTTTTACTCTGGCATCTGCTTTTTTCCCACATAGTGTGGGTATTTCTCCTTGTCACTAAGTGCCCCTTCTTAGAAAATCATTTTTAATGTCTGCAAAAATATCTTTAATGAATGTGCTGTCTCTTTATTACTGGATTTACTGGTTGGTTTCAGGTTTTCTGATAGTACAGAGGAGGCTGTAACTAATGAATATCTTCTGACTAAATTTTTGACTGTGTCTTTGGCTTTTGTGGAATAGATTTCTTGTCTTAAGAGGTCAGAGCTATTAACCTTATATTAAGGTCCTTGCTAAATTATTTTTAGGAAATTAGACTGAATTACTCCATCTTCACCTTAGAAAAACTGTGTGAAAGTCCTGTTCAGCCACATGGTCCTGAGCCTTGTGTGCTGTGTTTTGTGCTCTTGCTGGCCTTTTGCAGATGAACAGCACAGCCAGTACTCCAAGTTGCTGCTGGCCTCTAAGGAGCAGGTGCTGTGCCGGGTAGTTCAGGAAGAGAAAATAGCGCTAGAGCAGCAGCTGGCAGAGGAGAAGCACACTCCCGAGTCCTGCTTTATTGAGGCAGCTATCCAGGAACTCAAGGTGAGATACGCACTGGACACAGGGTGGGATGGTGAGGATGAGTCACTGCAGCCCCACATACATGCGAGGTAGTAAGCAGGGAGTGGCTAAGAAAGCCGATCTGCTCTGGCTTCAGTGATGGGAGGGAAGGGCCAGCCTAGTGGTTTTTAAAGTGTTGTCTGGAGCTGCAAAGAACAAGTAAAAATGATTTTATAACTGAGACAGGTTAGCTGTATTCTTCATTAAGCAAGGTAGGGTTTTTATTTTCTAGGAAAGCACTTGGAATTATTTTTAGAGATGTTTTATTTGATAGACATTGTGGAGAAAGTATTACGGCCTTTCTCCAGGCCCTGTCAATACCTGCTGAGGATTTTGGAGCAGCAGGAGTTATCTAAATACAAAACTCCCTATGTCCTGTGTCTTCTACAACAGGGATTCTTTTAAGCTTTAACCAGCATCGGAGTAACTGGTTGCTGGGCTTCTCCCTGAGAGAGTGGGTAGGTCTGACCTCAGGAGGATTAATAATTTGCATCATAACAAATTCCAGGGTGATAATGATGTTGCTCATTCCCAGACCACGTTTTGAGAGTCACTGATTATATTAGAACAACAAAAGCCCTTGCTTAGAGAGTGATTGGCATGAGACAGGCCTGTGCTAAGGTACTGTACATACATTTATCTCACTTAAGCTTCATATCCTGGTGTGATAGAACTGTCCTCTTCCATGGATGAGAAAATGGAGTCATGGGTTAGGTAATTTGCTTGGGGACATTAGTAAGAGGTTAAGTTGGTATTTGAATTCCTGTCTCTCTGACTCCTAAGTCCTCCTTGGACAGGGTCCTGTGTATTTTATTTTTATTTTCTTTCTACAATACAGACCATTTGTTCAAATGCATTTCATATAGAAGAAAAGCTACAAAGAAGTTGAGCTGTCCAGGTTGAGGTGGGGTGACCAACCCCCTACCTCCTGTGCTGAGGCGCTCTCTAAGTGCAGTTCATAAAAGCTAAACTAGTTATGTGTTCTTGGATTTCTGTTCATGAAGCTTTTGTGTAGTGTTGTCATTGTCGTCATCAGAGATGCTAAGCAGAATAACATCCCATTTGAGGACCAGATGCTTTTGTTTCCTGTTTCCCTTACAGATTAACAATTTTAAGCACTTAAACTCTTCCATTGGGTCTTGTTGCCTTTTTACTTCTGTTGACACAGGCCATTGTAAGTCTTTGCCTTTCAAACTATAAGTGTGTTCCTAGAAACTTAGCTTTCTCTGGTCTTCTCTTGGTGGTCTAGGCTCGGGAAGAAGCTCTGTCAGGATTGGCTGAAAGCAGAGGGGAGGTCACTGGTGTCGAGGCTGCTCTGGAACAATTGGTGCTGATGGCTCCCTTGGCGAAGGAGTCTGTTTTTCAACCCAGGAAGGTTAGTGTGTCCCTGGTAAAGACTGAATGGCTGCCATTCCTCAAATGCTGCTCTTGAGGTGGTCAGCACTGATGCTGATGGACCTGGACTTGGGTGGGAGAAGAGGGGATTATGAGTACTTCTGTGTGCTTACTAGTTTTTTACTCAGGGGTGTTAAATCAGTGGATGTGATAGCTAAGGTAAACATCCAGAGAGCTTGGTGCCTGTGCCTACCTTTGCCACATGTACTTTTTGTTGACCTAAAATTTGTCCCCACAGGGTGTGCTGGAGTATCTCTCTGCTTTTGATGAAGAAACCGCCGACGTTCGTTCTCTGGGCTCTGCTCCTCGTCCTCTTGCTCTCCCTCTGGTGGAGGAAGAGGAAGCAGTGTCTGAACCAGAGCCCGAGGGGTTGTTGGAGGCCTGTGATGACTCAGAGTTAGCAGATGACAATCTTGGAGAGGGGACCATTTGTACCGAGTCCAGCCAGAAGAAACCCATCACTAAGCCGGGCTTCACACACCTGAGCAGCTCTCCTTGTTATTACTTTTACCAAGGTAAGGGTCCCTGAGGAGGAGAGCTAGGTTAACACAGAGGTGTTTCAGAGAGATGACCTGGCTTTGTAAGCAGAAAGGGAGGCATTGTTACTAGATCCTGGGTGTTGGGGAGGGAGAGCAGGCCTAGCTATGAGGGGGTAAGGAGGAAACTCTGTGTTGAGGACTGGCCAAGGCTATTGTGTGATACAACCGCTTGTCTTCAGCGGAGGATGGGCAGCACATGTTCCTGCACCCTGTGAATGTGCGTTGCCTTGTGCGCGAGTATGGCAGCCTGGAGCACAGCCCTGAGAAGATCTCGGCCATGGTGGTGGAGATCGCCGGGTACTCCATGTCTGAGGTAAGGTCCTGCACTTAGAGGTGGGGGTTGGAAAGCAGCATTAACCTAATGTCTTCAGGGTGGGCCTAGGCAACCCAAGTTCACAAATTTACAAGACCTTCAGTTTTGTATTAAGCTTATTTTTGTAAGTGATAGTGCCCATGGATTTTTTAAGAGTTGAATGGTGTTTCCCTACCGTGCTGGGTTTTAAGGCTGTCACCATAGCTCTCTGCTTCACAGGTTCATTTATTGTGGTTTGGAAATATAGATGTCTCCTGCTTTCATTCAAGATGAGTTTGTTTTTTCTCTTTCTCCTTATTGCCTGGGAGAAATGTCCAAGAAAACATAAAGTCCTTGGAGGCTTTAAGCTAGCTTGCATGAGCTTGAGGTGCATTTTTGGCTTAGCAGATACCTGTTAATTACTGTCTGATAATTTACGTATGTGAATTTTTGCCCTCTAAGAGTATCCCTGTATTGATCACAAATTTGTTAGAAGCCTAAAATTAGAGGTTCTTTGAGTATTATAAACTTTCCATCAAACATGCAGGAAAACAAAAGAATGTTAAGTTGATGGACTTTTTACTGTTTTAGGCCAAGGTTCATTCAGTAGGGAAATCTGCTTTGTCTGCTTTCCCAGTTACCATTAGTTCTGTCAGTAGTTCCTAGGTTTTTCATCCACAAGTAATTCTTACCTTCCTTGTTCTTTCCCCTTAGTTGTGGACCCCAGAAAATCAGAAACAGCTGTTGAGCTTTAGATTTTTTTTACCGGGCTCAATTCATTCATTTGTAGCACAAACCAAAACACTGTTTTTGGTTGCTTATTCTACCATAGGGTAGGTTAACTGACCATTACTCTTTGGCTTTTTGAAATGGTAATAACTTGAGAACTACTCTCTGAGAGCCCCAGTGCTGTCTGAGTGTGTGTATACTGTTGGGTATCTCGGGTGGGAACCCTGCCCTCAGAGTCAGGCCTGGTCTTATTTGAGGGTTGGTTCCTTTTCTGTTGTAGGATGTCCGACAGCGTCATAGATACCTCTCTCACTTGCCACTCACCTGTGAGTTCAGTATCTGTGAACTGGCTCTCCAGCCTCCTGTTGTCTCTAAGGAAACTCTAGAGATATTCTCAGGTGAGAACACCCTGACTTTGCTTCTCTTCATAGTGGAGTTCAGGGATTCTTGTGACAAGAAACCCAGTGTGGGAGGAGTTAAGGAGCTGTATCATGAGTCTCAGTACTTCCTGATACACTCCATCTGTTCATCCAGTCCAGCTGGGCCCACTTGTGTGGCCTGAACTACTAGTCACTGGGAGGAGTTAATGGCCAGGTTGTCCTGGGTCTGCCTCCTCACAACCTGACCAACCCACAGATGACATTGAGAAAAGGAAGCGCCAGCGACAGAAGAAGGCTCGGGAGGAACACCGCCGAGAGCGCAGGATTGAGATGGAGGAGAACAAGAAACAGGGCAAGTGTAAGTTCAAAAACTTGGACTAGTAGAGCTGTGAATTATTGTACAGAGGCTGGGTGCCTGTACTCAGGAGCCCTGCTGCTTAGATTCATATCTTAGCTGTGCCACTTGTTTTCTTCAACTCTTAGGTATGAATCATGATAGTACCTCTTTCATAGGCTTATTTGAGAATTAAGTGTGTTAACACAGGTCGAAGCACATAGTAAGGAGTAAGATTAAATTAATCCTTGGTATAGTTGGTGAAAAAGCCTATTTCTGGGAAGGGAACTGGAGATCTGCTGAATTCTGAGGATAATTGTCCCACATGCTCTCTGGATAGAACATTGACCCCACCTTTTGGCCTCTGTTAAAGGGAGTCACACACAGCAGGTCTGTCCAGAGGGTCCGATGTAGTAGAAACCTTAAACTAGGAAGTATACACAGGAAGTTTTATTTAAGAGCTCTCTTATACCAGAACTATAGTCTTTTGATCTGGTTCTCTAATGTAAGCTTTATTGAACTCCAGAGGTGAGTGTGACATGAGGGTCTGGTTATTCTCTAGAAAACAAGGAGGTGAGTCCTCGGCTAGGGGAAGGACTTAGCCATTTTACTTCGCCGGCTGGGATAAATACACAGCTGGAGTCCCAGTTCTGTTTAGCTGTTTGGCACATGTCCTAAATGCTTGAGAGAACTGATGGTGCAGAAAGAGGGGTTTTTGTTTTAACTTTTTTTTATTAAGGAAATATTCAAACAGGTATGTAGAACAGTATAATTAACCCCCATGTTTATCACCCAGCTTCAATTACAAAGTTAGAAACAAGGCTTTTATATTAAAGCAAAGACATAAAGTGACAGTTACTGTAAATGTTTTAAAGCCTCTGCCTAAATCCTTCAGACCCATGGGGGATTCATATTGTCTGTCCTCAACTGTTGGAAAAGATTTGTGGAGTCCTGTCATTGGGCCCACCATTCTCATCTTTCCTTTGCAGACCCAGAAGTCCACATTCCCCTAGAGAATCTACAGCAGTTTCCTGCCTTCAATTCCTATACCTGCTCCTCTGATTCTGCCTTGGGTCCCACCAGCACGGAGGGCCATGGGGCTCTCTCCCTTTCTTCTCTTAGAAGTCCAGGCTCCCAAGCAGGTAAATGTAGAGTTGGGATTTAAAGAATGAACCTGGCCACTAGCCACAGACATTAAGCAAAGCCAGTTTGTATTTATGACTGTAACTTATTCATGGTGGGTGTCTTTAGGTAACTAACCTTTCTTTGGGTAGTTAATATATTCCTGAGGTATATCAGATTCTTGTCGTTTGATTCATCTTTCCCATTGGCTGTACTATCTTATGCCCTGCTAGCTTCTAAAAACCTCAAGGCAGCTCATAGGGCAGGATGGCTATATCTAGATGCTTCCCTGTGACCCATCTGTCTTACTTCTAGATTACCTTTGAGATACTCCCCCAATATGCTTAAGCATATTTCTTATGTGTCTCTTTATTGTAGCATTGTTTATAGTAGTTCAAAAAAAAGCCTGCAAAGTCTATTATTAGGGGAAGTAGCTAAAGTATAGCATTTGTAGTATGAAATACTTTCACCTATTGAAGAAGGAAATAGCTCTCTTCATGAACTAATGGGTAGGTAGACCTTTAATATAAAAGGAAGTCACAAAACAGGACAAAACATGATACCAATTGTGGGTTTAAAGAAAAACAGAAAACAAAGCATTTCATTATCTAAATGTATAGAAAAATACTGGGATGATTACGTTCCAAACTGGTAATGGTGTGTGCTCCACTCTAAGGCGTGAGATGAAGATTGAGAGGTTGTTTGAAGAGGCCTTTGGCCTGTAAAAAATATTATTTTCTTATATATAGAGAATGTATTCATATGTTAAGAAGTGAAACACTTTAAGAAGGGGTTACTACAATTTCAGACAGCTATCTTTTGTTTTTCATCCACCTGGCAGTTTTTGATAAAACTGTATGTCTCTTGTTAGGCATTTTTAACAATATGTCCAAGATAAGAATATTTAAAACTGGGTGACTTTTGTGATAAGCCTGTAGGAGCTTGAGGCTGATGCAGGATCTTAGTGGCAGGAACTGGGGCTAGAACCTGGCTCTTCAGTTTAAGAGAGCTGCTTTTCAAAGGAATATGTATGGCTGAACATCTGTTACATTACCTGTGATAAAAAGATTGTATCTTCATATACTAGCTTTTCTGGAGTTGTGGGCTGTAATGTATTTAGGCTAGAACATTTAAACAGCTCTGGGTGACTAGGGAAGGGCCTGCTCCTGGGAGAGTGACTAGGCGCCTTCCTACCAGCAGTGATCAGGGCAGTGGGTGGACTGATCTGTGGTAAATGGTCACCTCTAGGTCAGCAAGGATGAAGAAGAGTGTTATTTATGGATTATCAGGAAAAAAGCTTGCACCTTCATGCTGGCTTTTGTTGGTGTGTGTATTTTGGATTCTGGACCGTCCCAGGTCATAGACATGTGCTGGCTGGAACATAAAGGCTGACCTGATTAAATTTTGTGTCTGTTTCTTGAAGTCTTTTCATCCATACAGAACCAGTCCGTGACAGTCTTATATCTAGGCCTTGAGAGCTAGCTGATGTGGAAAGGGTTCTTCTCCCATGCCTTCTAGTGTTACTATAATCACTAAACTTTTCTCTCCCTATCTGAATAATAGGCGATGTTCTTGGCTTTGTAAGAATATAGCAGAGTTGAAGTTAGATTTAAGGATTGCTTTTGAGGTAGGGTTGGTGATTATCTGGATCTGTCTCAGGGCTCCTCTCTTCTCTCTTTTTTTCCCCCTCAAATGCTGTTCAATTTATTTGCTTGATCAATAATGTTCCTGGCAAAAATAAGTTAACCAATGCTGAGACAATTGCAGTGAAATATTAATTTTAAAAATCCATGACACCTTGATAGAAATTAGAGTTTACACAAAAAAGAAACCTTCAGTATTGCCCACAAATATAAAATACATGTAATATGACTGACAGGACAGCAAGAAGATTTTTATACATTCATATTTGACACCTGACCATATTTTCAGTCACCATATCTTCAGATTAAAAAAACAGTCTGCTGATTTCTATAACAAAGCTTTTTTTGTACATCTGTTCTCTCTTGTTACTTGATTCATGTAATCAGGTCTCTGGTTCCCTTTCAGACTTTCTGCTGACCCCTCTGTCACCCACTGCCAGTCAGGGCAGTCCTTCATTCTGCGTTGGGAGTCTGGAAGAAGACTCTCCCTTCCCTTCCTTTGCCCAGGTAAACCCTTTGCTTGGGAAGCAGCCCAAGGGTATTTATTTACATGAACTTTACTGCTTGTTCTTTCTGGAAATCCCTCTGTGGGGAAGGGACAAGACTTACAGGCTGGTGTTCCATTGACTGTAATAATATGGAAGACTTTCTTAAGAAGGAAGTACGTGGATTTAGTCTTGGGTATTACCCTAGACTTAACAAGGAAGGAGGCCAAGAGTAGCTGAGGGAGAATCATGAGTTTTAGTTATTTACCAAGTGCTTAGAAACTTGTATACTGAGCACAAGTTCCAGGCAGTCAATTTTAATTCATCTCAGCCTGGTTCTAGGACCTCTGATTCAGGTGTTACATATAGTAAATCGTTACTCTTCACTTTGGAAAGTGAAAGGTTGTCTTAGTTCTCCTGTAACTAGCCAAACCAGCTTCCTTGGGGAGGTGGGTTGGGGAACACTAGGCTAGTGAGACTTGATGTCAAATCACTTAATTAATTAATCTTTAAACAATAAGCAAACGCTCAGCATTCCTGTATTCAGATAACTGAGGAAAATCAATGGACAGCTTGACAAGCACCTCCATAAGACGTTAGTGTTAACTTTTTGGTGACTAATTTGAAATTATTAGCTTAACGGTTCTTCAGAGCAGTTGACAATGGATGTTTCACATACAAACAGCAGTTTGTGCTAAGAAATAAGCAGAAAATGAACTTTGGTAAATAGAGTCCTGAAGTCAAGGAGGGTAAAATAATAGAGCAATCCTAAAAATTAACTACTAGGCTTTAGAGGTATAATTAAGTAGCTCCCAGGAGTTATGCTGAATGCCTAAGTTTTTATTAATTAGGTTTTATTGCCATATCTTTTTTTTTAACTTTATATTTTGAAAAACTTGAAACTTAAAAATTGAGAGAGTGCAATAAACATTCTATCTTTTCACTTAGATTCACTAATTGTTATTTCTCTAGGGCTTCTGGACCCCATTCCAGTGTATGTGTGCATGGAGGCAGTTTTCCCAACCATGACAGCCAAGCAATTCTTAAATGCCAGTGTCCAAAAATCAACTCTGTTCTGAGGCTGTTGGCCCAGAGATTAAGGGCTTACTTACTTCCCCAGGTTAAGGGCTCGGTCCTACAAGACTGACCCCACCCCCCAACTTCACAAGCTCCAGGCTATTGCCTGTGCTTCTCACCATCTGGCTATAGATTGGAGGTTCCAGTGACCTCCCCCTTAGGTTAATTTGCTAGAGTGGCTCACAGAACTCAGTAAAATATTTGCCAGTTTAATAAAGGGTACCAGTTAACAGCCAGATGAAGAGATGCACACACAGGGCAAGGTCTCAAATAAAGGAGCTTCTCGTGGAGGTTGGGGCCTGGCTCAGTGACATGCGGAAGTGTTCTGGTTCTCCAAGCATGGAAACTATCCCACTGAGAAACAGGATGCAAAAGAGCAAAATTCTCTTTTCATGGGTTTTTGTGATGGCTTCATTGCATAGTCATGATTGATTAAATCATTGGCCATTGGCTGGTCTCAACCTCCAGTCCCTGCCCTTGGGTGTGGTCCAAAAGTCCCCATATAAGACACCCATAACAACAAGACACCAGTTTCATCTTTATGGCTCTGAAGCATTTTCAGGAACTGTGGATGAAGAACAGTTATATCTGAGAAATATATTTTGGTCACCTGAATTTATCAAATACATATTTCTTATGACTCATTATATCACAGTTACCATTTTGGGATATATATATATATATATATATATGTTTTTTTCTGTGTTGAAAAATAAGTTACAGGCCTCATGAATGATAGTTCATTAAATACTTAGGCGATACATGCCCCCAAGATGACATTCTCCTATATAACCAGTTATGATCACAACAAAGAAATTAAACTGATTCAGTAATGTCTATTACAGTACATATTTTCTATTTCCCCATTTGTCTGAATGTCCTGTATTTTCAGTTGGGTCCAGTCAAAGATTACTCATTGCATTTAGTGTCAAGTCTCTTTAGTCTCCTTTGATCCATAACAGTTCCTTTGGTCTCTTTTTTTTTTTTCCTGTGGCTTGGATATTTTTGAATCATCTGGCCAGTTGACATAGAATGTCCTACAGTTCGGACTTGGCTTTTCTCATGAGTGGATTCTAGTTAAATAGTAACATTTTTGGCAAAAATGAAACAGGAGGTACATATTTTAATGACATTTTAAGGGTAGGATGATTCCAGATGCCATCCTATTTGGACCCCAAATTCCCAGGGACCAAAGGAGAAGACCATCAAAGTACTAACATGATGATAAAGGTTACTCAGTGAAATCAACCTCTGCCAATCCAATTCATCCTATATAATGTGTGCCTTGCTTTGGGACATACACTTTAGGACAAGGCATTACTACTTGAATCATGTGAGGCTTGTCTGTTGGTATTCTTCCAGGAGTAAAATTCATCCTGCTTTGGGTTACATGGCATGTGTGGCAGGTGGCCCTCAACAATTATGAAGCTGGCCTGGGCCAAGTGAAACAAATTTCTCACTTGGAGGAATTACTTGTTCTGATTTTACTGTACTTGCAGGTGTCTGGTCTGGATAGATAGAAAAGTTAATAAGAAACTATTAGAAAAGTAAAGACTGAAAGGGCTATTGGAGAGGTTTCAGGATAAAATTAAATTGGTTTTCATGGCCTTGAGTAGCTACAGTTGGGTAGCCAGGTGGTTCGATTTAAAATTCGAGTGTATTGCACACTGCTTATCCAAGAGGTTGGTGTTCTTAGGGGTTCCAAGAATGGAAAAACTGATCAGAAGCAGGGAATGACACAAAGTTAGGATTCTTTCCCAACTTGAGAATCTGAATAAGCACCTCTTGGACCATCTATTCACTGTTCTTTACCTGTTTCCTAAGCTTTACCAGTTTCTGGTTTCCCACCTTGTGAGTTTCACAGCCAGTCCCATTGGTCAGGATATAATAGGAGACATGACCAAAATCATGTTAAGAAGTACCTGGAAAATCTTTTTTCCAGAGGTGATGGTTGGGTTTTTTTTTTTGTCCCCTTAACTAGCTGGTGTCAAAGTTAGAGTCTAGAAAAGAAATTGGACTGGTTACTTAAACTTTTTTTTCTCTCCTTTCCCGCTTTGGCAGATGCTGAGGGTTGGAAAAGCAAAAACAGATGTGTGGCCCAAAACTGCTCCAAAGAAAGGTGAGGTGGCTCCTCATCAAAAGAAATTTGGCTCCTTTCAGAACATAAAGGTCTCTGGTTGTTTCTAGAATTTAACACTGTTGTTTTTTTAGATGAAAACAGCTTAGTACCTCCTACGCATGTGGACAGTGATGGGGAGAGTGATAACTCCGACCGTGTTCCTGTGCCCAGTTTCCAAAATTCCTTCAGCCAAGCTATTGAAGCAGCCTTCATGAAACTGGACATACCAGCTACTTCAGATCCCCTCTCTGGTAAAAAGCAAAGAACTGGTTGGTGCTCAGCAGAGGGTTGTCATTCCCATCTGGATCCAGTGGCAGATGTCACTTACCAGTTGGACACTTTTCCCTGAGTCTCTAGGCTCACATTCTAGTGTCAGCTAACACTCCCATTTGGTTATGTCACATAGGACCTTTCCACCACCCCAGGTTAATTTTTAAGGCCCAGAGGTGAAATTCAGAGGAACTCTTTTGCTCCCTCCTCCCCCATAAGACATGGTAGTGAACAGATTTTAGAATCGAGTTGGTGGCTTATAGGTGAGGTCAGGCTCAAAGCTCATCCCACTTTGTGTTATTCATGATTAGACAATAACACTAATAATCTATAGTGTGTTTTCTGTGTGCCTAGCATTGTGCTTTTATTCTCCCAATAACCGTATTAAGTGGCCTGATTCTCACATTACAGATGAGGAAGAGGGCTCTAAGGATGTAAAGTGACTCGCCCAAACACCGAGTATGCAAGGACTGGTATTTGAATCCAGGCATTCTAATTCCAGAGCCTGCACCCTTACGTGCCTCTGACTCTCAGTGATGAAAACTAGCTAGGGAATGAGGATGGCATTTTAAGCTAAGCTCTTTTTGTTTCCATTTAGAAGAGAAAGGAGGAAAGAAAAGAAAAAAACAGAAACAGAAGCTCCTGTTCAGCACCTCAGTCGTCCACACCAAGTGACACTACTGGCCTGGGCTACCTTCTCCATCTGGTTTTCTTTTCTCCATGCTTTGGTTTTGCTGCTGTAATTTTTAAGTATTTGAGTTTGAACAGATTAACTCGGGATAGGGTGGGGGGATTTCCACAACGTGAAGGGAGAACCAAGAAAATTTAAATACAGTGTATTTTCCAGCTTCCCGTCTTTACACCAGAATAAAAGTATTGACACAAGAAATTTCTCCTGCCAAGATTTTTAGTTTGTTGCCAGGTTAGGGTTTTTTTGACCCATGTGTATTTAGTTCTTTTCAACCCAAATAAATTTGAGTCCCTTTAGCATCTCTTGGAGCAGCCCAAACCACTGCTCAGCACTGCTTTGCAGATGATGTCATGTGTCAAGGCATCACAGTTCAGCAAACCTGTCAGTGGCTTTTAAAATAGTTGAATCTTTTCTATCCAGTTATCTTGTTAAAGAAACAGAAGGATGGGAATAAATGGATTTAGGATACTCAGCTTGAATTGCAGTTTTTCTTCTGACAAATGGCCAGGCTGTGATGCCAGACCCGGGTCACACTTGCATGTGATGGAGGGTTTTGCCTCTTGAACATGGCTTCTGTCTGGCAAGGAAAGCTGTAACTGTCCCTGAGCAAGGAAACCCTGGGACCTGCCAACCATTAGATACAGCTTGTTTCAAGGGCCTGAATCAGGAGTCTGGTACACCTGGTGGTGGAACAGGACAGGTTTGAAGGCAGTGGGGTTGCCCACTGCCATCCTGTTGTTTAGAGCACTCTGATGCCTTGGTTTGAGCTGAATTTGTGTGTGAATGTAATTATGTTGCTGCTTATTTAAACCTCTAGGTGTAACAATGTGAAGGCAAGTAGTTGCAATAAATCACCTGCATAAGCAATGTGAGTTTCTGGTTTAAATTCATTATAGGTCAGCTAGACATACTTCTTAAGTAGGTTAAAGTAATAGCTACCGAGAGCCTGAGCATTTCTGCTGTCATGGAATAATGTATTTGCTAGTGTTAGGCCTAAAAGGTTCTTGAGTTGGGCTTAGCTTTAACTTGTCATTCTTATAAGATTCAGAAATCCTGGGTCAGGAGTTCTGGGAGGGTGAGGTGATCTCCAGGCCTGAAATGAAGGGGCACATTGAAGCAAAATCCATAAATCTGTTAAATGTATAAGGCACTTTGACATCCATCTTATATCTTATGCAGAAAACACCATAGAAATGTCAATAGTAAATAGCATATCAAACTGGTCACAAGTCTTGTCCCTCCTAATTCCTGAGTGTGGTAATCTCACCTGTCTTCAGATAACAGGTGTAAGGTAGTAGTGAACAGACCTGCAGAAAACTACCAGAAGTTGGCAGCTGCTACTTTCCTTTGTGTTAATAAATTAGGTGAGGCCAGGTTTTTTACCCTCTCAAGAAAAGTGAAGAACTGTGTTGTCAGGTTACCTGATTGTTGGTAAGGAATGTATTTCTAATCCCTATGGGTCAGTACTGATACCATCTTACAGATCTGCACAAGTTTGGTTGCCATCTCACTAATACTGCCACTCCAAATGGCCTGGATGGCTTTGGGCCCATTTTAGGGACAGTACAAGGCCTCAAGTGGAAGGAAGGCCATGCATTTAGTATCACACAGGAGCCAGTCCTCCCACTGAGGCCAGGGACTTGGCCAAGCATGAACTTCAGTATGCTAAATGCTACGGATACCAAAAACATTTATTATACCTACTCAGCCAAGGCAGTAAGATACAGAGATGTCTATAACTACAGGGTGTTCACAACCTGCAAAGCCACTTAACCAGACAATGCTAGTTTTAAAGGTGACTGCAGTTTAAGTGAATGAGTCCCCCATTTTGAGCCCATAACTTGGCCTCTGGTCAACACTCATCCAGTCTGGAGAGCTGTAGAAGGTGCTGCTGCCTCTCAGAATGTCCTGTTCCAACAAATGGGCCCTGAGGCTTGAGCACTGCACAACCTGCCGAGGTTCATTCCATTGCTTCAGCAGCTTCCTCATTGCCACTGTCTGAAAGGTGCTCCTCAGCTGACGACTCCTCTAGTAAGCAGCTTCTTGTGACAGACTTCTGGATAGCTTCCCGCTCCCCTGGAGAGAGGCAGGCAGCAGAGGGGAAAGATGTCTTTGAAGTGACCCCTTACTCAGCTAGAGGAGGTTAGTTACTGCTCAGTGGGCACTGGGCTAGTGTTGCTTACCTTCGTCAGTGCAGTTCTGAAGCAAGATCAACAACTGTCTCCTGTTGTAATTGATCAGGAACTTCTGACATGTTCTAATTGTACCTGGCACATGGAGAGCTTTGTGGTCAACAGCTTGTGAAAGGTATCTGCCTCAAAGACTTTCTGATCTACGGGAAAGCATCTTGTTCTGGGCAGGAGAGCAGGAAGACCCACACTCCAGTCAACACTGAACTCGGAACCTGTTACCTATCAAACCCGGTAGCCATACTACATGGACCCCTTACCTCCCACATGTATGGTGTTTAGAAAACATGCATAACGGTTTCCTTTGTTTTCCAAATACGTGATGAAGGGAAGAGCTGACCACAGAAGCCGGTAAAATTCCTTCCGGCATCGAAGTAGCACGATTCCAGTATAGGCATTGAGATATCGAACTAGAGCAGGAAAAAAAAAAATTGGGAGAAACCAGATTCACAGGAGTGAGTTAAAAACCTTAGGGTAACTGAGAGCCTACTTTGTGCCAGAGACTGTTCAAAGCAGTGGCACTTGGCATGCATCAAAGAACAGGTTCCTGAAGGAAAAAATTTTAGGCTGACCTTCATTTACAGAAGGGGGATGAATAACACAGTGCCTTGCACACCACTCCATTAGTGAATGACTGGAATTTTTAATGCTCTTCTAATTCACCAATTCAACCAGTGATGGGGGGCGGTGGCATTGGGGTAGCAGAGATCCAACTTCCTCAGAAGAAAACTTGGCTGAGAAAACAGGTTGCTCTACTGCAGTTGGGCTCTGCAGGTTTGTATAGCAGCCAGCTGAGTCTCACCTGATGTAGGAGAGTTGTCTATGAGCATTTAATTCTCCAGGATTCAATTTCAAGCATATGGTGAAAGTGTGGTTGTCTGCAGGGCTCCCTTCATTTAACAGGCACAATAGCTTGTGGTATATGTTACCATTCCTATTAAGATTTTTCAGGGGTAATTTTGACAATATTGCGATGTCAATGTAATCAAATAACTTGGATCTATATACGGCTTCCCTCTTTTAGTTCATTATCTTATTAAGTTCAATCGCAATTTCCAATATACACATGGTACAGGGGATTCTTGCCCAGAGTCCCACTGCCTTTCAGCTCTCTAACTTCGGACTCGTCCAGACCTCGGGCTCTGGGTCCGACAAGGCTAAATAAGACAATAGGTACCAGAGGACGGAGTATCGGGCTTGGCAGCTCCTAGGGTCGCTCGTATTCCCTTCCTCCTCCCTCCTCCGGCCCCTGCTCCCTCCAAATCCCACCGTCCGCCCGGTTCCCCAGCACGCTTGTACCCGCGAAGCCGATGGAACAGGCGGCCGCGCCGAAGGTTCCGTGCACACGAACGATTGTGTCTCGGACGAGGTTGCCCAGCACTCGATCCTCCAGACTCAGGCGGCAGCGAGGGTCGTCAGACACCACTTCGCAGAGCAGGTACCTGTGGTGGGCGAGCGGGTGGTGAGCGCGGGCAGGGGCAGCGCGGGTAGGGAGGGGGCAGGGAAGGGTAAACTTACCTTTGCTTGAATCGCACCATGGCGGCTTCTGAGCCTGGTCGTCCTACGCGCAAACCGGATGTCTGCTGTCTGCCGGCGGCCAATGGGAAGTTACCTCCGCAGTATTGCAGCCACTCAGGGAGAGAGGGAGGGAAGAAGGGGGGTAGGGGGCGGAGCTAAGATGTTGAGAGGCCAGTCTCAGTGTCAGTCTCCCTCAAGCCCCGCCTCCCTGTTTGCCGCGTGCTTGCGTCTGACTCGGCTGCGGGGCAGCTAGCGGTATCGGTGGGTAGTTCTGCTCACTGGAGATTGCAGTTCCGTGTAGGATGCAGCCACTATGTTTGGGGCCCTCGGGACGTTTACTTTCTATAACCTTGCAGTACAGTTGTGTATGCACTTATATTCTCTCCCCAACCTAGACGGTGGGACGTTTGTAGGCAAGGTCTTTTTTTGGCACGGAAAATCGGACTTTATTTTCAGGTTAGAGCTCGGTTGAATTTTTATACAGAGCCAAGTATGTTGTCAATGTTTGTGCCTTTCACCAGTCATGTGGAGATGCGTGTGTTGTCTTGTGTGTGTGTGGTTATATTTTGCAATTATTTTAACGGAAAAGCAAAAAGTAACCAAAGAAAAATACATTATAATCCCATCACCGAGAGAGAAAAGAAAGAATAGTTCATCATATGGTGTGTTTTCTTCCGTCATGTGACCCTGTGCCAGCAGTTTTCAAAGTCAGGTGCAGGGACCAGGGGGTTTTCCGAGACTTTGAGGGACTCCCCAAGACAAATCAGAGTAGACAGTAAAGTTTTTTCAAGAGAATATATGACATCTGTTGACATTATTGCCCTGACAGTTAATGGAATTTTGTATTGTGTTTTAAACATTTCTTGACTTTAATATCCACGGTAAATAACTATATATCCCACAAAACAAAAGGTCTTTGAGATCCTCAATAATTTAAGAGTGTAAAGGGATCCTGAGTCAAAAACATTTGAGATGAGAACTGCTGTCGTATGTTAAGATTTTTCATTTATTTTCTTCTTAATAGGATCATACTGTTTAGAAGGGTTTTTCCCACTTGAATGTCTTTTTTAAAAAAACTTACTGAGATATAACTTGCATAAAATGCACAACTTAGTATTTTTACATGTGTAGACTGTAACCACATTCCAGATAGAGCATTTCCAGCACCCAAGCTCTCTTCACAAAACCATCCTAGAAGTAACCTCTACTCTGATGTCTATCATATTAGCTTTGTCTGTTCTTGAACTTTATGTAAATACCCAACAGCGTCATTGTGTGTATGTGTGTGGCTCCTTCCACTCAACATGTCTGTCAATTCATTCTTGTTTGACTATGTTTTCATGATGACTGTTCTGAAATGTTATTTTTCAGCTGCACAGTATTGGCATTGTTTGGATGTACCACTGCTAAATTGGTCATTATTCCCATGATGGGTGTTAAAACTAGTTCCAGATTTTCTTGTCATACCCAGAATTCTGATGCACTACCTTGTAACTACATCTTTATACTCATCCCTATTTGTAGAACTGTCATGGACTTGGCTGGCTCTGTGAAGTTCATGAAGCGAGGCCGGTTATTTGCAAGATCTGGAATGAGTCCTCACTTTTCCCATCTCTCAACTCTTCGCCACCTTAAAGGAGGGATACTGAGGAAGGAAGGGCATGGGGGAAGGAGGGAGAGCAGTGGCCCTGCTGAGGGATCTCTACTCTTACCATCTCACCCAGGAAACCCTCGTTATTCCAAAACGGTCTGCCAGCGCCCTCTTTTGACCAGCAGGGGGCGTCAGAGGCCCGTAGTCCTTAGAGGGAGAAAGACCTGGTTTCAGCACCCGCTCCCCCCTGTCCTTAAAAACTCCGACATTTCCCAGCTTTCAATTTACTTAATCCCAACGCTGCGCCCATTTTATAGATGCAGTTGGGGCTCAAAGTCACATTCAGTTAAGAAGCAGAATTAGAAATCGAACCGAAGGCCATCCGACTCAGTCCTCGCTCTTGTCTATACCGGTGATGTCCTGTGCGCGGTTTCGCTTGTCCCTTCGCTGTCATTTTGCAGCAATCCGCTGTCCGGGAGGTTAATTCGCGTCTCTAGATCTCAGTTTCCCCATTTGTACAACAGAATAATAATGGTTCCTCCCCTACCGGTGGATCCGAGATTTAAACTAAATACCGTGGGCAGAACCCCTGGCACAGTGAGTGCACAGTAAATGCTGTTTTGAGCAATCATCTACTCCTCCCACAGGCATGGCCCCGGAGGAAGCACATTGGGCGGTCCTTGTCCTCCCCTCCTCGGCTCAGGCCGGACCCCCTGTCGGCCCCTCCAGGGTCCAGACACCCGCGGAAGCCGGGCGGGCTGCGTGGGCGGCTCGGCAGGCTCCCTTCGGTAATTAGCCGGTGCAGGCTCCGGCTCCGCCAGCCGCTAATTACACGTCTAATGAGGCCGGCGGCTGTTTACAATCACCCGGGTCCCTGCCGCGCTGCACAGGAGGCCACGGGGGAATCCGCCCGCGGAGGCGTGGAGGGGCTGCCTGTTCCTCAGCCGCGAGATGCGCTTGGCGGGCAAGGGGTGTGTTCGTCAGCTGGGCTGCACCCGAATACCGGGCCACCGGGTCATCTCGGCGCCCTCCCCACCCAGTGGTGACGCAGAGCCATTATTATCCCCCCCTTTACAGGTGAGGAAGGGGACAGAGGCTCGGAGAAGCGAACCCAAACAGTTGCAAAACTCACCCTGGAATAGGTGAATCGTGATCTCTGTGACTTAACCAATTCAGGTACTGTCTGGATCTATGGGGTACTCGCTGTTGTTACTCCTGACAGTCTCAAAAAAGTCCCGATTAGATGAATAGGGGCTGGGGCTGGGAAACTTCCTTTGAGCACCTGTTCTTTCCCATCTGAGGCTCCCACTCTCAATTTGTCCGTTTGGATCTGACACTAAAGCAAATACGAGCTCTGATAAGACCTTTAACTTTTACTTGGAAACATAAATCACACAACCCATTTCACAGACTGGGCAATCTGAAGCATTCCCTAAATTGTGGTTGGGAAACTGCTAAAAATGCTCCTTTTAGACTGGGGGTGAGAAGCTCCAACTGTAAACTTTGTTCCCAGCTGGGGTGGGGCAAGGGTTAGAGTAGCTGCCTTTATTCTTCATGTTTATATTATGGGCTACCATTTTTTAGGCACTCACTATGTGCCAGACACTGAATTAAGCACTTTATGCTTGAGTTTACTTAAGCTCTCTCAACCACCCCATGGGAATAGGTCTCATTATCATCTGAGGCACAGGGAGGGACATGACTTACCCAAGATCACGCAGTAATTTCAGCAGGTAAAACCTGGTCTTAACTAAACCTGTGCTCTCAACCCTGGCTCTCTACATTTTCTGGGACCCAGAAGGATGTTCAAAGAAGGTAATCCCAATTGAGGTGCCATTCTGAAGGTACCCCCTTTGACATCCAGGGGGCTCCTATCAGAACCTGGATGCTGCCACGGTGGGTGGTGAAAAGGAAAATTGTATCTGCTTCAGCAGTTTGTTCAGCTGCTGCTCATTAGGGGCTCTGGCTTCTAATCCAATCAACCAGTTCTCTGTAAAACCTTTATGGGAACAATCTGGATAAAATTAAGCTCTCCATCTGCCTGGCCACTGGCTGGGGAGCTGCTGCAGCCTCGGGGTTGCTGGGACACACACAGCCCTCCCTGACCCTAGGAGACAGAACACTGCATCTCATCCTGTTTTGCCCTTTCTTTCCTGTGGACCTCTTTCCCTCTTCCCTACCTGCTGTGAGGATTCACTCATCCAGAAATTAATGGAAATTACAAGGGCACTACTGTTTGACCCAGCAATTTCTCCGCCAGGAATTTATCCCACAGAGATTCTTGCATTTGTGCCAACTGACAGGTGAACAAGGATATGTCTAGCAGCATTGTTTGTGGGAGCAAAAGGCCACCTCAGTGTCTGTCAGAAAGGACCCACTGTGTGTTTATTTATTGGACAACCATGTGCCAGAGAGTGTTCTAAACACTTCACATAAATTGACTCATTTAATCCCTGCAATTACCCCGTAAAGTCCGTTTGGATCTGACACTAAAGCAAATACGAGCTCTGATAAGACCTTTAACTTTTACTTGGAAACATAAATCACACAACCCATTTCACAGACTGGGCAATCTGAAGCATTCCCTAAATTGTGGTTGGGAAACTGCTAAAAATGCTCCTTTTAGACTGGGGGTGAGAAGCTCCAACTGTAAACTTTGTTCCCAGCTGGGGTGGGGCAAGGGACTTACCTGTGACAGATAGTTTTATTAAACCCATTTTACAGGTAAGGAAACTGGGGCCCAGAGGGAACAAGTGACTTGCCCAAGTTTCACATAGTTAATAAGCAGCAGGACCAGGCAGTCCCATTTTCTTAACTATTCTCCTTTACAGCTTCTTGGTCTTTTGTGCATGGAAAATGTCTAAAAGATGACACAAAATCTATTGATGGTAGTTACCTCTTGGGAGAGGAATTAAATCACTTTTTACTGTGTCCCCTTTTGTGCCATACTATTTTACCATGTGCATATGTTAGTTTCATAATTGAGAGGTTCCAGAGCCCCAGCCCCCAAGGTATATTATTACTGATCCTTACCTCAACGCAGGAAGTGGGTACTATCATTATCCCCATTTCACAGGTGAGGAAATTGAGCTCACTGAGGTGGTTTGCACAGATCACATGACTGGGAATGGCAAAAGGGGGCTGACTCTTAAGTCAGGGCTCATTCCTCTAATTCCCTTGGGCTTGAAAGGTTCCAAGGGGAAAAAGGAGCTTAAAAGCATGGACTCTGGGGCCAGCCTAACTGACTTCAATTCCTGACTCAGCCACTCACCATTTGTGTGACCTTGGGCAAATCACTTACCCTTCTTACCTTCTCTGAACCTCAGTTTCCTCTCTGTAAGGATTAAATGACTTACCTCCATGTCAAGTCCTTAGAATAGGGCCTTTCTCATCATGAGTGCTCAAAAAATGTTAGGTGTTTTCACACTATTGTCCTGAGCATTGTCTCCCTGATTTCGAGCTCAGAGCAGTTCCTTCTCCATCTGGCAGGCCCAGCTGCGGCTGCTCCCTTCCTCTCCCCAGAGGGCAAGGCCTAGCCACCCTGTGCTCTAGCCTCCATCAGAAGTCTGTTGGAACCTATTCTCCTGGGTTATTCCAGTGTCCCTGGGTTATCAGAACTGATCATATCGCCAGAGCTGCAAAAAGGGGCGGAGCTACAGGGCTGGTGTGGCCCAGATCCAGGGTGACTCTGCGACGGGTGGCCTCCCAGTTCGGGATGTTCCCAGCGCCTTCCCACCGCTCATGCTTGGAGGGAGAAAGGCCTCAAAATAGCTGTTGCTTCCCCAGCACGGCGCTAGGCCAGGGACAAGAATAGACATCTGGGGGTGGCTGCCTCAGCTTCCCTCAGGGACCTTGGGTGGGGCTGAGAATAAACAGAGGCCAGACTCCCTCCAATGTGTGTGGGGGGATAGTGCAGCTGTCAGTGTGCAGTGACTTACCTGTGACAGTCCAGCCCATGGAAAGTGTTGCCCTAGGTAGGTCTGGTGAGTCAGCAGTCACCAGCATTGACTGGACACAGACAGGGCCTGGATTCTTAGACCAAGAGGAAGTGTCTTTCAACTCTGGCTTCTACAATCCTCTCTTGGCAGATGGGGAAACTGAGGCCCAGAGAGCAGTTCATGTGCTTGAGATCACAAAACTGGTTAGAAGCCAAGCTGACAGGAGAGGCAGGCTTTGGGGCTTGGAGAGGCAGTGTAGGATCATGGTTAAAGGGTTCAAATCCAGCCCCCACTGCTCAAGATCTGCATGCTCTGGGGCCTCAATTTCACTACCTGTAAAATGGGCACAATAATAGTACCCACCTCCTTTAGTGGTTGTGGAGGCTGAAAGAGTTAATACTTGTGTGCTATTCTGATTATCGTTGCTTTCTCACTTGATTCGTCACTTGTTCATTCCTATGGTGTTGGCTGAACACCTGCCATGTGGTAGGCACAGTGCTAGGGCTGGATCAGTGTAGCTCAGTATGGTGAGAAGAGACCACTTGACATTTCAGGGAGCCCACCATGTGCCAGCTACTGTGCTAAGCATTTTTACATACAGTATCTCATTTATTCCTCATGACAACTATGAGGAGCCATTAGCATACCCTATTTTACAGATGAGGGAAGTATGCTCAGAGAGGTGAAGGCACTTCTGCACACAGCCACAAAGTAGCAGAGCCAGGATTTTGAAACCTGGGTTGCCTGCCTGCATAGCTCACCACTTTATTGGGGATAGTCCAGGGGTTGGATAGGACATGTTGGGCTCATGGGGGAGGGCTCCATTCTCCCAGCCTTGAAGTTTATCATTTATCCCCTACATACCAGTCGCATGTGAAATGTGAGGTGGTTCCCAGCCTGCACTACTGAATTCCTGCCACTGTTCCCCTAGGTTTCCCTGAGTCCCTACTATGTGTCAGGTCTGTGCTTTGTCCTGAGGACACAAGGAAGGCTTTGTCCCCTCTTGAAATCACTCATGGTATGGTGAGAGAGAGTTTACTAAAATGTTAAGAGCAAGTCAGGGGCAGCTGCTGTGACGGAGGTAAGAATGGGGGCAAGTGGGTACCCAGAGATGGTACCTACCACAGCCTGGGAGTCAGGGAAGGTTTCTTGGAGGTGGTAGTGTGTGAGCTGAGGCCCAAGGAGAAAAAGGGTTAGCCAGGAGAAGAGAGAAGCAGCGGCAAAGAGTGTTCTAGGCAGCGGGACAGCGTGTGCAAAGAGGAAGTGCTGGGTTCCGAGAAGTATGAGTAGTCGGGGCTGGAGTGCGGTGAGGGGGGCTGCTGGGGCTGCAGACAGATGGACACTGCTTCACTGCCCACACTAAGGGGCCTGGATAATGTCTGGACAGCTGAGATATTGGGGCTAGAAGGTTTCTTCTGGCTTTGGGGAGGATGGACCTCAGGAGGGTGGACTGAAGGTGGGGAGACAGACAAGGAAGCTGCTACCGGGAGAGAGAAGAGAAACTTGGATTAGGGCACTGGAGGTGGGGGTGTGGAGAGAAATGAGCAGCTGTGAAGTTTTAGAGGTAGAATTGGTTACGTATTGCTGTGTAATAAATCCCCCAAAAACTCTGTGGCTTAAAACTTATTTTTATGATTCTGTGGGCAGTTCTGTTTCATGTGCTGTCATATGGGGGCACTGGGATAGCTGGAGGGTCCCCCAAATGGCCTCATCCACATGGCTAGCAGTTGATGCTGGCTGCCAGCTGGGGGTTCAGCTGGGGCTGCTGGCTGGGGGCCTCAGTCCACCTCCATGTGGGCTCCCCATGAGGCCTGGGCTTCTCATAGCAGAGCAGCTGACTGCAAGAAGCCTAAGACGCCATGCTTTTTAAGGCCTGGGCCCAGAAGTCCCATAATATCACTGCTGCTTCATCCTATTGGTCAAAGCCAGTCCCAAGAAGAGCCTGGTTCAAGAGTAGGGGAAATAAGTGCTACCTATTATTATTATTAGATTTATTATTATTAATAATACTATATGTATAGCTTTGTGGCATTTAGTGCATTCATAATGTTGTTTAACCAAGACCTCTCCTTAATTTCAACTTTTATCATGTCACAGGAACACTCCATACACATTATGCCCATTGCTTCCCATTCCCCCTTTCCTTAACCCCTGGTAACCTGTTTTCTGTCCTTATGGATTTTCCTAGTCCAGCTATTTTATATAAATCATACAATATGTGACCTTTATTAATGGATTCTTTCAGTTAGCATCATAGAACTTTTCACAGTTCTTTCAACATATAGCATGTATCAGTACTTCGTTCCTTTTTTATTGCTGAATAATATTCCATTGTGTGGCTAGGCCACAATTTGTTTTTGTATTCACCTGTTGATGGGAATTTGGGTTGTTTCCACCTTTTGGCTACTGTGAATACTGCTGCTATAAATATTGATAAATAAGCATCTGTTTGAATCCCTGTTCTTAATTCCTTTGGGTGTATACCTAAGAATGGAATTGCTGGGTCATATTGTAAATCTATGTTTGACTTTTTGAAGAAAGGCCAAATTGTTTCCTACAGTGGCAGTACCATTTTACCATTCCACCAGCAGAGTATGAGAGTTCATATTTCTCCACCTCCCTGCCAATACTTACCATTTTCCATTTTTTTAAATTTATTTAAATTTTTAAAATTAAAGCCATCCTAGGAGATGTGAGGTGGTATCTCATTGTGGTTTTGATATGCATTTGCTTAATTACCAGTGATACTTAACATCTATTCATGTGCTTCTGCCATTTGTATATTTTCCTTGCCCATTACTTAGTTGGGTTGTTTGTTTTTTTCTTGTTGAGTTGTAAGAGTTCTTTATGTATTCTGGGTACTAATCCCTTATATATATGATTTGCAAATATTTATTTCCAGTTTACATGTTCTCTTTTCACTTTCTTGATAATATCTTTTGATGTACAAAAGTTTTTACTTTTCAAGAAATACCACTTGTTTTCTTTTGTTACTTGTGCTTTTGGTGTCAAACTAAGAATCTATTGCCAAATCAGAGGTCATGAAAATTTACCCCTATATTTTCTTTTTAATTGTTTCGTAGTTTTAGCTCTTCTGTTTTGGTGGTTGCTCTATTTAGTTAATTTTTCCATCTGAAGTGAGGTAGGGGTCTAACTTCATTCTTTTACATGTGGTTAAGCTCTCTCTCTTGACTGGAGGGCAGCATGCCTTTACAGGGAGGGGAAGAATTGTTGGGGACCATCTTTGGAGACAGGTGAGGGAGTTGTAGGAGGAGGAGGGAGAAAACAAGCAAGGTGACATCCATATTTCTGTACCGAGTCATTGGCGAGATGGGAAACCTAGGGGAGGAGCAAGACTTAGGTGAAAAGAAGAATTCAGTCCTAGACATGTTGAGTTGAGTCCCTTAGCATCTAGGGACCAAGAACATGGGGAACCAAATAAATGATAAGTGAAATGTGGAAGGGTACAAAGGTTTTTGATTCATTCAACAAATAGTTATGGAACACCTAATACTAATAACTAGGTAACATTTATGTGATGCTCTCCATGGGCCAGGCACTTTGCACTTTGTACAAAATTGAGCTATAGAGTAAAATGAACAAATCTGAAGCGTATAGTTCATTAAAATTCATATATGTGCCCTCCCAGGCAGAGATGTTGGACATTTCTAGCCCCCAGGTAGCTCCCTCTCAGGCACATTATATTTAATTATCACAATGACCCTATGAGGTCAGTATTGTTCCCATTTTTTTCAAATGGGAAACTGAAGCATAGAGAGGTGAAGCCACTTGCCCAAGAGCACATAAGGGAATCTGGATTCTGACTCGGGCCTAAAGGACTGGACCAGGCTAGGGGACACTGTACCCTCCTACTCAGCTTGGACTAGACTCAGGCCTAAGGGTCCTTGTGGGCAGGAGCAAGGTGGTCTAACCTCTGCTGGAGGACAGGAGGCTGTCACCTGTGGCTCTGTGGGGAGCGCACAGACAGGGAGGATGTGGATTTAGGATGAGGAGTGAGGAATGAGTGGAGACCTTGAGGTCCCCATTAGTCACGGAGGTAGCCACCTGGGGGTGGTGCCAGCAGAGGATAAACAGTGGGCAGGTGGCCTGGTGGGGGGGGGGCCCTTTCCAGCAATAGGCCCTGGGGAAAAGCTTAGCTGAGCCTGGACCTCCTAGGCCTAAAATTAAGCAAGAAAAGTGTGCTACGCCTGTCAGAACCATTTTAGAGTGCACTTCCTCATTGTCCCTCAGGCCAGCTGGAAGGATCCTAGGAGCGGCCCCTTCACCTCCTCCCTACTTCCATGTGTCAGCCCCACACCCCTCTGACCTCTTCATTTCTGCTTCTCTGACTAACACTGGCCTTCTTCCTCTTCTTCCAACCTGTCAAGCTCCTACCTGCCTCAGGGCCTTTGCACTCAAGGTTCCCTCCATCTGGAACCTTCTGCCTCCTAGACTTTCCATGGCTGGCATCTTATCATGTGTCTTGGCTCCTCTTTAGAGTCACCTCTAGAGATGTCACCTCTTTAGAGTGCTCTTCCCTGAATGAACTGCCCTATTTAATGCTCTCCCCACCAGCCAACACAATGGAGCCAGATGGTCTCATTTGAATCTCAGTTCTTCTGCTTCCTAGCTGTGTGGCAGTGGACAAATACTTAACCTCTCTGTGCTAATTTCCTCAGCTATAAAAATGGGGGTCATGATAAAGCACCTACCTCACAGGGTTGTAGTAAGGAGGAAATTAGTTAGTCTGTTAGCAATGCTTAGCCATAGACACTTGATAAATATTTGCTATTATTCACATGGCACTCAGTCCATTCTGAAATTATCCCGGTTATAGGTTTGTTTACTTGGTTTTTCCATTTCACTCAGTTAGAATGTGAGTCCATTAAAGATGGCGTTTTCATCTACATTGTTCACCGCTGTGTCCCCAGTGCCTAGGACAGTGCCTGGCCCATAGTGATAAACATTAGTTGAATAATCGAATGGATAAATAAACCAGGGTATTAGATTGTCCTGCTAGCAGCTCCCCACACATGCTGTGCTCAGTCTCGTTAACTGGCATTTGTGTTTGCTGTTCCCTCTGCCTAGTCCTGTTCCCTGGAGGAAGTGGCAGGAACAGGATGGGAGGACAGCCTTGCAGTTGCCAGCCTCTGCTATCAGCCCCTCCTCACTGCCTCCTGCACCAGGTACTCACAAGAAAACAGTGGTGAGAATCTACTCTCCCAGACTACAGTCACTTGTTACCAGCACTTTGATCTGCAGCTGGGGAAACTGAGGTCCAGAGAGGGAAAAGGACTCAGCGAGTCAATGGCAACATTGTCCCCACTTGACCCTACATGTCTCACCTGGTGGCCCCGTTTTATGGGACGTAGAGAAAGGTGGTGGGTGAAGGCCTGGGCCCTACCTAACTGAGGGGACTGGGCTTGTTGAATGGACATGCTTCTGACTTAGATTGACCAGAGCTGGGCCCCTGATACTCCCATGTATTAACCATGTGGCTTGGGCTCTCTGAGCCTCAGCTTACTCCCCTGTAAGATGAGATGGAAACCTAGACCCTACCCCAGGGTGCCGGGAAAACTCCTATTAAGAAGTTTTCATGTACCGAGCACTTATTTGCAAACTACCTGATGAGGCAGGTATGAATTTTATTCCCATTTTCCAGATAAGGAAACTTAGGCTCAGAGTGGGGGAAAAAGTGCTTTGTTCAAGATCACACAGCCAACAAGACGTAGAGCGGGGATTCAGATCCAGACAGGCTGACCTCAGAGCTCACATTCTCAGCGGTAAGCTAAGGCACTGGGCACACAGCAGGCACTCAGTAGCTGGGAGCCCCTGGGCCGCTCTGACTGAGGCTCCAGGAAGACTTCATTTTCATGTTGGCACCATTGTCTAGGATGACAGCTCCTCACTGCAAAACATATCTTTCGTAAATTTTCCTCCCCTCCAGTCCCCACTTGGAGACACAAGGCCTCTCAGCAACTTTTCTCTGACGGATTTTAGGATTATCCTTACCTTGGTTAGCTCCAAAGTCTCCCAGCAGAAGCAGGAGTTATTTTGGGGCCTTGATGGCTCCCTCTTGCTGCCTCTGACCCCCGCTCCCCAACAGTTACAGACACCTCTCCTGTCAACTGCAGGATTCATTAGCCGCATTTCCCCTGCTCACCTGCTGGTCCCTGAGGCTCTCAGCTCAGACTCAAGCCCCAGCCCCTGCCCTCCACTCCCCTCCTCTGTTGCCCCACAGCCGCTTCTGCCTTCCCCCTTGCTTGTAGGGGTTGGGTCTTCTGCCTTCCCACTGTTTGGTAGAGGTGAGGGACATTAACTGTTTCCTAATCTTTGGCCCCTGGCTTTGCCTCAGAGCAGTGACCCTCCCTCCGATTTCAGGATTTTTCCGGACTTAAGCAAAATCTCACACACCATTTGGATGCGAGTATTTTTGGCTTGTGGTCCCGCTCCCTGCTCCTGATGGAATCTGGTCCCCAGTGTCATTCAGCCTGAGGCGAAAGTGGCTCAAAAATTCCCAAGGATAAATTTAATGCTATGCATATTTACCACAGTTAAAAAAAAATTCCCAAGGGGACACAGGATACCTCCCCCTCTGCCAGCATGTTATGTCACAGTGCGTGGGGCTGACGTCACAGGGATCGGCGTGGGTTCTCCTGCAGCTGGCTGTTCTCTGCTCCTGGCTCTCCCTTCCAGCTCTGCACTCTGCCAGGGCTGCCTGCTGGCCTTGCTTGCTTTTCAAAAATAACTTGAGTGTCTCACTGAGGTGGGGGGCTGCTTCCTTGGTGTGCTGGGCTATATGTTAATCCTTCCAAGACTTCCTGAAGCTGACTTCAGGCTGGGTGGCAGGTGGGGGCTGGTTATCTGTTGTCTGACCGAAGTAGTTCAGAGGCTGACATCCTGTTTTAGTTCCTCTTACCTTCAAAGAAGTAGTGCAAATGGGTCTTCCCCAGTGCCCACAGTCGTTCATTCATTCATTCCTCAATTCCGACGTTCAGTGAACATCTATAAAATGCCCGTTGTCTACAGAGCCCACCTCTGGGTGGCCTCGGTTGCTTTTCCATTTGTTTCGGAGTTATCTCCCTGCTTGTCGAATTTCTACTTGCTTCTCTAAAATAGGGGATCTTAATTAGGGTGGCTAAGCAGTCCCAGAAAGAAACAGATGGCATGCTCAAATCGGATAATTTGAGGAAGGCTGAATAAAAGGACTCTTTAGATGTGAGTAGGGTGTAGGGAAATCACAAGGGATAGAGCAGTGGCAGAGCTCTTACCTCCCCAGGCCTGGCAGGCTGAAGGAGAAGTTCTGCACCCAGGAACTGTGAGGAGAGAGCCACCTTAAGGGAAGCTGTGACTTTCTGCTGAAGGATATAGTCAGCCTGAGCTGCTCTGCCGAGGGAGCAGGGGAATACTCCTTCACACTTTCATCTCCTCCTAGGGGCGCCCCACTGGCCAAACCTTAGAAGCCAAAGGGTATTGGAGACTGTTGAGTCTGAACAGGTCAGTCTTGGGCACAGAGCAGGTTGGAAAAGGGTAGAGAGTGGTTCTAGATAGACAAATAGGGGATAATCTACTTATCACCTATTAATGATACCTAGTAGTATCACCTACTAGTGAGCACTAGTAGTCATAGTAGGTCCCATAATAAGTGCTCAGTAAATGTTAGCTATTATTATTGGTGCTAACATTAGTTATTTACTACTGTGTAACAAATTACCCTAAAACTGAATGGCTTGGAACAATAAATATTTATTCCCTCATATAGTTTCTGTGGGTCAAAAATTGGGAGCAGCTCAGCAGGGTGGTTCTGGCTTGGAGTCTCTCCTGAAGCTGTAGTCAAGCACTTGGCCAGTCATCTGAAGGCTTGCCTGAGGCTGAAGGATTCAACTGGCTCACTCCCAGGGCCAGCAAGCTGGCACTGATGTTGGCAGGAGGCCTCCGTTCCATGCCATGCAGACCTCTCCATAGGGCTGCTTGAGAATCCTCATGACATGATGGCTGGCTTCCCCCAGGAGGCATGATTCAAGAGCAGAAGTCTCAAAAACCACAGATTGTCATTTGGACAATATCCTACAAGTTACATAGTCAGCCTATTCAGTGTGGACGGGACAATATGAAGGCAGAAATGCCAGGAGGCAAAAATCATTGTTGGCCTTCCTGGAGGTTGATCACCACAGTCCATAATACATTTGCTCATTCAGTCCTCTCGAAAACCACATGAGGTTTTATGAAACAAAACAAGCCGTATAAACAAAGTATTATTATTATTATTATTACTTTTTTCTTGGGGAAATGGAGACACAGAAAAGTGAAATAGTGTGTCCAAGATTACACAATGAGTAGGTGGCAAGGCCAGGAATTGAAACCAGGTGGTCTGTTTTTAAAATCAGTTTTATTGGAGTATAATTTCTATACAATTAAAAAATACTCCAAGGAATATATAAAACATTTTCATCCTCCCACTAGTTTTCCCTCATGTCCTTTTGCCATCGGTCCTCCTGGGCCCTGCTCCAGGCAGTCACTGATCTATCTGCTTTCTGTCAGTACAGATAGTTTTGTCTGTTCTAGAACTTCATGGAAATGAAACCACACTGTATGTTCCTTTTTGTGACTGGCTTCATTTGTGAAACAAAAATGTTTATGAGGTTCACCTACACTGTTACATGTACTGGTCATGCTTCCTTTTTTACTGTTGAGTAGTGTTCCACAGCATAGATAATACTTAAAGCTTTGATCCAGTTCTCCTGTTCAATGGTATTTGGGTTGTTTCTCTCTCAAATGTTCTTGGGGCTCTTAAGAATAAAGCTGCTATGAACTTCTTGTAAAATTCTTTGTATGGACATGTTTCATTTCTCTCAGGTAAATAACTAGGATTGCTATATCATATGGGATATGTATATTTAACTTTCATAAGAAACTGCCAAGCTTTTCCAACGTAATTGGGCCGTTTTACTCTCACACTGGCAGTGTATGTGTGTTCCAGTTGCTCCATATCTTCACCAACATTTTGTATCATCAGTCTTGTTAATTTTAGCCATTCTCATCTGTGTGTGTTTTATTGTGGTTTCAATTTGTACTTCCCTGTCAAATAAAGATATTGAACATCTTTTCATATGCATATTAGCTAGCTGTTTGTATGCCTTTATTTTTGGGAAGTATTGTCCAATTCTTTTGCCTATGTTTTACTGGGTTGTCTTACTAATTAGTTGTAAGATTTAATAAAATTTCTTTGAAGGCACATGCACACACATGAGTATTTGCTCTCAGTCTGTGGCTTATTGTTTCACTTTTTATTAGTGTCTTTAGAAGAACAGAAGTTTAAAATTTTGGTGAAGTCCTAGTTATGAATTAATTGTTTTTATTGTTTGTGCTTTTGTGTCCTAAGAAATCTTTGCCTACCCTTTCACCACAAAGGTTTTCTCTTATGTTGTCATCTAGAAGTTTCATAGTTTTATAGTTTTTACATTTAGGTCTCTGATCCATTTTGAGTTAGATTTTGATATGGTGTGAGGTAAGGGTCATAGTTCATTTCTTTATCAGATATGTTCCAGCACCAGCTTCCTTTCCCCACTGAATCATTTTGGCACCTTTGTCAAAAATCAATTTATTGTATGTATATGGATCTATTTTTGAACTTTATTCTGGTAATTTCTACTTTAAAACCTGCTGAAATTTTTATCAGGGTTGTACTGAATCTATAGATCAGTATGAGGAGAAATGACATTTTGTACATGACAGTGGTATATTGTTCCATTTACTGTGATCTTTATTTCTCTCAGTAAGGTTTATAGTTTTCAAACCACAAAACTTGTATATATTTTGTTAAATGTATCCTTAATTATTTTATGGTTTTTGATGCTAACAGTAATGTTTTTATACATTTAATTCCCAATTGTTCATTGCTAGTATAGAGAAATACATTTTTGTACATTGACCTTGTACTTTTCATCTTGTTAAATAAGATGATTAGTTCTAATAATTTTGTTTTATAAATTCCTTAGGATTTTCTGCATGCATCATGATGTCATCTGCAGATGGACAATTTAACTTCAACTCTTTTCCACTTTTTTCTTGCCTTACTGTCCTGGCTAGAACCTCCAGTGCAATGTTGCATAGATGTGGTGAGAGCAGATATCCTTGCCTTGCCCCCAGTCTTAGTGGGGAAAGTGTTTAGATTTTCAGCATTATATATGTTAGCTGTAGAATATTATCAGTTATATATTGAAGCTGCTCTTAAACAGGTTGAGGAAGTTCTCTTCTGCTCTGACCCTGCTCAAGTTTTTTATTTTTATTTTAAAATCATGATGAGGTGTTAATTTTAAATGTTTTTTCACATCAATTGACATGACCATGAATTGAACCCAGATATATTCTTTTTAAAAAACTGAGGTGAGATTCACATAGCATACAATTAACTCATTTTAAAGTGAACAGTTCAGGGCCATTATACAACCACTACCTCTATCCAGTTCTGAAAATACTTTATCACCCCAAAATGAAACCCTGTACCCATTAAGCAATTACTCCCCATTCCCCCTCCTCACAACTCCTGGCAACTATCAACTTGTGTTCCGTCTCTATGGATTTGCCTATTCTGGATACTTCATATAAATGGAATTGTACAGTATGTTACCTTTCATGTATGGCTTCTTTTACTTAAGAGTACTGTTTTTAAGGTTGATCCACATTGTAGCATGTTTCTGGGCTTCATTCCTTTTCAGGGCTGAATAATATTCTACCACATGGATATACCATGATTTCTTTACCCAGATATAATCTTCACCACTATTTTATGCTGTCATTCCATGTGCCAGGTGCTGTCTTTAGAGCTACAGATAAAGCAGAGAACAAAGGAGAACTGGCCTTCCCCACATGGAGCTAAAGTCTCAGTTTAGTACTCTGGTAATTATGTATATCCATCTCTGATCACACTGGGGGCCCTTGTGTGGTCCTGCTCATTTGTCTCCATAGCCCCAGTGTTCTTGTCTAGTGTCTACTCCAGTGCTTTTAGCTGACTAGATGAATTTTAATCTGGGAAGAATTCATGGAGAAAGTAGCTTTGAGTGGAGCCTTGAGGTTTGGGGAGTTGAATGGTTTCCTTCAGCCCACAGTGATTAATCACCACCACCACCATTTGTCAAGCACATACTATGTGCCATGCACTTATGAATACTTTAACTTCTCTGGGGGCAGCCAGCTAGTGGGAGGCAGAGGAAGGTTTGGACTTGAACCCAGATCCACACCCTTAATGGCTGCCTTATACTACCTTTCCAAGCCTAGTTCCAGATTAGGGTTGGGATCTTCTCTGTATTCTGCCATCCCCTATCTCTTTCCTGAGAACATCTGGGCAAACTAGAGAGTGACAGGATGATGGGCAAAGCCTGGACTTGGGGTACCCAAAGTCTGGGGAAGGACTCTTCAGCACCTGTCCTTCCAAGACCTTTGGATTTAGCTGAGGCCTGGGCCTCTGGAGGACCCTTTCTGTCCTTCACAGCACCCTTTCCTCCCCCAGCGTGCGCCCCCTTCCTCCTTCCTTAGCCCCTCCACCTCACTGGGCTGCGCTGGAATCTGTGGGGAAAGGAGCAGGATTTCAGCTAAATATAAATCAGGCTGTTCCAGTTTCCAAATAGAACAAAGGAGCAGGGTGTTAAGTTGATTTTTATAAATAAAGAGAGAGGGAGTGAGAGAATATTTTTTCGAAATGTTTAATAAAATCGCCTTGTGAGAGGCAGGAAAATCACTGCGCTGCGGTGGGAGGGTTTGGAGAAGGAAGAGGGGGAGAGGCTAGAGAATGCTTCCTCCTTCCTGCTCTGACACTGGCTAATGTCCTTGTCCTTTTCCTGGGACCATAGTGGGACAGAAGGGGTTAAGAGGCAGGGGCGGGATGTGGGGGTCCCTGGGAAGAGGAGGAGGACAAGGACAAGGAAGGCTCATGATAGTTACTGCATACTGAGTGCCCACTGTACGCCAGGTCCTGTCTGGATGTATGCGTCATCTCCCCAAACGCACACAAGTACATGAAGATGGGATTCTTGTCACTGGGCACTCGGTAATCTAGCCCCTGCCTCCTTCTTTCTCCCCCTGGATCTGTCCAGTCCCACCACACCAGCTCCACACACCTCATTTTCTTCTTAAAGCCCAGGCTCCTGCTTCTCCCCTTCACTGCTAGGTCTCAGCCAGCTCCTCCTCGTCATTCGGGTCTCAGAATAAACGTCACTTTCTTCCTGACCACCTTGTCTAAGAGCTCACTCCCACTCCCACCCCTGTTAAGATCATATTACCATGTTTTGTTTTCTTCATTAACATATCACTTCTGAAATTATTTGCTTATTAGGTCTCTCCTCTCCCTTCACCAAAATGAAAGCCCCACGAAGGGAGAGGTTTTGTCTTTTTCATCCACCACTTGTCGAGGGTCTACAGCAAAACCTGGCACATGGTAGACATTGTTAAGTATGCATTCACTACATGAATGGATAAATGAATGAGGCTCAGAGTAGTGAAGTGACTTGCCTAAGATCATGCAACTAGGAAATGACACAGCCAGGAGGGAGCCTAGACTTGTCTGACCCCCAAATGCATGCCCTTTCTACTATTTTATAAGGTTCTAGCATGGGGGAGGAGGAGCCTTAAAGAGAATCTCTCTGGAACCAGATATAGCACTGGAGGATCAAAGGGGTGGGAGTGGGGCGTTGAAGCCAAGTCATCATCATCTTCATTCTTTAACAAAATGTGATTAACATATAAAAATTACTAAACAGACAGATTTTCTTTTTGGTAGCCATTAGGTAAGAGTTTTACTCAATATCACCCAAAGGAGAGCTCTGCTAGACTTTGGGGAGGTAGCAGAGGGCTTCTCATCTCAGAAGGTGAAAGGGATGACCAGAGGAAGCAGAGATATCTTACACCCCTGTCCACCTGTCCCCTCCCTACCCCTCCACTCATAGTGGCACGTCAGGTGTGGGGTGGGCTTGGAGCACGTGGCTGCACTACCCCTGGAGCCTGAGGGGAGGTGGTATGTCGCTTTCTACTGACATCAGATTCTGCCTTACCAGGTACTGTATGGCTTGGACAAGTCACACAGCTCTTTCTCTGTAAGATAGAGATGATGAAATTTGCTTGGCTATGAAGATTAGAGATACTGCATTATATGTCAGCAACCCCTACTTCAAATACATGGTAGATGCTCAGTAATATAGATGAAAGCTGTCATTTTCTTATTTATTTTTACCCTTCTGTGGGTTATAATCTAATTGAGCACAGGGACTGTCACACCATGGTCCTGGACTAAGCACTCCACGTGGGGTATCTCATTGAATCCCGGGACCAATTCCATGACACAGGTACTATTATCATCATAATGTAATAGTGTTATTATTATGAATGAGGAAAATGGAGTTCCCAAGGTCACACAGCCAGGAAGTAGCAGAGCTGGGCTTGAAATCCAGGTAGGCCCAAGAGCAGATCTTGAACTTTTAATATTATACAATCTTGCCTCTCAAAACTAATGAACCAGTGGGCTTTCTGATGCTCTAGGAGGTAGAACCTGGGATAAGGGGCAAGTGACAGGGCCAGAGAGGGACATGGGAGAAGCAGAGGCCCAGCCTTGATTAACAGGTCAGCCAGGGAGCCCAGGGTGGAGTGGTGGGTTGGGTAGTGAGGCTGCAGTTTGGGGGGCTGTGGCTCCAAGCCTCTGACTCATTCAGACAGAGCAGCTCGATTCCCAGCTTCCGGAGATGCTATTTATAACCTGCAGGTTCTAGCAGCCTCTCTAGCTTGGAGCCCTGCAGCTACCTGGGGCCTTTCTCCCTGGGCTACAGGGTGAGGAGGGAGAGGCAAGTGGTGCGGGAAAGCCACAGCTGAGCTTCCTTTCTCCTTGCTCTAGACTCTCCCATCAGCACAGAATACACACACAACTGCCCCATGGTTCTCTCTGGGGGTGTCTACATTGTCATCAGCAGATTGCCTGAAACCTAAAACAATGAATGAATGAATGAATGAATGAATGAATGAATTTCAATAGCTTTAGGCTTTTTTAGTGGATCAGATCATGTCATTTCTCTGCCCCAAACTCTCCAGTGGTTTTCCATCTCCTTTGTAGCAAAAGCCAAAGTCCTTACAATGGCCTACAAAGCTCACACACAACCTGGGTCCTGCTCCTTCTGACTTCCCACCCTCACTCCACTCGCTTCACTCCAGTGGCTTCTTTGCTGCTCCTGGGAACCCCCTAGGTACTTTCCCACCATGGGGGCCTTTGCTCTGTTTCCTAGGACATTCTTCCCCGAGATACTGGCATGTCTTCCTCCCTCCCCTCCTTCAAGTCTTTGCTTAAATGCCAACTTCTCAGTGAGGCCTTCCCTGACCATGCAACTTAAAATTGCACCCATACAATACACTCCTTAGTCCCTTTCCCTGCTTAATTTTCCTCCATGGCACTTGCCACCATCTAACATACTACATATATTGCTCATTAATCATTTTATTGTCTATTTCTGTCTATTAGAATGTCAGCTCTGGGAGGACAGGAATTTTTTATCTGTTTTTGCTCACTGTATCCCTAGGGCTTAGAGCAGTGCCTGGCACATAGATAGCGGTCAAAAAATACTTGTCGGCTGCATGAGTTATTAGACCTTGGACAGCTAACCTCATCTCTCTAGGCCTCAGTCTAGTCTGTTAGACTCAGTGGCCTCAGGATGGTCCAAGGGCTCTAGCCCTTCATCCTGGTTCCTGAGACTTTTTTTCAGAACATTTGCTGAAATGAGTGCTGGCCAAGGCCTGGCTTGATATTTTTCTCCCAGACTAGACTTCTCTGTACAAAGTGTTCAAGCCTATGAGCAGGCATATGCCAGCACTCTGTCCTGTATCTATGTTAGGGGTTTTTAACAGATTCATTTGTGTGAATGAACCTCTACGTGTGTGGGAACCTGGCTGAGGTTCCACTAAACGTCAGCACAGGTCCTAATTCTGTCTTCCTGCTTCTTTTGTTTCCAATGGAGCAAAAAGTAGAAATTTCCAAGGGCATAACGGACCCTTCTCTAAGTCACTGATAGAAACACCCACTTCTCTGGAGATGCGAGGGAAGAGCTTGTTGGCAGGGAATCCTCATACCTGTAACAGGCTGTTTCCGTTTCGTCAGGAGCCAACTGTGAGAAACCTACAACAGACCTGCCCACCCTCCAATGAGGGAAGCCCACCGAACGCAGGCTTCAGTGGGGATGCCAGGCCCATTTTTAGATCTCATCTGTTCTTAATGGGAGATGGGTCCAAACTTGCCCAGGTTTCTAGAACAATCCTTGGCAGGTCTTCCTCCATCATCCACTCAGGTCTTTGCTCAAATGTCAACTTCTCAGTGAGGCCTCTCCTGACCATTCTACTTAAAAATGGCACCTGAGCAATACACTCCATATTCCTTTTCCCTGATTAATTTTCCCTATGACACTTGTTACCATCTAACATACAATATATTATTAATGGGCTTTGGAGTTTGCTAGCATGATCACACATTATTTCATTTAATTAAATGATCTCTTCTGTTTGGCACATCCCGGAATTACTGCAGTACCTAGCATCTGGTAGACATCATTACATTTTTTGACAGGACAGCCAATTTTTATAACTAGTGGGCCACAGGCAATATTATCATTTTATAGATGATGAAACTGGGGCTCAGTGGTGACATATCTGCCCATAGTCACACTGCCAGAATATGAACCCCAGCAGTCAGCTGGCTCAGTTACAAGGGAAAGAGAGGGGACTCCCTCTGGGGGTGATCAGACTTTGGGAAAACAAACTTGGCTTTTGAAGGATGAGAGGTGGCCTAAGAGAGCTCGGGCGTTTGGGAGCCAGAGAAACTCGGGTGCAAGTCCCAGGATTATCATTACCTGTACCTTTGGGCAAGTCCCCCAAAACACAGAAGCCTCAGTTTCTCCATCTGTAAAATGGACACTTCAATCCCTACTACACAAAGCTGCTGAAGTAGCTGGTGAAATTTCACTCCAATGCCTGCCACTGGGTGACTCTCAGCACAACCGAAGACCACTCTAACTTTCCTGGTCAACTCCAGCACCCGCTCCCAATTCTGCACCACCTTCCGCCCTCAAGCCAGCCAAGTTGAAATGCACAGCCGCAGCATCTGGACTAGCGTGGCGAGGTCACGTGCCAGAGAACCCTCAGTGCACGCGCAGCCTCCGCATCGCCTGACTGGTACTGCACAAGCCCACAGGTGTGAGGCAGGAGGCACTTATTCTCCCATTGGTGCCCGGTGGACATTTATGTTCTCACCTGGGCCAGAGCTCTGAGTGCTAGAGCACCTGGGTACGTCCTTGAGAGGGGGAGAGAAAACAAAGACCTTCTAGAATCTCAAACGAGGTTCTTTTTTTTTTAACTCATTTTTTTAAAATTAAGGTGTCATTGATATACAGTCTTACGAAGGTTTCACATGAACAACATTGTGGTTTCAGCATTCACCTGTATTGCATAGTGAGATGCTGCAGAGTCATTACTTGTCTTCTCCGCGCCATACTGCCTTTCCATGACCTACCTATATTGTGATTGCTAATTATACTGCCCCTTAATCCCCTTCTCCCTCCCTCCACTCCCACCATTCTCAGCCCCTCCCCTTTGGTAACTGCTAGTCCCTTCTAGGAGTCTGTCAGTCGGCTGCTGTTTTGTTTCTTCAGTTTTGCTTTGCTGTTATACTCCACAAATGAGGGAAATCGTTTGGTCTTGTCTTTCTCTGGCTTATTTCACTGAGCATAATACCCTCTAGTTCCATCCATGTTGTTGCAAATGGTAGGATTTCTTTTCTTTTTATGGCTGAATAATATTCCATTATGTATATATACATCTTCTTTATCCATTCATCTACTGATGGACACTTAGGTTGCTTCCATGTCTTGGCTATTGTAAATAGTGTTGCAATAAACATAGGGCTGTAGATGTCTTTTTGAATCAGGGATCTTGTTTTCTTCGGGTAAATTCCTAGGAGTGGAATTCCTGGGCCAAATGGTATTTCTATTTCTAGTTTTTTAAGGACCCTCCATATTGCTTTCCACAATGATTGAACTAATTTACATTCCCACCAACAGTGTAGGAGGGTTCCCCCTTCTCTGCAACCTGCCAGTATTTGGTGTTTCTTGTCTTTTGGATGGTGGCCATCCCGACTGGTGTGAGGTGGTATCTCATTATGCTGTTAATTTGCATTTACCTGATGATTAGTGATGTGAAGCATCTTTTCATGTGCCTGTTGGCCATCACACAAGTTTCTTTTGGCCTTTTCATTTTCAGGGGCTTTGCCAGGCCCCTGGGAACAAAGGGAAACTGACCAGGGAGATGGGCAACCCTTCCCCATCCACTCCGGCAACAAATGAGCATCCTGCCTTTCTCTGGTGTTCAGACTAGGATATGGACCCAGCTGGGGAAGACAGACACTCCTGGGGAAGTGTAAACGGAGTGGAAAGCAGGGGCATGAGTCTGCATTAGCTGGAGAAAGGGGAGGGGAAGAGGTTGCAAACAGACTTGGGAAAAGTATGTACAAGGGCTTTCCAGTGAGAAGGAGCCTGGATGGTCAGGAGAACTGAGGCAGGAACGGCAGGTGGTCATGTGAAGAATTTTGGACTTGATTCTAAGAGCAGTGGGAAGCCACTGAAACTGGAAAATAATGTGATCTTTATAGCCTTGCACTGAATAGTAGTTTTTGCCTTGCTTTCCTGTTAAAAAAAATGGATTGCTGAATCCCACACCTGCTGTACTAGTTGTTTTATTTTTAATTTTCAGAAGTAGAAAATACTTACCTTTCCTCTAAATCCCATTCTACAATTTCTGCTATTCCAGGAACACTGAAGGAGATCAATTCTTACAGACTAAGGATAAATTTCATTTGAAGTACTCTGGATGGATAAAAAATCTGGACTGGTTCAAAAGATCAGACAGTGGTTATCTAGCAAAATTACTTTCAAATAGTAAGCTCCCCAGGATCATACAACACACTCGTTGGCTTAAGGAAATGTAATTTGTATTCAGCTTTTAGGAGCACATTTATTGCATAAAACAAGACCAGTTTTACAAAGTGAGAGCCTGTGCCTATGCCGTTCCTCACTGTAAAATCATCACCTTTCTGGCCACATAGTAGGCCTTAAGATATTTGAGTGAGTGATTTAAATACTGGAATTTATTTGCTAAATCTCAAGTCAGGGGCATCCATTCTGCAGCCCTCTATAGCTGTTAACATGAATTTTGATGGCACAAAAAAGCTTGTATCTGAATTATATTTAGCGCATACAAAATCTACTGCACAATTATGTTGTAAAGAGGAATTAGATTTTATCTTTAAGTTGTTATTATAGCCTTGTGAAAAGGTGAACACTGAGAATAACTAAAAAGTTGTAGCATATTATATTATTACTTTTGCTACTTAAAAAAAACCTACGACTGTGGTGCAGGGCCTAGAACAGACTGACATGTGGCAGGTGTATCAGTCAGGGTCTGTATACAAAACAGATGGCACATTCAAATTAGATAACTGAAGGGGGGTTCAATAGAGAGACTACTTACAAAGGATTGGGTAGGGTATAGGGAAACCATAGGGATATGTAGGACCCAGGGGGCTGGTAATAGAGACCCAGGGGTCTTTACCATTCCTAGATGTGAAAGTTGAAGGGAGGGAGAAATTACAGAACACAGAAAGAGAGCTGTGTGAAGAGGGGCACTTTGAGAAAGAGAATGATAAAAAGTGACCTTTTATCAAAAGAATCAACCACCCTGAGGCAGGGAGGGAAGTGAAATAAGTCCTCCAACTTCACTCTTCCTTCAGCCCGCCTCATCTTCCTCTGCTGTCCCCGTATCCAAGTGGAAGCCACTGGGCCAAGGGGCCAGTAAATGAAGTTCTGTAGGTGAGTACCCTAGGGCAGACAGTAGGATGGATAGAAAAATGGGTCTGGAGGGGCAAATGGAAAATAGCTGGTACAGTAGGCTTCATTTCTGTGTGGGATCAAGACTGGACGCTTTAATCTTAGACAATGAAACCTTTAGGAATGGCCCTATGGCAGTAGGTTCAGGGTTATCATTCATCCGTTCTTCAGATCTGCCAAACACAGCTATAAAAAATACTGTACTGGGCATTTTGAGAGAAATCTAGTGATGGCAAAAGAATCCCAGAAATGCAATGAATTCTTCCTGATGCATGAATTTTTAAGAACACATCCCTGCCCTGTCAAAGCACCTGTTTACCATTCTGAGTAGTCACTATGACCCCACTGGTCTCAAAATTAGATGTTGCTTCCCCAAAAGCAAGAGAGTTCAATTCAGGCAAAGTACCCAGGTTCTGAGTCTTGTGGCTGGCAACTGGCACTAGGGTTCCTTGCCATGCTGGTACCTTTTAGGTAGTAGCTGTGTAGTCATTTTTCAGGCAAGGGGGCCAGAATAGGATTTATCAGTGCAACTTGCTCTTGTGCATGGAGTCCGTTGTGGTCTCTCATTGTCTGAACCTGTGAAATCATTCTCCTCTTTAATGAGGTCCTCTTGGAGGAGGAGGGAATGGGTCTCCTTTAGTGACATGACTCCGACAAGCAAATCAATTCGTTCCATTTGTTTCCTCTCTGAAAACAGCAATCCTCCAGCGTTACATAATCTAATCTTCATGCCTCGCTGGTTTGTTCTGTCCTCCCGAGGAATTGGCAGATGGTGCCAGTGTGGAGACCCGCGCACATGCCTCACAAGCCTCATGGTAACGAGAGAGTCGCTCACAGTGTCTGTCTCTTTGCTGTGGGGTCCCTTGCTGGCATTTGTTTCCCTGGATCGGTTTGCTCTTTAGCATTCCTCAGGCACCACTGGCGTCTTGCCTTGGGCTCTCATTCCAAGATTAATTGGAAATGCTGAAAGCAGATAAAAAGAGAACAGAAAGTGAAGTTGAAAGGGCAGAGAATTTGCTGGATCTTTTCTAAAAGCCCCCTCCACTATGGGCTGTGTGTCTTGGGAGATTTTTACTCCAGACTTCTGAGTTCCCCACCCAGCCCAGTCTCTGTGTCCATCCTGCTGCTGGGTTATACGTAGCCAGGGCCAGGGCTGGCTGCGGCAGAGCTGGGAGAGCAGAGATCTGCTCGATAAGGTCTCTGAGTTTCTCTCTCTCACTGTGAGTCACATACCTGCAGGAACAATTGTTCCCCAAATAGGGCAGCTGCCTGGAAACCACCTTCAGGTCAGTGATGTCACCCTGGCTAAAGGAAAATTATCTCAGAATTCCATAAGGTGAGGAGCCTCCCAGCAAGGCCCTGACAGCCAGAACCACAATGGTTAGATGTCCAGGCAAAGATACTGCCTCCTTCTGATCTAAAAAACCAGAATGGCAGCTTTCTGGACATCTGGTGGTGGGTATCGTCCTACTGATACTTAGGCGCAGAACTCAGATGGCATCCTCTGGTATTGCCTTTCAATTGGTAAAATACTGAAATATTTCCACATTAGTTTGTAAATAGTTATATCTTTGAGCTCCCAAGTGCTTTCCACACCTCTCCTAATACTTAAGTCTGTGAGAGGGTTTTATTTTAGGTAATGTCAGGAGCAATCTATCTTTCCCTGCAGCAACATGAGTTTCCCTGGCCGAACTCACTTGGTTTCCAACTGTGCAGTACCCGGAGGTCTGCTTGGTATAGGGCCAGGCACAATTCCAAGTGCCGCAGATGTAACCGCCCTGCTCACAGACTGCACTGCGGGCTGCCTCTGATTTTGGATGGAACCTCCAGGCAATTAAAACATAGGCCCCTTCTGCCTGTGGCAAAAACATGCCTGGCCCTTAAAGGTCATAAACTCATTTACTACATATTAGGTGAGCACCTACTATGCTATTATGTCACTCACCATCCGAGGCGCTGGATATCCAGTAGTGAATAAAACAGACCCCCGTCTCTGCTTTCACGGAGCATACAATCCAGCAGGGGAGACAGGTAATCAAGGAGGCCACCGTGGTTGTATGTCATTAGGTCAGCTGAGCATGGGTTGCATTTCAGCTAACTGCAAGGATGTGATGGTGACTTCTGGGATGTTGTGTCTTGATCATATGTATCTTACACTGCTAGAGGATATGGGTGTGTGGCATTAGTATTAATGCAATAATTCAGGGGGGTGATCACTCCTACATCCAGTCAGGGTCTTCCAGAGGCTTAGAATGGCTCTGAATTAGGGAAACAAAGGGCAGAATATTCTGAATGATAATGATGGTGATGATATAGGTCTAACATTTGGAGATCAGATATACTGTTCTTATAAGAAGATGGTAACTTCTGACTGGTCATCTGTAGGGGATAGACTGTCCTTCATCTATGCCTTTTCTCTCCTTTGCCCTTGAAACCAGGAACAAATACAGAAATTGCTAGCTTGGATGAGGGATACAAACTGCACCCACAACACCACGGACAGTTCATGGCCTACATAGGAATCAGCTCGTGACAACCTTGGCCTCACTGTCATAGCCTCTTAATCAAGTTCAGTTACCACTATTTTGAAAATCATAATTCATGTCCCTGAGATAGTTCAGTACTTGGTTTTGCTTGTCACTATTAGGTTTGTTCTATCTGTCCTTCTCATTTGCTTTTTCTTTTTATTGAGTTATAATTTATACACAGTGAGATGTACAATCTTCAGTGTATAGTTCAGCTTTGACAGATGCATATATTCTTGTAACCCACATCCCTTTTCACTTTATTTAAAAAATCTCAGAATCCTCTTATGTGATGAAAATTTGGGTCAAAAGGCAGATTTCTGGAAAGGAATTCCCTATTCAGTCCACTGACTCCCCTTTCCCCTCAAATCCTCATCCTGTCCTTTCCTGCATTCCCCAATCACCACAGAGAACTTAAAGCTATAAGGACATTTTGTAATCCCAGCTTTCTGAAACCTAACAGAGATTTTGTCATCTGAAAACAAGGGAGAGACAAAGTGCAGAATTTGATTCTGACAACAGCAGAAAGGAATGAGCTAGACAAGAAACGTCATGGAGAATAAACTCAAGCACCACCATAACCTTTTTCAAGACTCTAAACATGACATATGGTCCTGGTCAGGAAAGAACAGTTTTTAAAGGAGTTTGCTACAGGGACATGACATTATCAAACTGAGATATGTTAAATGAGAGATCCATGTACATTTTAAGAATTTTGCCCTTAACCCCACATTGCTCCTTCTAACTGGACTCTCTAGAAGATGACACATAAAGACAGCTAAACACACTGTTCTCTCTAGACTGATGTCATGGTCCCAGACCCATCTTCTCCATTTAACTGCCCTTGTAAGCTAGGATGTCTTTTCCATGCTCCAAAACGTATTCTTCGGTGTAACTTTCCACCAAGGGTGATACCACCAAATAATACCACAACATGTACTTACTTAATAATTAAAATTTGCATAACATTCAAAGGCAAGTGAGAGGCTTCATGTGAAAATGCTTTTAAAGCTATAAAGATATATAAAATCCAAAGGGATCATTTAAAAATCATTTCTGCAGGGTAGGATACTTTGCAGTAACTATATTCCCATTATGTCTCACAGAGAGGCAAGCCGTTGGCATTTTCCACATCTAGAACTTTCCAAGTCTTAATGACGGTGTTTCTGAAATATTTCCTGAACCTGATCCAGCCTTTACAATTAGTCCTATTACCTCCCTGCCAGACTTAAAATCCATAAAGGAAGGCATGATGTCCACTTATTTACTGCGCTATTCCCAATGCCCAGCACACTGTGGGCACTCAACCATTTTTGTTAATGAGTGAACCTGATTTCCTAATTGGTCTTGCCTTCAGTGTCCTTCTAAACCCCTCCACAGTGCATCAGTATTATCTTCCAAAACACAGTTCTGTTTCTGTCCCACACAGACTCATAAAACCTTCAAGGACTCTATTTTCTCTAGATTAAAGGACAAACTCTTGTTGAATATCACATTCGTGATCATTCACAGTCTAGTTTCAACCACCTTTCCAGACCTGTCTTCCAGCCCTTGATTTGACACCCACTCAAGTCACTAAAAGATTGCCAGACATACTACACAGCACAGGTTCACTCCCAACCCATTGCTGAAACTGTCCTTCTACCCCTCTGTCTGGAATGATCTCTCTTTTACCTTCCTAATTCATCTGGTGGAATTTCACTTCTTTAAAACACAGCTCAGATGTCACCTTCCCTAAAGCCTTCTCCAGCTGCCCATAAGGTTCTCCTTTGGTCATATCCTTATTGCACATTTCACATTCTGTTTCAGTGGGTTTTATTCGCCTCTTTTTTTTTTTTTTTTTGAGACTTCCTTGAGAGCAGGGACAGCTGAATCTTTCCATAATTCTTTAAACATCTCCTGAATCTAACCACTTCTTACCACCTCCCCCATTATCACTCTAGTCCCTGCCACCATCCTCTCTCGTCTGTTCCTGGCAGCAGCACCTGACTGGCTCATGTTGCCATGCTGCCATTCAACAGTGGACTTGCTGCAGAACAGTCATGATCCTTTCACAGTGTAAACAACCACAGGCCACTCCTCTACCAGAAACCCGCTAGTGGCTTCCCTTCACACTTGGAAAAAAACCAATGCCTTTGACTCTCTGGGCCCTGCCTTCCTCTCAATTTCATCTCTACCACTCTCTCCCTTGCTCACCCCAGCCCCACTTGTCCCTGAATATGCCAAACTGTCCTCTCAGTGCTTTTGAACCATTTCCCCTCTGCCAGGAAAGCTCCTCCCCCAAACATATGCAGGGCTTGCTCTCTTACTTCACTGCTCAAATGTAGTCTCTGCTCAAATGTACCTTCCTCAGAGAGATCCACCCCAATCACTGTCTAAAAGAGCACCCTCCATTACGCCCTCCTCTCTTACTTACCTGCTTTATTTGTCTTCACCACACTAAACACCACCAGTTATTACCATTTTCCATGCCTTTATGTAGTTGTTCATTTGAGGCTGAGGATGGAGACTTTGTTTTATTCACTACCATGTCCCTGGTACCTAGAACAGTGCCTGGCAAATAACAGGCACTCAAGTATTTGTTGAGTGAATGGATGAATCTTTGTATCGCAGGTGCCTAACACAGTGCCTGGCTATAGAAATATTTGTTAAGTGAGTGACCAAATTCACAAACTACAAATGAAATGGAATCCTGGAACCCACTCAGGATCATCCAGGGACGGGGTGCAAGTGTTTCATCCATTTTTCCATGAACAGAATCTTTTATTTAATATTATAGGTGATGTAACCAAGTTCTTCACTTTTTCAGAAACTAGTTGCTGACAAAAGTCTTGCCCAAGAATACTTTGAGAATTTCAGAAAGATAACCGAGAGTGGCGCAGCTGGGATTTAGAATGCCCTTGCATCTAATCAGCAACTGCATCTCATCAGCAACTGAGGGATTCTGAGAAGGGACTTACCTCCTGTGATTGATACAGAATGTACATTTGCTGTTAGTCCTGCCAAACAGTGACTATTCTGAGGGCTGGAACGACCACTGACCCCAGACTCTGAGGGGGAGCTGGGGAACATTTTGCCATACTTCCCTTGTTCACTTTGGCTTCTGGACAGTTGCTTTCCCCACCCATCTTCTTTTTCCTAATTCCTTGCATATGGGTAAGTAAAAGAAGCAGACGGTGCAGAGAAAGATGAGCCCCTGGCATGAGTGAAGTGTAGCATAGGGGCAATCTGTCCATGTATCCTTCTGTTGAGGCTAAGTGCTAACCAGACTTGTCCTCTTCTCATGCATGGATGACGTCAGGGCCAGAGACTGGAACACGGAGAGCCTGGGAGGTTCACACCCTACCCTGCTGCAAATTTCAGGTATCCCATTACTAAACAGGAGTGGTAGAAGGGACCTTATAAAGTACAAGGGGGAGGGAACTAATCTAAGTGCGTACAGGCCCTATTGCAAGCACTGAGCTAGGCTTTTTATGTGCATGGGTCATTAGATGTTGCCAAGAAGTTAGTTATGATAATTATCTGCATTTTAAAGAAAAGGAAAACAAGGTCTAGCAAGACTGATGACACTTGCCTAAATTATGCAGTGACAGAAATGGGATTTGAGATTCAAACCAGGCTTGTGTACCAAGAGCAGGAGTTTCTCTAACATCTAGAAAGGCATGAAGGTGAGAGGGGTACAAGAGCTGGAAGGGCAGCAAATGGGTCCCACCTGAGATCTGGTTACCACCAGGCCCTGTAAAGACCAGAGCATACCTGGCTTCTGTTCTGAGAACTGAAAATTCTGTGGCTGATTGAGGGTCATCTTGCTCTCACTCCTTGGTACCGGAGTGGATGAAGTGCCCCACTGAGGGGAGCCTTTCCTTCCAGCAGTGTCCTTGCACACCATCCTGGCTCCAGCGTTTGTATGCAGCAGTGTCACAGAGTGTCCTGCATCTCTCTGGTCTCAGTTCCAAAGTTGTACCCCCTGGGGAGTGAACCCCGCCTGCATTTTTGGAGGTTCGGGTGGTTCCAGGTCACTGCGGGAGGCTCCAAGAGTGTTAAGGGGCACTGCCGGCGCTACCAAGGTCTGGGCATCTTTGGGGCCATCCGCCAGGCCCCTGCCCCTGCCCCTGCCCCTGCCCCTGCGCTCCTGGCGCCGCGCCGGATCGCCCCCTCCGCCGCCAGGGGCCGCCGGGAAGCGGGACTCCTCAAACGCGGGGCGGGGCAAGGGGCGGGGCGCGGCAGTACCTGGGCCGCGGGGAAGCCGGGGGTGGGCTCTCCGAGGACAGCCGGCGGGCCCCCCCAGATCCGCACAGCCAGCCGCCGGGAAGCTCGGGGCTCCGGGCGTAGAGGCTGCGCTGTCACATGGGCGCCGGCGACGGGGCCGCATTTAAGCGGCCGGGGGACGGCGCCCGCCTCCAGCGCGTCCTCGGGCTTGGCTCCCGCCGGGCGCCCCGCTCTCTGCCCGCCGGGGGCCCCGCGCAGCGCCGCACCGCGCCGCCTCCGCCCGGCCATGCGAGCGCGGGCCCCGCCGCGATGAGCTCGCACATAGCCAAAAGCGAGTCCAAGACGTCGCTGCTGAAGGCGGCGGCGGCGAGCGGGGGCAGCCGGGTGCCCCGCCACGGCCCTGCCCGGGAGCCAGGGCTGCCCAGCCGCCGGTTGCCCGGCACCTGCCCGGGCACGCCGCCGCCGTCCGGGGACCCCAGTTCGCGGAGGCCCCTGTGCCGGCCGATGACGCGAGAGGAGGGCGCGCGGGGGAGCGGGCGCGGGCTCCCCCAGGCGCACTGCAGGCCCCGGGAGGCGCTCCCGGCCGCGGCGTCCCGACCTTCGCCGCCGTCGCCGCTGCCTCCGGCTCGCGGGCGGGATGGGGAGGAACGGGGGCTGTCCCCGGCGCTCGGCCTCCGGGGCTCGCAGCGAGCCCCTGGTCGCGGGGACTCCGCTCCAGCCGCCGCGTCCGAGGCAGACCCGTTCCTCCACCAGCTGCGCCCCATGCTCAGCTCTGCCTTCGGCCAGGTAAGGGCCGCACCTCCCGCCCGCGCTCCCGGGAAAGGCGCTCGGGACCCTGCCGCTGCTGCGCGCCCACGGCCCTCCTCCCGCTGCCCGCGGTCTCCCGGCTCACGCTCCCCTAGTCCTGCCGCAGCCCCGCGCCCTTGCCGGCGTGCCTCCTCCCCCGTGCCTGATTCAGCACCCCGGGCGCTGTCCACGCTCCCGGCCCCTTACGGACGAGGCACCACCGCCTAGTCTCCCGCCACCTGCCGGAACAGGCCAGCCCTGAAAGGGAGTGACTGTCACAGACCGCCTAGGATTTCCAGGGGTCAAGCGGGGGGCGCTCCGAGCAGGGGCGCAAAACCCACTGCTCTGGCCGCTGGCCTCTGGCCAATACCCAAGACCAAGAGAGTCTGGAGACCCAAGAGTTGAAACCTCAGGACACACAACTTTGCTGGGGATGAGGGACCCTAGCCATTGCCTGTGGTGGCCCCAAAGACCTGGGAAAAGTTAGGAAAGCTAGAGGGAGACTCAACAACAGGAGAAAAGAGAAGTGTCTGGGTAGGCATGGAGGGGCTGTACAGAGCTATGGTTCACACTGGAACTTTGGGGTGTTTTAAGGAGGTCGTCACTCCAGGGTTGCCATTAGGATGGCATTTGAGCAGTTATCAAGTTGTAAGACTGAGCTGGTGGGCATTCCAGGGTCAGAAAGGTCACTACGGGGTTTCCTCTAGGTCTTTCTCTTAAGGGTCACAGGCTGCTGGGCACCTGCCCTTTAACCCAGGTCTACAGTTTGGGGGTGTGCTGCTAAGAACAGAGTTTCACCAGAAAGGAACCTGTGAACTCCCGAGCAAAGCCAGGATTTCCTCTAGTTCTCACTCCATAATTAAGTCAAACTCATTGGCACTCAGAGACAGTTCTGCAGCAGCCAAGGAGTATAATGCAGAGGTCTGATGAGAGCGTTTGCATGATATGTGGGGGAAAACAGGGGCCTGAGTGTTTCTGCGCTAGTATGTAGCATAAAGAAGCTGTTGCAAGCTCCCAGCTTGCCATGCTGGATCAGAATTCCAAGGAGGCTGTGTGTGTTCTGCTTTAGATCTGCACGTTTCTTTTCAAAGTACTACTCCGCAGCGGCTGATGATGGTGGAGGTCTGACATGAAGGCAGCTGCCCTTGGATTCGGGTTGCATGGGGCTGCTGTGGTGGTGTGATAGGGCAGCAGTGTGTAGCTTTGTTCCTGCAGGGAGCCCTTGTTAGCAGAGTAGCTGGAAACAGTTCTCCTGAGGCAAAGCTGTGAGAGTTAGTGCAGTGACATGTTGGGATAGAAGTTCACTGCAGTGGCTTGTGTGTTAGTGAGGAGGTGTAGGTCGTGTGGGCAGGGTGGTCTGTGGAGTGGGGCCAGTTTGCAGAAGGAATACTGTGTCATTGAACCAGTGACACCTATTCTTGCATTTATCCAATATTGTTTGAGCACCTGCTTTGCCCAGGCATTTGCACTGCAGAGACAACAGCACACAAGAGAGGAGCCAGGCTCTGGCTATTTTGGAGTTTATAATCTAAGAGTTGGAGGGGTAGGTCATAGGCTCAGAGTTCCTGGTTACTTAGTTTGCTGGTGATCTGACTTCATTCCTGGAAAAAGGGCCCTCTCTTTCCAATCTCTTGAAATTTGCCTGCATAGGCCCTTTGTGAGCTCAGACATTTCAGCTACTTGCTTTTCTTCCTCCTTCTGCTTTCTCAGTCATTCCATGAAGCATATTCTCCAGCCCAGTGTTCTGAAATGTCACCAGGGTCACCTGAGTCAAGAAGAGCTGGAAGGCCCATCAAATATTTACTACCTCCCACTAGAAGCTCTTGCCTCGAGAACTGCGGACTTTTTCTTTAAAGCTCAGCACATTCGGTTCGGGCTTCCTGCTGACAGCTGTAAGGCGTCTGCTTGAATAACAGCAGCGGAACCAGGCCTGGGACTTCCGTGTCAGAGTTTCCAGGCTCCTGAGACCAAGGGGAGCTGGTGTTTCCTTCCCTTCTCTGCATTGACATTTCTGTCCTTAGAGACAGGGTTGGGACCAAGAGAAGGGAAATGGTGTTCTGAATGCAGAAACTTTCAGATGGGATCTGCTTATGGCAAAATATAGCCCTGGGAAGTACGTTTTTCATGTCTCCCAAGTTCTTCTTCTTTTTTTTTTAACCTTAAGTGAATTGCTGAACTCGTTAAGCCTCTGTTTCTTTAGTTGCAAACTAGGAGTGATCATAGTATCTCTCTCTTTGAGAGATTAAACAGGGTATGGAGATGTGTACAGAGCTTGACTCGGTGTGTGACCCAGAGTAAGGGCTCTATCAATGCTAGTATTATTATTGTTGTTGTTGTTTTGTTGATTAACTACCTAAGATGGTGGCAGACCTTCTTTCCATTTGTAATAGTCAGGGAGAGCCAGGGTTCAAAGTGAGGAATGAAAGTACCAAGATGGGCTCCTACACTAGGGCACAGGAATTAGGATTCTTCCAGTGACGTCACAGAGCACCCTTACAACCCACAAGGAGATGGTGTGGTTTGAGGGTGCAGGCACTGACTGGTGGCTTGGGAGACAGTAGAGCCGCAGGTTCCATTGCCAGCTCTGTCTCTTCCTATTGCTGTGACCTTGGGCTTATTATTTTCTCTGGTCTGGATTTTCTTCTTCCAGAAATGAGATTGAAGAAACTACATTGCAGAGCTATTATGAGGGTTACCCAGGATTAAGGCTGTTAGGTGGCCTGGCTCCAAGTGGGGGCTAGAAAAAGGGAAGCCTAAATAATGTTGTTGTTATTATTATTGTTATTATTAATAAAGTAATTGTCTGGATGAGGGCCTGAATCACCTACTTTAAAAACTGTCTCTGAGCCAGATGAGAAAGGCCATTAAGGGAAAGACCTGAATGACAAAGGACCTTCCCTTAGTACTGTCTTTGTGGCTAGCTAAGGACAGTGCTACCCAGCTGCCTAGAGAAGATGTGGTATCAGAAATTAACTCAGAATAGGCATGACTTGGGGCAATTCTTGGCATTAAGTCCTGGAAAACTATTTTAAGAACAGTCTTTCTGCTCCTTACTCAGCTTGGGAAAAAACACCCTTTGTAGAGATGGCAAATATGTATAAAATCCACAGTTTTGTCCCATCCTTCCCCTTTTTCTAGCTTTAGAAACATCTCCTCTGATTGGAGTAGGCTAACTCAATTCCCAAACTGCTTTGCACACAATAGGATTGCAGAATTCAGTGAGTGAGTGAGTGAATGACTGGTATCTCCAGCCTCTGAACTTCAGAGATTTATTAGTCCCTATAGTTTAGATGGGGGAGGGAGGCCATAATGGTTTGGGTCCTAATGGATTCAATCTTGCTAGGCTGTGTTCCTAGGATGAGGGCTGTGAATATTACTCACTCCTGCCCAGCCAAATCTCCCCCCTGCTCTCTGGGAGGGCTGGGAGCCCATTGCCTTTCCTCTGGGCCTGGGGAAGGGGAAGAGAGGGTCAGTCTGTGGTTAACATTAATCATAGAGAGGCCTCTGGGATGTCTGCATTTGCCTCTAGCTGTTTGGGGGAAGCACCAAGGGTACTTGAGACCTCAGTTTAGAGCCCTCTAAACAACTGCCAAAGTATCTTCTCATTATCTTCACAGCAACCTGTGAAGGTTGGCATTACCATCCCCCATTTTAGAGATGAGGAAACAGGCTCAAGGGAAGGGAAATGGCTTGTCCAAAGGTCACACCATGAGTAAATGGCAGGACAGTGATGTGGACTGCCTATTTCCAAAGCAACCTGCTGCCAAATACTGGTTCAGTGGGAAGTCATAGAAGTGTGTTTCCTATTTGTCAGAAGCATCCACAAGCTCCTCTCAGGTAATGACCCAGCTTTTCCGTGAGTGTCTTAGCACTGGGCAGCCATCCAAGTTCAAATACTGGTGATAGAAATGATCAGGGCCAAGGCCAGCCTCCGTCCTAAACAGGAATAATCGGCAATGGGTTTATCCTTCTTATTCCTCTGATCCTATTATTCCATTCACAACTCAAACTGGCTTCCAGAGGTCCAAGGTCTTACTGCCACAGAGATGAGGGTTGGGGTGGGAGGCTGAGGGATATGCTTTACTCCTTAGAGAAGCCCCCACCGTTCAGACCTCTTCAAATTTTCTGCTAAAGGTCAAGCCCATCTGCTGTCCCCTCCAGATCACCAGTCACCCCCACCTCTCAGGACCTCTGTCACCTCACCTGCCCAGCCCAAAATAGCTTAAGCAAGTTCTGGGTTTGAATCCCTGAATCTCTTGCTGCCCTTAAGCCTCAAACTAGTGTCAGCACCTTTCCCCCTAAATAAGGATGGGATTTCTTCGAAGTGCGTGACTTTTGCGTAGGGACCTGGTTTGACAGTCTCCCGTCTCCCTTTCCAAGGACAAAAGCAGAGCCCAAGGTCGGCAAGCAGGGTGCTGTGCTCCAGGCTGGCCTGCAGGGGGCAGGAGTCACCAGCTCTGATTGACTGGTGCCCTGCTGAAGGAAGGGAGGCCATACCCGGTCCTTTAAAACCAAAGTTGGGCAGAGGAAGGGGCACCTTGTAGGTGGTTGGCACTGCGCCAAGGCCTTTGCATGTATCATCTCATTAACGCCTCACAAGCACCCTGTCAGGGAAGGGGTATTATGCACCCATTTGATAAGTAAAGAAACTGAGGCTCAGATTAACAAGTCCTCGAGGCCATGTGTTTGCTAGGCAGCAGGGTAAGATTTGAACCCAAGTCTGTCTGACTCTATTCCAAGCTCCGAGCCTCTGTTTCTGGTTCTCAACACTGTCTGCGGGTTAGAATTACCTGGAGCACTAAACACCACCAGTGCCTGGAGCTCTCCTGCACCTCTCAAATCAGAATCTCTGAGGAAGCTCCCCCGTGATTCTCACCTGCAGGCGGCCTTGGCATCTGCTTTACACTGTGCTGTGTTTCCATGTGTCTGCCCATGTCATTAATGTGAATTGGGTTTGTACCTAGAGCTTAAACCATCTGCCCTCTTGGGGCCCTGGTGATCCCTAGCTTTTCAAAATAGTCTTTCAGAGCATGTACCTGAATTGTAACTAAATAAGTGGGTCCAAAGCTCTTTAATAGCTCTTACCCACTGGCTAGAATGTAAGCTCCCTGAAACCAGGGACCGTGTTTATCCTGTTCACCGCAACATTTTCAGAACTACGCACAATGCCTGGCACATAAACACTGCACAAACGATACATCTTTCTTCCATCCTAATAATTACTTATGGAGTACCTATTACGTGCCACACACTTGCTCATGTATGCTTTAAAAACAAGATAGCGGAAGCCCCATTTTCCAGGCTTATAAACTGAAACTCTGGAATGTGAGAAGTCAGAAGTCGGTAGAGCCAGGACTCAACCCCAGGCCTGCAGATCCTTCCCGTTCTTCTGAGTCCATTGCTCTTCCTCCTGACCTGACCCCCAGCTCACAGAGATGCTGCTTCATGCTGTTTCTGAGAAATACGTCTTTGAAGAACGAAGCACTTAGATTGGCTGCTCTCTCTCCCATTGGGTCTCCCTCATGTCTTCATCCCCTTTTCTGCCTTTTAGGCATCAGCCCTCCGCCAACTCCAGGCTCCTCCCTCTGTCCTCAGGGGGTGCCTCTCCCCAGGAGGTTTGGCCCAAACAAGGCTGCTGAATAATTCCCCTGATTAAGCCATGGAACATCAGCAGCGGCGCAGACATCAGGAACTATCCAGAGGCCTTCTCCCTCAGCTCCAGGGAGCGGTGTGTGGCATTTTCTGGGTAGCACCCCACCCGTCTCCCCTAATGGGAGTTCTGACCAGCCACCCAAAGCTGGACAAAGAGTGCCTGGGAAGAGAACCTCTCTGTGCTGAAAACTCGGGGACGCGGGTAAGGGTTGTTGCATCAGGGGGCTGGGAAGAGTTCTGCTTCCCAACCTCTCTCTGGTGTTTCCTGCTGGGAAAAGCTGGGTGCAGGGAAACGGGGACACTTCCTTTCTTGGGTCGTCTGGCTTGGGCTATAGGTCTCGCGAATCAGGTGACGTCTGAGGTTTGCAATGAATTCACATCAAAGCTGGTACCAGCAGTGATGAAGAGCCAGTCACCTAAAAAGTTCCAGTTGTGGGGCCTTGAGAACTGCTTTGCAAAAGGTGGCCTCTCTACTCTGCATGCCAAGAAAGCTCGTGAAGGATCCTTGCTTGGAATCAGGCAGAGGATTAGAAGAAAGTGGCCCTCACTCATGCCCTTGGTGCCAGCGCGACATCCTTCGTGCCCCCTCAGAGTCGTCTCTTGGTTTCCCTTGGGATGGAGAGGCGGCACACAGTGATGGGAGTGAAAGGAGCAGCTCACTGTTGATGGCTTAGCAGTGCTTCCAGCTTGGAGCCTCATCCCACTTCAGTGACGAGGCAAGTGTGAAAAATGGAGCGTGGTGGAGAAGTCACAAGATCTCCCAGACCCTCATCTGGAGCTGCCTGCTCTCAATCCAGCTGCAATTGCCAGATGGCAATTAGGAGGCATGTTTGTCCCTTGTGTGTGCATGTGTGTGTGTGTGTATGTGTGTGCATGCGTGTGTGTAAATGCAAACAAGGTTGGGAGCTGTGAGGCACCCTGGCTTTGGGGGCCCAAACTAGCTTGCTTCCCCTTCTGAGTTGCTGGCCTAATTCCCAGCTGCAGCTGCCATTCTGGGCCCCACTCCTGGAGGCAATCTCTCTGCAGATTTGGCAGCAGGAGAGAAGGGGCCGAGGCAAAGGGAATGAACCCAAGGGAGGACTCAGCTCTGTAATCTCGTGTCCATGATCCAGCAGCCTCTCCAGCTTGGCTGCCCTCTGCCATCAGCTCTCTGGGTGATTTTCTCTGTGCCTTGCACTCTCCCCTCCTGTCTTCATCTCCTTAAGAAAGTGCTCAGAAAGTTAAACCCACACACACAAACACACACGCAATCCACCAAAAAAGAAAAAAAAAGCCCCGAGAGCGGGAGCAGGCAGACGAGTAAGAGAGCACGCGCGCAAGAGAGGGCTCACATCGGTCCTGGGGGAAGGCAGCTCGGGCAGAGGGAGGCTGGGGTTGGCAGTGACTGGGACTCAGGTCTCGTCGCCCCCAGCAGCTGCCTTCATGGACCTGGGGATCCCAAGAGGGGCTGCCTCAGCTTAGGATGGGCAACTGTGTCAAGTCTCCACTGAGAAATCTCTCAAGGAAGGTATGTTTATGGAGTTCCTAGGACCTGGGGTGGGGATTGGAGCATCTTGCCCTCAGTCCCAGAGGTTGTGCATGGAAGAGGTGGGCATCTGAAGCTTGCTACCCTGCCTATGGGCTCTGTCTAGATGTGCATCCCTCTTCCTACCTCCGAATTCCCTTCTATCATGGTTATCTATGTCCTGGGCTCTGAGCTGAAGCTGGGGTTTAGAGGTGCATGGGAGCTGTGTTTGGGAATTTGCGTAAGATTTAGGAAAGAAACTGTGGATCTCTTGGGCTGTAAAATGAATGATAGGGATCCTTAGGATGTGAGTGGCTAGACCCCCTTGAGTCTGGCAGAATCAGGGAGGGTTGAGCCGGGCTTTGACCTTATTGCTGCAGGCTGAGGTTCCTTCCCAGCAGCAGGGCTGTGGGTTCATTTGTCTGCTTTGACTGACCCTTTCTGGTGGTCTCTAGGCCTTCAGAGTTGTGGGTTTTGAAGTAGATCCCATTGCTACTGAAAAGAACCAAGCAGGATATCCCCTTCTACCCTCGACCATTCTCAAGTCAGGTCGGAGAATCTCAACTAAGACCAGACTGGTTCAGGGCCCACGGTTGTTTCCATTGAGAAATAGAATGTTGAGCAAAGGTGTCTATAAGTCACTCTGTGTAGTGGATTTATTGCTTATACACCAGGATAATATCCGTTTACAAAACAAATCTATCTGCAAAGCATCTTTCATGCAAGCCTGGGCTCACGTCTGTAGAGTTTTTGCTTCAAATGGGCTCTGCCTGAATTTCTAGTCACTCTGAAGTCAGGCCGTAGAAGAAACTCACAGACAGTATTTAAAGGAAGAAGGAATGAAAGGGATATTTTCCTTTAATTCTTTCATCAGGAACCTGACTGCCACTCAGGTTAAGTGACTTCCTCAAGGGCTCAGGTTCACTGATGGTATCTCCACCCCCAACTCCATCCTACCCCCTTGGTCAGTTTGACAGCCTTTCAATTTAGGACATTTCAGGTTTTTCTGCTCAGTGTCTTCCTCATTTAGCTAAGCTGCTCATGTCAAATTCCTTTTAATCTTTGCTGCTTCTTGGATCCTTCTGAGGGTTGACTGTTTCTTCTGCACACACACACCACCCATCCTCACCCCCCACCCATCATCTGTCATCTTTTTAGAGAAGTCTTTTATGAGAGGTGGCCTGATACTGTGGCAGAGAAGCAGAAACTGATCTGAATTTGTTTAGAGGGACCACAGGGTGAAAGGCCTTCCCCTGGATTCTGTCTAGAGCTTGAAGAAGTGAACTTAAGAACAAGAATTGTCCTTCTTCCTACCCCACCCATCTTCCCTTACACAGCAGTGTCTCCTCTTCCCAGCCATGTGGCCTTGGGCAAGTTACCTCACCTCTCTGGGCCTCAGTTCCCTTGTCCATTAAGTGGAAATACTTGTATCTACCTCCCAAGGTGCCTGAGAGATCAAAATAAAGTGCTGTGCACACTGCCTGGAATACAGTATTCACTAAATGTTAGCTAGTCTTATTGTCATCAGACTCAGGTTTTTCCACCCTGGGTTTTCTGACAAGGGGGATAGAGGAAAAAATGAAAATAGGAGAGGTTTTTGAGTCCATGGAATGAGGTAAAAGATCATAAAACTTCCTGCGCTCAACTTTATGTTTTTTTATAATAATTGCTTTATCGTGAAGATTTACCACATACCCAACATCTGTTGTCTCCTCTGCTCTTTTCCACCAAGAAGTTCTCTTGGCTACTTTATAGAGAAGGGAGCTAGACTCAGAGCTTTCCTGAGGTCACACAGCCAGCTGGAAGCAGAGCCGGGATTTAAACCCTGGTCTGTGTTGAATCCAGAGCTGGTGTTTTATTTTTATTTTTTGCCCCCGTGAGAGGCTGCCTCTTTTTTTCCTGCTGGCGGTAGTGTTTTTCATAGATTCCTGAATCTGACCTCACAGGTCATCTAGTCCAAATTCCCACTCACTGCAGCAACCTTCTGTGCCCCCTCTTGATATCGAGGCTCACTCATTTAGCTCCTCCTTGAAGATGCTCCGTGTGAGGGAGCTTTGACCTGCATGCCCTTGGCCAGCTTGTGTTGACAGAAAGCTGTTACATCATGTGCCAAGCTGGCCCCTCCTGTTCCCATGCCGCACTCAGGAGGCGGCCGCTCCGTGCCAGGAGACATTGTCAGCCTGCAGGCCCCTTGCCCACTCGGCTCCCTGAGCGGTAGCCAGGGAACTGGTCATGGTGAGAGGGGGCCTGCTCCAGGCTCTGAGCACGGCAGGACTAGGCTGTCAGGTGCCATCACTGGCCGGGGAAGAAGATCAGCCTCCCGGGGCAACTTGGTGCCAGGCAGTATTATGATCAGAGGATGCAGTGGAAATTTCCCAGCCACCATTGGCTCATTCTTCGTGGGAGCAAATTCTTCCCCAACCTTCTCAGTTCTTCCCTGATTGGCAAATATTCTCCCACTTCCTCTGGAGCCAGAAGGAAATGCCTTCTGGCTCCCGGAGTCTCCTCAGTTGCATCATCTGCGGTGGCATTGTCTTCACCATGGCAACTCCATGTATCTGACCCCTAACCATGCTCTAGGCGCTATGCAATGGCTCATTTATTTCTCGCAAGAAGCCACGTCATCGCTGAAACCAGAGCACAGAGAAATGAAATGACCTGCCCAAGGTCACATCAAGGCTGTTTGAGTCCAAAGCCTGTAAAGTAAATCTCCTCTCAGAGTTCTGTGACCTGCTGCCCCCCCTTTCCTGGGTTGTGCCCACTTGCCAAAAGCCAAGAGGCTGATGCTCTCCTGAGATTGTTCCCTGGGTTAACCCACTGTCTACTCCCAGGCTTCCTCTGAGCCAGCCTCCCGGTCGGGACAGTCTCTCTGGTTCTGCCCTTGCTCTAGCCAAGGTCCCGGGAGCCCGTGTGAGTATGGTGGAGGCGCTCAGCCTCTTTTGGGCATCAAACCAGAATGGCCTTTGGTCTGTCTGATAACCCTCCAGTTCTGGGAGGACCAAAGAATGACTCTGACTGCGCTCACTGACCCTGCGCCTTGGCTGAGGTCCTTTGCCTCCGGTCTGAGTTGCTGCTTTCCCTTGAGGAACCAGACCACTGCTCTTGCCTCTCTGGCCCTGCAAGAGGCTTAGGAAATGGGAAGGGAGTCTTGTCTGCAGCCCCACATTGTGGGGCTTCGGGGAGAAGACACATGGGAGGACAGGAGGAGGAGGTTCTGCTGCTCAGCCTGGGAGGACAGGCTGCCCCTGTGTTGTAGGACCTGCTCCTGGACATGACTTTCTTTGAGCTGGAGGAACCTGGAGGCCAGCGCATACAGCAGGACAGAGGGGTTGGGTATGCTGCTCAGGGTCCCAGACAGAAACAGCCCTCAAAGTTTCGGCTGCTCCGACTCTGCATGGGCAGGTTTGGCCCCACATCCTCACCCTGAGGGGAGGCTTCCAAGCTCAGGGCTGAAGGCGGAGTGCCTTGGCCTGCATTCTGGAGGGCCCTGCTCAGTCTGGGGAGGCCGGGGGGGGGATAGAATATTGTGTCTGGGTGCTGCTGTCCTCCTAAGGGGATGGTCTGTGGGCGGTGCTTTTTATAGCTGCATGGGAACTGTCAGGGAGGAGGAAGGGCTGGCTGGGGCCCTGGAGCACAGCTATATTCGGTAAGCAGAGAGGTCCCCTGCGCAGCTCCTAGAGTTCAGCAGGCTGGGCCCAGCTGCGTGCCAGGGAAGGCAGGAGGGAGGAGAACTCTCAATGGCAGAGAGGGTCTTGTCTTTAGGCTGCAAACCTGGTGGAATCGGACCCACAGATGGGCTTTGTTTGGCCTACCCAGAGCTTTTAATCAGAAGGTCTGGCAACATTTGGCTGTAGTTAAATAGTGCTGCTGGACGCGTAGTATCCATTTTGCCCCAGCCCCCACCTCTTACCACCTGCCTCCTTTGTTTATGTCAGCTAGGCCCCTGGTTTGCAACCTCCAGTCCAGCAGAGTACCTGAGCCTACTCTCCAGGTGCTGCCAGCTCTGACTGCCCCCAGTGCTTCGTACCAGAGATCCAGCAGGGGTAGGGTCAGAAGCCAGTTTGGGAGCTTAGCCCTGGGGGTTGAGCTGGTGCGCTGGGAATCTGGGAAAGGATATTATTCCACTAGTCTCTGAGGGAAGACTTCCCATTGGTTGGAACAGAAGCCTCTCTCTGCCTGCTTCTCTCTCTCTGAGCTTGTGCATGCACACCAATGTGTGGTTCTGTGCTCATGTATGTCGTATGTGTGTACGGGTATGCATACATGCCACACAGTGGGTATCACACCCAGCCCTCCCTGGAGCATCTGTTCCAGCTAAAGATTGGAGGCTCCATCTGGTGGACCAATTTGATGCTTGCCCTCGTGCATCCTGAGGCTCTCTGAATCCTGCTGTTTGACTCTCAAGGGTCTTCTCTTGAGGAGAGTCCCTTCTAGGACCAGGAGCCAGGTGGGGCCAGAGGGTCCGGGTGGTCAGTGAGGTGACACCCTGCCCTCTTTTGTATTTGCTTGGTGCTGGCTGAAGATGCATCAGGAGGCGAAGACCAGCTACAAGGTGGTGCAGACGAGCGAGGAGGGGCTGGTGGCCGGCGGCGAGCTCCCTGGGCCGCTCCTGATGCTGGCCCAGAACTGTGCTGTCATGCATAACCTACTGGGCCCCGCCTGTATTTTCCTGCGCAAGGGCTTCGCTGAGAACAGGCAGCCTGTACGTAAGTTGGCCCCAGTGGAGCCATGCTCGACCTGGCTTCACAGGGCACAAGGAGGTGCTGGGAAGAAGAGGGGCTCTGCACACAGCAGCACGTGTCCCCTAGAGGATACACCTCAAACCCTCAGCTTGGGAACGTGACCCCCAGCGTTTCCCATTCATGGCTGCAAAGCATTGGTGAGGCCACATCCACCATCAAGAAATAACAATAGCAGCGAATGTTTTTTTGTTTGTTTTTGAGCACTTACCATGTGCAAATACACTGTGCTAAGTGCTTCGGTGCACTGCCTCATTTAAGCCTCCAAGCAACTCCAAGAGGTAAGTACCATTAACATCCCTATTTTACAGATGAGGAATCTGAGTTTGAGAGGTAACAGCTGATGAGGGTTAGAGGTGGGATTCAAACTCTGGGAGTCTGACTCAAGGACTAGGGGCCTGTTCTCTTAACAACAGTACTGAATACACAGCACTGTCTGTAGAACTTTCTATGAAGATAGAAATATTGTGCAATCTGTGCTGTCCAACATTATAGCCACTAGCCACATGTGACCACGGAGCACTTGAAATGTGGCTGGTGCGACTGAGAAACTAAATTACTAATTTTACTTAATTCCAATTTAAATGGCCATGTGTGGCTACTACATTGGGTCACCTTCGACAGGTATCTGAGAAGTGGCAGGGAAGAGGTAATGGTGATGATGTTACACATATAAATGTTTGTAGGTTCCATTTACTGAATGCCACATGCTAAACACTCTACAGATCTTGTCTCATGGATCTTACAGAAGTTCCGTGAGAACAGTACTGGTATGAACCCATTTTACAGATGAGGAGATTGTGACTCAGAGAGGATGGCTGCTTGAAGCCTGAAGGGTGGGAAATAACTTGTCCTAGCAAATATGCTCTGCACATGTGTATACATGCATATGCTCTCTTACTCATTGAATTCACTTACTAGGCATACGGGGAATTGCAAACAACATCCTTTTAGGTCACCCAAGATCCAAGTGTGACTAGGAATGGGAGTGGCCACACTTGCACTGTGCATCGGGACAGGCTTTTTAAGTCCATTTAATCATCTCACAAGGACTTACATACCTTCCGTGATTCCCATCCTCATCGAGAATGCTGCCTGCAGGCTGCTAGCTTGCAGCCTGCTCATTCCAAGCTCACACATGCTTGCAACACTGTCCTGCCACACACAGCTGCTTCTGAGTGTGAGGTCCCATGCACCTGGTTGGCTCACTAGATGTTCAGCAGCTCCTTTCCAGGAGGTTCTCAGGTTTTCCAGAGCCGGGGTTCCTTGCCCTGGGGCCAGTTTACAGCGGGTGAGCAGAAGCTGTCTCTACCCACCCTGGCCCAGTTGGCTACAACAGCCTGTGTGCACAGCTGCGATGCCTCAAGCTAACCGGGGCATGCCTGCCTGTGTGTGCTCGTGATAGGTGTGCCCACACCTGGCGTGCACTTCCTTAGGACGGGCACACCCTACCCAAAGACAGAGAGCTGTGACATGGTGAGGATGAGTCCCATGCACCAGCTTTGGAACCTATGAAGCAGGTCCAGCTGGGCATCCATTTCATGCTGGTCTGTCTCCCTCCTGGGCAGGCCGGGGTGACTGGCAGCTCGGCAGGTAGAGCCTGCCCCACGTGTCCTCCAGGCCTGCTCTGTGGGGCCTTCTCTGCCATCTATTCTGATGCCTGGAACCAGGGTTTCCTTGACTCCCCAAGGAGACCTGGGCACTGCTTCCAGCTGGAGATGTGTGCTTGGGACCTTGGCAGCAGCCAGAGGCACTGGCAGCGGCCAGCATCCTAAGCTGTGTCTGGTGACAGGGCAAGGTATGGGATGGGGTCAAATCAGAGAAGGAGGGGCAGTGCCCAGGAAGCAGGGCACAGCCCTAACTCCGCCTCCACACCCTGGAGTGTGTCTCCTCTTCCTCCCTCTGGGGCTGCCTGTCTGGTCCCCACTTTCTGGCTCATCAGCCCCTTTTCTCCCATTACCTTGCAGGCTTCTTCTCTTGGGTGACCTCCTGCTGACCCTGCCTTATTTACAGGTTTTTGCCTTGGACCAACTCTGCTCCCCACAGATCCTTGTGTCTGGGATAAAGAAGGGACTGGGGATGCTGGGATTCTGTGCCCAGGCTGAACGGGACTCTGGGGCCCTTGGGCATCTCCTGTCTGTGTGAGACGTGGGGCTGTGCCTCTCCCCTCAAGGACATGGCCCAGGCTTGCCTCTGCCGCCACCCCATCACCTCCCACCTGGTGCTGCCTGCCTCTTGGATGGCCCCCAGCCTGGGCCTTTTGTAACTTCAACCTCCTCAAAGCTGCTAATGGGACATGTTCTTTTGTTTCAGGACAGATCACTGCGGCCAGAAGAGATCGAAGGTGAGACCTGGCCCCTTAGGGGGAAGGGCCTCTCAGCCATCCAGGAAGGTGAGGGAAGGGAGGCTGGTGGGAGAGAGGTAGAGACACCTTGGCCTCCTGGGCCCGGGCCCTGCCACAGAGCCAGGAACCCTCTGTGCAGCCAGGCTTTGGAGGAGGGCACATCCTGAACAGCTCCAGGGCCTGCCTCTCTAAGCCAGTGGGCCCTCGGGCTGCCTTTGCCCCCGAGGCTCTGTGGGTCCCACCCCCAGCTATGCCCGCCTTTGTTCTTCCCAGAGCTCCGAGAGGCCTTCAGAGAATTTGACAAGGACAAGGACGGCTACATCAACTGCCGGGACCTGGGCAACTGCATGCGCACCATGGGCTACATGCCCACGGAGATGGAGCTCATCGAGCTGTCTCAGCAGATCAACATGAACCGTGAGCCCCTCACCGGCACCTCCTGCTCTTCCCGGCCTCACCCTTGCAGTCAGATAGGCCAGGGTTCACGTTCACGACCCACCTCTTTCCAGCTCTGTGACCTGGGGCAAACCACTCACCCTCTCTGAGCCTCAGTCTTCTCACGTGTAAAATGAGAAGTGTACTAGGGGCAGTGGAGCATAGGAAGTCACTTAGGAAATATCTCTGAAACAGCCCAATACCCAGTGAGAGTTGAACAGAGGGGTGCTGTTATTGCCATGTTTTTCTCTGTCTTGGTTTGAAACAAGCAGAACCTGAGGCAAGCATTTGAGTGCAGGTAGTTTATTTGAGAGGTGAAGGAAAGCATTGGCTGGGAGTGAGGAAATGAGACAATGAAGAGAAGCAGCCAACAGAGGGTGCCTTCTCGAGCCAGCCACCGCTGTGGTGATGGGAGTCTAATTCTGCTGGGAACTCAGGCAGTTCCCACCTCAAACTATCCCCCAGCCCTCACCACTCTGGCTGGATATTTATCCCCCAAACTCCTGCCAACCCTGGCTAAAAGCTGCTGAGCAAGTAGGCCAGTGTGTGGAGGTCAGTTCTCCAGTGCTTCCACCTGCTGAAAGAGCCAGTTGGAAGTTGAGCTTCCACTTGTGTAAGAAGAATAAGGTGTGGGGCATGTGGGCCAGGTGCTCATAATTGCGTGTGTGTGTGTGTGTGTGTGTGTGTGTGTGTGTGTGAGTGATTATTTACCGGTGCTCATAATTGCGTGTGTGTGTGTGTGTGTGTGTGTGTGAGTGATTATTTACCGGTGCTCATAATTGCGTGTGTGTGTGTGTGTGTGTGTGTGTGTGTGTGTGTGAGTGATTATTTACTGGTGCTCATAATTGCGTGTGTGTGTGTGTGTGTGTGTGTGTGTGTGTGTGTGTGATTATTTACCGGTCTCTGTGATCTAATGTTTCTTCCTCCTATCCGTATCTACCTCTGTCCAATTCCTGACTTGTTCCCTTAGTCATTAGTGGCCCCCAGCCACTCCCCTGAGCCACTCTTTGACAAAGCACCTGTCCATGGTCATCTATCTGTCCTCATTTGACCTTTGATTATACATAGGGCCTGGTGCTGAGTAGGTCAAGGAGGGGTTGGCAGTTCCTCCATTGCTTAGTGGGAGATGGGGAGTGGTTAGATGGGTGGCCTAGCCTATTCCTATCCTTCTGCCGATACTTCTACCCACATGTCTTCTGATCTATCCATCTGTCTGTATGTCAGTTCCCCATCTATATCTGTCCACTCTTTCATCCAGCCATCCCTGTATCCATCTGCCCACCTACTCCTGTCCTCTCTGTTGCCAGTGGGTGGCCATGTGGATTTTGATGACTTCGTGGAGTTAATGGGACCTAAACTCCTGGCAGAGACAGCAGATATGATTGGAGTAAAGGAACTGCGCGATGCTTTCCGAGAGGTGAGTCATGGGCAAAGGACAGGCAGTGGGTGGGTAGTTGTCAGAATTCCAACCTCAGGATGATTACTTGGAAAGAAACTGAGCCCTGGATCCCAGACCAGGGGAAGCGAGTCTGGGGGAGTGGGGGGAGAGCAGTGATGCTGGGGAAAGGGCTCAACCTTGGGATCCGCTCCTGCATGCGGCAACTCCCTCTCTCTCCTTCCTGCCCTCTTTAGTTTGACACCAATGGTGATGGGGAGATAAGCACCAGTGAGTTACGAGAGGCCATGAGGAAACTCCTGGGTCATCAGGTGGGACACCGAGACATAGAGGAAATTATCCGAGATGTGGACCTCAATGGGGATGGACGAGTGGACTTTGAAGGTAGGTGGGACCTCAGTGTGGGAGAGAAGGTGAGGCGGCAGTGGCCATCCACAGAGCCCTCTCGCTGTGTGTCCATCATGCAACCGTCAGTCTGCCAGCTTTCCATTCCCTCACCCCTCAGTCCATGCCCCTGCCCCAGTCTGCCTCCCATCCCTACACCTGTCTGTCCATCTGTCCATCCATCTTTCCATGCCTGTCTCTCCAGCTGTTCCTCCATTCATCTTTTCATCTGTCCAGGGCTACTTACCCATTCATCCACCCCTGCACAATCATCCATACAGCCTTTGATCTGTACACTTAGGTATCCACCCATGCATCTATTAACTATTCTGCATGCATCCATCTACCCAAAGCATCTATCTATCCATGACTCCTTACTTCCATAAAATACACTCATGTACACCTATCCTTCTGCTGCCCACACGTCCTCTGATCTATCCATCTGTCTTTTTGTTGGTTCCCCATCTGTATTATCTGCTCCTCCATCTAGCCATCCCTGGGTCCATCTGCCCACCTACTCCCGCACCCACCCATGGTAGGTATTTTCTGAATGCCACATTCCTCAACCTGACACTCAGGCCCTCTAGGATCTGACCCCAGCTTACCTCCCCAGTGGCAGCCACTGTCATTCCTCCTTCACACAGCCCCCAAAGTCATCCCAAAGTGCTTATGGTCTGGGACCCACAGGCTCTCATTTGAATACACTGCTGTTTCGGCCAGGATGCCTTTTATTCTGTTCTTCCCTTGGGAGAAGCTCTCAATCCTCCCAGACCCAGCAATGGGGCCGCTTCTCCCAGCACTGCTTTCTGGCTCTTCAGACTGAACCCCTCTTTTCTGGGCTCTCACTGCACCTTCCCTAAAAGCTACTTATGTCTCCACTTGACTCTGGACTTTTCGAGAGGAGGAACCCCATTTTCTCCATCTCTGCTTTTCCCATGTAACTTAGTACCTGGCACATAGATAATGCCCAGTACAAGTTTTAAAAAAAGAATCAGTAATAATCATAATATTTACCATTTACTGTGTACTCATTATGTGCCAATCACTGTGTTATGTACATTTACATGTATTATCTCATTTAATTCTCACAATGACTGTGGATTGCACTCTCATTACCTCACGTTGCACATGAGGAAACTGAGGCTCAGAGAAATACTATAGCTTGCTCGAGATTACCTACCTATTAAGACTCAGAGCTGGGTCATAAACTCAGGCCTGGAATCCAACCATTACACACACCACACTGTGCATGACACCATGTGAAGCACTACAGGATACAGGGAAAAAATCCAGGGAAACATTGACTCTGCCTTCCCGAGCAAAAAGGCAAGATAAACATGTGCCAGGCTGTGAGTGTGTCCAGAACAGAATGTCGGGAGGCCTTTCCTTGGGAGTTGGTTTTTGAGGTTGAGGAGAGTGTGGCTCTATGGACAGAAGACTTTGCTTCCACCAGATCTGGACATCTCAGGTAGCCCTGTCTCCAGATAATGCCCCACCCAACATGACAGCCCTTCCCTGAAAGCCCAGCACCCCCCATTCATTCTATCAGCATGTATTATATACTGACTGCATACTGAGGCTTGGTCCCTGCCTCAAGGAGCCCAAGACTAGCAAGGAAAACAGAACCCAACAGTGTAGGAGTCTTTGCTGTTTGGGGAAGTCCTGCAGGCTGTGAGGTACACAGGGGACACTTGTGCCAAGCTGGAGGGGGATTAGGAAAGGCTTCCTGGAGGAGGATTTAAATAAGGAGAGCCTTAAGAGGTAAATAGGAGCCACCAGGTGAAAAAGAAAGATGGGATATTTACACAAATGTGTTGAAAACTTACCACCACAAAGAAACCTGCATGTGGATATTTACACCAGCTTTAGCATAATTGCCCAAACTTGGAAACAACCAAGATCTCTTTCAGTAGGTGAATGGATAAATCCACACAATGGAATATTACTCAGTGCTAAAAGGAAATGAGCTGTCAAGCTATGAAAGACAGGGAGGAGCCTTAAGTGCGTGTTAGGAAGTGAGTGAAGCCTGTCTGAAAAGGCTACGTACTGTATGATTCCAACTGTGTGACATTCTGAGAAAAGGCAAAACTTTGGAGACAGTAAAAGATCAGAGGTTGCCAGGAGCTGTTTGGAGATGAAAGGGGGAATGGGCAGAATACAGAGGATTTTTAGGGCAGTGAAACAATTCTGTATGATAATTTAATGGTGGGATACCTGTCGTCATACACTCGTGGAGACCCACAGCACGTGCACCACCAGGAGGAAGCCCCAGGGGGCAGTGGACTTCAGTGATGAGGAAGTGTCAAGTAGATTCAGCGACTGTGAGGAATCTCCCACCACCACCACGGTGGGGATGTTGGTAGCGGGGTAGGCTGTCCAGGTGTGTGGGCAGGTACACGGGAACTCTGATTTCTGCTCAATTTTGCTGTGAACCTAAAACTGCTATAAAATTAAAGTCTAGTTAAAAAAAAGAAAAGGGAGGGGGAGAGGCTGCAGGAAGGCTGAAAGGTGAGGTGGTGCGGGGGGTAGGGGGGTCGGGGGAAGTGTGCCAGTTGCACCTGGGCGCTGGCAGGGAGATCTGTGTGATTGGAGCATAGGGATGGGTGCAGGGGGAGATGTCAACTGGGGCTGCTCAGGGAGCACCTTGAGGCCATGTCAGGACACAGAACGTCATCTGGTGGGGAACCGTGAGAGGCCGATGAGGGGTCAGATATGTGGATTCGAAAGCTTGTTCTAGCTGCTGTACAGATGCATTGGAAGAGGCTGCATGGATGTAGGGGACCAGCATCAAGGCAGGGGCAGTCACAGTGGAAAGGGGGCCACAGCACTGAGGGAGACAGGAAAGTAGCCTCCTGTGCTGGGCTCTGACTGCTGCTTTCTTCCCACCCCGTCCTGTGCGTGCCCAGAGTTTGTCCGCATGATGTCCCGCTGAGGCCTCGAGGGCCCCCCAGGACTGCCAAGCTCCCACGGGCGGGGGAAGAGGAGCTGGAGCTCGCCTCACCTCGCCATAGTCGATGTCGCCGAGAGCTCAGGACACATCGGTGGATGGGGCCTGCCTACACCCCGGGGAGGTGCCCACCCTGGACCCCCACCCCTCTGCACTGTGAAAGACTCACAACTCCTGCAACTGGAAAGGGGGTGCCCACGAAAAGAAGGCCACAGTGCCAAGCTGGCAGAGGTCATGCCAGGCACCAAGTGCCATGTGCCCAGCCGCTGCTGGCCGGGTGGACCAGGGAGCCCGCCAGCAGATCCCACACAGCATGTCCGCCCCAGGGCAAAGCCTCTCGCATCCTCTCTAGCTCGTGCCTGTCCCAGCTCGCCTCAGCCCTGTTATCTCAGAACCAATAAAGATATTTCCACGAGAAGGGCAGCTGTGGGGGTCTTCGCTTCTTAGGCCTGGTTTGGTAGCTCACCCATTTCCTGAGGACCAGCTGCATGCCCAGAACTGGCTGAACAATCCCGCATTCAGCATGCATTTATGGAGCACGCATTAGGTACCCAGCCCTTCCACTCTCACCTGAGAAGCCAGGGCTTGGTGCTTTAACTGAGAGGGACACGAGGGGATGTCATGATTTAGCCGGGTATGCAGCTGCCCCGGAGTCAGGCCCACAAGAACAGAATGGATATCAGGTAGGCAGCTAGCAGGGTTGGCACCACTTCCTGTCTTCCTGGAACTTTCGTACTGGTGGGAGAGACAGACATGAAATAATCCCATGGATGTGTAATGACAACGTGTGATTCTGCTAGTTAGGACAAGTGCAGGGACTGCCGGTTGGGTATAATAAGGAGGACGGCCTACTGTAGGGAGGTCAGGAGAGGGGTTCCTGGCCCTGGAGGAGATCCTGGTATGTGTGAGGAGAGAGGAGACATGTAGAAACTCTTGCCACCCTCTCTGCTCAGTGCAAAGCAGGATAGTCTCGTACTTAGGGCCTGGGTTTACTTGCTGTATGACTTTGAGCCAGGCACGTTCCCTCTTTGAACTGTTTCCTCATATGTAATAGGGGCATAACAGTCCACAGTAAGTGCTCCCATGACATTACATTCTACACCTCCAGAGGCTGCGAGTCACACAACTGCTGTAGAATTGTGCAACATGCACTATTAAGCAAATCCAGTGTAATTATTGTAATTAAGTTCTGTAAGTGAAGCGTTGAAGGGGTCCAAGGGAGAAGTGTACTAGTTGAAGTTGCCCAGAATCTTTGACAGGCTTGAGGCATAATCAGGAGTGTGGGATGGACCAGAGTGTTTCAAGCCAATGCTTCTCAAACTTCAGCCTATGTGAGAATCGCCTGGAGGATTTGTTCAGCCACAGATCTGGGCCCCACCCCGATAATTCTGATTCAGTCTGGGCTGGGAGGCCGTGAATTTGCACCTCTAACAAGCTCCCAGGGCCTGCTGATGCTGCCTATCGGGGAGCACAGTTTGATAACTGCTCTAAGTCCCAGACAGGTGGGAGGCAGGAGTGCTTTCAGGCATCTGGGGCAGGCTGTGGACTAAAGGCTGGGAAGGTAGACAATCCTGCCCATACGCTGCAGCAAACAGACGGTCGTTTTTCTCAGACCTGGCAGGGAATGTGGGAAGGACTGAAGGCCCTGGTTAGAGGCCTGGATAATCCCCACGTCTGTGAGGCCAGGGGTGCTGGGAGCTCCAGATTCCCTCTAATAATCCAATTCTGAGTCTAAGCCCTTGGCTCCATGCCCTAGGAGGCAGGCCCGTAGCCCTGCCTGCTCCTGTATCAGCTTCGATCTGCCCAGGGCCCCAGATCTACTCTGCTGAGAAAAGCAATGGCCTTGGGGAGCCAGAGGAGCAAGCTGTAGACTGAGAGCTTCTGTGGGCGTCTGTTTCAGCTGGGATGATGAGCTCCTGACTGGCGGTGGAGGGTGGAGTTAGGGTGTCAACTAGGACACTCTGTCCCCAATGTCCTGGCCTCCTGAAGTCACAGACTGGCTGTAATAAAGGGACTTGAGAATACTGTTTAGAAGAACCCTAATGCTCAGGACAAGTGGAAGACCAGGGCCTGGGCTTCTTTCTGCCTCCTCCAGTGGCTGAACCTGAAACTCCTCCTCTGGAACTTGTCTTATATTTGGGGGTTGCTAGTAAGATCGTTTAAAGAAAGGGTTTTGCTACTCTCCAAGAACTGACTCATTTTCCTAGATGGGCCCTATCCCAGGCAGGAACTCTTTCTGCCACCTGTGCCACACAACTGCTTGGAGCCCCCCCTCCAGTGGGGAGCTCGGGGGTGTCATCTTAGAAGGGCTCTCATTGACCGGAAGTTCTTAAACTGACCTTGGATACGCCTCCAGGTGACTTGTAAAGTCCCGTTCATTCCCTCACTCATGCATGCATTTAACTGGTGTTTATTGAGCACCAGCTCCTTTGCCAGGGTCCCTGTCTCAAATAAGGAAAACAGACAAGTAAAATGTAGTGGTGTCAGTGCTACATACTAGGTTACTTGCAAGGCTACCCTAGGAGAAGTAAGGGGATGTAAAAGGTACCCAATCCAATCTGGCAGTAGGGAGGTGGAAGGGACAGATTTGCTAGAACCTGAAGGATCAGCTGTGCTTAAATGGAGGAGGTGAGAAGAGTGTTTCTGGTTAAGGGACCAGGACAAGCAAAGGCTGAGAGGTAAGGGAGAACCTGGCTCCTTTGGAAAGTGAAGCAGAATTCCATCTGCCTGGTGTTCTGGGCTGGAGGGAGGAGCAGAGAGAGAGATGACGCCCATCACGGAGGCAGGACCACATCCTACTGCAGACCTTGGAGTATGGAGCAGCTCAGGTGGGACCTCTGAGGGCTGCCTTCATGTGTGAGCCAGGCCAAGGGCAGCAGAAGCCTTGGTGCCTATGAAACGTTGCCTTTGGTGACAGATATAGCCAGAGGTGGAGCAAATCACAGGCAGCTTTGGGGCAGCTGGCAAGCCTCCCTACAGCAATGTGGTTAAGAGCATGGGCTATGATCAAAAGAGAGAAAAACAGACCTTCTGTGCCACCCCCACCCCCAACTCTCTGAGGTCTTGCCCAAAGGACAGAATCTGAGTCTGATCACACCTCTAGGTCCAGCAGGCAAATGGCAGGAACTTCAGGGGACAGAGGAGCGTGTTGAGTTGGACTATGAATAATTCCATCTGAAAAATCCAGCCTGGGAAATTAACTCCACAGGTCAAACAGCTTGAGCTCTTCAACAGGTAAATTACAAGAAAAAGAAAGGGATGAAGGGAAAACTTTAGATTAAAAGAGTCTTAAAAGATACGAAGTAAAAAAAAAAAGTTGCTGACTAATGGACAGTGTCTAGGGATATGTCCTCGGGAGACAAAACCATAAAGACACACGGGAGACCCCTATAAAAGTCTGAATGGCAGTTGCTTTGAGAGAGTGGGAGGGGCCACACAGAGGGGCTTCTGGGATGTCTGGCAAAGTTTTATTTCTTGACCCATATGGTGGTTACAGGGATGCTTGCCCTATAGTAATTCACTGATTTGCACATTTGTCCTGTATGTTTTTCTGGTTGTTTTATTTGACAATAAATTTTTTTTTTAATGTGAGCTCAGGAGCCAGCCACTTGGGTTCACATTCCAGCTCTGCCACTTCTTAGCTGTGTCATCCTGGGTAAGTTATAAGAGGCCTCAGTTCCCTCATTTGTAAAATGGGGATGATATAATTGGGTTTTTGTGAAGATTGAACTAGTCAAAGCCCTTGGACCAGTGCTTAATAAAAGTTTTTACACACAGTAAGCATAGTAAAAGTTTTTACTATTACTACTATTGCACTGTAAGTCCCTGTTTCCCTACACCTCTCTCCCATTACCCTTCACAATCCCCTCTCAAGGTAGTGGCAGTGCCTGTGGCTTAGGTTCCAGGGCTAGCATATACCTTCACTCCTGTTGAGGTGCCAGCCATTTGCTCCCATTCTCTTGCTGATGCCTGTTTTTCCTAGGAACAGGACAAAAAAAATCATGCCTCATGATTGAGGCATGGGCTTTGGTGGTAACATGAACCTGGGTTCTAATTCCAGCTCTGCTACTTATGGGAGTTAAGGGATGTAGGTGTTAAGGGAGTCCTTCTTCCTCTTTGAGCCTGTTATTTATTATTAGTGATAATAATTGCATCTACTTGGTGGGGTGGTTGTGCATAACTAATCTGTGCATAATGCTTAATAGAGGGTTTGGCTCAAGGCCTTCACACATGCTGTTCCCTCTGCCTGGAATGCTTTTCCTTGCACTCTTTGAATAGCTGGATCCTTCTCATTTTTTTGTGGCCAGGCTTAAATGTCCCCTTGACTTCCCTATTGAAGGAAGGAAGGAAACCACTGCCACATTTCCTTTATATGCTTTAGAGCATATATGAAACTTATGGCTTGACATATTATATTACAGTATATTTATGTTTATCTGCTTATTGTTTGACACCCTCTGCCCCTCACTAGAATGTAAGATCCATGTTGGCAGAGACCATCTCTACCTTGTTCCCTGCAATATCTCCAGTGTCTAGTAGGTACTCAGCAATTATTTACCGAATAAATAAATACCTTTTACAAATATATAAATATATTTGCTCACTTCTCTGTCATCTGTATTCCCTGACTGGCTTGTGAGGGACATAAGTGCAGGGATCTTGTCTGATGTGTTCTCTGCTGTGTCTCCTGAACCCCTTGCACTTGGCTGGGTGCATCCCGCATGCTCAGTGTATACTTGTCAGATGGAAATGGGACTATGACCACCGCCCTCAGGTTCAGGCAAGGCTCCAGGCCCCCTCCCTGGTGGTCCTCCTGACTTCAGGTCTTGCTCCATTCCAGTATCAGGTCTTTTTGGACCATTTCCTTGTGCTGCAGGGGCCTCAAAGCTGCAGGCAGTGACATGGAATAGGAAAACAGACCAAGATTGGGAGTTGGACAGACCCAGATTCTAGACCTGGATCCATCATTTACCAGTTTATCAACCTGGGACTTTGAGTCAATTGGTGAAGCTTTGATTTTCTCATCTGTTCAAAGGGAGATAATAATCATAACAACAACAACAATAATATATCTGCCTGGAGGATTAGATCAGGTAACAGGCACAGAAGCCCAATGTGAATTGAATAGTCCCATACACCTATGTTATCACAAGTATTAGTAGCTACAAAGGCTTGAAACAGCCACTGAGAACCAAATCCTGGGATGAAATTGGAATTCTAAAGAGAGCCTGCCCAGTGTCTGTCAACATTTGTTCTCTCCATCTTCCTTAGTAATAAAACTCTTGATTTCTAGGACCTTTAGAATCAAGACTACATCTCCCAACCTCCCTTGGAGGAGAGTATGGCCTTGCGCATGTTCCGTCTAAGGGACAGATTTCCCGGAAGTGTCCTAAAAAGGGGAGACCTTGCTTTCTTTGCATTTCTTCCTCCTTGCCAGCTGGAATATGGCCTTGAATCTTGGAGGTTGAACAACTATCTTTTGCCTTGAGGGAGAGGTCAGTACGGAAGATGTTGGAAGTGCTGATGAATAGAAGGCACCTGGGTCCCTGACACTTTCCAGAAGCCACCATAAAAGTCCTGGAGTGCCTCACTCCAGAATCCTTTACAAGAGAGGAAAAAACTTACTGAGTCATTATTACTTTGCATTTTTCCTGCACTTGCAACCAAATTAAATATAACTGATATACTCTCCAAAAGGAGTTCACATGGGCTTGATGAGTTGTATCTTTAATAAACATTTGTATAATACTTACCAGCTATGTTGCTTGCATTCTAGTAAGCCTTTTACAAATATTAAACTCAACTTGTGAATTCTCATTAGAACTCCATGAGATAGGAATTACTGTCATCCCCATTTCACAGGTGAGTCTTGGAAACTTCATGAGAAAGAGGAGACAAACAGTTCTTGGAATGTTCTTTTCAGTTCCTGCTTCTGATAACTCTCTCTCATTCAACAAATACACACTGAACATGTACTATGTGCCAGGTCCTCTGCTAGGTGTGAGGGATAGAAGGACAAGAAACAGATTTGAAGACTGGTCTCCTGGAGCTTACAGTCTAAGCTGTGCTGTCTGATATGGTAGCCATGAGCCACATGTGGCTATTGAAATTTAAATTAATTAAAATTAGATAAAATTTAGCTCCCCAGACTTACCAGCCATATTTCACATGTCCAATAGCCACATGTGGACAGTGCGTGTGCTAGAGAGTGCAGATATAGTACATTTCCATCATGATAGGAAGTTCTGGTCTAAAGGACAGCTGACAAGTAAACTGGCCATTTAGAATCCAATGTGCAAGTGATGGCTATCATATTTCTTATTGTTTTCCTAATTTTCCCAGCTCTGGGGAAGAGAACAAAAAGGATAAAGCAGCTGCTTTATTTATTTATGCAGTATTGTTGGGTATGGTACAAGTCCTATTCATTCATCATCTCACTCCGTCTTTATAATCACCCCCATTTTATAGATGAGGAAACTGAGGCTCAGAAGGGGGATGTGGCTTGCCAAGCTTATAACTATGATAGATAATAGTGTGTGCCTGGTGTTCCTGACTCCCATCAATTGTATCTTTAGCACAAGGACATAGCGTCTGGGAGATAGTAAGAACAGCTAACATATGCGGAGTGCTTATGATGGCCACGTAAGGCACTTTCCTGAAGTTTGCTTTCTATAATCCTCATCCCAGCCCTAGGAAGCTGAAGGTTTATCACCTCATTTACAGGTGAGGAAACCAAGGTGGCAGGAGGGAAGTGACTTGCCCAAGGCCACCGGATGGGGTGGCACTTGCTTTTTTTGTCCTTGCCCTAGGTTACCCTAGTGCTGGCTGGCTTCTTTGTGACTCATATCCTTCTGGGGGAAGTGAAGAAAAGCCAAATCCATTCTCCTCCCATGAAGTTTGATTCCAATTGTTCACTGGGGGCCAGGATCGGTAGACACTGTGGGTGGGTTCCCTGATTATTTGGGTGGTTCTGGTTTCCCTGCTGTCTTATTAAAGGCCCTGGGCATGGAAACTTGGCTTTGGGACCAGACCACCCACCTCCAAGTCCGAGGGCTGGCAGGGTGGGCTGAGCAGAAGGCCGGGCTGGCCCCCTTCTCCTCTTTGTGTTTACCTTTTGAACTTTTATTGTGAGCCTATCTTTAAGGGGGAAAAATATTCCATAAACTTAAAATAGGCAAAACTTAATTAATAGCATGCTTTGTTCTTCTGATCCTTATCTGTACAGGAAGACACACCCCTTTTTTATTTTGTGGGTCAAGGTGAAGCTGCCTCTGAGGGCTTACAAATGGGGCTCCATTTTCCACTTTTGAATTATGATTCCTTTTGGCTTTTCTCTTGCTTTGTGTGGAAGGGTTTTTCCCAGCTCCTAGCTTGAGCACTTCACCAAGGCCTTTTCTATTTATTAAAGTGCTTGCGTGACATGTTATAATTATTTCTTCTTGTAAGACTAATAGCTACCGAGCATTGAGGACCCACTGTGGGCCAGGCACTCAGTTAAGAGTTCAATCATCCTTATATGGAGAGCTTCTCATTATTTCCATTTTGCAGATAAGGAAATAGGCCCAGAGAGGAGATATGACTTTCCCAAGGACACACAGCTCTAAGAAGTGGAGCTAGGCTTTGAATCCAAGACTCCATACCTCCAAACACCCTTGACTAGTGTTTATTGAGCACTTAGCTACAGTCTCCAGGGTCCCAAAATGCTAGCTTTTAAAACATATCCTTTTTATTTTCCTTGTTTAACATACGTCTTTTTACTTTTCACAGTCCTACAGGGTATGCACAATTATTCTTTCCATTTCACAGATAATGAAACTGAGGCTCAGAGAGGTGAATCCATTTACTCAAAGGCACACAGTGATTGGTGATGGACCTGTGATTAGCACCAAACTGTGCCTGATAGGTAGCCTGGCTTAGAGGAAAAGTAGTAGATGAGATGCCAAAACAAAAACAAAAACAAACAAGAAAACAGATTTGGTTTCTCATTGTGTAGACAAATTACCTATCCCTTCTGAACGTTAGGTTCTCATCTGCAAAATGGCACTATTTTCCCAACTTCTTGAGGTGGTTGTGAGGATAAATGGGTGGGGACCAATGTTTACTGAGAACCAGCTTCATCAGGGCCTGGATTTATGTGTCTTATCCTGGTCTTGGTTGATATTATGGTGAATTTTATTTTTTCAAATGCTCTGCTGAGTTGCTTACATTTTCCATAAAAAGTGTATCTTTCTTCCACAAATAGAGGAAAATAATTGGGATGCATTAAAAATATTTTTAAAATTTATTCCTAAGTATTTTATTGTTTTTGATGTTATTGTAAATGGGATCAATTTCTTTTTCAGAATTCACTGTTAGATGTCCATTTTAAGATGATCTCATTGAATCCTTACAATAACCATGAGGTGGATGATCTTATTTGCACTTTAGGAGACAGAATGATCAGAGAGAAAAAGAGTGACATAGCTGGGAAGCTACTGAGAAAGGAACTGAATTCTGTCTGACCCCAAATCTCAGTTCCTGTCATCCCATGGAGGGCAAGTTCTCCATGTTGAGAGGGTACTAGAGGGTTTGAAGTAAATTTTAAAAATAGAATTTATGTTTTGGAGCATTTTTAGGCTTACAGCAAAACTGAGCAAAAGGTGCGAGATTCCCATACATCCTCCTACCCCACCTCCAATCTCCCCAACTAGCAACACCCCCCCTGAGTGGGATATTTGTCACAATTGATGAACCTGCATTGACACGTCATTATCACCCAAAGTCCACAGTTTATATTCGTGTTCAATCTTGGCAGTGTGCATTCTGTGGGTTTGGACAAATGTATAATGACATGTATCCACCGTTATAGTATCTTACAGGATAGTTTCACTGCCCTAAAAATCCTCTGTGCACCATCTACTCATCCTTCCCTCCCCACAACCCCTGGCAATCCCTGATCTTTTTACTGTCTCCACAGTCTTGCCATTCTTCGGATGTCATGCAGTTGGAATCATACAGTATGTAACCTTTTCAGATTGGCTTCTTTCACATAATAATGTGCATTTAAGGCTCCTCTATGTCTTTTCATGGCTTGACAGCTCATTTCTTTTTAGTGTGTATAATATTCCATTGTCACGGTTTATCCATTCTCCTACTGAAGGATGTGTTGGTTGCTTCCAGGTTTGGGCGATTGTAAGTAAAGCTGCCATAAACATCCATGTACAGGTTTCTGTGTGGACATAAGTGTTCAACTCCTTTGGATAAATACCAAGGGATTCAATTGCTGGATCTCATGGTATGTTTAGTTTTTTAAGAAGCTGCCCAACCATCTCCCAAATGGGCTGTACTGTTCCCACCAGCAATGAATAAGTGTTCCTGTTGCTCCACAGATTAGAAATATTTCTTGCATAAAACCAGCCCCAGCTGAAGGAGCCAGCAAAGTGTCCTTGGGCTCTCAGATGACGATGGTCTTTCACAGGAGGTAGGAGAAATTGGAGGCTAAGCCCCAAGCTGTCACTGTCTGAGAAATGACCTGGGCCCCAGGCCACCTGGGAACTGACACCCTTTTCAGCTTCCTAGGAGTCAGACTCCCTGCCTTGTGGACAGGCATCCCTGAGAGCTGGCCTGGGGCTATTTGGGGACCCCTTTTAGGTCAGTGTCTTTGGATATAATTCTGCCTTGGGGGTCAGGCCCTCTAGTCTGGCTTGGCAGCTGGGACCCTAACCCTTTGTCTCCTGTTCCTGCTACAACCCCAGCCCAGGGGCTGCTCCTGACATCCCCTGAGCTTCTAGAAATTTGACCCCAAATCCCAGTCACCCACTGCCCCCAGGAGACTGCCCCAGAGCCAGACTCTCTCAGATGAAACCCCATTCTGTAGGCACCAACTTCTGCTTGCAGAAGACTGCCTGCCATTTGAAAACTGCCACGTCCCCATCCCCGTCCCTCTGGGCTTCAGTTTCCCCAGTTATAAATGGGGATAGTAAGTTATTGGGATTTCATATGGTGAAGACTCTAATGAGATAAGGCTAGAGAAAGAGCTTGGTGAATTGAGGGGCCCAATACTTCTGTTAGGAAACCCCCTGTTAAATTGGTACCACTGATTTCACTAGCCCCAGGGTGATGGGGTACAGCCTACAGAAGACAGTGTCACCCTCAAGGGCACAGGGTCCTTCAGCACAAAGGAGTTTGAGGAGGCTGCCACCACAGTGATTTTATTTATCAAGAGCTCTGGGTATTCCTAAAAGAATAGCTCTGGCACTTTTGACAGCGCAGCATCAGGGCTCAAGTTGCAGAAAGCAAGAACTCAGGGTAACAATTGGTTGTTTGGGCTTTATTCTAATGACTATTCGAATGTACATTGCCACCTTCTCATCCTCTGCTGCCTCCTCCCTCTTCTTTTTGGTATCAGCTTTGTTTAGATATAATTCACATACCATACCATTCCCCCATGTAATATGTACACTTCAGTGGTTGTCAGTGTATTCATAGAGGTGTGCAGCCATTAACCCGAAAGTAAACCCCATACCCTTTAGCTGTTATCCCCCCATCTCTCCCCTCCTTCAGCCCCTGACAACTGCTAATTTACTTTCTGTTTCTATATATTTGCCTATTCTGGACACTTCAAATAAATGCAATAATACAATTTGTGGCCTTTTGTGTGGCTTCTTTCAGTGTAATTTTTTCAAGGTGCGTCCATGTGGTAGCATGTGTCAGTACTTCATTATTTTTTCCAGTTGGATAATGGTCTGTTATATGGATATACCACCTTTTGTTATTCCTTTCGTTAACTGATGGACATTTGAGTTGCCATTACGAATAATGCTATGAACATTTGTGTACAGGTTTTTGTGGGAACATCTATTTTCACTTCTTTTGGGTGAAATGGAGTGAACTCGTGGGGTCAAATGGTTGCATTATCTTACCTAATCCTCACATCTATCTGTTGAAGGAGGAACTATTATTATGTCTTTCACAGTTGAGGAAACAAACTCAGAGAGGTGTAGCACTCGCCCAAGGCCATATAGTAAGTAAATGGCAGAGCAGTGCTTGGCAGTCTAACTCGGATCCCACTCCCACGCTCATCCTGCCTCCAGGGTCTCAGAACTTCTGTTTTACCTAAGAGGTAGCCTAATCTACAAGCAACTCAATCCAAAAACAGGGCCAGGCTCCTTTGTACCAGGGTAGCCCGCCCAGAATGGAATCTGAAGTGCCCAGTGGGGGCCAGCCAGGTATCTTAGTCACCTGCAGGGGTGAACAAGAATCTGGGGGACTGAGAGAAGACATAAGGTTAGGCCTTTTGAGGTCTCCCCAGAGGTTTAATCCATTTTTGTGATAGACTGCCTTGAAGATAAATTAACATGAGCACCTGGAGGTAGTATATTATTTGGTTAGAACGTGGGCTCTGTGGTCAACTGCTTGGAGAAAGGAAGCCTGCGTCACCAATTTTTACCTGTGTTTCTGCTCTGAGAGCTGTTCAAGCTCTGACTTGTCAAGTTCCTTCAAAGATGACGGTTTTCAGAGAGTGGAGAGGAGCATTAGAAGCCCTAGTGCAGGGCCTCAGAGAGGCCTGAGGAGGGGAAACACGTCTGTGAGAGGAAGCCAGCCCAGAGCCTTGCAAAACAGAGGGGAACAAGTGGGACCAGAAGAGAACACTCTAAACGCTATCCTTGGGAGCAGAAGAATGAATTCTGGTGCATTTAAATCTACTGCTGACATTCTCCATTAGGCACGCTGTTTTTTGCTCTATAGCACTCATCACTGTTCTAATTGAGTGGGGGGTAGTTCAAAGTCTGTGATTCTCATGCAGAAATCCAGGTGTTTTTGTTCCCTGCCGCACGAAGTACATTGCTTGGCACACAGTAGGTAGGGTTGTTGGGTAAAAGGTGTAAAGCCCAGTTACATTTGGATTTTAGACAATGAATTATTTTTAGTAAAAGTATATTCCATTTGTTTATCTGAAAATTCAATTTAACTAGGTTTCCTGTATTATATCTGCTAAATCTGCCAACCCTAGTCGTAGAGCCTTGATAAATATTTGTGGAACAAATGGATAAACTGCTTTTGCCTTGGATCTACCCTAAACTTGTGTGTGACCCTTTGGGCAACTTTCTGACCATCTCTGGGCCTCAGTTTCTCTATCTGAAAAGTGGGAGTTCGGTCAGTGATCACAGCGCAGGGTTCACCAATGCAAGGGAGCCTTTGGTGAGTGCCAAAGAGCAGAGAGGGAGCTCCCCTCCTGTCTTGAGCCGAACAAGTCCGCACCAACAGACTGGATACCTCGCGCGACTCTCCCCGCTGGGTCCGGGAAAGCCCCGGCCCCGGCCCCGCCCCTTCGTCGCTGGGGCCGGTCCGAGGCTGTCGCCATGGAGATAAGGGTAGCCTGGAGCCCCACCCCCACAAGGCCACGCGTTTCCGCTGCGTTGGAGCCTTCCGATTGGATGGCCGTCTGGACGCTACCACCAGCCCCGAGCCCGCTAAGGGGTGGGGGCGGGGCCTTGTCCTCGTGGTCCTCTTGACCTGAGGACCAACTCTTGTGGCCTCTCTAGGGGAGGATAAGTTCTCTGCCTCGCGCGGGGGAAAAGATTGAGTCTGGGCCGTAAGAGTGTCCATTTCTTCTCCTACTAGAGCTTACGTTCATGCTTCTTCCTGAGAAGAGGGGGCGGGAAAGTCAACAACGCCCCCTCGAACCAATTCGGTTCCACGATCTGGATCACCGGAAGTGCTGGCGACGTGTCAGTGCGCCCTACCCTAAACCTTCCCTCCCACCCCGGCCACCTTTCCTATTGAGCAGCGGGATTCCGGGGCCGCCTGGGCGCTGCACCCCGCCACTTCCGCACTGAACCGCCGCTTCAACCGAACTCGCAACCTCTGCGCGCCCTCCTTCTAGTGCCTGATGGTTGGACTGCCGACTGGAAGTGGCCACGCCCTTTCCCGCTCCTAGTAACCAATAGGCGGCCGCTTACCGGCGGGGTGGTGGGTAATTAATGAGGGCCTGACGCTGATTGGCTGCAGCGTCGTAGCGGGGGCTGGGCGACGTGGTAGGTTGTTCCTGAGGTGGGAGGCGGCACCCGCGGCTGAGAAGGAGGCTGTTGAGCGGCATGTCCCCGGCGGCCAAGGCAGAGCTGCCCGTGGCTCTGTGTTTCTGAGTCCGGGGCGGCCTGGCGGTCGACTGAGGCCGAGGGTTGGCGGAGGCTGCCTCGTTGTGGCGGCCGCCATGCTGGGCGCCGGCGCGGGTGAGGGCGCGGCCGCGGCGCTCCTACGCCTGCTGCTGCTGCTATTGCTGCTGCCGCCGGCGTTCCGGGGGCCGCGGCTCGGCGTGGTTCGCGCGGCTGCGGCCGGGCTCCCTGACAGCGTCATCTGGGCCGTCAACGCGGGCGGCGAGGCGCATGTAGACGTGCACGGGATTCACTTCCGCAAGGACCCTTTGGAGGGCCGGGTGGGCCGAGGTGAGAGGAGCCGCGGCTTGCCGGCTCACGGTACCGGGCGCAGCCGGCGGGGCCTCGGGCCCCGGCTCTGGGTCGAAGTTTCACCGCAGTTTTCTCAGGGACCCGGTCAGAGCTCAGAGCCTAACGCTGGGTCGAAGCGACCAAGAAGCACTGAGGCAGAGTTGGCTAGAAGTTATATTTGGACCTCACATCCTGCATTTTCTTTAATCCCTCACTTCCCTCTGAGTTGGGAAAGTAAAGACGAGGGCGGCTTGTTGCCACCCCGAAGCCTCACGGGTTGTAGGTTGTCAGTGTTCCTGGCGTGGGTGGTTCTGCTCTCTGGTAAAGACAGTTCCTGATTGATTCCCGCCGACCCAAAAATCGGCCGCTTTCCTTGCCCCTTTTGCTTGATTTTTAGCCAGAATAGAAAGGCATCTTCGAAGAGTGTAGGGCCAGGAAACTTTTATTGTAGCTTCCTCCCCAGCTTTGAAGCGAAGAATATGTGTGCTTAAAAGTAGAAGCTGCAGGCCGCCCCCAGAGGGTGGTTCTCTTGAAGCCGTCCTGCACTTGAGGCTGGTAGTGTGTCAGCTGGGTCAGCCAGTGGAAGATCTGCGTATTCTGAGAGTGTAAAATCTACCCTAAATGGTCTTGAGAGGTATGATTCCAGTTTATGGGAAAAATGATTTGACTTATTGAGCAATAGTAGTTTTCGCAGAGCAGCACAGTTCTCAGAGTTAGTGTAAAAATTGCCAGGGGCTTCAGATGTAGGTCATACCCAGACCCCATTTTGGGGGATTCTAAGCTCTGTTTCTTCTGTAAGTAGGATTGGAAACAGGTTTAAGAAGGAAATTCCCTGCTTCATGTGTTGGAAGGAGATTTATGCTTGTATGCTGTTCAGAGGCTGCCAAATTGGCATTATGTCATCTCCAGAAAACTAGGAGACAGAGTTTCTCTCACTCTTTTTCCACGATGCTCAGATTTGGCTCTTGCCTTTAGGAAAGGGTTTAGCTTAGTTCTTCCAAGTTAATTGCAGTGTCCTGGAGTTTGTTATAGGAGGGAGTTTATTGCTTCTGTACATGTGAGGGTGTTAGGACACAAGGCTGTATTCTGAAGTTCTATGTCTTGGAATTTATTTAGCTCAGACATGGAGGTTTCAGTAGCCTGGTTCAGCTGAGTCAGGGAGCCCTGAACTTTAGCAGCTCTAACGGCAGCCAAAACCAGACTTAATAGCAGGAGGTCGCTGCAATCTCCATCTTGGACCCTTCCTCTTTCTTCATGGGTGTGGGCAGGGAGGAAGGAGCCCTTGAGGAAATTAGAGACTGTTTGTGGACTTTGCCTCTTGAGATAGCTGTGGTGAGGACAGTGTGCAGATGGTTCCTTTCACTTAACAGATACCAAGCTTTACATAGCTTACATTATCCTCATAGGTCCATTGTGCAGAGGAGGAAACTAAGATCACACAGGTTTAGCCCCTGGCTACTCCCCTTACTCAGAAGTCCTGGTTTTCACCTGCTGGTTTAGCTCTGTCCTTGGGTATTGGCTCATGGTTACAGTTCTTTCTGAGGAGTTGTAGCAGGTAAAATTGTATGAGACTTAGCAAAGCTCATGTTTATTGGCGTCCTATCATGGACCTTGGCCTTTGGCACACTATAAACAGAGGTTCCCTGCTCCATTCTGCCAATTTGGGTATGAATTGTAGTAGTATTAAGGTATGGATGGAGAATGGAGGGTAGTTGTCACCTGCATCTTGGACCAGCCTGTTGCAACATTGCACTTACTGGGGTTTGAGAGTAGCATTTTGCTGGCATTAGGTGTGGGGCTGAGATGTGATTAAGCTTCCACTTTCAGCGGGCAGCACTATAGTTGCTGTGCTGAGGACCCGGCACTACCCAGGGAAGTATAGCTGTTCACTCTCCCTCCCTTTCTTGGTTTGGATAGGGGTGTGCCAGGTATTTGGAGACCTTATGTCATGTAGTTCCCTACACTAATTGCAGTAGGAGCTCTTATTTATGTCTTCTTTCTTTTCCCACATGCCTATAATATTGTTTTCAGCATGCTGACAAAAGTTCATTTTATGTTGAATGAATTCAGGTATTTGTTACCAATTTAATCCAGATAAGGGTTTGGCCTGCTTTTGAACTTGCTCTTTCTCTATAGTGTCTTTGTACTTCAGCATTCTTGTAACTGAGTGGCCCAGGGCACCTAGTGGCTTTTGCTTTCAAAGGCACTTCATCATGTTTGTTGACTTTCGTTTCTGCCTCAAGGATAGCTAGTGCTCATAGGAGATACAGCCTGAGGAAGGCTTTTTCAACCTATGGAAGTGCCACTACTGAAGGTGATTCAGAATTGCTCAATTTGGAATTCTGGCATGCTGTGCATTCCAGGTTCTATTTAACTTGCTCTATTTGGGTTCCTCTTGACTCTGAGGAAAAGACGTGGTTGGCCTGAGTACATAGAACTAAGCTTGGTTTTAGGAGAGGCTATTTCCTCTTCATGGAAAGATACCTGCTAATCGTATCTATGACCTTGAAGAACTTGTTTTATCTCTGAGCCTTGTTTTCCTTCCTAATAACATTTTTTCATGCTTTTGAATCAATGACATGAGTCTGAAAACTCTCCTGTCCAGAGTAGATTAAAGTGTGTCTCTCTTTCTCTGCTTGATGACCTTTTACATGGAATTAAAAGTAGAACAGAACATGGTTCAAGAGGGGGAAAAAAGCTGGCTAAGGGCCTAAGCCTATCAGATTACTAATTCTGCAGCCCTGAAGAAGACCCTTCTTTGGGCAGCCTTCCTTTTAGGTAGGGAATGACTTGGCCTTGGAAGGATGAGAACTTGAAAGATCTGATGAGAGCACTGCTGCCTCTGATTTGCTTAAGGCCATGGGATTTCTTTAGAATTCTCTCCCTATACTGTCACCTAAGAGGTAGGCTTCATTTGCAGGCCCTCCAAGTAGGAGAAATGCACTGGCAGAGAATTTAGATAGGTGATAATTCCATTTTACAAGTGAGAAAACAGCTAGAGAAAATAACTCATTTCACATCCCATAGTTGTTGGCAGAGCCACTATTCAAACCAAGGCCTGTCTTACTCTAAAACCTGGGCTGAAATTTTCAGGTAGCCTGGCTACTCCATCATCCAGAAGTAAGAAGCAGTGGACATTATATACAGGCCCTTTGACTCCCTTTTTGATGAACTGAATCCCCAGGTTCCCTGCCTCAGTCCATTTAGGATAATTCTTTACGAACTAGTGATTCAGAAGAACAGTGGTCTGGCAGGAGGTGTAACAGGGTGGTGGTGTCAGCGTACCATTGTGGGGCTGCATGCTGGGTTCCTGCTCCTGCCTTTCCTACTCCTGTGGTTCCCAGCTCCAGTTTTCCAATTAGTTTTCTTCCGTTTTTCTCTTGGTCCATTCCCTAAACTCCCCGGAGTGGAGGCATTTATTTAGTATATATGCTTGCCTGGCTGGCATTCCTCTGTGCCTGTCTGTGTCTCTGTGAGGCACTGTATTAAGCTTTTTACAGATGTTTTAATCCTCACCAACACAGTGCTGTGGAGTAGGTGATATCCCCTATTTTACAGGTGAGGAAACAGCTTGTTCCCATCACATAGTTGGTGGCAGAACAAGGATTCAGATCCCAACCCATCTTACTGTAAAACCTGGGCTGAATTTTTTAGCCTGGCTACTCCTTTGTCTAGAACTAAGAGGGAGGGAGGAGTTACAGTGTAGGCCCTGTGGTGCCCTTCCTTTTTGGTTAATTATCTGAGCTATACTGTGCCAACTCCAGCAGTGTGCTGACTGTATTTTAGAGGAATCTGTTTAACTGTGAATGCATAAAGGCTAAAGGGAAAACAGAAAAATCCTTTTTTCTGGTGCTTTTCTTGGGAGTTGGGCAAATTCAACTTTGTATGTGGCAGATCTCTTAGGGAAGCCTCTCAGGCTTTAAAGGGAAAATATTTAAAGATAATTCCAAGGTGGTTGAGTAGTTTTTGCACAGAGGACTGAGTTTTCTTAGTGGTGGGATGGGACTGCTACAGATTACATTATTGTCAGTTTCTCACTTTCCAAAAAAAGACAAAAGATTCCCCACACATGCACAAAATTTTCTGTATATCTAAAAAAATCTAGGTAATATTCCAAATTTGTAAGGATCACAGTTCTCATGGAAGAAGGAAATTCTTCAAACTCAGTTGGAAGAGAAATAGTCTTTTTTTTCCCCTCAGTATGACATGCAGAATTTACTGGAGGTAATGTAAGCTTGATGGGAAAGAACGTTAATTCTACACACGCTGCAGCAGACAAGTTGAAAGACAAGTTTACTTGAGCAGTTACTTACTTCCAAGTCCCTGTCTTACCTATATTGCCCTCGTGGATCTTTTATTTTTTTAAGTAAGGTGTCATTGATATACAACCTTATGAAGGTTTCACATGAGCAACATTGTGGTTTCAACATTCACCTGTGTTATCAAGTCCCCCACCCCACCCCATTGCAGTCACTGTCTATCAGTGTAGTAAGATACTATAGAGTCATTACTGTCTTCTCCGTAAGAAATGTTAGTCTTTTAAAAAATCTCATAGGTTTGTGTCCTGGCATAATGGTTTGAGCCTGAGAAAGAGCTGGGGTGTGTTGGCAGTCGGTCCTTTGTAGTGCTTCTCAGCTCCTGGTCTTTGCTCTTTGAGGAGAAATAGGAAGACAAAAGGTCTTAAGACAATAGTGCAATGAGTTTCCTGCAGCATTATCTCCCGCCATCTGATCTCAGGGGCTACTGTTCACTTACAGGAACTGTTAACAGTTGTTTGTTTTTTTTGAGGGTTTGACCTTAGCCACAGGGTCTTCTGGTTATTCTTTTACCTCCCTTGGAGATAAAAGATCTCTCCCTTGATGTTTCGGTGATTCAGAAGATAAAGCTCTGGGATGACTGCTCTTGGACATTTCCAAAAGGATTTAGGTGTCTATTGTGTTCAGAGTCACTGGGTGAGATTGGAAAGTGGTCTTGAAATTTTGATTCCAAGCTGGAGGAGAGACCAGACCTGTAAACCAAAATCACTACTAAGTCAATAGTTTGCAAAGTAGATTTAGGGAGCTCTGGAAAGCCTCTGTGTGTGTGCATAGGATAAAGGAGTCAGTCAGCAAGGCTACTTTCTGAAGGAGGAAGCGTAACTATTCATCCTGGGTTGGTGCGTGATGGCTTATATTTAAGGAAAGACTCCAGTAGTTTGTTATATGAGGGAAGAAAAACATACACTCTCTCTTCTACCAAGGCTGGGAGAGGGCTGGGGGTCATAGAGGTTTTCAACTCTTCTGATACCGGCTCAAGGTAAATAACTTTGCCCTGTTACCTGCCTCAATCCTTGTCAGTCTGAAACGGGAAAGATCCCCCAGGACTGGGGCATCTTCAGCCAGGGGTGCCAATAGGACCTTGGCAGATTTTCTTAATTTGTTGGGATGGCTGCACAGGCTGACCTGGGAAGAACAGCATGGCCTCATTGCAGTGCAGGCACCTCCTCTGCCATTTGTTCATTCAACAAATCATACCAAGTGCCTGGTTATGTGCCAGGGACTGTGTAGGTGCTGGGGATACAGTAGGAACTTGTCTTGTGGTTTCACTGGGGGAATGTTTAAGACAATAGGGGAGGTGGAGTTTTGTGAATCTGGGAATTAAGGTGCTTGTTGTACCTAAAGTAAATCAGAGGGCATCACACTTTTTATGAGCATGTTTCTCTTTACCAGCCTTGGAACTTTATGAATGAAAATTATAAAAAGCAACTAAAGCTAGTATCTTGTTTGTCGTAAAGACAATGAAGAACAACTTTCCTAACAGATATCCTATGTGTTTTAGATTCTGAACTTTTCTGGAGAAGAAAAAAGTGTTCTTTGAACTTCATCATCTTGTAAAATTCCAGGCCATTTCCCTTGTTTGATGAGGTTTCTCTAAGCTCTCCCTCTCAGGGAACCAGACAGCTTTGTTCTAATAATGAGTAAGACTGTACTCTTCCCATCACTACATAGTTGGGGAAAAGCCACTTTAATGTGTTTTAAAAAGTTCTACCATGAGGGTCATGGGGCTGTTGGGGTGATTAGTGTTTGGTTTCTTTCATTTTATTCTTCCCTGGTAATGGCTGTCTCATTCTCAACATTGTGTCTAGTCTGTTCAGAGCCAGGTGCAAGAGTGGGTGGCCCCGTCCACTGGGAGGGTTATTAGCTTTGCCCTGGAAATGCCTCTGGTGCTTCTGGGGTCTCTGTTCTTCTTTTGTATCTTGCCTTTGATGTGGTTTCTCTCTGACTTTTGTCCCCAGCCTCTGACTATGGTATGAAACTGCCGATCCTGCGGTCCAACCCCGAGGACCAGATACTTTATCAGACAGAGCGGTACAACGAGGAGACGTTTGGCTATGAAGTACCCATCAAGGAGGAGGGGGACTATGTGTTAGTGCTGAAATTTGCTGAGGTCTATTTTGCACAGTCCCAGCAGAAGGTGAGACCTGGTCAGTGTGACATTGCCACTCTTGGATAGTCCTCTGCTGTGGGCCAAGAGTGTTAAGAGCCTCCCCAGAAGGGACGAACAGATGAGTGTGGAGGAAAAGCTGGATTCCTTCTACCCCCAGAGAAGTTATGTCTCATTGCTCATGAGGCTGCACTTGCCTTGGGGGCTGGGGACAGAAGGTAATGGCCGAATCCTAGTTCTTTGCAACTAACCGATCCTATTAGGGCCCTCCTGGTTCTCTCTCCCCCCTTGATCATCAGCACCTTCTAGTTTTTAGCCTAATTTTTTAGCCTTGTCCCTTCCTCTAAATGCCTTCTTTCCATGTTGAGCTTTTTGTTTGTATTCCTTGTTCCCTAAGGCCACTCTGAGACCTTGATAGTGAAGGAATGAGTCTTTGATTTGGCTCATGTAAAGAACTCTAGTCACCCTGGAGTATGCCCATCTCTGTCATTTCTTAAATTATTTTTGAACTTGAAGTCCAGGCAGTTACATGATGTCGAACTGCTAAAGGACAATGAAGCTAATGGGTTTTATTTTACATTTCTCTCCCTTCATTAAAAAAAATTATTATTATTTTTATTAAAGTATCAATATACAACCTTACATTGGTTTCAAATGTACATCACAACAGTTCAACAATCCCTGTGATCAACTTATATTATGATTGCAAATTATTGTGCCCCTTTATCCTCCTCCCCCAAACCCCCTTAGAGTCATTTCTCAGTGTCTGTAAGTCTGTTTCATTCCTTCTGTTTTGCTTTTTTTTTTTTTTGTTATCATTAATCTACAATTACATTAAGAACATTATGTTTACTCGGCTTCCCCCTTCACCAAGTAGCCCCCACACACCCCTTTACAGTCACTGTCCATCAGTGTAGTAAAATGCTGTAGAATCACTACTTGTCTTCACTGTGTTGCACAGCCTTCCCCATGCCCCTCCCCTACATTATACATGCTAATCACAATGCCCCCTTTCTTTTTTCCTGCCCTTATCCCTCCCTTCCCACCCATTCTCCCCAGTCCCTTACCCTTTGGTAACCGTTAGTCCATTCTTGGGTTCTGTGATTCTGCTGCTGTTTTGTTCCTTCAGTTTTTCTTTGTTCTTATACTCCACATATGAGTGAAATCATTTGATACTTGTCTTTCTCCACCTGGCTTATTTCACTGAGTGTAATACCCTCTAGCTCCATCCATGTTGTTGCAAATGGTAGGATTTGTTTTCTTCTTATGGCTGAATAATATTCCATTGTGTATATGTACCACATCTTCTTTATCCATTCATCTACTGATAGACACTTAGGTTGCTTCCATATCTGGGCTATTGCAAGTAGTGTGGTGATAAACATAGGGTGCATATGTCTGTTTCAAATCAGGGGTTTTGTTTTCTTTGGGTAAATTCCTAGGAGTGGAATTACTGGGTTGAAGCTGATGGTTTTGACACTGACTCCTTTTTGAATCTTGGAAGGTATTTGATGTGCGGTTGAATGGCCATGTTGTGGTTAAGGACTTGGATATCTTTGATCGTGTCGGGCATAGCACCGCTCATGATGAAATCATCCCTATGAGCATCAAAAAGGGGAAGCTGAGTGTCCAGGGAGAGGTGTCTACCTTCACGGGGAAACTCTACATCGAATTTGTCAAGGTAATGCTCCTACTGGCCCTCACAGCTGAGGAGGAGCTTAAAGAGTGGGTGTGGGGGGAGTGTTGGCTGCTCTGGGAGGTTGACCACTCTTTCCCATTTCCTAGGGGTACTATGACAATCCCAAAGTATGTGCACTCTACATCATGGCTGGGACAGTGGATGGTAAGTTGTGTTTTTGACCTGCTTTTTGACTTGGGCTGAAGGATACGGTTGAGGTTGAGGAAACTCTTGGGAAATAATTTAGCTAATCCGTTTTGAAAACACTTCCTAAAGCTAAACTGGGGAATTCAGGGTCAGACAGATAGGAATGAAATGAAATGTGGTGCTAGCCCTAAGTTTGGAGTAAGATCTGTGTTCAGCTCTTGCTGCTTTCACTTAATTTGCTGTTTGGTTTTGGACAAATTCCTTTAACTCCACTGTAAATTGGGATGTATAACGGTATGTACTGGTGTGTTCTGACCTTGTAGTCATTTGGAATTGCCATAAACTTGTCCTTATTCTGTTTCTTTGACATCTTTTTTCTGGGGCAAAGGGAAAAAGGCCAAAGAAAGAGTCCTTTAATGTTTTGGTATGCTCTGAGAAATTCCAGCATTGCTGTACTGCATGGGACAAAGTTCACTTACTAATGTCTCCTTGTTCTTGGGATCCAGCCTTAGGGCATATCTGTTTCTCAGGCTTCAGATTGTCCTGGCTGCCAGCTTCTCAGGCTGATTTTTGCAGAGAAAGCTTGTGTCCTAGTGACTTTTCTGCCTCATCCCACCTCTGTGCCATTTCCCAACTCATCCTGAATGCATTGAAGAGTTCATCCTGTTGTCTTGATGTCTCCCCAAATTATGACTTCCAGGAGGACGTCTTGCCACCAAACAGATTTGTAGGTTGAGTCCCTAAGGAGGAGACAGAGCAGAGGCATAGTGTGTGCTGAGAATCCAGAACTCTGTGCATAAGCTTTTCCTCAGTTGCTGTGTGAACCAAATGGAATATGGGATTGTGGGAGGGAGGAGGAGGGATTTGAAAAGGTTAAGTTTGGATGTCGGGTCATTATCCCCGTCTGGTCTGGCCCCCTGGGAGCTCTGAAGTAGGACAGGAAGAGGATATAGCTTCCCTGTGACAGGCTTTTTACTGCTTTTTAGTTAAATGTAAAGAAGGGTAGTGTGTACAGCAGTCTGCTACACTTTCTAGGACAGAGGCTATTTCTGCTACTTCTGCCCCTTCCTGTGGAACTTGATTAGGCCATAGTGCCTTTTTATTGTGGCTTATTTACTGCTTTTAAGGGTCTCACTTAAAAGGTGTCCTGTTACTTGTGTCAGATGTACCAAAGCTGCAGCCTCATCCAGGCCTGGAGAAGAAAGAAGAGGAAGAAGAAGAAGAAGAATACGATGAAGGGTCTAATCTCAAAAGACAGACCAATAAGAACCGTGTGCAGTCAGGACCCCGCACGCCCAACCCCTATGCCTCGGACAACAGCAGCCTCATGTTTCCCATCCTGGTGGCCTTCGGAGTCTTCATTCCAACCCTCTTCTGCCTCTGCCGGTTGTGAGAACAAATTACCATCCTGAACAGGGTGGAGGGGTGTGGGAAAGAAACCAAACATGTTGGTTTTGGTTTCTGTATTTTTCACAATGATTAACAAAAACAAAAAACAAAACACACACACACAATTAAAGGAGATAAAAAGAGGCCGAGTGAGTAGAGAGCAGCCCTCATCCAACCACCTGGTCCCTGAGCTGCTTTAGTCTGAGTCCTTTCTTGTGGCTGGCCCCCAGCTGTCTCTTTCCTTTCTACGGTACTTAGGGTAAACTGGATCCTACTTGTTCAAGGACCCTCATCTGTGTACCTAGTGGAAAGGACTCTGAACTCAGAGCAGACACAGTTCCTTTTTGTAGGTTAGAAATTAACAGCAGGGAAATGTCATCTTTTACTTGAGAAGAACAGTGCTGGGAGTTGGGTATGTTTTAAAGTTATTGTCCAGATAAGTTTTCAGATGTCTTGAGATTGAGAGTGTGTGTAGTTTGTGTATGTGTGAGAAGGTGTATAATTTGTATGATAAAGGTGAAAACAGAAGAGGGATTTAAAAAAAGGAAGAAAAGTAGGTATTTCCTTATGTCCTGGTTTTATCCCAGTGATAGTTCCACCTTCAGTGTGTGAGCTTTTGTCATTACTCGTCTCCCTGACTCGTGCCAGTGAGAGGACTGTCTGGTATCCAAGACGATTAGCTTATGTCAGGTCTTCAGGTTGCCTCTGACTTGTTACAACAAATCATTTTGATTTCAGTGCCTGTTGGGGACTTGATTTCTTTTCCCTCCTCCCTCCCCTTAATCTGTCTCACTTAAATCTCTTCTCTCTCTCAACATCCCACTAAGTTATTGCCAAGAAGGGAAGGAGACATGGGGGCTTGGAGTTCCCTCTGAATGTCTAATCCTCTACCGCCTCCCTTGTCGGTACTCCCTCCCTGGATCTCTGAGCCAGCAGCCAGGAGGGCCTGACTCTGCAGTTCTTTTACTGGCCCCTTTGTAGGGTCTTGCTGCCAGGGGACAGGGATGCTTTCTAGCCTGCAGCAACAGAACACTTGACCTTAAAAGTCTTTTCTGGTCTTTGGATTAGAAAAGGCTTATGTTAGCATAATTTAAGAGCAACCTCAGAGACTTGAGCCCTAGTAAGTGACTGACCACTGTTTGGTATGTCTAGTTTCCAATGTTCATTTATTCCCATGTCCTTCTATGTCATGGATCAACCAGCTTTGGCTTATGCCTAGAGCTGCTCAAGGAACTAGACTGATTGTCTGTATCTGGCTCAGTGACACTTCTCACTGGTATTAATGGTATGCCCCTCTGTCGTTTCATTGCCCTATCCAAGTAGTAGTCAGGTTCTTGGTGTGACGGGGCCGAAAGACTTCTGATCAGCCACAGTCCTGGCAGCTCTGAAGTCAACCCTAGCATCAAAGAGTCTGTCTTGAATTCCCTTAAAAAATTTCTGCAGGAAATGAAGCTTCCCTGTTCCCCTCCTTTCTGGTCACTGTCATCCTTTTCCCAGTTAGCACAGCAATGAAGGAGGACCCAGCCAAGCTGCAAGGAATTCTGTGGAGGGAAGGCAATGGGATTAGCTTCTGCTTGGCCTGGAGCAGCATAGAAATCTCAGGCCAGGCCCATCTTTTTAGAATGTGTTTAATTTTGAGTCTGCTTTGTGGATCACTGTTAAAGAGCTCCACATATTTGAACTGTTCATTATGTGACAAAGTAGGTAGTCCTTAGGCTCATTCCTAGGTTTTGGCTCTTAATGAGTTATGCCGGCCAGCGGTTGGTCCTTTGAGAGTTATAGTCTTTTACTTCAGCCTCGGTACTAGGGTATTGAGTCAGGTAGCCGGATGGCTGCAGCCTGCTTTAAGGAATGCCATCCCATAGCTTTGGTCCTGGGACCACCTGCCTGTGGAAGAGCATATCCTGACTATTAATTGGGCTCTGACCATGGTTTTGATTTGGGTTCCATGAGAACAACTCAAAGCCATAAGCCACTGCCAGTGGAGACAACCTGCAGAAGGAGGACTTGCTGCCTCCATTTGCCTTGTTGGTCAGTTGGCCCAGGTCTCCCTGAGGAAGGGGTGGGGGGTCCCTGTCTTCTCCCCTCAGCCCGTCCGTGCAGTGACTTGGAGTGTCAGGAGGCGGCTCTGGCTCCGGGGCCGCCTCCCAGCGGTACTGTAAGGCAAGCAGCTCTGCTTCTGCCTGTTCCAGGCCCACCCATCCCCTGAGCTCAGGGACAGGGACGGGCACTTTCCTCTTTGGTCGTGTCTGAAGGGAAGAACATCTTCCTGGGGCTCACAAACCTGAAGGACGTGAGGGAACAGGAAGAAGTGTGGTGGGGGCCGGGGAAGAGTCCCCTGGAGTTCCAAGCCCGCCCAGCCAACAGCTGCCCAGGGCTGCTCACAGCTGCCTCACGATGCTGAACTTGAAAGCTTTTTTTGGCTCCTCCAAGATGATATAGGTACATGAAGTTTAGGTGAAAGGGGTGGGAGGGGCACTCTTTATTTTTGTATTGTGTGTGTCAATAGTCACTCTGTTGTGCATCTTTTGCTTTTTGCACTGTTTGTTCCCATGTCTGTGTTTTGTGCTCTTGCTACAGCTGAGAGGCTGTGCCGTAGGGAGCCTGACTGGTGCGGGGAGGTGCTGCGTGATGACCGGATGGTGGGAGGGGAAGCCTGGGTTCTTCCCCTGGACCCATGCTCTGTCCTTGGCTTCTGATCTCCCTGAGCACTGCAGGCCAGTGCTGAGAGCAGACCGCCATGGCGAAACTCTTTTTGCCAGAAGTGTGACTTCAGGTCAGCTTCTGGGTGGACTGAGCAGAGATGTCTGCTTTAGATGGGCTGAGAGTCTGCACGGTAGCTCTGATTTGGGTCCGGCCAGCCGCCCTCTGCTCAGACTTCCTGGGCTTCACTCATGCTGACTGAAAGAACATGCCAGGAAGCAATCTGGGATTCATGTCCCTTAAGTTAGATCCATTTTTTCTGAAAAGTCTCTGCTATTGAGGGGCAGCTGCCTAGTGGACACTTGGAGTTCTGGTGACTTGAAAGAGAGTTATCCACAAGTGTCAGGGATGTTAGACTCCTAGGAGGACCACAAGGCCTGCAGGGCCCCCTGTTGGTTTGAGAGTGTGATCTTTTTCTCTTCCCACTCTTTGCCTAAGAGATGCTGGCCTGAAATGGGGGATCACAGAAGAGGTCACTTAGGCTTTGAAGAGATGGGGTGAAGTTTGAGTTATTCACTTTCCCCTTTCTGTGCCTGGGAACTGTTTAATCCAGTTTCAGAATTGCGATTTGACTTCTTATCTTTTTGGAGAAGCTTCTATTTTAAGGAATTTCTCTTCCCTTTATCCTGCCTCTACCCTCTCCTAGCCTTGGCTTCTAGAATCTCAGTTGAACTTCTGAAAATAAAAGCAGTATTTTCCCTTTCCTTAGCACTTAGGTGCTTTTCCCTAGAAATTGGCTCACCTTGGAAAGCCCAGGGAAAGAATCAGCAGGTTCTTTACCCTCCCTGGGGGTTGGAGAAGGACCCACCCCAGTCAGCACAGTGCCTTTTCCTCTCCTGCTCTGAGCCAGGGTGGGCATTGCCTCTAGCTTCAGGTCTGGACAGGGGTCTTACAGCCCCCGCCATGGGGCTGCTTCCCCATCCCTTCCCTTCCCATTTGCTGACCGGCTCTGACCTAATTCAAGTGTCTTCTTGCCCTGAGGAACCTTAATGGCATCAAGTGGCAACATTAATATTGTCGTCCATTCCTTTCCAAAAGGACCTAGGAGAGCAGGTGAGCTTTCCAAAGTGAGAGACAAATAGATGCTCCTGTTTAAAAAAAGTGGGGGAGGGAGGATATGGTTTGGGCCTCCTGCTGTGGCCCTAGGGAAGGATCCTGGGGATCTGTTCAGAAATCTTGGAAGAAATCTGCTTCTCTTCTATGGAAAAATATAATTAGAGATCAAAGAGCTCTAAGAAGATTGCAAAGAAACCTTAATGTTCGAGCTTCAGAGAGATCAGAGTAATTTTCCCCCTTCAGTCTGAGCTGGGACTCTCTGTGTTTAGACCTCTCCTGGGGCAAGAGGGCTAGACTGCCTCATTTTGCTACAAGACTAGATTGGCACCAGCGGGTCACTGCCCAGTGAGGGTGGGTTCTTTGTACATGGGAGGCTTGCTGCTGATCTGGCTTGTCCTCCCCCAGCTGCCTTTTGGTGAGCCTGCTTGATGTTGCCAGATGATTTTGATAAGAGCAGATGATTTGGGGACTGGCTGGGTTGGCAGGAAAAGAGCAGGATGGATCCCTTGGGACGGGTTCCCCCCAGGAGTATAAAAACGGAGCCAGGATTCTGCTGGCAGCCTGGGAACAGTAGTGCCTGTTAGAGCTGGCAGAGAGGGCCTTGGCACCTCTCGCATCCAGGCAGTCTCGTGAGATGGGGGCACGTAGTGCCAGGGGAAGCAGAACTCCGTCCTCACCTCTGTTCTGAGCTTTAGCACTTCATTTCAGTATGAGGATAAACAACAACAAACTGAAGTGCACTTTCCGTCCTTTCAAAGGACAACTGTCAGGAAAGGAGATCTGAGTTTTGCCAGGTGGGAGGGGAGAATTGGCAGGCAGAGAAGCTACAGCAAAACGAAGAATGAGGCATTCTGAGACTTCTCTTCCCTGCTGTGTTGATCCAGGGAATGAAAAGAAATTTGACCCTGGATTAGTTCCCTCGGATTTTCCTTCCAACAAGTTCTCCCATGCTAGGACCAGCTGCCCATTCTGAGCGCAGGGCAGCCTCTTCATCCATTATTGCCCTCACCTGGCTTGTCAGGAAACCCACCCCAGCACTCCAGGTTGGGCTTGGCTGGCTGCTCTATTCTGCACCGGGTACTGGGGAATAGTGTCAAGTCTTAGTAGTGCTGTAGCTCCTGCTCTAGTTTCCCATCCTCTCCCTGCAGACGCCAAACCAGCTCTTGGTCTGTAGCCACAACATGCATTTACAGCAGCACAGTGAGATGTGATTAAGGGGCTTTGAACCTGGCTGGCCCGGGAAAGCAGAAGAGGTGGATAGAGCTGTCTTTCCTTCTGGGCTGTCTCCATCTGTTCCTACCCCTTCCATGCCCCATCCTACTCCCACCAAATAGTAAAAAAAAATCAGGATGTTTTTCACTGTCCATTGCTTTGTGTTTTAATAAACAATTTGCAGTGACACTCTGAGATTGAGTTTGAACTTTTTTTTAAAGAGGTGAAGTGAAAGGGTGGGCTAAGGGAAACCCAGGGGTTCACCTCTGCTGCACAGGGCCCCTTGTGGTGAGGCTAGGTGTTCTAGTCCATTTACTTGTGTGTCTTTTGCTTTTCTTTTCTCCAGGGTGTTTGGTTAAGGCAATGAAGTTCTGTAAAAATCCCTGCCTGGCCATTTTAACCAGTAGCACATTCAAGGAAAAATAAACAGCTATTTTGTTTTATTCCACTTTCACTGGACATCCATGACTGGCTCACTCCCGAAGCACGCTGAGCCTGTCGCTGCCTCTCCTTTCTTCTTTCCCTCAGCCTCCATGAGAGCTTGTGGACAGACTAAGCCATGGGGCAGTTTTCTCTGCTTCTCTTCTGGTGTGTTGTCAGTGTTGAGTATACACTGGGAAAGGGCAGAAAGAGCAGGAAGGCTTTTTTTCCTGTAATTTATCTGCCATGTTTTACAGCTGAGGAACATGAAATTGGAAGAACTTCAGTAAGTTCACCCCTGGCTAGTCAGTAAATGATCAGGCCAGGACTCAAACCTACTCTAACTGCTTGTAAAACCCACGTTCTTTCTAAGGCCCTGAGAATGAAAATTATAGATAGCCTTTGAAATGGGCTAGGTACAATGCCAAGCACTCTTACAGATGTTATCTCTGCTTGATCTTCAACAGGCCAGTTGGTGTTAGCCTTTAAGAGGTGAAGGGACTTGCCCAAGGTCACACAGCCAGCAAAAGGCAGAACTGGGCTGTTATACTCCGTTTCTCCATGATACTATGTGACATGGCTCCAGAGCCTACCTGCTGTGTTTCGCCAAGCAGGAATGGAGGTTGCTGGTTTGGGGGGTGGGAGGGGGAGTCTGGCCTCGCTCCCTTGAAAGTCAGAATTCAGTGCTCAGCTCTAAGAATGAGGCCAGTGTTGATGGAGTCTGTTCTCAGGGCCCAAGTAAGCCAGGAGGCCCACAGAGCCTCTTTCTTAGCTTGAGCCCACTCACAACTGCAGTTCTTCACTAATTCAGATTTAGCTGTTACTATTTCAGGTGTTTTCGCATGAGCTGCCAAAGGGGGCAGAGACGTGAGGAAGCCTTGCTCTAGGGAGTTGTAGGGAGGGAAATTGTCTGACAGAAGATCTTGGGCCAAGTGCTGGGGGTTGGGTTAAACCACTCTTTGGGTCCAGATCTTAATCTCGCTGAGGAAATCAGGCTCCCTGTTGACTGGAGCGGGTGTGTCAGACCTTTCTCCATACTTAGTGCCCCACCCCGCGCCATGCCCCATAGAGGAAGAGAGATGAGTTTTTCCGGCACGTACTGGAAAGCTTGTTGCTGTAGCAGTGGTGAGGGCTCAAGGCAGAAAGGAGAGCAGGCTTGCCTCTGCCGTCTACCTGAGATCGTGGGCACCTCCCGGCAGTACTCTGGCCCAAAAGGCTTAGTTTTGTTTGTTGCTAACCACTTATATATTGAAAAATAAGCCCACTTGCTCTCTGGCTTGGGCTCGCCCACTCACCTTGCTCTCCTGGGTGTCCTCCCTGCCGCCTCTTGGATCCGTCGGTTGCTTCCTCAAGGCCTGGTGCCCAGCGTGTTTCTGCTCAGCTCCAACCAGAGTGTTCTTTTCAGTCACTGCACCGCCTCATCCAGCTCCATGGCCTCTCCTTGTCCAGTGTGCCTCCCTCCACAGAGGGTCCTGGAGAAAGGCCGCTTAACACATCGCCACAACGACCATTCATGAGACGCATTCCCTGCTGCCAGCAACGTGCTTTTCATTGCCGTTTTTCACCTCCTCTTCACAATAGCCTAGGACAGACGTCGGACTAGCCTAACTTATAAATGTCAGAGCAAAGGTTCAGAGGGGATAAATGACCTGGCTAAGGTCATGTAGATGGTAAGTGGCAGGCAGGACTGGGACTCAGCCTGTTTTAACTGCAAATCCTGTGCTTGTAGTGCCATGATGTGCTCTTTTTTAAAGGAACCCTTTGAATGTAGATACCTGATAAAGCTGGGTGATGGTTACCTGGAGGTTCATTACATTCTTTCTGTGAAATAGAAAGTAACCTTGTAAGACTTAGTGATACAAGAAATGCATAAATATAGTAAAAATTTTATGTGGTGCAAAATATGAAAACGCATTCCCACCCCTTAAACCCTAGAGGACAATACAGGTGACGGTCTGGTGTGAATCTTTCCTTTTATATGTATTTATGTATATATACACCAATTTACATATATTTATTGTACACATGTACAAATGTTTCTTTAGAATTCCATTAAGGAATTGGATCAAACAGTATATGCATTTAAAATTTTGAAAGGACTGCCCTCAATAAGGCTACATGAATTTTCACTCACCAATCTTGTGCTATATGACTTTAGAATTTGCCAGAAATCCTATTTGGAAACAGGTGGGATATAAAAAATAAGTTAATGCTTTTTAAAAACAGCCCTCAGGCAGGGAGAGAAATGACTTGGGTATTAGGGAAATTACTAGCTCTCAATTACAGACCACAGGCATGCCTGCAATCCCAGGCATGACCCACTGATTTGATGCAAGCCACCTTCAGGGAGGCAGGGAAGGAGGACTGAACTTCCAGAAAAATCCCTCCACTGTCTTGCTTACTTTGGTTGCACCAGCCCCAGACCCCACCTGCCTGGCCTGATTTGAGGCAGATGGCCCGGCCACTCTGGGACTGCCCTGGAAAACAACTGCTGTCACCTCTTGTAGCAAGGAAAACAACCAGTTGAAGGAGAGGGACTCAGAGCACTGAGCTGGGCTGAGAGGGAGGCCAGCCTTCCCACTCATCTCCCTGTCTGTCTAGTCCAGGGAAACCTTGGGATTGCTATTTAATGCACTAAATCTCTTCCCCCCCCCCACAAACAGAGTGTTATATGTATTTTTTAAAAAGCATTTTTTAAAAGAGCCTTTTGGCATATCTTAGGAAGATTTGGTAAGGAGAGGCAGAGGCAGAAAGGAGGTTACAGTACTAATTTTTCCTACTCCTTTGTAAAAAGGAATATGTGCATATATTTTGTCTTTTTTGTGTGTTTTCTATTCTAAAGACAAGTCTTTTCCTTTTAACCACAATTCATAGGTAGCAGCCAGAGAGAGTATGGGCCCCCACTCCCTTATAGGGTGGTATTTATTAAATTTTAACAGAAAAAAGTAATCAAGTTTGAGGTTGCTTTTATATTTAAAGAGAAAACAAGGCTATTCTGGCTTAGTCTGCCTTCCAGACACAGATCCTAAGATCCCACGATCATATGCTTATTGTTATAAAATTAGTACAGAGGTAGCCCTAAATAGTGTCAAAAGTGACTAGATTCTTTCTTCCCTGTCCAATATTCTCCTCGCTGGAGGGAACCACAGTTAACACTTCAGTGTACATCCAGACGTCTTCCTTTGCAGTTACAAATACACATATATTCATGTTTTCTTTTAAACAAATGCGATTCTGTGCCTTGTCTGCGCCCCCCTCACTTAATATATGTTTAAGATTTCTCTATACTAGTACTTAGAGTTGGACCTCATTCCCTTTACTATGTGCATAACACAAATGGATGCAATTTATTTTAATTTTTCAAGAGTTACAAATGGTTCTTCAGTAAACATCCTGTGCATACATGTGAGCTACATTCCTAATCTGTGAAATTGTAGGCAAAGGAGTTAATATATTTGTTACCATCCCCAGAAAGTGAAAAGCCAGGATCCAGGTAACTCTAGTCCTGGTGCTCTGAGAACAAAATTTCAGTGAGCAAGTGAGTGTGGGAAATGGCTGCATGCTAAATAAGCCCTGCTCTTGGCAATTCATAATCAAGTAACATATTAAAAGTTCTGGTAATTTTTCAGTAACCACTCACTGGTGAGTGGTTTAGAAAGTTGTTTGCAAAGGGAAAGCCCTTAATTCTTGTACACATCTATTAAAGTTTCCCTGAGCAGTTTGTTAAATGCCACCCAGTGGTAATCTCTCACAGACAGGACAACGTTTAGGTAGGAACTTGGCCACATACTGTTCCCACCAGGCTGGGCAGCTGGGGTGGAGTCAGGTTTGGATTCTGTCCAGGAACCAGGCTAGGCCTGTCAGTCCCTCCCAGGCTCCTCACATCAGGTGAGAGGGACCCAGCAAAGCCTGTATAAGTCAGGTCTTCAGGTGGATTACAGGGAGAGGGGTGGAGTTTCACTCTGGCCTAAGTCTGGCTGAAGTGACATCAGACCTAGCAGATGCATTTTGCATCCATCAAGCCCAGGCCTCCAACACACAAGAGTATGGGTCCAGATTCCTTAGAGAAGGAACCACTTGGGGGTGTATGAGGGTGGCCCTATCCTGTCCCTGCACACCAGCCTACCTCCTCCAACTGGTGAAATCATGGTTAACTTTAAAGACTGAGTGCAGAGGACACCTGTGAAGCCTCTATCTGATCCCCAGACCACTCCCTGAGTACCTGATAGCACCTCTGCTGTATCTGTTGGAGCAGTTGGCAGTCTGGTGCATCTTCTAGTTCATGCATACTTGACTGGGCTGGGCAAGAGGCAGGGCCCCATAGTGGATTAGGTAATTCACAATCTTCCCCAACAAAGTTAAGCTCTTTCTTAGTGGGCCTTTCCTTCACTCACACATCAATTCAGTCATTGTTGAGCACCTACTATGAGTCAGGCATTACTCAAAGACTGCCCGAATACAGTGGTAAGGCACACAGAATCCCTGTGCTCATATTCTTAAATTCCCTGCAGCCTAGCCCAATGTTTAGCCTAAAGCCTGACACAGTAGGGTTTAGGAATGGCAATCTAATTGGGAAGCACTGTTACAATTTACCTTCTGTGCTACAGATTAGAAATCATTTTCTCAAGATGCCTTGTCCACAGTTTATATGACAGAAAGTCACTTGACTGTACGAAATACTTTTAAAACACTTGAGGTGACCTTGGGGGCCTGATAGAGGACCGGGGTGCTAAGGCCCCAGCCACCCTAGGGCTCACCACCACCTGGCCGGACCAGGCAGGCGAAGACCCGCCGGACACCGCCCCCAGGCCCCGCCCCCCAGGTGCCGCCCGGCCCCGCCCCCGCTCTCCATAGTAACCGCGCCGTGGAGGCGGCGGCCATCTTGGCGGCGGAGCCATGAGCGGGTCCAACCCGAGGGCTGCGGCCGCGGGCTCGGCGGCTGGGCCCGGGGGGCTCCTGGCTGGCAAGGAGGAGAAGAAGAAGGCGGGCGGCGGTGTCCTGAACCGGCTCAAGGCGCGGCGGCAGGCGGCCGACGACAGCATCGGGGCAGCGGTCACGGAGCAGGAGCTGCTGGCTCTGGACACCATCCGGCCCGAGCACGTCCTGCGCCTCAGCCGGGCCACCGAGAGTGAGTGCCCGCGGGGCCGCGCTCTCCCATCGCGCCGCGCCCTTCCGCGGCTCGCCGGGCGGCGCCGGCCGCTCGCCCCGCGCGGTGTCCACCCAGGCTCCTGGGGCCGCTCGGGCCGGGGCTCCGCCCCCCACCCACACCTCGCCCTGGGTGGGAAGGGGTTCTCCCGGAGTTGGGCTGCATTCCCCTGGTCCCGGCCCCGGCAGGGCCCCCGGGCCGGGCCGCCCTCCTCAGCGGGATCCGTTTGGTAGGAAGCCCCTCTTAGCTTACCGGATCCTCCTGACCCTGGTAAGTGGGCCTGCTGCCCCCTCATCCTCGAAGCCCCCCAGCTGTCGGCCAAGGTCCTGCTCAGCCAGGCTCCCCCCAACCTGTCTACCCCCAGCTCTGCAGCCCTCTGCCAGCGCAGACCGCCACCTGCTTTCCCTGCGTTTCCCTCCGCTCCGGCTCCTGGCAGCCCCTCCCTGCTCCCCAGCCTGCCGTGACCCCCTACTCCCTTCGGTCCTGAGGATTACCCCTTTGTGTGCAGAGAGGCTTTTCAAACATTGCCGTGGCATGTCACGCAAATTTAAAACGTGCCACATACAAATATATATTAATGAAGTTTTAGTTTATGTGCAGAATCCAAAATGTGAATCCTGCTTTTGACACCTGTTATAGTGAATTCAAAATATGCCAGGGTTTCAGGAATGCATTTCTTCCATAAAATGCAACTATCCTACACCTTTTCGTTGATATAAGGAAGGTGGGAAGAAATACATTGCCCACCCCAGTCCTGTGTCTCCTCCCTTTCCGTGTTCTCTTCCAAGCCAAAGCCCTGGCTTGATGTCCTTTCTCTTGCTGCTTATTCGCCACAGACCCCCACAGGAGTTTGCAGTCACCTGGTTAGGCCCTGCTTACTCTGCCCGTCCCTCCTGCCTCCAGACTTCTAACCCTGCAGCAGGTGGGTTAGAACTCCATTTAAACACATTTATCCTGACCTAATGTCTAATAAAGTGGCACTCCCTTGATAGACCTAAGACTGCAGTAGTGCTCTCTGCCGAATCGCTTTATTCTGTCAGCCTGGAGCTGCTCAGGTGTGTCTCAGGGAGCTGGGGGTAGCTTCATTAACGGGTGGGCAAGTGGGTCTTGGTCCATCCTGTAGGAAAGGGAATAATTCCCACCTCCTGAAATAGTTTTAATTTGATTCTGGTTAGTCTGACGTCCCCATTTTCCATCACTGTTTGGGTTGGGTCTGTCCTTTGCATGCCTGAACATATCTTTGGAAGGCCTGGCTATTCAGTTTCATCGAAACATTGTGAAAAAAGCTGCTGCTGTTCCGCCCCAGTTTTCATTTCGGGTCTGAAGGTACAGAAATGCTCATCACTGGACTGTTCTAACTTAAAGCTTTCTGCTGATCTCAAGGGTGAATCAGGCCATCCTAATGGCTGGTCCTAAGCAGCACTCTTGGTGGGCACTCAGGTCCTGTGTAGGAGCTCAGGGTTGGTGTGGCATCTCACACCCACCTCAGCAGCTTACTGGAGAAAGCCACAGGTCAGAGCTCGTGACCTTGGGATTTTGTCATTCTCCTTAATATTTATTGAGGAGCCTCTAAAGGTGCAGCCAGTCTCAGCCTGTTTGGGAGCTACAGAATAATCAGTAGCTCTCATGTTTGCCATCCTCTGGACAGACAGCTTGTAAAACATGAAACCGCCAACACAAGCAAGGAATATAAAATAAAGTTCCAGAATGAGTTATGGAGAAGATGCTGTCAGGAGTCACCACAGGAGAAGGCAATGAAATCATTACTGTTTTGATTAGCAGCTTATCTTGTCATAGGCTGTACTTGACTTTTGACCTAAATGCCCTCACCAGCAAACCTATCCCACCGCCTGTGTACAATATGGCTTACAGCCTGATTTTATATAGCCCACAAGCTAAGAATGGTTTTTACATTTTCAAGTGGTTGGGAAAAAAAATCTTGTAACACCTGGTTATATAAAATTGTATTTCAGTATCTGTAAAGAGTTTCATTGGAATACAGCCACACTCATTCTTTTGAGTGTTGTCTGTGGCTGCTTTTGGGTGGCAGTGACAATTGAGTAGTGACAGAGACTATGTGGTCTCAAAGCCTAAATTATTTATGATGTGGCCCTTCACAGAAAACGTTTGGTATTCTCTGTGATACAGTTGGCAAACAAGCACTTTATTAGACATTAGGTCAGGATAAATGTTTTTAAATGGAATTCGAAGAAAATTCTGTCCCGTTGTGATATCCAAGTTGATCATGAAAGATCTGTAGGCCATATTTGAGGTGTTCCCAAAGAAATCCCCTGTTACTATCCCTGTTCCTAAGTGTTGATAATCTCTCATCCAAACCAAGTCCGTGCTCTTTTTCTGCTTTCTTGGATCCCTTCATTGTCTCCATATAACTGTCGCTTATAACATAAGAGGAAGTTTTGGAGTATATTTTAAGTGATTTGTGTAAGAAAAAAACCTGAGTTTGCTCCAAAACTTGAGAAGTAAGTAAATGTTTTGGAGGATTATTTAATGGCATTGGTCTCTCTCTCACTTTCAGATTATTTATGTAAACCGGAAGACAACGTCTACAGTATTGATTTCACTCGCTTCAAAATTCGAGACTTGGAGACAGGGACAGTGCTTTTTGAGATTGCCAAACCTCGTGTTTCAGGTAGGCCTCAGTGTTGTAGGGGACACTTGACAGAGCAAAAGGTCTTTGAAGGTCGAATTTCTGTGTGCCACTGCATCCTGTGTCACGGACTCTCGCGTGTCCCCCTTCCATGCCTCCTTCTGAAGCCTTGCCTGCCAAGCGTGCTGGTTTGGAGCTGTTAGGAGGTGGATGTTTGTTGAATGTCCATTCTGTGGTCACTGTGTCCCACACATCTTTCTGTTTACATCAACTCATGTAATCCTCACACCTCTGTAAACCGATGAGGAAACTGAGGCTCAGAACTTCAGGTGACTTCTAAGATCCTGTGCTCTTTCATCTTGCCGTATTGCCTCCACTTAGGAAAGGGATCTGTGAAATTAAACTGTTATGAAGAAAGCTCACCTGAGCCTTGGGTCCTGGGGACACTGGAAGGGTGATACTGAGGGTTCTAGTCCAGGCCTTGAAGCAGTTTCGTCTGTCTTCTCACTCTGTTTTCTTTAAACAGTGCTTCATATTTCCTTGTAAATCTTAGTTTGGATTTTAATCTCCACCATTTTCTAGGTGAATAGAAAGCTCAGACACATGAACTCTCATCTACTTGGGATTCCTTAAATTAGCCTTGACTAGATGCTTCCAGTTCTTGTGATGCAGTTCGGGGTGACTCATTTCTGGCTGGGGAATCACACACAGGTCTGGGAGCACATCAGTGCAGATTAGCACCCCCTGGAGTTGGTTATTAAAACACCAGCACAGATAACCCACCCTTCAGAGAACCAACAGTGGTCAGTGTTAATAACTCTCTGCAAAACTTTTCTCATCTGATTTGCTGCTCAGAAGGAGCCTGTAAATTTGGTAAGGCAGGTATTAGTATCCCAGATAAGTTGAAAGACTGTCCTGAGAAAGTCTCAGCTTAGCTTAATTGTACAGCCAACGCTAGAGCCCTGATCTCTGCCCCTGGCCCAGAATTCTGTCTGCCATCACGATCTAGCACTGACCAAGGCACTCACCGGCTCAAGTCTATGCGTAGTTCGTTTGCATCGAGAAGGTCGGGGCCAGCTGGCTTCCTGGTTGTTGTGAGTGTATCCCTAACACACAAGTCCCACTACTTAGGGGTCTCGAGGGCCCTAGGGCTGCTTCAGGTGTGTGGATTTGGATTCGCCTGGGCTCAGAGTAGTCTTCTCAGGACAAAACTGAACTCTTTCAAGGTCAGCTGCAGGTCCAGAAAAAAATACCTTGATTTTCAGTCTCTGCAGTCTTTACCTTGAAGGGTCTTGATTCATACTGAATCAGTACCTTCCTGCAGCACTTGTTCTGATTAGTTCAAATCCCTAAGAAAATTTGGTCTATTTCTCTTTGAATCACATTGTTGGAGCCGGTCTCTAGAGCCTCTAGGCTCTGGCTCTGAATCCCCACTCAGCTGGTTGCCCAGTTGCTCTTGGGCTTGTTACAGGCAGAGACATTTGATGCTAAAAAAGACATGGGGAGCATGTTACTAACCTCTCTGAGCTTGAGCTTCCGGATCTGTGAAATGGAGATCAGGACCAACACGGATAACATGGAGAGCACAGTAATAGGGGTGTTGTGCACAGTAAATACTGGCCATCCTTCTCTGGTGCCAGCACGGTTAATTGGTTGTGCCACTGGGACTGGTGGTGCTGAGCAGGTGCACTCGAGATTCTGTGTGTTCTTTCAGACCAAGAGGAGGAGGAGGAGGAGGAGGAAGGTGGGGATGTGGATGTCAGTGCAGGACGTTTCGTCCGTTATCAGTTCACACCCGCATTTCTGCGCCTCCGGACAGTTGGGGCTACGTGAGTACCAGTATTTATTGAGGGAAGAATGTTCTGCTTGTGTACAAAGGATGTTCTTGGTTTGGTTTGGGTTGGCTTTAGAGGTGGAACGAGGCAAAGTAGGGCTCACAGAGCTTTATTTTACAGGGTGGAGTTCACAGTGGGAGACAAACCTGTGTCAAACTTCCGGATGATCGAACGGCACTATTTCCGGGAACGCTTGCTGAAGAACTTTGACTTTGATTTCGGCTTCTGCATCACCAGCAGTAGGAACACTTGTGAACATATCTATGAGTTTCCCCAGCTTTCCGAGGATGTCAGTATGTATCCAGTGACTTTTACAGCATTCCAGAGTCTTACGGCTAGAAGGAACACACCTCGAAATCCATCTGGTCCAACACCCTCATTTTGCAGTGTAGGAAGTAGTGAAGTGATGCATATCTAGTCATTTGACCTTGGGCTTCTCATTTCCTATTGAACCTATCTAATGTTTCAGACTGGATCCCAAGAAATAGACTTCTGCTGGGTCATTTGTTTGTGAGTTAATACTCTGAGCTGTCTCTGTCCCCCAGCACTCTTGCATGCCTAGGAGTCCTTTGGTTGGTGGGGTGCCCGTGGGAAGTGGGCACAGTCAGGAACAGCTTTCTGAATTTGGACCAGAATGTCTACACAGGATCAGAACAGAAGCACCAAGTAAATAAGCTGCTGTAGTCTGTGGTGGCAGAAGAATAAGCTTATCTCCCTGGGGCTCTGAGAACCCAGGCTGGATCTGACCGCGGAGGCCATGTCAGAGTTGATTGCACCCTTGTGCTGAAGTGGGTGTCACGTTCATTTGGGAGCCTCTGGTCTCTAGTTCTCCCCAGCTTTCGAGAGCTGGCTCTCTTCTGGCCTCATTAGTCTAAGAGAGTATACTCACATTTTCTGGAAGGGCTGGCTTACGAATGTTACAGGGGATACTGAGTTTTTTCCGACCTGGCCCATGGGGCAGACTCACACACAGTCTTTGCTTTTTCCCTTTCCTGATTTGCAGTTCGTCTGATGATTGAAAATCCTTATGAGACTCGTTCTGACAGCTTCTACTTTGTTGACAACAAGCTGATAATGCACAACAAGGCTGATTATGCCTATAACGGAGGCCAGTAAACCGCTGCAGGAGTGGACAGGGAGGCGCTTTGCTGTGGCCCAAGTTCCTGGCACATGGGGGTGCTTGAAGCTGCAGCTTATCAACACACTCCCAGGAAGCCAAGACTGGGGTGGCAGTTTTCTGTGCTCCAAGAGAGTGCCAAGCAGTGCTGTGTTTTCTTCCCAGTATTTTTTCTTCCCTTTTTCCCCCTGTCCCTTAGGTTGCAGCAGCGGTACTGTAGTAAAGTGAGAGATTGAAATACAGATGAAAAACAACATTTATTTTCATGGGCTCATAGCTGCCTCCTGCTTGTCCTAATGAGCCTGGGTCTCTCTGGGCACAGTTGTGCCAGGGTGAGAAGGCTCTGGTCAGCCGACTTGTAGGTTAGCAGCTCTTAAGGTAGGGTCCTGGGTGTGGCGGGAAGCAGAAAGGTGGGCCTCTTCTGGGCAGCACCTCTCACTTCTGGTGTTGCCATCAGCACTGTCTGACCTCAGCCTGTGCATAGTCCTAAACCAATTGGAAAAATACTTAAAAGAGGGTGGAAGGGAGGAGAGGCGCCAAGAGTCAGGGCGCTAGGGATGGATGAGGCCTCCAAATGGAGAGATCCGTGTTGTAGAGAGGCCTGCTTATCTGTCTGACATCTGGGATCATCGGCCTGTCCTCTGGGGATACACCAAGGTGCAGCCTGGCAGTGCCTTCCTGTTCTCATTTTGGAAGAAAGATGCACTTGCCCTGCTTCTGGCTCCTAACATTTGAGTACTCTTCAGGTAGAATGTGTTGGGTTTGTTCTTGGGAACAGTAGTATCTTTTGAGGCCAGAACAGGCCTCACTGTATTTTGTTTTTTATTTCTAGGCTTCTTTTTGGGAGATTTTATAAGTGTCAGTGGTGTTCCCAGCGTGCGTTGTGTGTGGTTAGACTTCTGCTAGTGTTAATCAGGCTCCTGGGGCTAATCTGGCTCATGTTGGGCCTGAGTATAGTTACAAACCAGCAGCTACTTAAAAGAGTGCTGGTTTTCACTACAGAGCATAGCCTGGAGGGTTGGCTTTTGATGGGGATTTGCCAGAGAACTCTCTGGATTTCTTATTTAGGAGGATTTTCCTGTCTGCCTTTATATTGAGGTAGTTTCTGGAACCATCCTGGCAGGTCAGAGTTAAGTAATGCATATTCTGATCCTTCAAACTCCTAATTGGAATTTTGGGTGTTTGGAAAGGGTGAAATAGGCTGATGTGGCCTATCAGAGAGATGTGTTCTCGGAATACCTTCCTTGCGGTCCTGTGGGCTACTTTTGCCCTTAGGCCCTTATCAGATAGATCTTGCCCCCTCAGCTCCCGTGCGGTTTTCCGACTGTGTAGGCGGCTATAATGCTCAGCCTGAATGCTGTGATCCTCTGATAAGATTGTTGCAGTGGCCAGGATTTAGCACTGACAGACAGGTAGCAGCAGGAAGAGCCTAGGGATGTGGTAACAGTCCCTGTGCCCAAGATGCTTGAGAGAAAGGTCATGTGGGGCCAGCACGCTGCCACAAAAGCCCCAGGGTATCCACTGACCAGGGTTGCCCCCTGATTGGATTCCAGAGCGTGAGTGGCCTTGATCGGGGCTGTTTCAGATGCTGGCAGCTTTCTCACTGAGAAAACCTTGGGTCAGCCCCTGTGTGCTGCCACTGGATCCAGCCACCGAGTGAGGGAAGAGACTGTGTACCCTGTGGAATGGGTTCTCAACGCCAGACAGAGTGAATCTCAGAACTGGAGTCAGCACAAATCCAGGTGCCTTACGTGTGGCTGCGTCTCATGTGCTGCTGGGGAAAGCTGCATCGCTCTCATTCGCTCCTCAGCTGCGGACAGACGTCAGCACTGCCTCCCTCTGCTATGTACTGTGGCTCCCCTAACATACCTGTGCATTCCTATCGAGCTTCAGAACAACCAGTTCTCAGAAGCCCATTGGTAGAGTTTCTACTTTTTGGTACTTATCTAGGAGGTGGTTTCTGGAGCTGCCCAGAGCGGCTCAACAGAGTGTGTCTGGGTAGTGCGTTGCAGTGCAGCCTGTGTCTTGTAGATAGTGGGCCATCTTTTTCTCTGTAGTGTTAGCTTCTGCTAGGAGGAGGACCACGGGCAGAGGAGGCAGGCATTCTGGCTTGAACAGTGCTGTGTCCCTGTCCTCATCAGCTTGCTTTTGGTGTCACTGGAGACCAGGTTGAGGCCAGCTGCTCAGTCTGAACCCAGTGGGACAGGGATTTGCCATTTCCTGCTCCTGAAGGTCTGGTGTTCTCCAGACATTTTTTGTACCTGCAACTACAAATTCTTATGTCTAGCTACTCAGGAAATCTTGAGAAGCATTGCCATACCAGGGTGTTAACCAGGGTGAGTTTTAGATACAAGCTTTTGTGCCTGAATTGGGGAGAGAATTGGAAGTCATCTTTTGAATGTAGTGGAATCAATCAGAAGTTGAATCAGGAGGTCATGTGATTGAGGAATCTGGACTATACTCTATACTGACAACAGTGGTCTTTTTTTTTTTTTTTTTTTTGGTATCGTTAATATATAATTACATGAGCAACATTGTGGTCCCTAGATTCCCCCCATTATCAAGCCCCCGCCACATACCCCATTACAGTCCCTGTCCATCAGTGTAGTAAGATGCTATAGAGTCACTACTTGTCTTCTCCCGGACAGCAGTGATCCTGTGGGTGAGACAGCGGTGGGGAAGAAACTACCTGCATGGGGAGACAGAGTGAGAGGCAGCTCTGGAGCGGGCACGTTCCAGCAGCCTGACGGGCCCTGCTGGTGGCACAGAGCCTGCTGCCTGCACCCCTTCCTCTCTTGTCTTGCTCCTGTCCGTCTGCCTTGGGATCTCCTGGGAGCGCACCTCTTTTCCTGTGGAGCCTTTGGGCTAAGATAAGATGCCCTTCTAGCTTTTCCAAAGAAGATGCTGATTATTTCATTCTGTCTTCTAAATGGTAAACAGAGGAAGTAACTACAAGTAGTTCCAGGCTAAAGGAGACTGTCCTCTCCTTAGGTGTTAGCCCTAAGCTCCCATGCTTAGACAGTTTCCAGGGGCAGGCAGGATTTCCTAAAGACACCAGTCTCCTTGGGCCATCTAGTTCTCAAATAGGGGCAGTGGTGTGGGGATGGGGGCTAACCGTAGACTGGCAATTCTTGAAATGTCAGAGACCAAAGAGTTGTCAACTTCTCTTTTCAGTTGGAAAGAGAACTCATTTCTGGAATGGACTAAATAGGCTGTGTCTGATGTATGAATTGGGTGAGTCTTGCCTTAGTGTGTCCTGCCACCCCTGGTAGGCTCCCAGGGTACATTTTTTTAAAATCTGAAAAGTCACTTTCTTTGGGTGGCCGTTGTCGCCATGATGTCAGTGAGGTATGGGGAATCTGGGGAGTGGGGACAGGCCTAAAACTGGCAGCACAGGCTCTGTGCCAGGGCACTAGGACTCCTGCTGCAGAGGGGCTGCTGTACCCACTTGGAGCCCCATTACCCAATCGTCATGTTACTCACATTCCGTGTTCTGGAACATTGTAGCCACAAGAAGGATCTGGTGGAGGTGGATTTACCCCGTGTTACAAAGGATTGTGTAAAGTCATTGAAGTTGTGAAAGTCTATTTTTTTTCCTCTGTAAATCTATTTTTCACAGAATATAAGACACATCAATGACCTGATCTGTCCTCCTCTTTCCCCTTCAGCTAAGATCCTCATTCCAGTTTGTATTGTCTTTGTGTCCAAAGTAATGAACTAGGTGACTTATTTGTATAAAATGTTATTTTGCCACAAGAGACGGTAATAAAAGAAAGATTTTTCACAGTATGTATACCTGTCTAGTCTCCATACTGAGGCCCTTGTGTTGCCGGGGAGGAGGTGTGGGCTGGGGGTGGGCCCTGAGTTTCTTTAGGTGGCCTTTCTGTAAAAAGTACAGTGAGTATGGCTGGTTTTTAGGGTGCCTGTGGAACAGTATGGGGCTTTAGGTTTGATGATTTCATTTTCCTGGGTGGCTTTAAGAGTTGAAAATGTGTTTATATATTTTAAAGTTTGTTTATTTAGGTGTGCTTTAACTATAGTAAAATTTACCTCGTCTAAAGAGTATAGTTTGATGAGCTGTGACAAGTGTATACAGTCTTGTTACCGCATCACAGACATGAAATGGTGTTTCCCTCACCCTGGGAAGTTCCCTCAAAGTCCTGGTGTTGGTGGCCAGTCCCCTCCTTCTACCCCAGCCCCTTTAAAACCATTAATTTCTGTCTCTACTGGAAAACTTGCATCCATGTTTAAGGTCACAAACAATTCAACTTAAAAATAAGTCAGGTTTAGATGGTCTGTGGCACCTGAAGCAATTACTGACCTCTGCCCACAAAAGCCACTCACTCATTTCCCCTTCTCTCCTGCTCTTTGCTTTTTTCTTCAACCCAGGGCTGGTGCCCAGGTGGGATGATACAAAGGTGAGGGAAACCTCAGCATTTGCAAGGACAGTCATTCCTTTGGCTTTAAAGTACTGTGGATTGAGAGGCTTGCTTCTTAAATGCCTTTCTTTTAAATGATAGGTAACATGTTAAGGACTTTTTTGCATCTTTTGATTCACTTCTTCCAGGAGGTAGAGCAAGGTGGTGGGAAAAGACAGTTTTTGGCACATGGGTCAGTGTTGGGGAGAGATGTCTGGCTGAGTGATGTGGTGAGAAAGGCAGTTGGAGGGCTGTGTGGGTGCCTGGGAAGTGTGGATACCTGGGAAGTCTGATTCACACTTATTCTGAGGGAAGGCCCTCGCAGGCAAGTGAAATCGCTGTTTCTTGGAAAGGGTGAAGCTGTCCTGATGAGGATGCTGAGGACCCAGTGTGAGGCCTTAGGGGTACTGCCCCTGCCTCACAACTGGGGGTGAGCCAGATGGGCCGACAGTGAAACAGGGAAGGAGCAGCCCCACGCCCCTTCACAACCTCCAGTGGGGGTGGGGGCGGGGGCATGAAATTGCCCTCCCAGGGAACCCAATTCCCTGGTGTAAGTCCGGGGAGAGAAAACCCCGGGCCAAAATACCTCTAAAAACCGAAATCAGTCGAAGGGAGAAATAGAGTTTAAAATCCGTTTACTGCTTACAAACTGCAGTCCTGGGCCATATCTCTCTCCTGCTCCAGCAGCAGCAAAACTGGCCCCCCTCTCTCCTCTCGGGTACGGATAAGCCCTCCTTGCCCAGGTAATTACCGATTGATACAGAGATGAACTACTCTCCACCCCTGAGGAATGATGCAAATGCACTAAAGCCATACTCTTCTCCACCCTGGAGCTCCTGTTGATATGCAAATATACTAAAACCAGGCGAGATATTCTGGAAATATTACAGTTCACCCACATCTGCGCCTAAATACTGAGCACCAGAGCAAGACGTTTGCCTCTCTTGGAGCTCACAGACTAGCGGTGGGCTCCATAGGATTTCAGATTCTAAGTGCCACGAATAAATAACTACATGGGATGGAGAGCGTGTGGTCGGGGCAGGCCTTGGTGAGCGAGACCCGAATGAAAGGGCGCCCCAGGGAGAGGAACAGAGTGCGAAGGCCTGGAGGCAGGAACAGCTCGTGGAGAATCAAGCTGCTTTGTGTGGCTGGCGCAAACACAGCAAGAGAATGGTCGGCATAGGGCCGCAGAGGTGGGCCGGAGGAGGACGCATGCAGCTTTTAGTCCACGGGGCTGGACTTCAGGAGAGGGGCCTGCCATCGAAGAGCTTCACAAACGGAGGGACGCACTTCGACCCCGGAGACTTTGCGCACACGGGTGGGCGCGGCTTTGCCTCCAGGAAGGGAGGCGGGGCTCGGGAGGAGGCGCGGCGGGCCCCGCCCCCCGCAGTCCGGAATCCGCGCGCCCGCAGCCGGAGGTCGCCGAGGAGTCCCGCGCCGGCGCCGTCTCCGACCGCCATGGCCGCCGTGCTGCTCGCCCGGGCCTGCGGCCCAGCCCGCGGAGGTGAGTGCGCTCCGGCTCCGCAGGCCTTGTTCTCCCCGCCGCGGGCGGACGGGCGGCCCTCCCCACCGCCGGCAACGCGCGCGGCCTTTGCCCCAGTTCGGCCGCTCCTCGCGCCTGCGCGGCCGCTGCTCCTGCTCTGACACCCACGTCCAGTCCAGTTCCCACCGCTCGGCCGCGTCGCCTCCCCTCCTTCCTCCCGCAGCGGAGGTCCGGGGCGCCCCTCCTCCGGAGCCAGCCCCGAATTGAACCCAGACTCAGCGTCCGTGACCTTGGGCAAGACTTGCAGCCCTGCCAGCCTCAGTTGGCCCCTCTGTAAAATAGCCACAGTCAATGTTACTATTCGCATAGCGCTGTTGTAAGGATCAAATCACAGAGTTTGTTGAAAACACTTTGGACAGTGCCTGGCACGTAACAGGTGCTGCTGGGTAAACGTTTGCTCTTGTTGATAAGTTCATAGAACCTTTCCCATCCTGTCATTTCTGTCCAGCTGTGGTAGTAATGACCTGTGTGGCCAGGGCTGCTGCTGCCTGGTCAAGTCCCTCTCACCCTGAATAATACCACTAAACGGGACCGTCGCGGAGTTTCTCTGCCAGGCCTGTGCTAAGTGCCACTTTAGTGTCTCTAATCCTCCCGCGCCCAGAAGCTGCATGCTGTTGTGCTCCACATTTCATGAAGCTCAGGGAAGATCCTTGCCTAAGATCTCCCATTTTTATTGGTGCTCTTACTTTTATTGGTGTCACACCGACTTTGAGGGGGATGGTCGTATGCAAAGTGTCGAGCAAGCACAGGAGGCGTTCAGTCAGTGTGGTTTCTCACCAGCGGCACTGCGGACGTTTTGGGCTGGTATTCTTTGTTGTGGGGTCTGCTCTGTACATTGTGGCATGTTCAGCAGTCTTCCTGGTCCCCATCCATTCTGTCCCAGTAGCATTCCACTGTTCAGTTGTGTGCAACAACCAAAAATGTCTCCAGACATTGCCAAGTATCCGTTGGAGGGGAAATCATCCCTGATGGAGAACCACTGAGTTAGTGGATCACTGTGATTATTATTATTGCCATTGTTATTATCACATAAGACTTGCCCACCCTTCCACTGCCCCCTGTTCTGCCCCCTGGCAGCTCTCCAATCTCCAAACTGGGCCTGGCGTCAGTTACATACCATCTACCAGTCTGTGGAACTGCCTGAGACTCACCAGATGCTGCGTCAAACGTGCCGGGACTTTGCAGAGAGGGAGCTGGTTCCCGTTGCAGCGCAGATGGACAAGGAACATCGCTTCCCGGCCGCTCAGGTAAGAGTTCAGCCCCTGCAGTTGCTGGTGGTGGTGGGTTCGTGTGGCTCCTGGATATGTGGTGACAGTGACAGCCAGAGGTCTCTCCAGTCAGGGAATCCTGAAGCAGGTCCTGGGACCCAGAAAATGCTCTGGAGGTGTCGCCTGTCCAGCTTAAGGTCTGTAAGCAGGATTAACTTCTGGAATAACAGTAATAGTGATGGGCAGTCATTGTGCTCACTGTGTGCCAGGCATTGTGCTCATCACGGTAGTTAACACCTAGAGAATGCTTCCCACGTGCCAGGCACTGTTCTGAGTGCTTGAGACATGTTATCTCAGCTTTCCCGTGAGGTGCAACACTCGGCTGTACAGTTGCTGCAAGTCTAATCCATGAGCGTCTCAACAATGCGCCCACAGTCATGGAGCTGGTGAGTTGCAGAGCTTGGGTTTGACCCCGAGTCTGTCCTCTGCCAGATCCCAGTCATCATGCCCCTTCCCATGCAACTGTGTTCCATCTGCGTCAGTCCATCTGTAATCACATGTTTAAGAGGTTCCTGCCATATCCCCTGACCTGGCAGAATGTCTGGCAGCTGGTATATTCAGTAGATACTTGTTGAGTAATAACTTGGAAATAGTAAACCTTTCTGGCCTCCTCTCCTCACCGGTTTTTCAGTGTGAGGAATTCAAGAGTTGAGGTCACCGCTGACATGTCTCCTGGGCTCTGGGCCAGTGTTCCAGCTTAGTAAATATTGTGTATTCCTGGTGTATTGGGTGCTGGACCAGGACCGTGGGAAGATGCAAGGAGCTCAACATGGAGATGGCACATGGTGTTCTGGGCACCAAAATCAGTTGGGCAACATCTAGGTATTAAGCATTTAATCTGTATCATTTCATTTAGTCCTAAGGATAATCCTCACCTGTAGATTAAACTCTTCTCTCTCTTCCTGGATTTGCTTGCAAGGATTAGGTGAGATAATGTATGTCAGATTCATGGAAAATGAATTATATTTTCCTAGCCGTTAATGTTGTTATATTTATCACAAATGGGAAAATTGGGACAACAGAGAAGATAAGTGATTTTCCAAGGTTTACTGGTCTGTGGAGCTAGAATTCACACCCAGGTCTGGCTGGCTCCAAAACCCTTCCCCATCCGTGATCCACGTGGCTGTCCCAGAGGCCCAGCTGGCAGGCAGGGGAGCCCTAGTCTCATCAGGAATGTCACTGATAGGGCCCAAGCAGCCCCCTGCCCAGCAGACCCACACACACTGCCCTCGGTCTCCCTATTTGGCATTTGCCTTTCGTCTTTCAGTGCCATTAGCGGAGATGTGAAAAAACTCAAACTTTTTGTGACTAGAGGACTCAAATAAACACATAGGCATTGAAAAGCTGGAGCAGTGTAGAGGCGCTGTCCCCATAGTCCCTACAGCTGTGTCTTGGGGCTTTTCCTCCCAAACAACAGAACACGTGATTTATTTTTCCGATATTCTTATATGCTCTCAAAAATAGATTTGCTCTGGGCAAGATAACTGGGGGTAGGAACACACTTTCAACCTATCTACTCTTTACTCCTCTGGCTGTATGGTCTGCTTGCTTCATGGAGCTGTGGCATCAGCAGGCTAGTCCTCCTCTCTCGTGGCAGAAATGGATAAGGAAGGAAGAGGGCACAGAAGGCCCTGGGCATGGGCCTCCTTCCCCTCTGGCTCGTGGGCACCCCCCACCCCCAGGCAGGATTTGCTGTGCACTGGAGTGTGGCTCAGGGCAGTGACAGCACCTGTGTTTTGTTCCACCCTGGACAAGGGGCTCTCTGATCTGTCATTTCATTAGATTACCATGAGTCCTGCTATTTTATCCCCCTTTTATAGACAATGAAGGGACATTTGGATGAACTCTGAGAGCTGGAGAGCATTTTGTTTCTTTTGCCAAGTATTGAAACCTGGTGGCTCTTTGCTTTGGTCACTGTCTCTGTCCCCATGGCTCCCAGCTCCAGAAAGGAACGCAGGGCTTAAGCAGGCAGAAGGACCAAAGACCTAGACACACAGATGATAGGGCAGGGGGTACAATTCAGAATACTGCCATTAGTGTGTGGAAATAATAATGATTATAGTAACAGGAGTAATACTGGTTTGGGGGTCACTCTTTTCCAGGCGCTTCTGTGTTAAGTCTTCAACACAATACTCTGAGTTCAAGTATCTCCAGTTTTCAGATGCAATAACAGAAGCCAGAGGTCTAGGCTCACAGCTGAAACTGGAGGCGCCAGATGCAGACTCCCGAGCACTCCCCTACCCTGGGCAGCCCAAAGCTGGTGCTTAGTTAGTGATGTCTAGTATTTTTTCCTGGAGAATTTTCCCCCCGGTAAAGTAGATCAATGGAGAGGAGTTAAGGGAAGGAGAGTTGAGAGAGGGCTGGCCAAGAATTAGGTGGAGGGTCAGGGCCAGTTTCTGCATACTTGGCTGCTCGTGTGAATTTACAGAGCTATTTTGTTTTATAACAAATAAGGTAATAGTGAATAGAATGGTGATTCCAGCTGACTTTGGACTCCTTACCCTGGAAATGCATGAGCGTGTTTATACCTATAAAACTGCACCCAGCTTCTTCCTCCTCACTCAGGGGTGTTTACGACGTTAACTTCCCTGTACCAGGCGCAGAAACCCGCTTTCCTCTTCTTGCCCAGTCTCAGGCGGTGGCGCTAACACTTAGCCACACAGAAACCTCTAGAGTCAAACCCCGTTTTTCTTCCTTCCACGCACTGACCCTTGTTATATCCAAAATGTCTCCTGAATGCCACCTGCTCTCATTTCTCCCAACTAGAATTCATCTCCCTGGATCCCAGGAGCCTTCCAGTGAGAATCCTTAATTCTCTAGTTGACCTGTCACATTCCTGTGCGGGTCTGATGGCACAGTCCTTTCAAACAGCCGGCTCCCTGAAGGCAGGGTCCTTGTATGTCCTCATCCAGCACCACACCCTGCGCTCAGCTAAAGTACTCGACATCGAACAGATGTTTGCGGAATTGTATTGAACTGAACCCCAGATGGTCAGGTATCCTGAGTGTCCTTACTGTCCCAACACCGAGCACACCCTAGCATGTAGGTGGAGACTAGAGGGGCAGCTCACAGAGCCTCTCCCCTGGATAAGCAGCAAATATTCAACAAGTAGGGACCCTTTTCTTCAGAGGGAGTTAGCTTTGCTCTGGTGAGCATAGGCACAGCCTACATAACCAAGTCATGTACGCTAATTTTGATTTTTAAACCTGTGAGCTTTAGAAGCAGCTTAAAGTGTTTTCATATGAAGTACCCTCCAGACGTTTCCCAGACGTGGAGGCGGCAGGTGCTGAAGGCTTGCTGTGTGTGTCGCCGCCAGGAAAGCAGTCTCGCTTGTTCTCACGTCTTCTGGTGGGAGTTTGGAGACCTTGCCCCAGACTCGGCCGCCCAGTGGTGCTGCCTCCTTGTGAGACGCAGGTCTGGGTCCCGGGTCACAGACACGCAGGACCGAGACTAACATTGTGGGTCCTCTTAAGAGGTCTCCCTTGAGAGACCTCTGGGGGCTCAGGCCCTCTGCTGAAACACCAGGGAGGCGGGCTGCTGCTCCTGCTCATGTGGCGTCTCCCTTCCACGGCCCCCCTTTGCCTCTTCCAACTTGCTGGTCTCTTCTTCAGGATATACTTCAGTGAGTGCACGTCGCTACCATGATCGCTTCTGTTTCCAGTTCTTTTCTGGAACGCCCCTGTGGCTGGCCATTGCATACTGCCAGAAATCTAGAGATCTATTTCAGAACGAGAAAGGTCGGGGAAAACAAGCCAGGGTCGCCCTGATGAAATTCCTTGGGGCCTTGACTTACCCTGACTGTGTGTCCTGGAGGTGCGCTCCCAGCTGTAAGAGGCGGGCGGGGACTCCTTGTTCTGCTCCTCTCTGCCTGGGAATTTTGGTTCCCTTTATTTCTTGGAATGAGATGGGTTGATCGACTAACCTGTCATTTATGCCAAGGTTTTATGAAGAGCTATAGCATGAAGAGAAAGCTGTGCCTTAGTGTACAGGGAAGTTGGGCGGTGCCTGTAGGGGGAGACAAGTGGGGCTTTGTCAGCTCTGTCCAGCTGCTTGGCCAGAGAGAGCCTTTCAGGGAGCTTCCTGCCTGGGCCTGAGCAGGACTTTGAAGGCCTGTGTATTTCTAGCCTCTGCTGGAATGTGGCTCAGGCTCCTAACCCACAACTGGCATTCCCCAGTGAAGTCCCCCTAGAACAGCTGTGTGGGATGCCCCAGCTGTGAGTTCCGTTCTGAGGCCACGCGCGTGCTGGCCCAGGGCTGAGTCTGAGCACAGCGCTGCAGGCGGCCCTCTCAGCCTCGGGCCCCCCGCCCTGAGTTGATTCTGCTGCTGAGGTGACACGGCATTTCTAAGCAGGGCACCCCCTCCCATCTTTCCCTAGGAGTGCCCTGACCACGATCATCCGTCCTTTTAGTGATTCTCAAATGACACCCCTGGTGGCTCTGAGCCCCACTCACCACTGTGCGCTGGTTTACTATTGCTGTTACTGCAAATTACCACAAACTCAGTGGCTTATAACAAAGTTATTAGCCGACAGTCCCTGGAGGCCCAAAATGGGTCTCACTGGGAAACTGAGGTGTTGGCAGGGCTGGGTCCTTTGGAGGATCTGGGGGAGAGTCCCTTTCCTTGCCTTTTCAGCCTCTAGAGGCTGCCTGCATTCCTTGGCTCCTGCCTCCTTTCCAGCCGCGCCCGCCTCACTCGCACCTCTGGTTCCCTCGTCACCCTCCTTCTCTGACCCTCCTGACTCTTCTTTTCCTTATAAGGACGCTTGTGGTGATGTTCGGACCCTGTGGACAATCCAGGACCCATCCGCCCATCTCAGGGCCCTTTGCTGAATCACATCTTCAAAGTCTTCTTTTGCCACATGAAGAAAACGTTCATAGGTCCCGGGGGATTTAGGACAGGATGTCTTTAGGGGGCTGCCATTCTGCCCCCCCCCCCAGCTGTCTCCTCCCCGTGGCTGCAGCACAGTGGCTGTCCAGGGGCTGCAGAGCTGGAGTTGCACTTTCAGGGGCAGTAGCCAAATGCCACTGGGCATTCTGCCCCAGCTTGTTATGCACGGGGGCCCTGAGTTTAAGGTCCACCCCACACTTAGAGTCTTACAAGAGCATCTGACTCAGTGAGGGCAGAGATGGCAGCCTGGAAAAAGTAGTGCTTGAGCTGAGATCCGAAGGGAAGGAGGAGATGATAATTCATTGATAAAGGGCCTTACCAACAGGAAGCAGCATGTGCAAAGGCCCTGTGGTGGGAGGGGGGGAATGTGTGGTGTGCTTAAGAGGCTGAAGGTCAGTTTGGTACTGTGCTGTCCTGCTCCTTGCCTTGGAGGCCCCTGAAGGCTTCCTGTGCCTTCTGCCTGCCCACTGGTTGTGCACACGATGTGAGCCAGCACTGAGTGTGGGGTTAGGATGGCTTGAATGAATGGTGCTGCCATGCATGCCTCAGCTGAACCTGGGTCTTCAGCTTTGGGATCATGGGGTAGGTACACGGGCCACATGGCCTGAGTTTCTATAGACACTGGCTTGGGGAGGAAGGGTCTGGGATTTGGGAGGTGGGCACTTGTCCCCAGCTGCCCTTGCAGTGACTTCCTCCCCCTGGTCAGGTGAAGAAGATGGGTGAGCTTGGGCTTCTAGCCATGGATGTGCCCGTGGAGTTGAGCGGTGCTGGCCTCGATTACCTGGCCTATGCCATTGCGGTGGAAGAGATCAGCCGAGGCTGTGCCTCCACTGGCGTCATCATGAGTGTCAACAATGTGAGTGTCTCTCCTGGGCCCCCGGAGGGGAGGTCCCTGTGGGTGGGCAGGCACTCCAGCCATGGGTCCCCACATCCTGGGCAGAGCCAGGCCTCAGCTCCCATCCTTGACCTCCTCTGAACTTGTGGGTAGGGCTCTGGAGAGAACAGGTCTCGGGGTGATTTTGCAGCTGGGCCCATGCACCTGGGCTTGAAGGCCACCCTCTGTCCCACCAGTCCCTCTACTTGGGGCCTCTCCTGAAATTCGGCTCCGAAGAGCAGAAGCAGCAGTGGGTCACTCCGTTCACCAGTGGTGACAGAATTGGCTGCTTTGCCCTCAGTGAACCAGGTACTGATGTGGGACAGCAGTTGGCCCCTGGCCCCTCTCTGCAGAATCAGGGTGACAGACGGGTTGCCTCTGGGGTAGGGGCCGTTGTGGAGTCTGTGCCAGGTGGCCCAGCTTCTCGGGTACAGGTTTTTGATGTGAGTGCCTGGGGCTGTGCTGGCTGCCTGGGGTCCCCCAAGGAGCTCATGGTTCCCTCAGCCAAGCTGGGAGGGGCATTTGGCTCTGGGGTTCCTTTGGCCTAAAGATGCCCAGCTGCTGTGCACCCTTGCTTTGCCCTCTTGGACCAGAACTTTGGGAGCTGGTGCAGCCCTGGAGCTTTCTCTCCAGAAGCCATGACCCTGATTCTGGGGAGCCCAGTTCTCAGGGTCTCCATGCACACCAGCTGGGCATGAGGCTGGGCTCCCCGCTGAGTGGGTGACAGTGGGGCGGAGGCGGCGCTGATCTGAGTCTGTGTGTGGGGCAGGGAATGGCAGCGACGCGGGGGCCGCCTCCACTACTGCCCGGGAAGAGGGTGATTCTTGGGTTCTGAACGGCACCAAAGCCTGGATCACCAATTCCTGGGAGGCCTCAGCCGCCGTGGTCTTTGCCAGCACACACAGATCCTTAAAAAACAAGGTAGGACCCCGAGAGAAGGTCAGAGAGACCTCTGGCTGCAGTCATTTCATAGTTTGCAGGTCCGAATCTCCTGAGCCCAGAAGAGCTGTCCCTGCTCGGGGCACCTTGGGGCCACCCCTTTCCTCCCCGGCCTGTGGTTGGTGCCTGCGCCTTCCCCTGAGGAGCCAGCAGAGGGCGACACAGCCTGGGGCCTGGGGGCCGTCGGGGGCGGGAGGGACTGCATGCAGTGTGTCCCGTGTGGTTTGTGTAAGGGCGGTGGCCTGGGGCAGCTTTGGGGAAAACCACTGGTGTGTGGGGCCTTTCAGGGCATCAGTGCCTTCCTGGTCCCCATGCCGACGCCTGGCCTCACGCTGGGGAAGAAGGAGGACAAGCTGGGCATCCGGGCCTCATCCACGGCCAACCTCATCCTTGAGGACTGCTGCGTCCCCAGGGACAACCTGCTGGGGGAGCCGGGGATGGGCTTCAAGATAGCCATGGTGAGCCGGGCAGTGGGGGGGCCTGGGGCCCAGCCGGCCAGCCGCTGACGGGGGGGCTCCCCACAGCAAACCCTGGACATGGGCCGCATTGGCATCGCCGCCCAGGCTCTGGGCATTGCTCAGGCTGCCCTCGATTGTGCTGTGAACTACGCCGGGAACCGCAGGGCCTTCGGGGCACCACTCACCAAGCTCCAGGGCATCCAGGTAATGAGGTGGAGGCTGTGGGAGGCTGGAGGGAGGGAACTCAGCCTTCCCTTGAGCTTTTACCTGCTCCCATATCCCTCCAGTGAGGGAGGGGCAACTGCTGATGGGTGGCCCGGGGCTCCGTTGCAGTTCAAGTTGGCGGACATGGCCCTGGCCCTGGAGAGTGCCCGGCTGCTGACCTGGCGTGCTGCCATGTTGAAGGATAATAAGAAGCCTTTTACCAAGGTGTACATGGGGAAGGGGGTCCCCCAGGCTCTGGTCCTTTGGTGGGCCCAGAAAGGGAGGGAGAAGTTTGGGTGGGGTCCCAGTTCCCTGGGCAGATGGGTTTATTGCTCCAAGTGGAGCAGCCCCTGGTGAGGGGCCCTCTGCTGGGGGCTCCCCCCAAGGTAAAGTTTCTGACCCCGTATATCCCTGTGGTTAGGAGTCAGCAATGGCCAAGCTGGCTGCATCGGAGGCTGCAACTGCCATCAGCCACCAGGTGAGTGTCTCGGGTGCAGAGTGCAGGGACAGGGCACCTGGGCGAGGCTGTGGGGGCTGAGGAGCTGAGAGCGTGCCAGCTGCCCCTCCCCTGGCTCGTCCTGCCCCGTCTTTCCCCACAGGTTGGGGGGTTTCCTCCCTCCTCAGCCCCTGCTTTCTGCCTTAGGCCCTCCAGATCCTAGGTGGCATGGGCTACGTGACAGATATGCCAGCTGAGCGGCACTACCGCGATGCACGCATCACCGAGATCTATGAAGGCACCAGTGAGATCCAGAGGCTGGTGATTGCTGGGCACCTGCTCAAGAGCTACCAAAGTTGAGCCTCCGCAGGGCTGACCTGTACCCAACCCTGGACCAGCTGGCCTGAGTTCCGTGGGCAAGGGGGTAGGAGCTACGTGGCCTAAACTCTGACTCCCTGAGAGACTGGGGCTGATGGGAGGGGCCATTTCTCCTCTTGCCAGGAGCACCCTGGCCCCAGTCCTTCTGGTGTGGCCTCACCTGCCACCCCCACCTCTGCCCACCCCACACCTAACTGCCTGGGCTGAGTCTCAGACACAGGGACGGTGGGGCAGTGACCTGCGGCTGAGGAGCACCCGTCTTTAGCTCTGCTTCCTGGCTTCGCTCCATGTTCACCGCTGTGCCTTAAGTCCTTCATCAGAGTGGACATGGCCTGGAGGTAGGGCTGTGGGAAGGGCTAAGTTACCATTTTGGGACCCCACAGCTCTGTTCCGGGGGCCCTGGGTCTCAGCAGGAGACCAGTGGGACAGGCTCTTGGCAGCGTCTGCTCCCTGAGTTCAGGTGTCAGGATGGGGAGTTGGGGTTGGGCAGAAGGACCAGGCCTCAGTAGTAGAGGCTACGATCTCTAGGCCTTGGGGGCTGGGTCATTAAGGCAGCTCAGAGCCCCTTCAGCCCTCTCTTTGTAAAGAATAAAGTGTGTGCAGCTGGGTGGGCTGGCTCATACCCTGGGACAATCAAGTGTGGGGACTGATTGTGGATAATAAAGCGTATCTGCCCTGGTGTTCCTCTCGCGCGCTGCTGGGAGGGAAGATAGTCCTCAGTCGGCTCCCTGACATCCCGCAGAGTGAGTGAGTCCGTGTTGGTTAGGCTGAGGGCGATTGGAGACCCCTTTCTGCTCTGGAGGGTCCCCAGCACCAGCAGGGTTGACTCGGTTCTGGGGAATGAGGAGCTGGGCCTGGAGGTGGCCAGGTGGCCAGGTTAGTGCTGTCTGGGTGGCAGACGGGTCAGGGCCTTTGGCCCACAGGGCCTTGTCCCAGGGATGCTGCTCGGTGGGCCCAGCCTCCAAGCCGGAGGGAGGAGGGTGCCAGGGGCACGGAGGTGGGGGGAGAGGATGCGGATGGAGCTGGGAGGCTAAAAGCAGCCCTCCTGGACTTGGTGGGCCAGCACTGAGCTTGCTGGTGAGGGGCCCTGGTGCCTCTGAGGCAGAGCCCATGCTCTGAACCACTGTTGCCCCAAGTAGTGACTGAAGCAGCTGGGAGAGAAAGGTGGGGACAGCCCTCTGCAGAGCGGTGGGGGTTGGGGAGGCTGGCCTGCACTGGAGGAAAGGGGGGCTGGGGTGTGACTCCTCTGGAGCCACAATCAAGTGGGCGCCGAGCAGCGGGCCAGTGTCGTACCCCCAAAGGAAGCTGCCTGGTCTGGGGCTGCCGCAACGAGGGGCTTGAGGTGCATCACTATGGCGGCCTGAGGGCAGCATCCGGCTCTGCAGGGTGGAAGGGAGCCCGCTGCACCATGCAGTGTGCTGGTGGTGGGTACCCAGGGGTGCTGCGGACCCTCTGCCAACCAGCCGCACCTGCGGTGGAAGCAGGTTCCCTCTGCATTGCTGACAGTGGGCCGGGCAGCGGCGAGGTCTGGGTGGCCTGACCAAGTCCTGCTGCAGGTAAGGCCCAGGAGGGCCTACCCCAGCGGCTCCCAGCTCGCACCCCTGTGGTGCTCGTGGCTCTGCCTGTGTCCCAGCCTTGGGCTTCAGGGCAGCCAAAGGTGCGGGGATCTGGGTGGGATGCAGGGTTTCTCCCCAGGGGCCAAGTTTGACCTACCCCTGCCTGGGAGGCAGGTGGTCTGTACTCTCTGAGTCCCAACCCATGAACAGCTGGGGGGGAGTGTTCAGGGGGCTCCCTGACCAGTGCTCCAAATGAGGGGATGGGGTGGGGGTGGGGGACAGCTTTGAGGCTCAGAGGGGACCAGTGGAACCCAAAGTGGGCCTTAGCCCCTGGGGCAGCCAGGCTGGGAGCCAGGCCCAGACACCGCCCCTCCCGGCTTGGTACTCAGGCCCGCCTGCCCTACCTGCTGCTGTGCGGGTCTTGGAAGGGCCACTGGGCGACTGGCCAGAGCCACACTGCTCCTTAGGGCAAATGGTGTCAGGGCACAGGCCTGTCTTCCAAGCCTGGCTCTCTGCCTCTCATAACTGTCTGGGCCTGACTCACCCCCATGGGGAGGATCCTCACAGCCTCGGGGCTATGTTGTCTCCCACGTTCTAAGTGAAGGCCCAGAGCTCTGAACCTCTGTACGGCCTGCCTCATGGGGCTGTCCAGGTGGGCGGTCTGTCCCTCTACCCTGTGGGGAGTACGGGTGGGGGGTGGCCACCTCAAGGACCTTGGTCTTGACAAGGAGCAGGCCTCTGCCTAAGTCCCCTGACATTAGAACTCGATGCTGAACTGTGTCCTGGGTCCTTCTGAACCTGAACTGTTCATTCAGGTCGGTCACAGACATCCTGTTCCTCTCCCCCAGCGTGCATCTCCTAGGAACACGGCAGGACAGTTAGCAGCTGGGAGGCATGGCCGTAATAAACAGTCCATCTCAGTCACAACTGGCCAGTTGTCTCAGTGTTTCTCCATTTTTTCCCTAAGGCCCAGGGTTACATGTTGCATTAGAGGCAAGGTCTCTTGTCTCCTTCACACTAGGGTAGTCCTCAGACTGAAGCAGTTTTTCATGACACTGGCTTTTTGCTGTATCTAGGCTGGTGGTTGCATAGAGTGGCCCTCAGTCAGATGTCTCTTCGTGATTAGCTTCATGGTATGTGTTTTTGGCAGTGACTCCCTATTTTACTCCTGACTTGATTATTAGTATTTTATCTTTTTCTGATTAAATTGAGGTTTATCAATTATTTCAGTTTTTCTAAAGAACCAGCTTTTGGTTTTACTGCCTTTTGGGATTGTGTTTTTAAAGTTATTTTTATTTGGTAGTTTTGTTTCCTTCTATGTTTGGGTTCAATTTGCTGTTCTTTTTCCGGCTTCCTGGGATGAATGCTTGTTGATTTTTCCATCATCTCTTGATGAATTTAAAGTTATACACTTCTTTCTCTAAGCATGGCTTTAGCTTCATTCAATCAATTTTGATATATTGTATTTTCACTATCACTGAGTTTCACGTGCTTTCTCTTTGACCCATCAGTTATTTAGAAGAGTATTAACTCTATTAACCTGTAGTTTTCCTGGTACTTTTGTTACTGGCTTTTTAAACATTGTGTCAAAACACTCATAAGATAAAATTTACCATTTTAACCATTTTTCTCAAAAGATGTACAATTCAGTGGCACTTAGCACATGTACAACAGTGTGCAACTGTTGCTAGTTGGCACATTGCGTTTTGTTTCTCCAATTCTTGTCTTCTCCAAGGAAAGAACTCAATCTAGTGGCCAGATAGCAAGAAAAAGAGTGAGGAATTCACTAGATTAAAGCAAAAAGTACACTCTGGGGACAGAAGGGTGGCCTGTCCGGAACCAGAGGTTGCCTCGCTATTAGGGGTCCTTTGGCTCCTATTTTTTCGTAAGGTGGCAGGAAGTCCTGCCCTGCGTCTTATGTCTTTTGATTGACAGCTCTAGGTTACAGAACCCCTTTTTCAGTGCACAGGCACTACGAGTACCTAAGTGAAGCCTACAAGGGGGCCCAAACTGCAACGCTAAATAGATTTTGATGTTACTTAGTGAGGTGGGATTACGTTCAGACAGGTCTTTGGACTTTGCTCATGCCTTGTGGTCCGGGGCCTCGTGACAATCCAGGTCTCTGACTGTCTGGGCCTCCTGATAAGCTAGGCACCCTTGACTGTGGAACTGGGAGCGGAGCAGGGCTTAGGGGCTGGTCAGGGCCGAGGTGGCTTTGCCGGTGGGCTGGCTCCTCCTCTTCTGTCCTGACTGCCAACTCAGCACAGTCGCCACCACTCTCAACTCCAGAACATCGGCGTCATCCTGAAAGGAAACTCCGTACCCATTGTTACTGACTTTCACCTTTACTGCAGTACAGTCTCAGAACATTTTGGGCATTAAGTTCTTGAAATTTGTTGAGATTTGTTTCATGGCCCTAAATCACTTTCTATAAAAAGCAACTTCAAGAGATCCTGTTTTCCACTTTGATACGTGTAGCTCTAGTTCACGAACTTCAGTTGCCGCATGGTGTCCCGTTGTGTAAATATGCCACATTTAGGTAGTTCCTAGTTTTTCACTGTTATAAACTGTGGTATAGAGAACATTCTGGAATGTATCTCCTTGTTCATGTGTTCAGAATTTACGAGCATTAAGTAGGGCCTACAAGCATTAAGCTGGGCCTTAGGCTCTTTGTTTCTTCAGCTTTACCAGATACTGCCCCCCGAAATGTGACGAGTACTCTTGAGTTCCTTTTTTCACTTCACATTTTTCTATGTTAGTACATTTAAACAACTCATTCTTTGTAACTGATTAAAAAAATTTTTTTTATTAAGGTATCAGTATATACAATCTTATACTCAGGTTTCAACATTGTGGTTACTACATTCCCCCTATTATCAAGTCCCCCCCACACCCCATTACAGTCACTGTCCATCAGTGTAGTAAGATGCTGTAGAGTCACTACTTGTCTTCTGTGCTATACTTCCCTCCCCGTGCCCCCCATATCATGTGTACTGATCATAATGCCCCTTAATCCCCTTGTCCCTGCCTCCCCACCCACCCTCCCCAGCCCCTCTCCCTTTGGTAACCTGTAGTCCATTCTGCTGCTGTTTTGTTCCTTCAGCGTTTGCTTTGTTGTTACACTCCACAGATGAGTGAAATCATTTGGAACTTGTCTTTCTCCACCTGGCTTCTTTTAGGTGGAGAAAGACAAGTTCAAATGCAGGCAAAGTAACTGATTTTAAGCATTCAATTCTGTGGTTGTTTTCACCTCCAATTCTGCCACATTGCTCTCCAATTTTCACTCCTACCAGTGTGCCAGGAGGCACCTGTCTCCCTACATCTTTCCCAGCACTAGACATTGTCAGGCATCTAATTTTTGCCAATTTAACGGGTGAAAAATGTGACCATATTTTGTAATTTTTCAGGGAATTTAAGCATATTTTCAAATGTTTATTAGGCCTTTTCCTATCCTATGAATTTATTTTTCATATCCTTGACCCATTTTTTTCTTCCTGTTTTTCTCCTGTTTTGTTAGCAGAAGTAATAGTCTGGATAGTAATACTCCCTGTTGGTTTCAGACAGTGCAGGCACCTCCTCGTGGACTGTGATCTCTGTTCACTTCACTCCAGAGTTAACCCCTCACGCGTTAAGCAGTTCCTCCCCACTCCCCCCTCTAGCCCTGGCAACCACCAGTCCGTGGACTTATCTAGTCTGGACATTTCCTCTAAATGGAGTCACACATACATGACCTTTCGTATCTGGCTTGTTGCAGTTAGCATAATGTTTTGGAGGTTCGTGCATGTTGTAGAATGTGTCAGTACTTCATTTCTGCTTATGGCTACATAATATTCTCTCATTTATTACATTTGGGTTGTTTCTTCCTTTTCGGTTATTATGAATAACACAGCCATGAACATTCATGTATAAGTTTTTGTGTGGGTATGTGTTTTCACTTCTGCATATCTAGGAGTGCTGGGTCATATGGTATCTACATTTATCTTTTTGTGAAATCCTTTAATACACAAACTAACCACAAGAGCTTCCACATAGCAGCAAGGGGATGAGGCAGGGCAGGAAGAATGGCAGAGGAACAGAGGGGTTTCCAGGCCTTTAGCAAGTTAAAATTTCCATCTGTTCCTAGTTTATTAAGAGCTTTTTCCTTTTTAGTGATGAATGAATTGCAAATTTTTAAAAATGTGTTTGGAGGTTTCTTAAAGCACAATGCACAAAGGTTAAATAGTATTGCAAGGCTGTAGAAAACCTTGGTCCCCCGCCTTTTTCTCTAATCTGCAAATATGTGGAATTGCATTACTTTTCCAATGTTTTGCACCCATGTTGTGGGATAACAAGGGTTTGTTGTTTCAGTATAATGTGAGATTGTTTGCTATTTTTTAGGATTTTTGCATATATATTCATAAGTAAGATCTATAAAGTTTTTATTTTTAATTCTGCTCTGGTGTCAGGGTTATGCCAGCCTTGAAGAAAAGTTAGGAAGTTTCAACTTTTTATGGGCTCTAGATAGTTTAATGAGCAGTTAAGTCCTTTCAGAACTCTCAGTAAAACCATCTGGGCCTGAAACCTAATTTTCCTATAAAAGAAAAAACGTAATGAGTTAATGTCCACGTATTTGAAGTGTATAGCTTCATGGATTTTCCCACATGACTGTGCTTGAATAACCATCACCCAGATGAGAATATAGAACATTTCCAGCATCCCACTAGGTTTTTGAACTTGCTGATCAGTCACTGGCTCCCAAGATAACCACTATTCTCATTTCTGTCACTATAGGGTTAGCTTTGCCTGCATTTGAACTTCATATAATACAGTGATACAACATGAACTGTTTTGAGTCTCACTTTTTTCACTCAACATTACGTTTGTGAGATTCACCCGTGATACTGGGTTATGGTCAGTCGTTTTTTTTTTTAGAAGCGATGGATAGAATTTATTTTATTTTGCAAGTAAAGTTTATCACAGAAGGTAAATGCCTTGCACAAGAGCAGAAGACTTATGAGAAAATTCAAATTGAAATTCAAGTCTCTAATTCCAATGTAAAGATTCAGTCTTCTAGTTTTGTTTAGAGATAACGCTCTATCTTACAACATAACTTCTTATCCTTCACTAAGCATATCTTATTTACCTGTCACTGAACAAAATGGGAGTATAGCCCCAAAGTAATAAGCATCCCTGGCCCTCAGCCATTCTACCCAGACACTAAAGAAGCAATTAGAATTACCTTATAGTGTGAATATTTTTAGGAACTTTCTTTTTTTTTAGAGGGCATCTCTCATATTTATTGATCAAATGGTTGTTAACAACAATAAAATTCAGTATAGGGGGGTCAACACTCAATGTACAATCATTAATCCACCCCAAGTCTAATTCTCGTCAGTCTCCAATCTTCTGAAGCATAACGAACAAGTTCTTAGATGGTGAACGAATTCTTACATGGTGAACAGTACAAGGGCAGTCATCACAGAAACTTTCGGTTTTGATCACGCATTATGACCTATAAACAATCAGGTCAAATATGAATATTCGTTTGATTTTTGTACTTGATTTATATGTTGATCCCACATTTCTCCTATTATTATTATTATTATTTTTTTTATTTTTAATAAAATGCTGAAGTGGTAGGTAGATGCAAGATAAAGGTAGAAAACATAGTTTAGTGCTGTAAGAGGGCAAATGTAGATGATCAGATGATCAGGTGTGTGCCTATGGACTAAGTATTAATCCAGGCTAGACAAGGGCAGCAAGACATCCACGGATGCAGAAGATTTCTCTCAAAGCAGGGGGGGTGAGGTTCTGAGCCTCACCTCTGTTGATCCCCAAATTCTCACCTGATGGCCCCCCTGCGACTGTGCCTGTCTTAGGTTGTTCCTCCCTTGAGGAATCTTACCCGTCTCTGGCTAACCAGTCATCTTCCGGGGCCATACAGGGAAATGTAAAGTTGGTAAGTGAGAGAGAAGCCATATTGTTTGCAAAGGTTAGCTTTTTACTTCTTTGCAGATTTATGCCCTGTGGCTTCTATGCCCAGCACTTGTCTCGAGGTATCTTTACCACCTGGAGGAATTATGATACTCGGTAAATTCGATATGAGGCACGAATTCTATTTAAGGGTTGTAATTAGGAAGGAAGAAGAAAAGCTATAGATGTAGCATATGAAGGAAACTTGGGAGGATTGATTATTTCTCTGACATATCTTCTTGTATAGTACCTTAAGTATGTATAGGTTTTAAACTACTAACTAATTTGCACACACATATTAACATAATAGGAATACGGTGGCATAAACAAAGCAAATCTATAATTACCATCCATCTCCAGTGAAGCCAAGAAAACCATTTAGGCACCCTAGGCATTTGTGAAAATTTATCTATGATATGATGGATATTTTCCAACTGTACTTGAACCATCAGACAAATTAAAGCAGCCCATTTCTTGGATCTGTTCACATCACATATGTTCTTTTAACCATAGATAGTCTATAGTCATGAGATTTTGGAGTGCTACAACTTGCACCCCTCCCAACTCCTGGTTGAGTTCCAACAGTACAGATCCGGTCAAATTCGTTGTCTCACTGTATGCACATGCCAGCCTAGACATCTCCCTCCTCATTCGTATGGCAAGTCCAGGAGACGGTGGGCTGGATGCAGCCACAACCGCAGCATCGTCCGGATCCCTGTGGAGGCTTTTTGATGATCATCCCCCGGCACGAGTCCTCCAGAGAGTGCTGATGCCGGAAGCTCCTCCTCATATCGTATCTTAGTTCATTTTCTGGGTATCCAAGGTAGGCCTTGATCTTCTGCGTAGAAACAAACAGACCCTTTGCCCACACTTTGACATACCCTCTATACCACTGTGCAGAACTCATTGGAGGTCAGCACACAGTAACTGCTTTTTTTTTTAATTAAGAGAAAGGAATATTATCAGAAAAGAGTACCTCCATAGCTGATCATCTGACACCCTTTAAGTGATCAACATAAAGGATATTTAAAGCATGCGTTGATCTTTGATTTACCAATAGTTTTATCCTGTCAAGGAGTAATCCCCCTTTTCTTTCTTTCTTTTTTTTTTTTTTTTTAATTTTTAATCTACACTTACATGAAGAATACTATGTTTACTATGCTCTCCCCTATATTAGGTCCCCCCTAACAACCACATTACGGTTACTGTCCATCAGCTTAGCAAAATGTTGTAGAGTCACTACTTGTCCTCTCTGTGTTGTGCAGCCCACCCTCCCCTTTCTCCCTCCCCCCATGCATGCTAATCTTAATACCCCCCCTTCTTCTTCCCCCCCCTTATCCCTCCCTGCCCACCCATCCTCCCCAGTTCCTTTCCCTTTGGTACCTGTTAGTCCATTTTTGGGTTCTGTAATTCCGCTGCTGTTTTGTTCCTTCAGTTTTTCCTTTGTTCCTATACTCCTCAGATGAGTGAAATCATTTGGTATTTCTCTTTCTCCGCTTGGCTTATTTCACTGAGCATAATACTCTCCAGCTCCATCCATGTTGCTGCAAATGGTTGGATTTTTCCACTTCTTATGGCTGAGTAGTATTCCATTGTGTATATGTACCACATCTTCTTTATCCATTCATCTACCGATGGACATTTAGGTTGCTTCCAATTCTTGGCTATTGTAAATAGTGCTGCGATAAACATAGGGGTGCATCTGTCTGTCTCAAACTTGATTGCTGCGTTCTTAGGGTAAATTCCTAGGAGTGGAATTCCTGGGTCAAATGGTAGGTCTGTTTTGAGCATTTTGATGCACCTCCATACTGCTTTCCACAATGGTTGAACTAATTTACATTCCCACCAGCAGTGTAGGAGGGTTCCCCTTTCTCCACAGTCTCACCAACATTTGTTGTTGTTTGTCTTTTGGATGGCAGCTATCCTTACTGGTGTGAGGTGATACCTCATTGTAGTTTTAATTTGCATTTCTCTGATAATTAGCGATGTGGAGCATCTTTTCATGTGTCTCTTGGCCATCTGTATTTCTTTTTTGGAGAACTGCCTGTTCAGTTCCTCTGCCCATTTTTTAATTGGGTTATTTGTATTTTGTTTGTTGAGGCGTGTGAGCTCTTTATATATTCTGGACGTCAAGCCTTTATCGGATGTGTCATTTTCAAATATATTCTCCCATACTGTAGGGTTCCTTTTTGTTCTATTGATGGTGCCTTTCGCTGTACAGAAGCTTTTCAGCTTAATGTAGTCCCACTTGCTCATTTTTGCTGTTGTTTTCCTTGCCTGGGGAGATATGTTCAAGAAGAGGTCACTCATGTTTATGTCTAAGAGGTTTTTGCCTATGTTTTTTTCCAAGAGTTTAATGGTTTCATGACTTACATTCAGGTCTTTGATCCATTTTGAGTTTACCTTTGTATATGGGGTTAGACAATGGTCCAGTTTCATTCTCTTACATGTAGCTGTCCAGTTTTGCCAGCACCATCTGTTGAAGAGACTGTCATTTTGCCATTGTATGTCCATGGCTCCTTTATCAAATATTAATTGACCATATATGTTTGGGTTAATTTCTGGGGTCTCTAATCTGTTCCACTGGTCTGTGGCTCTGTTCTTGTGCCAGTACCAATTTGTCTTGATTACTATGGCTTTGTAGTAGAGCTTGAAGTTGGGGAGTGAGATCCCCCCTACTTTATTCTTCTTTTTCAGGATTGCTTTGGCTATTCGGGGTCTTTGGTGTTTCCATATGAATTTTTGAATTATTTGTTCCAATTCATTGAAGAATGTTGCTGGTAATTTGAGAGGGATTGCATCAAATCTGTATATTGCTTTGGGCAGGATGGCCATTTTGACGATATTAATTCTTCCTAGCCATGAGCATGGGATGAGTTTCCATTTATTAGTGTCCCCTTTAATTTCTCTTAAGAGTGACTTGTAGTTTTCTGAGTGTAAGTCTTTCACTTCTTTGGTTAGGTTTATTCCTAGGTATTTTATTCTTTTTGATGCAATGGTGAATGGAATTGTTTTCCTGATTTCTCTTTCTATTGATTCGTTGTTAGTGTATAGGAAAGCTACAGATTTCTGTGTGTTAATTTTGTATCCTGCAACTTTGCTGTATTCCGATATCAGTTCTAGTAGTTTTGGAGTGGAGTCTTTAGGGTTTTTTATGTACAGTATCATATCATCTGCAAATAGTGACAGTTTAACTTCTTCTTTACCAATTTGGATTCCTTGTATTTCTTTGTTTTGTCTGATTGCCGTAGCTAGGACCTCCAGTATTATGTTAAATAACAGTGGGGAGAGTGGGCATCCCTGTCTGGTTCCCGATCTCAGAGGAAATGCTTTCAGCTTCTCGCTGTTCAGTATAATGCTGGCTGTGGGTTTATCATATATGGCCTTTATTATGTTGAGGTACTTGCCCTCTATTCCCATTTTGCTGAGAGTTTTTATCATGAATGGATGTTGAATTTTGTCAAATGCTTTTTCAGCATCTATGGAGATGATCATGTGGTTTTTCTTTCTGTTTGTTGATGTGGTGGATGATGTTGATGGATTTTCGAATGTTGTACCATCCTTGCATCCCTGGGATGAACCCCACTTGGTCATGGTGTATGATCCTTTTGATATACTGTTGAATTCTGTTTGCTAATATTTTATTGAGTATTTTTGCATCTACATTCATCAGGGATATTGGTCTGTAATTTTCTTTTTTGGTGGGGTCTTTGCCTGGTTTTGGTATTAGGGTGATGTTGGCCTCATAGAATGAGTTTGGGAGTATTCTCTCTTATTCTATTTTGTGGAACACTTTAAGGAGAATGGGTATTATGTCTTCTCTGTGTGTGGTCAGTCGTTTTTTTATAGCTGTGCATTCACTGTATGAATATGCCATGATTTATCTGTTCTACTGTTGATGGATTTTTGGACTGTCTCCAAGTTTTGCCTATTACACATCAAGCCCATATGAACATTCTTGCCTGTCTTTTGGGACATGAGCACCCAGGTCTGTTCGGTGTGTGCGTGGGGGCGGAATTGCTGGTCGTAGGTGTGCACACGTTGAGTAGCCATTGCTTGGCACTTCTCGGTAGTGCCCCCATTTCTCTCCCACCACAGTGGGAGGGTTCCAGTTACTCCACATCTCAACTGATGACATGCTATGAGATGCCTTTTTAAGGGCAAGGGACATATTTTCTTAGTTTTAAGACTTTGTTTTTTTTAGAACAGTTTTAGATTCACAGCAAAGTAGGGAGGAAGGTGCAGAGATTTCCCATATGCCCCCTGCCCTCACACATGCCCAGGCTTCTCCATCACTGTTGGTTTGCAACCTTGGCAGCTTCCCAGGTGTAACCTGAAATTGGCCCATTGTACTTGGAGGGCAGGAGAGAGACCAAAGAAAGAGGCAGGCCGCTCCAGATGGGCAGGTGGCAGGTTTAATAAGGGAACTGGAAAGGCTTGAATGGGCTGTTGCAGGACAAGTAGATCTCTGCCCCCACCTGTCAAATCTAAAGACTTCATGTAAGAGGCCTTAATGGGGTTCAGTCATGTATACCATCCAGATGGACTCAATACCACATCACTGTCCTAAGGTTGTGTCCTTGGGGCAGCCTCTGGGAGAGGAAAGGCAAGTGGAACCCAGATTTCAAGGACAGAGAGGGGGTGAGGAGCTGCCCGTTGCTAGGACCCCGCTCGAGTCAGCTGGTGGTCACGTCCTTTTGAGGATCTCCCCCAACAGTTACCGATAACCCCATCCAGACCGAGACACTTGTTCCAACAGACCTGCACCGACACGTCTTCACCACCCAAAGTCCATGTTCACACTGGGGCTCATTCTGGGCGGTGCACCTTCTGGGGGTTTGGACGAGTGGATGATGGCAGGTGTGCCCCTCTCTAGTATCACAGAGGATTCTCACTTGGCAGAGCTCTGCTTTTTAAATTTGTTCTAGACTTGCTGGTCCATTCTGCGTATTTTTTCCCCTGCCTCTAGGATTAATCTGCTTCCACCTAGAAAACAGATCATTTACATAGATTTTAAAATTTCATCATCATAACTATTATAGGTTTTGATATACGTTTTCATTTTATATCATTTTTTTCTTAAAGCACAATGCACAAAGGTTAAATAGTATTGCAAAGCTGTAGAAAACCTTGGTCCCCTGCCTTATACCTCTCACTTCCCAACTTTCAGCATTTACATGTTTATGCTCTTTATTTCTTACAGTTTGGGATCTGTGGGTTTGTATCCCAGTTACAAAGGTTGAGATTTTAGCCCTCTCTCCATCCCGTCCACCCTCTCAGCTCCCTCCACATTCTCACTTGGGTTGTGTCAGTTTTTGCCTTTGTCAGTATGTGTTGACCTTATGACCACATTCCTGTTGTCACAGCTGAGCCAAGTAGTTTTTGTTTGTTTACAGTGTTGTTTCTTCCTCAAGTTAGTATTTGCCTCATTTTACCATTTGCCTCTATGTATCTGTCACTAATTTTTCCAATCTTGCTGACAGACTGAAAAAACTCTTCTGATCAGGTCTCCTACACGTCCACCTGCACATCCCATGTCCTGTGAGTTCCATGTGTTTCTTCCTGTCTTCCCTTCCGAAGGCCTCCTGTGTTGCTCCAGGACCTTCAGGAAGTGACACCAAGATGGGATTAAATGTGCAAGGATTTTTTTCAGGGAAATGTCTGTGTGAGAGAAAATGAGGGCAGCCAGTCAGTTCAGGCTGGGAGAGCCATCAGACTGAGATGTAACTACAGCAAGTGGACTAGGACAGAGGGGAAGGTTGGCTGGAAGTATCCTAGACTGCAGTGCAGCCGACGGAAGTTTCTGCAAAGCCATCAGGGACTCCTGAAGCTAACGCTGGCTATCAGGGGAGTCCTGCGTGTCCCCGGGGCCGGCCTGCCTCAGTGTTCCTGTCTGTGACAGGCCTGTGGGAGGCATGGCCTCTGCACAGACTACAGAAGGTGGAGTTCAGAGCTCAGCGGCTGGAGCTCTTGGCCTGCTGTGCTCCCTGCAGATGGAGGTCTGGGAGGCTTATTTTCAGTTCAGTTTCTCCACCTAGGCTTGGGCAACTGTGGTTCCGTGGTTTCTGTGGGCCTTTCTTCCTTAGGGGAGGCTGAGGAGGAAGTCAGGCAGATGGATTGCAGCTCCCTTTGCTGCAGTTGGCCTTGGGATTGCAAATTGTAGCCCCTGTCCCCAGCCATTCTGCATTCATCTCACCCCTGCAATTCCTGGGCATGTGCTGGTGTCCTGCCTGATGGAGTGGCCCAAACCTTCATTTCTGAAGGGTCTGAACGCTTACTGATAGACCCTTCTCAGCCCTGAGACAAGGGAATACCAGGTTTCTGAGTGGATCACCTGGGTTCCACATACATTGTTTCCTGTCCCCACTGTGTAGAAAGAGCCCTTTCCTGCTGATGAATTACCTTGCCCACACAGTGACTCTCCTCTTTGTTGCTGATGCTGGTGCAGGAGCCCAGAGCCCTGGTAGCAGCCGTGACGTGTAAGGGGGCAGGAGGCCTGCTGCTTACCACTTTGCTCACGGGGACCTCCAGCCCTGCAGGCCTAGCGCTGTGGTATGGGAGGCACAGAGTGGCAGGTGGGGCAGCTGTTGTTGCCACTCTGTTTCAGTCAAGAGCCACGGATCCTTCCTGTGAGGACTCAGAACTAGACAGACGTCTCCACTGTAATAAAAACACAGCATCCTGGTAGCAGCACGTCTCCTTTGAGAGCACGTCCTCCGCTGGCGTTCCAGCTGTGCATCCTGTGAGGCTCTTTTTGGATGACACGGTGGCTCCCGTGAGTGTGGGTGCACGCCTGCCACGTGCTGTGCTCGTGGGACTCTGGGGCATCAGAGGAGTCTGATGTTGGACCTTGATTCAGCCTGATTTTCTTTTCTATTTTCCCTTCCTTTCTTTCCTTCTGTCCTACTATTTGGAGGTCTTCGATTTCATCTTTCTATTATATTTGTTCATTCAATAAATATGTATTGAGCCCCCATTTTAGGTGTGGGAGATACAGCAGTAAGACAAAGCTCTTGCTGGTTTCAATTTCTAGTTTCCTGTTTATTTCTAGTCATACTGTGCAGTCATCAGAGAAAGAGGTCAGTTTCCACTTTTCAGAATATGAGGTTTTTTGAGGATCACAATTTTATCAGTATTCCATGAGAATTAAAAATGTTTTCTTTGGCAGTAAATAGAGATTAATAAGACCTAATAAATATTAATTGTTTGATTCAGAAATATTGATCATTTGATTCAGATTCTTTCATACTACTAGTGTTTATTATAGCACCTACCACATTTGAGATACTATGTAAGCCATTGGGGGAAATAGTGGGTGAGCAAAAACAATCCCTTTTCTTACAGTCCTTACAGGCTAGTAGTGGGGTAGCGCAGGAAATGAGATCACCTAAATGTGATAAATACTGTGCAGGAAAGGAAGAGTCCATGCGAGCATCAAGTAGAGGAGTCTCCACTGGAGTGGTGGGGCCCAGGCTTCCCTGACAGCGCGACAGCTGAGCTGAGGTCTGGAGGGTGAGTTGGCACTAACGAGACAACAAGCCTGGAGGTGAGCATTCTGTGCCTAGGAAACGGCTTGTGCAAATGCCCCACGGTGGAAGAGGGGCATGGGCTTCAAGGAATGGAAGGGCACTGACAGGACAGAGGGAGCGAGCATGGGGTGGGAGGAGGGGGAGGCAGGGACGGTCACGTTTTTTTATTTCTGCCTTATCCTGAGAGCAGCAGGAAGCCCTTGGCCCAGGTGACTCAAAGAGGGTGATTTGAGAATATTTCCACTTCGAAAGATTACTTTGGCTGAGATGTGCAAGGCAGGTGATGAGCGGTGGAAGGAGAGGTTGGTCTGAGCAGATCAGGCTGCTCCCACATAATCTAGGGGCAAGCTTGTAAGATCTTCGATCAGGGCAGAGACAGAGAAGACAGAAATGGATGAATCCCAGGGGTATCTGGGCGGTTAAATGGCCTGGAGACAGTGATGGATCGACTGGCCCTGGTAGAGGAGCTCTGACGTGTCTAGCTGGGCGGATCGTCTAGCTGGTGGTGTCATTCTGTCAGAAATTATGTTGGGGGAGCACAAGCTCTATCTTAGGCACGATGAGCCTTTTCTTTCTATACACATTCTTTTTTTCTATGTGCAGTCAAGGACTAAAAGAGGTGTGATTCTTCAACTATATTTGTCAATTTCTTGTGTTGCATTTTTGCTTCTGTAGTTTGATATATTTGGCGGTAGTTCATAATAATGTTGGATTTTAAGATTTTTAATTACTGAAGTAATAGTTGAAAATATCACTAGGCATCCAAAATTATGGACAGTCACTATTTATGACACCTCCAGACTCTCATTCCACTCTCCAAAGGTGACCCTGGTTCACGGCTTGAATTGGGTAATGAAATATTCAGGGTAGATCACGGCCCTCACCTCGATGAAACTTCTGTTGTGCTTAATGCTTTCTGCCTAAATTCAGCTCCATTGGACATGGTATCATGTCCTTGCTTTCTTTTCTTTTTTTTTTAACTTTGTAGATTATTTATTTTCATGCACATTAAAATACAGAGCAAATTACAACTAACTATATTGAACACATATGTCTTCCTCACACAGATTTGTCAAAGCATAATGTGCTCTAGGTATTTTTTTAAGTTAAATACTAATTGGGGCTATCTTTGTGTTTATCCTTATCTGAATTAACTCCTCTCCCCCTTTCTCTCTTCAGAATTAGCTGCTACTGTGAATAGAACTGCATCATTCCTACATTTTAATATTTTAATGGTGTTTAATACATATTCATGCAGTTTAACACAGGTTTATACATTGTTTAAAGATAAAGCTACTATATAGCCTTGCTTTCTTTTCATGTGTGTTTGCTGGGCATATCTTTGCTCAAACTTTGACTCTGGAGCTTTTTGAGCCACTTATCAGTGGTTGGATTATATCTTTTGGTCAAATAGGAAATTTTTGTTCTAATAGACTTTATTTAGCTTTCACCTTTCATATTATCCCCTTTTTAATCCTTCCTTATTGTTTCCTTTTCATCTTTGCTGTCATGTCTTTCCTGGTTCATTTGGAAAATTATGACATTTTTAGTTCTAGTCGCTATCTTTAACTTTAAATATTTAAAGGTAGGTCTGTATGTCCGGTTTCTCATCTTCAGAAATGGAACGGGGCATTAACTTCTCCCAGAAAGAAGAAATAGCCGTGCACTCTGCTTCTTTCCCTGTCCGTCACCTCACACTCCTGTTGCTGTCCCACTCGATCATCATTACCAGACCATGAATCATCCACCTCAGGAATGATGACAAGGGACATCATTCTATGGCCTTCATTTTCTTCTGTGGGAAAGAGGCCGGGGGTCTGGGATGGGGATGGCATGGGCAGCCTAGCCTCGGCCCAGGGCAGCACAGGCCAAGAGCCCGGCCTGCAGTCTGGAGTCCATGGGCAACAGCTTTCCCCACCCCACCCTGCCCGCGGGTGTACAGTCCGCGACCCACTGGCTCTTTCCTGCCCCCAGGCCTTGCACTGGCTGTTCCCACTGCCTGGCAAAATTTTGTTCTAATTAATTTTTAAATTACTTAATACAGACCCTAATTAAAAAAGTACAACAGTACAAAAGTACTTATTTTTTGTATCTCACTTTCCCATAGACTGGTGACTTATATATCCTTATAACTTCTCCGAGACATGGTATCTATTCATATCCTGTTCTTATGCCTTGCTGTTTCCAGTTAACTATGTTTTTTGAAGCTCACTTGTTGTACTTAGAAGTACTAAGCTGCCTTTTAAAATAGCTTCATGTTATTTGCTTTTATGAATGTACCATGATTTAAGTCTACTGGCTTGAGGACATTTTCCCATCACTGATATGAATGACACTGATTCTTTACCACCATAAATTATAAATTTGATTTAACAGGATTTATGGCTCTTCATGGTACTTGAAACTCTTCATCGAGCTTTGGTAATTTTTACTTTCAAGGAATTTTTCCATTTCAGTTAAGTTCTCAAGTTTATCGGCCTAAAGTTGTTTATAATTCCTTTAATATCTATAGACTCTGCGGGGATATCCTCACTCTCATTCCTGTACTGCACAGAACATCCTTGGCACAGCGTAAACATCACATTTGTCAGCTTTTGCGACCATACCTCTCTTCCAGCCCTCAGAACACCTCAGTGGCAAGTCACTGTTACTTCCATCTGGAATTTCTAGTACGTGGAAGTCAGACCTTCTCATTGTCTTCTATGTTTTTCAACCTCTTTTGTATTTTTGTCTCTGTCTCTATGTGCTACATCCTGGATGATTTCCTCAGCTACCTTAAGGATTAGTAATTCAGTCTCTGCTTATTTGGCCCAGCAAATAAATTCTTTTGTTGATGTTTTAGAATTTTTAAGTTAATATTTATGCCTTAAGGATAACTATAAGCACAGCATCTGCAAGATAAAAATCTGACAATGTCAGTTACATAGTTGATGAAGGGAGTACTTAGGAGGATCATAAGCAAAGTTCATCCCTGCATATCCCCCAATTTTTTTCTCCCTCACATTTCTATTTTCTTCTGGTTTCTTTCAATATTAAATGTGTTCATTTTTTTGTAGATGCCCTTTATCCAATTAAGGAAGTTCCTTTCTCTTGCTAGTTTTCTGAAGGCTTTTATGATGAATATATGTTGGGTTTTGTTAAATGCTTTTTCTGTATCTGTTGTTTTTCTTCAGTCTATTGATATGAATGACATTGATCCTTTAATGTTAAGCTAAACTTTGCATTCATGGAATAAACCCCACTTGGTCATAATATATTGTCCTTTTTATGTGTTGTTGGATTCAGTTTGCTAACATTTTGTTAAGTATTGAGTTCATGAGGGATACTGGTCTGTATTTTTCTTGTAATTCTGGTTTTGGTTATCAGTAAGAGTAATCATTTCTCTTCAATTTTCTGGAAGAATTTTACAGAAAAGGTAATATTTTTTCTTAAATATTTTGTGGAACTCATCACTGAAGACATCTAGACCTGGAGTTCTCTTTGTGGAAAGGTTTTAAATTATAAATTTGATTTAACAGGATTTATGGCTCTTCATGGTACTTGAAACTCTTCATCCAGCTTTGGTAATTTTTACTTTCAAGGAATTTTTCCATTTCAGTTAAATTCTCAAGTTTATTGGCATAACGTTGTTTATAACATTCCTTTAATACCTATAGAATCTGCGGGGATATCCTCACTCTCATCCCTAATACTGATAATTGATATCTCCTCACCCCAGTCCCGATCAATTTGATTAAATGTTTATGAATTTTATTGATCATCTCAAAGAATCACTTTTGGTTTAATTGGATTTTCTCTATTTTTCTGACTGATTTTGTTGATATTTATGCTTTATCATTATTTCCACTTGTGCTACCTCTGGGTTTAATTTAGTCCTTCTATTCTGGTTTATTAAGGTGGAAGCTTGGGTAACTTATTTGAGACTTCTTCATTTCAGATATGAACATTTAATATAAATTCCTTTTGAGTCCTGCTCTGGAAGTGTCCCATGAGTTTGACAGGTCATGCTTTCATTTTCTCTCCATTCAAAATGTTTTTTTTCCCTGTGATTTTTTTTCTCCCCCTACTTTTGATCCGTGGGTTATTTAGAAGTGAGTTACTCAGTTTTCAAATATTTGGGGATTTAAAAAATCTGTTATTGGTTTTTTAATTTCACTGTGGTAGAGGACATACTTTGTATTATTTCAGTCCCTTTTCATTTTTTCACTTATTTTATGGTCAGAATATGGTCTATCTTGGTAAATGTTATTTGTGCACTTGAAAGAAATATGTATTCTGTTGTTGGGTGTCCTGTAAATATCAATGAGGTTAAAGTTGTTGATGGTGTTGTTTAAATCTTCTATGTCCTTAATCATTTTGTTTACTTGATCTATGAATTAAAAGGAGGATGAAATCTCAACTATAATTGTGAATTAAAATATTTTTCTCTCATTTCTATCAGTTTTTGCTTATGTATTTCTGATAACTTCATCACTTTATTATTATAGCATTATCTGCCTTATTCTTTGTAGTAATCCTTGTTCTGAAATCTATTTTGATATTAGCATAGATAGCCATTCTAGTTTTCTTATATGATTGGTGATAGCAATGATATTTTTCCATCCTTTTACTTCTTTTTAGTATTACAAAAGTTTAACAAAAATGTCCAATATGAAAATGTGTATGACTTTACTTTCATATTGTAGTAAAACAGGTGCTGTGGAGAGGGGACATGTGGAAGCAGTCGATTTCTCTGGTGAAAACGGCCATTGTTTATACTTGTTCCAAGGCTTCTAAAATACTCTCTTCATATTATCAGCATTCCAAAAATTGTTCTGTTGTCCACTGGTTGCCATCTCCACATAATATTCATGCAGGGACCAAATCCCCTCAATATTCCTTGGACATGTCTGCAGCCTTTTAATTTCAATAACTTCTTGTCCATAAATTTTTTCAGTTTGGGAGGGTGAGCTTTGCTTATGGTGTCTACTCAGGGAGCCCAAAGATACCTCCCTCCATCCTTTTATTTTTAACCTATATTGTTGGTAATCTATATAAAGTTGGTTTTTTATAGGGAGCATATAATTAGCCCTTGATTTTAAAATCCCATCTGAAAATTTTTAATTCAGATGTTTAGACCACCCTACATTCAATGTGGTCATTGATATGTTTGCTTTTAAATCTATCATCTTGCAATTTGTTTTCTACTTCTCTCATTTCCTTCCTTCTTTTGGATTAACAACATAACTCTTTAACTTTTCAGTTTACCCGCAAATAATATTATACCACTTCACAGACAAGAATGTTAAAGTAGTGTATGTCCATCTCCCCTCTTCCAACCTTTGTGATGGCTGTTGTACATTTCACTTCTATATATTATAAACCCCATGACATATCTTTTTACTTTTCTTGAAACAGTTCTCTCTTAAAGAGATTTAAAATATGAAAGTCTTTTATATTTACCCACATATTCACTATTTCCAGCGCTCCTCATCCCTTGGTGTGGTGCAGTTAAAGCGATACCGTTGTTCTGCCTGAAGAAATCCCTGTAACACTTCTGTAGTACTTACTGGTCTGATAATTTGAATTCCCTCTGTTTTGCATGTCCGAACTAACCTTCAATTTTTTTGTCTTTAATTATTTGTATATGTAAAATGCTTATTTATCATTATTTGTAAGTGAACAATTCAGTGGTATTAAGTAATTCACATGTTGTGGAACCATCATCACTAGTTATACCCAAACCTTTTTCATCCTCCTCAACAAAAACTCAGTAACTGATAACTCTCTTCGCCTTCCTCCAGACCCTGGTAACTTCTATTCCACTTTCTGTCTCTATGAATCTGCTCGTTCTAGATACCTCATGTAAGAGGAGTCATACACTATTTGTCCTTTTTGTTTCTGGCTTATTTCATTTATCATGATTTCAAGGTCTATCCATGTTGTATCATATATAGAAATTTCATTTCTTTTTATGGCTGAATAATATACTACTGTGTATATATCATTTTGTTTATCCATTTAGCTGTTAATGAACACTTGGGTTATTTCCACCTTTTGACTACTGTGAATAATGTTGCTATGAACATAGGTGTACAAGTATCTGAGTCTAGGCCTTCGGTTCTTTTGGATATATACCTAGGAATGGAATTGCTGGATCATATGGCACTTCTATGTTTAACTTTCTGACAAACTTCCAAACTGTTTTCCACAGTGGCGTCACCATTTATTTCCCATCAACAATGTATGATTCCGACTATGTTTAACTTTCTGACAAACTTCCAAACTGTTTTCCACAGTGGCGTTACCATTTATTTCCCATCAACAATGTATGATTCCGATTTTGCCATATCCTCACCAACACTTGTTTTCTGTGTTTTAGTATACTAGCCATCCTTATGCAGGGTGTTAAGTGGTAACTCTTTGTAATTTTGGTATGTATTTCTCTAATGACTAATGATACTGAGCATCATTTCATGTGCTTATTGGTAATTTGTGTATCTTCTTTGGAAAAATGTCTATTCAAATCCTTTACCAATTTTTTGTTTAGTTTTGTTTGGGAGGGTGAGCTTTGCTTATGGTGTCTACTCAGGGAGCTCAACAATAGTTGAATTGTAGGGGTTCTTTATATATTCTGGATATTAACCCTTTATCAGATATGATTTGAAAATATTTTCTCCCATTCAGTAGGTTGTCTTTTCACTTTTTTGATAGTATTCTTTGATGCACAAAAGTTCTTAATTTTGGTGAAGTTCATTCTTTTTTCTATTGTTGCCTGTGTTTTTGATGTAATGTCCATGAAATTTATTTCCAAATTCAACATCAAGCTTTTATCTAGGGCTTGCTATGAAGAGTTTTATAGTTTTAGTTCTTTTTGATCGATTTTCAGTTAATTTTTCCAAATGGTGTAAGAGGGTCCATTGTCATTCTTTTGCATGTGAATATTTAGTTTCACTGGCACAATTTGTTGAAAAGACTGTGCACCCTTCTTTTTTATTTTTTAATTTTTTTATACTTTGGTGTCATTAATCTATAATTACATGAGCAACATTGTTTACTAGACTCCCCCCCATCATCAAGTCCCCCCCCCCCCCACACCCCATTACACTCACTGTCCATCAGTGTAGTAAGATGCAGTAGGGTCACTACTTGTCTTCTCTGTGTTGTACAGCCCTCCCCGTGCTGTGCCCCCACATTATGTCTGCTAATAGTAATGCCCCTTTTTTCCCCCTTCTCCCTCCCTTCCCACCCACCCTCCTCAGTCCCTTTCCCTTTGGTAACTGTTAGTCCATTCTTGGGTTCTGTGAGTCTGCTGCTGTTTTGTTCCTTCAGTTTTTGCTTTGTTCTTATGCTCCACATATGAATGAAATCATTTGGTACTTGTCTTTCTCCGCCTGGCTTATTTCACTGAGCATAATACCCTCTAGCTCCATCCATGTTGTGGCAAATGGTAGGATTTGTTTTCTTCTTATGGCTGAATAATATTCCATTGTGTATATGTACATCTTCTTTATCCATTCATCTACTGATGGACACTTAGGTTGCAGGGCACCCTTCTTGAAAATCAATTTATTATATGTGTGAAGATTTATTTTGGGACTCCCAATGCTATTGCATTAGTCTTTATTTTCTGTTTTGATGCTAGTATATACTGTTTCAATTACTTTGTAGTAAACTTCATAGATTGGAAATCTGAGTTCTACAACTCTTTTTTTTCAAGATTGTTTGTTTTGGCTATTTGGACCCCCTTACAATTCCACACTAATTTGAGGATTGGCTTTTCCATTTCCGTAAAAAATAATACTTGACTTTTGATAAGGATTTTGTCCAATCTGTAGATGGCTTTGGGTAGTAGTGACATCTAACAATTTACATGAACATGGGAAAGCTTTCCATTTCTTTATGTCTTTTGTTTCTTTCAGCAATGTTTGGTTGCTTTCCTCTCCTTGGTTAAATTAATTCCTATGTATGTAATTACTAATGTTATTATAAATGGAATTGCTTTCCTTTTCAGATTCATTTGGTGTGTAGAAATAAAACTGATCTTCGTGTTGATCTCACACCCTAGTAACTTCGCTGAATTCACGTATTAGCTGTTGTAGCCTTCTTGTGGATTCTTTGGCATTTTCTGTATGTAGCATCCTGTCATCTGCGGATAGTTTTACCTGTTCCTTTCTAATTTGGATGGCTTTTATTTCTGTCTTGCCTAATAGGTCTGTTCAGAACTTCCAGTATAATGTTGAGTAGCAACAGTGAAAGTGGGCATCCTTGTCTCATTCCTGATCTTAAAGATTTCAGACTTTAATTACTGAATGTGAGGTTAGCTGTGGGCTTTTCATAAACACCATTTCATGTCGAGGGATTGTCTTACTATTCCTAGTTTTGGAGTTTTTTTTTATCATGCAAGGCTGTTGGATTTTGTTAAATTCCTTTACTGCATCAACAGAGAGGATCATGTGTTTTCTGTTAATGTGATTAATTACATTGATTTTCTTCTCTTGGAGCACTCTTGTATTTTTGGTATGAGTCCTATTTGGTCATGGTAAATAATTATTTTAATATGCTGTTGGATTTGATTTATTAATATTCTGTTGAGAATTTTTGCACTTATATTTGTAAGAGTATTGGTCTGTGCTCTTCTTGTATCTTTTTCTGGCTTTGGTATCAGAATAATACTTACTTCATAGAATGAGATAGGAAGTATTCCCTCCTGTTCAATTTTGGAAGAGTTTGAGAAGGATTGGTGTTAATTCTTTAGTTATTTGGGAGAATTCACTGGTGAAGCCATCTAGTCCAGGCCTTTTCTTTATTGGGAGCTTTTTGATTACAGACTCAATCTCTTTACTTATTGTAGGCCTGTTGAGGTTTTCTGTTCCTCTTGAGTCAGTTTAGGAAGGTGGTGTGTTTTAAGAAATTTGTCCATTTACTCTAGATTATCTAACTTGTTGGTATGTAGTTCTTCATGGCATTCTCTTTAATCCTTCTCATTTTCTGTAAGGTCATAGCAATGTCTCTACTTTTGCTTTCGATTTTAACTGTCCTTTTTTCTTTGTCAGTCTAGCTAAAGGTTTGTCAGTTTCATTGACCTTTTCAAAGAATCAAATTTTGCTTTCATTGATTTTGTTTTTCCATTTTGTTTTACCTCCTCTGATTTTTTTATTTCCTTCCTTATGCTAGCTTTGTGTTTAGCTTGTTTTTCTTGTTCTAGTTCTCTAAGGTACATACAAGTTATTTGAGATCTTTCTTTTTAATGTAAGCATTTAAAGTGATAAATTTCTCTTGAGTACTGCTTTTGTTGCTTTCCATAAGTTTTGTGTATGTGTATTTCCTCTTCATTTTTCAAAGATTTTCTCTTAGAATTTCTAGGAAATTCAGAATTTATTGGAATTCTGGTCTAGGGCTTTTGTTTCATTCAATGCTGTAAAGCTAATGCTCCCATCTCCTGGCTTGAATAGTTTCTAATGAGAAGTCTGTCATTCTCACACTTGTTCTGTATCTACCCCCTACCCCTGCCTGGTTACCTATAATTTTAAAAAATCACTTATTCTCAGCAGTTTGATTATGATGTTCCTTAGTATGGTTTTCCTCATGTTTATTCTACTGGGGTTAATTGAACTTCTTGAAAAAAAGGTTTAGTTTTCTGAAAATTGAAAACAAATTTTGAGAAAAATTTAGTTATTATATTTCCCCCCACCCCCTGCCTTTCTCCTTCTGGTACTATAATTACTACACATATGTTAAGCTACTTAATGTTGTCTTATTACAACAAAAGAGCTCACTGATGCTTTTTTTCCAAGTCTTTTTTTCCTGCATGTTTCATATTTGCATAGTTTCTACTGTGTCTTCAAGTTCACTTACCTTTTTTTCTGCAGTGTCCAATCTGCTGTTCATCCCATCCAGTATACTTTTCATTTCACATTGTTTTTTGTTTCTATAATTTTGATTTAGGTTTTATAGCTCCCATTTTCTCTCTCCTCAACATGCTCATGGTTTCCTTTACTTTTTTGAAAGTATGGAATATCTTTATAATTTTTTAAACATTCGTCTCCTCATTGTATCATCTGAATCATTTTTGGGTCTGTTTCTATTGATGGATTTTTCCTGTCCTTTATGGGTCATGTTTTTCTGCTTCCTCACATGCCTGGTAAATTTAAGTTGGTTGACAGACATTATGAATTTTACATTGTTGGATGTTTTGTATCAAATATTTTTGAGCTTTGTTCTGTGACAGTTGCTTAGAAATAGTTGGGAACTTTTCAGGGATTGTTTTTAAATGTTACTAGATGGATCCAGGACATCCTTTCGTCTGTGGCTAATTTGCCTCCACTATTGAGACAATACCTTTCTGAGAACTCTAAATAATGCCTTGTGTGACAGGTCTTCTCATTCTGGCATTAGGAGTATGAAATATTCCTGGCTATGCATGAGCTCTGTGGATTGTTCTGCCTGCTCTTTTCTGCTGTTTCTTCTTTTGGCCATGGTAGCTTCTTACATGTGCTGAAGTCAAAGGTGAACCTTTGCCAGATCTCCAGTGATCTGTTTCTCTATGAAATTCTCCTTTACTCTGTCCCACAATTCTAGGCATCTTGACAGCACTCCCTACCCTCTGTGCACACTCTCTCCTCTCAATCCAAGGAAACTTCTGGGCTGTTTTGGTTTGTCCTCTGCTCCATGGCCTAGAAATTTTCTGCAGGTAGTAAATTGGGGCAATTCTACAGCTTACCTCATAAGTTTTCCTTTTCTCAAAGATCACTGTCCTGTGCTGCCTGAAACCTGTTGTTTCATATATTTTGTGTTTTAATTGTTTAAGGTAGAGGGTTAAATCTGATCCCTTTTACTCTAGCTTGGCCAGAAATGGGCTATCAGTCCATTAACATTTAATGTAATTATTGAAATGGTTGGATTTAGGTTGATCATTTGCTATTTGTTTCCTGTTTGTCCATCTGTTTTGTTTATTTTTGTACTCCTGCTTTTTTTTTCTCTTTTGGTATAATATACAATTACATGAGCAACATTGTGGTTACTACATTCCCCCCATTATCAAATCCCCACCACAGAGCCCATATTACAGTCACTGTCCATCAGTGTAGTAAGATGCTATATATAGTCACTACTTGTCTTCTCTGTACTATACTGCCTTCCCTGTGTGCCCCCTACATGATGTGTACTAATTATAATGCCCCTATTCCCCTTCTCCTTCCCTTCCCCCCAAGCCCCCTTAGTCCCTTTCCCTTTGGTAACTGTTAGTCCATTCTTGGGTTCTGTGAGTCTGCTGCTGTTTTGTTCCTTCAGTTTTTGCTTTGTTCTTATGGTCCACAGAGTAGTGAAATCATTTGATACTTGTTTTTCTCCGCCTGGCTTATTTCACTGAGCATAATACCCTCTAGCTCCATCCATGTTGTTTGCAAATGGTAGGATTTGTTTTCTTCTTATGGCTGCATATTCCATTGTGTATATGTACCACATCTTCTTTATCCATTTATCTACTGATGGACACTTAGGTTGCTTCCATTTTTTGGTTATTGTAAATAGTGCTGCGATAAACACAGGGGTGCATATGTCTTTTTCAAACTGGGCTCCTGCATTCCTAGGGTAAATTCCTAGGAGTGTAATTCCTGGGTCAAATGGTATTTCTATTTTGAGTTTTTTGAGGAACCTCCATACTGCTTTCCACAATGGTTGAACTACTTTACATTCCCACCAGCATCCTCGCCAACATTTGTTGTTGTTGTTTGTCTTTTGGATGTTTGCCATCCTAACTGATGTGAGGTGTTATCTCAGTGTGGTTTTAATTTGCATTTCTCAGATGATCAGGGATGTAGAGCATCTTTTCATGTGCCTGTTCACCATCTGAATTTCTTCTTTGTAGAAGTGTCTGTTCGGCTCCTCTGCCCATTTTTAATTGGCTTATTTGCTTTTTGTTTGTTGAGGTGCGTGAGCTCTTTATATAATTTGGCTGTCAACCCCTTATTGGATATGTCATTTATGAATATATTCTCCCATAATGTAGGAGGTGTTTTTGTTCTACTGATGGTGTTCTTTGCTGTATGGAAGCTTTTTAGTTTGATAAGAGTCCCACTTGTTCATTTTTGCTTTTATTTCTCTTGTCTGGGGAGATATGTTCATGAAGAAGTTGCTCATGTTTATGTCCAAGAGATTTTTGCCTGTTTTTTTCTAAAAGTTTTATGGTTTCATAATTTATATTCAGGTCTTTGATCCATTTTGAGTCTACTTTTGTGTATGGGTTTAGACAATAATTTAGTTTCATTCTCCTACATGTGGCTGTCCAGTTTTGCCAACACCAGCTGTTGAAGAGGCTGTCATTTTCCCATTGTATATCCATGGCTCCTTTTTCATATATTAACTGACCATGTATGCTTACTTGGGTTTGTATCTGGGCTCTCTAGTCTGTTCCATTGGTTTATGGGTCTGTTCTTGTGCCAGTACCAAACTGTCTTGATTACTATGGCTTTGTAGTACAGCTTAAAAGTCAGGGAGTGTAATTCCCCACTTTATTCTTCCTTCTCAGGATTGCTTGGCTATTCGGGGTCTTTTGTGGTTCCATATGAATTTTAGAACTCTTTGCTCTAATTCATTGAAGAATGCTGTTGGTATTTTGGTAGGGATTGCATTGAATCTGTAGATTGCTTTAGGCAGGATGGCCATTTTGACAATATTAATTCTTCCTATCCATGAGCACAGGATGTGTTTCCGTCAATTGGTTTCTTCTTTAATTTCTCTAATGAGTGTCTTGTAATTTTCAGAGTAGAGTCTTTCACTTCCTTGGTTAGGTTTATTCCTAGGTATTTTATTCTTTTTGATGCAATTGTGAATGGAATTGTTTTCCTGATTTCTCTTTCTGCTAGTTCATCGTTAGTGTATAGGAATGCAACACATTTCTGTGTATTAATTTTGTATCCCGCAACTTTGCTGAATTCAGATACTAGATCTAGTAGTTTTGGAGTGGATTCTTCAGCGTTTTTATGTACAATATCATGTCATCTGCAAACAGGGACAATCTGACCTCTTCCTTACCAATCTGGATGCCTTTTATTTCTTTGTGTTGTCTGACTGCTGTGGCTAGGACCTCCAGAACTATGTTGAATAAATGTGGGGAGAGTGGGCATCCTTGTCTTGTTCCCGATCTTAGAGGAAAAGCTTTCAGCTTCTCGCTGTTAAGTATAATGTTAGCTTTGGGTTTGTCATATATGGCCTTTGTTATGTTGAGGTACTTGCCCTCTATACCCACTTTGTTGAAAGTCTTTATCATGAATAGATGTTGAACTTTGTCAAATGCTTTTTCACCACCTATGGAGGTGATCATGTGTTTTTTGTCCTTTTTATTGATGTAGTGGATGATGTTGATGGATTTTCAAAAGTTGTACCATCCTTGCATCCCTGGGATGAATCCCACTTGATCATGATGAATGATCTTTTGGACGTATTTTTGAATTCGGTTTGCTAATATTTTGTTGAGTATTTTTGCATCTATGTTCATCAGGGATATTGATGTGTAATTTTCTTTTTTTGTGGGGTCTTTACCTGGTTTTACTATTAGAGTGATGTTGGCCTCATAGAATGAGTTTGGGAGCATTCCCTCCTCTTCTACCTTTTGGAAAACTTTAAGGGGGATGGGTATTAGGTCTTCACTTAAATGTTTGATAAAATTCAGCATTTAAACCATCTGGTCCGGGAGCTTTGTTCTTAGGTAGTTTTTTGATTACCAATTCAATTTCCTTGCTGGTAATTGGTCTATTCAGATTTTCTGTTTCTTCCTGGGTCGGCCTTGGAAGGTTGTTTTTTCCTAGAAAGTTGTCCGTTTTCTTCTAGGTTATCCAGTTTGTTACCATATTATTTTTCATAGTATTCTCTCATTATTCTTTGTATTTCTGTGGTGTCCGTAGTGATTTTTCCTTTCGCATTTCTGATTCTGTTTATGCGTGTAGACTTTTTCTTGATAAGTTTGGCTAGGGGTTTATGTATTTTCTTTATTTTCTCAAAGAACCAGCTCCTGCTTTCACTGATTCTTTCTATTGTTTTATTCTTCTCAATTTTATTTATTTCTGCTTTAATCTTTATTATGTCCCTCCTTCTACTGACTTTGGGCCAGTTTGCTAATATTTTGCTGAGTATTTTTGCATCTATATTCACCAGGGATATTGGTCTGTAATTTTCTTTTTTTTGTGGTGACTTTGCCTGGTTTTGATATTAGAGTGATGTTGGCCTTAGAGAATGAGTTTGAGAGCATTCCCTCCTCTTCTAGTTTTTGGAAAACTTTGAGGATGGGTATTAGGTCTTCACTAAATGTTTGATAAAATTCAGCAGTGAAACCATCTGGTTCTGGAGTTTTGTTCTTAGATAGTTCTTAAATTACCAATTCGATTTCCTTGCTGGTAATTGGTCTATTCAGGTTTTCTGTTTCTTCCTGGGTCAGCCTTGGAAGGTTGTATTTTTCTGGAAAGTTGTCCATTTCTTCTAGGTTATCCAGTTTGTCAGCATATAATTTTTCATAGTATTCTCTCATAATTCTTTGTATTTCTCTAGTGTCCATAGTGATTTTTCCTTTCTCATTTCTGATTCTGTTATGTATGTAGACTCTTTTTTTCTTCATAAGTTTGGCTACTCCTGCTTTCTTTTAGTTAAAATGGAATACTGAAAAATTGTTTAATTCCTCTATTTGCTTTTTTAGCTTGAACTTCTGCCTTTTATTTTTTAAAGTTTGCTTTAGGGATTATTATATACATACTTAATTTTTTAATAACCCAACTACAATTAATATTTTACCAGTTAATAAAAATATAAAAACGTTGCAACCATATAGGTCCATTTGTCCTCCATCCACATACATTTTTTCTTCAGTTACAAAATTTTATCACAGCATATTAATTGTCCTGCTTTATTGTTTGCTTCCTGTGTGTAATTTATAAATTAAGCACCATTGGTAGGCATGTGTAGGAAAAAAAGAGTCTATACAGGGTTCAGCACTATCTGGGGTTTTAAGCATCCTCTAAGTGTCTTGGAAGGTATCCCCTGAAGATAAGGGGGGGGGGGAAAACTCCTGTACTCAAATCCACCTCTTCTGGTTTCTAATCACACATTCCTTCCATCATCCCACATCTAGACCATTCCTGTTTCTGTCGCTTTTTTTTCTCAGCTGAGGGGAGTCATGAAAAAGAGGCAGGAATCAAAGTTAGGCCTAAAAGGCACTGAGGGGTAGAAGCACCTTGTGGAACAAGGGCCACTGGAGCTGAATGTCCAGGTCCTGGTCACTCTCCATGTATGAGGCTGAAGGTCTCCTTGCAGCCCAATGGCCTAATGCCCCCAGGGAAATTCTTATAGTTGCACACAGTGAACTGCAGCTTCACATGGACATGGGACTCTTCCTCCCATGGTAGGTACAGTTGGAGGGAAGCCAGTGGTCAGTGTCTCTGCCTTCTTGCAATGGGAAATCCTGGTACATGCAGAGGGATGTCCCATCAGAATCTGCTGCACCTCATTCCACTTGTCCTTCGGGGCATCCAGCAGCCAGCCCAGCTCTTGCTGTACTGTAATCGTGCCCATCAGTGACTGGTTTGGTGCGTGCCTTCAGGGGCAGCGGTGCACACACAGCAGCAGCAGGAGCACAAGCCCCAGGGGCCAGCTCCACTCCATGGCGCCAGGCTGGTACCTGGGACCATGGCCCACATGGCTGGGCCAGGTCTCTGCGACTGGTATCCTCCACCCATATTTAATGCAGTAGTCGTTATAGGTATTAAAGTCTTCATATGTTACAAACCCCAATATACAATGTTGAAATTTTTGCTCAGTTGTACAGTTGTATGTATATTAAATAGATTAAGGGAAATCTTTTATATTAAATCCACATATTTGCCATTACCAGTTGTACAGTTGTAGTAATCTAACAACTCAGTGACTTAAGACAATAAACATTTATTATCTTCTAATTTATGTGAGTCAGGAATTTGAATTGGTTTAGCTAGGTGATCCTGGACTGTGGCTTATGAGATTAGTCAGAATATTAGCCAGAACTGTAGTCATTTTAAGGTTTAACTAACTCAAACTAGAGGATGTGTTTCCAGAATCTCACATCATAGCATAGTGATACTGACTTGTTAGGAGACCCATGTCTTACCATGTGGACCTCTCCATATAGCTGTTTGAGTTCCCTCATGACATGGCATCTGACTTCCCCCAGTGTGAGTGGTCTAAGGGAGTAAGATGGAAGTGGTATTTTTACAAAATGTAATTTGATATAATTCTTATACCATAGAAGACACACTTCTATATAGTTCAGTTGTCTGTATACTCACAAAGTTGTAGAATCATCACTATGACCTAGGTCCAGAATATTTTCATCATCCCCAAAGGAAATCCTATACTGGTTAACTGTCACCCCACTTCACCCTTCCCCTGAGCACCACTAATCTCCTTTCTTTCTCTATGGCTTTGCCTATTTTTGACATTTCATATAAATGAAATCATATTTTATGTGGCCCTTTGTGTGTTGCAGCTTGTGTTGGCACTTTATTCCTTTTTATAGCTGAATAATATTCCATTGTATGGACACCTGTTTATCCATTCATCAAATTGTGGACATTTGGGTTGTTTCCCCTTTTTGGCTATTATGAATAGTGCCACTGTGAACATTTGTATACATGTTTTGTGAGGATATATATTTTAAATTCTGTCTTGTATGTGAGTGGAATTGCTGGGTCATATGGTAACTCTATTTTACCTTTGTGGACCTGCCAAACTTTTCCAAAGAAGGTTCCCCATTTTATGATCCCACAGCAATCCCATATGAAGGTTCCAATCTCTTCATATCCTTGCTTTCTAATTAGTCATCCTAGTGGATGTGAAGTGGTAGCTCATGGCTTTGATTTGCATTTCCCTGATAACTAATGGTATTGACATTTTCTCATATACTTACTGGCCATTTATGTGTCTTTATTGGAGAAATGTCTATTTGAATCTTTTGCCCATATAAATAATTGGATTGTCTTAATGAGTTGTAAGAGTTCCTTATATATTCTGGATACTAAATCCTTGTATGATTGACAATTTCTCCCATTCTTTGGGCTATCTTTTTACATTCCTGATTGTGTCTTAAAGCACAAATGTTTTATATTTTGATGTTGTTCAATGATCAGCTGTTTTCTTTGGCTGTGTGTATTTTAGGTGTTTTACCTAAGAAATCTGCCTAAGCCAAGGATATGAAGTCTTAGACCTATGGAAGTGTTTTTTATGACCTAAGCTTTGGGAATCACACACTGTCCCTTCATATTCTATTGATCACACAGACCAATCCCGATACACTGTGAGAGGGGACTACATATAGAACATAAATACCAGGAAGAGAGGACCACTGGAGACCATTTTTGAAATTATTAGACTGCTTGATTTATTAATTCCTGTAAATCTTAATTCCCATCTGGTGTCATTTGCCCTGAGCCTGAAGAACTTCAGTATTTCTTCTCATGTGGTTCTGCTTCTGCTGAAACTTCTACAGTTCACGTAAAAATGCCAATATTTCACCTTCTTTTTTTTTTTTTTTTTGCAAGAAATCTTTATTGGTGGTGGTGGTGGTTTAAGAAACAGGCCTACTATTTATAGTTCCTCCTATTTACATTATACAGTTGTTGCCATTTGTTCCCAGTACCCTCTGAATTTTTTTTTTTTTTGAGAGGGCATCTCTCATATTTATTGATCAAATGGTTGTTAACAACAATAAAATTCTGTATAGGGGAGTCAATGCTCAATGCACATTCATTAATCCATCTCAAGCCTAATTCTCGTCAGTCTCCAATCTTCTGAAGCATAACGAACAAGTTCTTAGATGGTGAACGAATTCTTACATAGTGAATAAGTTCTTACATGGTGAACAGTACAAGGGCAGTCATCACAGAAACTTTCGGTTTTGATCACGCATTATGAACTATAAACAACCAGGTCAAATATGAATATTTGTTTGATTTTTATACTTGATTTATATGTGGATCTCACATTTCTCCCTTTATTATTATTTTTATTTTTAATAAAATGCTGAAGTGGTAGGTAGATGCAAGATAAAGGTAGAAAACATAGTTTTAGTGTTGTAAGAGAGCAATTGTAGATAATCAGGTGTGTGCCTGTAGACTATGTGTTAATCCAAGCTAGACAAGGGCATTAAAACATCCACGGATGCAGAAGATTTCTCTCAAAACAGGGGGGGTGAGGTTCTAAGCTTCACCACTGTTGATCCCCAATTTCTCACCTGATGGCCCCCCTGTGACTGTACCTGTCTTAGGTTGTTCCTCCCTTGAGGAATCTTACCCGTCTCTGGCTGACCAGTCATCTTCCGGGGTCATACAGGGAGATGTAAAGTTGGTAAGTGAGAGAGAAGCCATATTGCTTGAAAAGGTTAGCTTTTTACTTCTTTGCAGATTTATGCCCTGTGGCTTCTATGCCCAGCATTTGTCTTGAGGTATCTTTACCATTTGGAGGAATTATGATACTCAGTAAATTCGATATGAGGCACAAATTCTATTTAAGGGTTGTAATTAGGAAGGAAGAAGAAAAGCTATAGAGGTAGCAAATGGAAGAAAACATGGGAGGATTATTTCTTTGACATATCTTCTTGTAGAGTAACTTAAGTATGTATAGGTTTTAAACTACTAACTAAATTGTGCACACATATTAACATAATAGGAATACAGTTACATAAACAAAGCAGATCTATAATTACCAGCCATCTCCAGTGAAGCCAAGAAAACCAGTTAGGCATCCTAGGCATTTGTGAAAATTTGTCTATGATATGATGGATATTGTCCAACTGTACTTGAACAGTCTGAGAGAAATCAGACAAATTAAAGCAACCCATTTCTGGGAACTGTTCACATCTCATATGTTCTTTTAACCGTAGATAGTCTGTAGTCGTAAGATTTTGGAGTGCTACAACTTGCACTTCTCCTAATTCTTGGTTGAGTTCCAACAGTACAGATCCAGTCAAATTTGTTGTTTTACTGTATGCACAGGCCAGCTTAGATATCTCCTTCTTCATTCCAATGGCAAGTCCAGGAAATGGTGGGATGGATGCAGCTACAACTGCAGCATCGCCTGGATCTTTGTGGAGGTTTTTTGATGATCATCTTCTGGTATGAGTCTTCCAGAGAGTGCTGATGTTGGAAGTTCTTCTTTATATCGTATCTTAGTTCATTTTCTGGGTAGCCAAATTAGGCTTTGATCTTCTGTATAAAAACAAACAGACCCTTTGCCCACACTGATATGCCCTTTATACCATTGATTTCACCTTCATTTTGAAGACTATTTCCACTGGATATAGAATTCTGGCTTGACATGTATAACTTTCATACCTTTAAAGATGTCATTCTGTTGTCTTCTAGTCACTATGGCTTCTGTTAAAAAGTTTGCATACAACTGGAGTGTTTCATACAGCAGAGGAAATGTTGTTTCTCTGAATAATGCACTGCTTCTATCTTGCTTTCAAGAATTTTTTTTTAGTTTCCAGCAGTTTGACTATGAAGTTCCTGGTTGTAGTTTTCTTTATACTTATTCTGTTTGGGGTTTGTTTTGGTTCTTAACGATTCTCCAAATTTGAAATATATGGCCATCTTTTCCAAAATTTTTTTTCTGCCTAATTCTTCCCTCTCATTCTGAGATTCCAATTATGTATATGTTACTGTTTGTTATCCAATGGAGCTCTGATCATCTTTTCAGGATTCTTTTTTTTTTTTTTTTTTGGTATTCTTCAGATTGGATATCTATGCTCTATTTCAGGGCTTGGGAAACTTGGGACCACTACAGGTTGAATCTTATTGCCATTCATTTACTATAGCTGTTTTCACACTACAGTGGCAGAGATGTAGAGACCTTTGACCATCAAAGCCAGACATTTCTACTATCAGTTTTTTACAGAAAGGGTTTACTAACTTCTGCTTTTTCAAGCTTGATTGTCATCTTTGATTTGCTGTTAATCTATTCAATTTACTCTTCAGGTATTGTATTTTTCAGTTCTAGAATTTCTATTTGGTTCTTTTTGTTACTGATTCTTTGCTGACAATTCTTGTTTGTGCATTCATTGTATTTTTCCTTTACATTCTTTTTAATTGATTTAGTATTCTAAGATACAGGTCATCTCAGCTACCATTCTCTTTGGTATGGATCACATTTTCTCGTTTTTCTTACGTGTACTAATTCTGAATTGTATCTGGATACTGTGAATAATCCATTGCATAAAGTATGAGTATTTTTAAAGCACACAGGTAACTTGGCTGAACTCAGACCTAAAAGTTTTGATTCCCCTGTGGTGGGCAGCAGCTATTAATTCTCTTTAGTTCTTTTAGCTGGCTGCTTGGAGTCTGTCTGCTCCATGACTATATAGTTAAGCATTAGAGATTTGGGCACTTTATAGGCAGAATGTGGGGCTCCTTCTCTCCTTTCTGGACTTACTCCCTCACTTTTCAGGTGCTAGGGTCACTCTTTCTCTTTCCTTTGGTTATTGAAGCCACTAAGATTTGAGGTTACTATCCAAGTTTTCACTACTCTACATAGTGCCAAATTAGGGCCTGTCTGCAGGCAAAGGGCCATAAAAACAGGGATTCATCCAGGGCCATTCTGTTCCACCTTTTACCTCTTCCCCAGTTTCTCTGGAGTTTGGTTGCTCTTCCCTGCCTTACGGTGGTTTTCTCTATTTTACTGAGGATTTGTAGCTGTCATTCGAGGGAGGGTTGGTTGAATAGGAGTTCCTCCACCATTAGCAGAACTTGAACCTTCTCCCTTGCTTTTCAAAAGGTTACTTTCTCTATTTCATCTGTATTTTATTTTTAGTAGTGTGACTGGTTTGACCTATAGCCTGCCATTACTGGGGATCAGAACAGCAGTAGACAGTTGTTTCATGGTTTGGTTTTTTTTGGCAATTAAAAACAATTAAGGTATCATTCATATATAATCTTATGAAGGTTTCATAAGAGCAACATTGTGGTTTCAACATTCACCCGTATTATCAATTCCCTCCCTCACCCCACTGCAATCACTGTCCATCAGCATAGTAAGATGCTGATGGAGTCATCACTCATCTTCCCTGTGACCTACCTATATTGTGTGTGTTGATTATAATGCCCCTTAATCCCCTTCTCCCCCACCACCGACCCACCCTCCCAACCTCTTCCCTTTGGTAATCACTAGACCCTTCTTGGAGTCTGTGAATCTGCTGCTGTTTTGTTCATTCAGTTTTGCTTTGTTTTTATACTCCACAAATGAGTGAAATCATGTGGTATTTGTCTTTCTCTGCCTGGCTTATTTCACTGAGTATAAAACATAAAATCTAGCTCCATCCATGTTGTGGCAAATGGTAGGATTTTTTCTTTTTATGGCTGAATAATATTCCATGTGTATATGTACATCTTTATCTATTCACCTATTGATGGAGACCTAGGCTGCCTCCCTATCTTGGCTATTGTAAATAGTGCTGTGATAAACATAGGGGGTGCATATGTCTTTTTGAATCAGCGATCTTGTTTTCTTTGGGTAAATTCTTAAGAGTGGAAATTTTGGGTCAAATGGTATTTCTATTTTTAGGACCCTCTATATTGATTTCCACAATGGTTGAACTAATTTACACTCCTTCAAACGGTGTAGGAGGGTTCCCCTTTCTCTGCATCTTCACCAGCATGTTTCTTGTCTTTTGCATACTGGCCATTCTAACTGGTGTGAGGTGATATACCTCATTGTGGTTCTGATTTGCATTTCCCTGATGATTAGTTATGTGGAGCATCTTTTCATGTATGTGCCTGTTGGCCATCTGAGTTTCTTTGGAGAAGTTCTGTTCAGATCCTCTGCCCATTTTTTAATTGGGTTTATATTATTGTTTTAATGAAAGCAGTGGGGGGGTTTCATAATTTTAACATTTAATCTGGCTGCCTCAGGTGCCTGCAAGAGATTCTATTTGGTCCTGACCACCCCCATCCTGATTTGTATGGGCAGTACCCTCTTACCAGCCATTTAAGTCTGCTGTGCTGCAGCATGGCATTACTGGGAGGGTCTCTGCATATCCTTCTCAGCAGCTGGGTCAGCGCGGGTCCTATAGCAGCCCAAACTCTAGCTCTTCCCTGCTTCCTAAAAGGGTTGGTGGTCCTTCACCTCCAACAGCATATTGTTTGCACATAACTCCTGCTTACAGAAACTCCCCTGCTTTTAAGCCAAATGAGTCATATCTACAAAACGTGGTGTGTTTACTTTCTGATAACCTGGGCAATGAGCTCAGGCCCTGGAGTAGGAAGACCTGGGGCAAATCAGCTGACCCTGGAACTCCTTTCTCTGGTCAATAAAACATACCTTGCCTATACTGTATCAGTAGGTTTTAATAAAAATCTAAGATGACCACCATGTTGCCCACAAAGTGGATTTGGTTAAGACCAGGGCAGAGGTGGTTTCAACAACCTTTATTTGCTGTTTGTCAGTGGTTGGATTTGAAATGTTCTGGTGCTGAATGTTTTCATGATTTTTATTTTCTGAGAGTGGGATCTGTCTAAAATGGTTAAGGTCATAGGCCAGTGTTTGAGCTTATTCTGCCACTTACCAGTTGGTGTTTCCTTTGTAAAAACTGGTGTTAGCAGTAGCCCCTACCTCAGAGGACTTTTGTGAGGTGTATGTGTGACTGTCTCTCGCTGAAGCTCTATCAAATTTTCCCATGTTTGATTTAACTCCCTGTCCCAGCTCTCTTTGAATCATAGTTCTTTCTCCTTGCTTCATGTCCTCAAATTTGTAACCTTGGCAGTTGTACCCTTAGCTACCTTATCAAGAGAATGGTTGAGCCATCCCTCTGTGCATTTGGAATGGAGTCAGTTATCAGTCCCCTTCATCACCAACACCTTAGCCCTCCCTGCTTTCCCCACCCTGTCCCAGAAGAGACAGACTTGTCCAAATGCTTTCTTGAAGTCTACTCTTACCCTCTACCTAGTCTGGCTCCTCTCTCCCCCGATCTTGTGGACTGACTTGAGTCAAGTGGTTTAGAATGACATTGCTCTTTATTTTAAGATAGGCCAGGAGTTTGGCCCATTGAGTCTTTCATTCCAAGAGTGTTCAAGAAAAACCTACAGATTTGAGAATACAGGTCCACATGACTGACAGGGTAGTTTCACAGTGTAGCGGTCACCTTTTGCCTCAAAACAAGTAGCAGGGCTCTAAAGTAAGAGAGGGAATGGGTAGCATTTACTATGGAGAAATCAAAGGTATAGAAACAAATATTGTCAACACTGGTTTGTTTGCAGAATCTGGTTAGAGAGTGGTATTCCTAGTCTTAAGCAGCCAAAATGTTAAGGATCCATTGGCAGAGTCTATCCCAACTGAGTTTCTGTGAGCACAAGTTCAGGGCCTTTTGCAGGACTCTCTGTGGTCTGTACTGGAGATACTTCAAGCTTTAGAATTCTGTCGAGAATTCTGCTCAGCTTGGGCTGCAAAACAAGGCCCAAGTTGACCTCTTGAGGAAGGTCTTACCTACAGGCTCTAGGAGTCACTTCTTAAACATGACTAGGGTGAGGCACACTGCTGGGTCCTTCCAGAGGAGCAGTGACAGTAGAGGAGATGCCCAGACAACCCAGGGCATGCAGATGTGGGAAACTCTTACACTCGCTCACTCATCACCCCCTTTTTGTACCAAGTCCGTCAGTGTGTAGAGGAAAACATCAAGACCCTCCTGGCCTAGGCTTATGGTAAAGATCTTACTATGCAGAATCCACTCTGTTTTGAAAGCCTAGACTGGGATTCAAGTACTAGCCTCCCCTGCACTGCTCACAGTGGAAGGATAACCCGTTTCCTCAGTGATGAACTGGAAGATTACAGAAGCTGTGGTCATTTCAACAATGAAAGTATATTTATACATTTAAATTTGATTCATTATATTCTAACTCCACAGACAATAGTGTCTACTGTTCATTTAATAAATAAAGCACCTCTGTCCCCCTTCCAGATTACAAAACTAGGAAGGACTTGGAGGAGCTTTGTCACTAACCCCAGGTCACATGTAGCTGTGAGGATAAGTGCTAACAGATGCTCTAACACAGAATGTTGGAGCAATTTTCCTACCTTTCACTGTTGAGATATATTCCCTTGTGTATATTCCCCCTAAGGCTTTAAGTATCATTTCTGTGCTTAAGACATCTCAATTTTGTAGTTTTAGCTGCTCTACTGGCAAATCAGAACTCTCCTCCTATCTCAGTTTTGGCAATTGTTGTCTTTGAGTCCCCACCCTCTGCGTCCCGTGAGGCAGCAAGGGAGGGCCTGTTGGCTGACAGTTCAGTGAGGACCCACGAGGTAATGTCCAATGGCAACAGTGGCTGTTGAAGAGCCAGGGCCCCTGGCCAGTGTGGAGTGATCCCACTTGCTACCAGCCCTGGGGAAGATGGCACTGTTTTCACCACTGTCAGGCCAATACAACCATGACTCATCTGTAGAATGCTTCAACCTCTTAAAGGCCAACAAGGGGCGCTCCTCCCTGTACTAGAAAGTCCTCAACCTCCTTTTTGAAGTCTGTTTTCTGCCCTCCCTAGGAAGTGCTACTATATTCCTGAGGAAAAACCCCAATAGTCAAGCCACAACAGGGATTGGAGGTGTGAGGGAAGGTTCAACTACAAAGGCTATCAGTTATGTGCATGCACTTGCTGTGCCCCAGGAAATCCCGGCAGGCAAAGTGAACTGTCTCATTAGAAGAGAACTTGCCTGGATCAAGTCTGTTCCACAGGGCGAGGACTGGTACTCAGAATCCTGGGACTGGAATGCTGGCACAGGGCCACGATGCTGCCCTGCCCTCTTTAGCAATTTGTCCTTTAAACACCCACTTCCTGTCTTTAATTCCTCACAAGGCAAAGCCCATGGCCCACGGCTTGGCATATTTTCTGACTCCCAGTCTTGCCTTGTTTCCTTTCCCTAACCAGTTTCTCTATCTTTTGGATCTAGTGAGAGTCCCAGGCCTCAGACGGGGCTAGAGCAAGCTCATGGACTCTTCCATTTCAGGAACCCCTCAGGACCTCTGTTCACCTGCAAACCAGTGGCAAGTTTTACAGGTTCTACTCAGCAGGGAACAGCCTTCTTGGAACTTCAGTGACTAAGCAGAAAACAAATTAATCACTGCTTAAAGCACTGTAAGATCAGAATTTCCACAACTGACCTGTAGGACATTTAGATTAAGTGCCTGCTACCTGCTGGCTCTCAGTAAAAAGACTGTGAGCAGTGCTGCAGAGGCAGTGTGCTTGGTGCTTTCATGTGTCATTTACACATTTGGTCAGATGCTGGCCTGTGTCCATCAGGAGCACTGGGCTTCTGCTGGAGTAAGAATTTATAACCCTGCTTTTCAATCTTCTCTTAAATTGGGCACATCCAGTCCTTTGTAAGAGCATTCCCAGTTATGCCTCTGCTAGTTACAGCAACGCCCAGAACCATGGCAGAGAGCTGTGTCACTATGAAAGGTGAAATAAAATGGAGTCACATATGTCAAGGGGTTTGAAGATAGAGGAGTCAGACTTATGTCCTCACAAGGTGTAACTGTTAACTTCTGAACTGGACCAAACCACAAATACTCTAAGGACTCTGTACAGACAACTTGCAACTTGCTACAGTAATGGACTTTTGCTCTGTGACAGCCTTTGTAGCTAATTGTTTTCTGCCAACACGGAAAGTCCTTTGTAATCAACATCTACAAACATCCCCTTTTTGTTTTTAAAGACATTTCTTCCTTAGTAGGGCATTATTTGGGTTGCTACCCAATCTGTATTCCCCGAAATACAATTCTTTGATCCCAAATAAATGCTTTTGCTTAATTATTATTGCCTCTCCTTGAGCTCAGTGCTGCTACATGGCATGTCCTGCACTGGACTTCTGGAGTAGGGGCAGGGTATTTGGTTTTGTTCACTGAAGCACCAGTGCCCAACAGCTTAAGTTGAATCATGACTGACTTACCTCACATGGACAGGAAAGGCTGACATAGTCAAAAGGAGTATGGAAAGTATTGTTCTGGGAGAACCCCTCCTCCCATCAACACATACGTGGAATCTGAATCTGACGAAGTTTAAAGTCTTGCCAACAGAAAGCAGTCTATGTTGCAAAGGAATGGAAATAACTTACGGATAAAGAAAAATTCTTACCTGACTTATCCCTCTCAGAAGAGGCCCAAGTTCTGCCTGATTTGCAGAGTTCTGTACAAATTCCTGTGGCAAGGCTGACATCTGTGTTAGGAACAGGAACCATTGTTCTTGAAGTGGTTTCACTGTTGCAAATTGCCAAAGAAATGTGATTTAGTGAAGGACATTGTCCAGGCCAGTAGGCATTGGAGACCAGAGGTAGGGCCGGCTGATTCCCTTCTGAGCCTGTACGGTCTCATCTGCTGCTACAGAGAATTGCACAGTGGACATTGTTGATGAGTATACTTGTAGATGCAGAACTGCTACATTCCAAGGCTCTGACCTAAATGTTAGGCTTTACAGAACACAAATGTCTACAATACAGCTCTGGATCTGGTTAGCAGTAATATGAACACTGCTATGCAGACACCACAGATTCTATTTTTAACACTTTATTAACAAAACAGAACTCCCTTCCCTCCACCCTTAACAAAGAAGTAACTTGTTGTTCTTGTGGATAACATAACTTACCTGTTTAAACAAGGCCTGTGCTGGCCTGCTACAAAGGGAATTCAGATAGTACCTACCCCGCTAAGTCCCCCAGTCCTGGTTTGCCCTGTTCGTATACAGACAGTTATGTAGCTATCTTATTCAGAAAAGGCATAAGCTGTAATAATAGCAATGGAACATGCTAGGCTTGGGATAAACTTTGCTGTCATATCTTCATTAGCTCAAGTTAAAAGAAAGTTACTATAAATACACAAGAGTTCCAACATGCAGTCTATTTTGCGGGAAGAACCTCAGACCACTGAGGAAGGAAGGGGGTTCACCCTGGAACTTTGTAAACATGCCTTGCTAAAGCAAAAGCCTTCTTAGATAGAAAACTGCAAAACTCAGAGTATCTGAGAAACCAGAAAAAATACGGACATATCAGGTAGGTGGAAGGGAAGGGGGGAGACCGCAGGGAGAATCGAAAGCACGTGCTTTAACTGAGTCACCCCCAACCCTGCCCCCATCAAAAGAGCACTGTACTTCCAGAACAGGGGGAATTCTAGTATCTGCTGTGGTTAATTTTAAACAAGGAATATTTGCAGTTCCTCTGCCAAAGTTTTAAGAGCAGCTGGAATTGAAATTACATTTAGGAGTCCCATGTGGATACTTTGCTCTCTAAACCTGCAGAGAAGAATGACAAAAAAAATCACATTCTTTCTTGTCCGGAATAGTTTTTTTTTTTAACAGAAAGATAAAATTAAAACGACCAAATGCCATGATAATATTTCTAACTATTATTGGCACTCGCCCCTATTTGGAGTCATTTTGAAAGACTCCCCCACCAACCCCATTTAGCCATTAGTGTCCCCAAGGGCTAAGAAAGAAGTACAACTGGTAAATAGTGAGCACATGAGCACTTTGTTTGGAAAACAGAAACTTCCGTTCTCTGACATCTCTAGGACTAAATGAGAGCTGCAAGTGACCCCATCTGGAGACGGACAGGGTCTTCCTGTCAGTCTTATGGAACAGGCAGTGCAGGTGATAGGTGACGGTTATCAACTGTTTGGTATCAACAACCAAAAGTGAAGATGGGGTGACAAAGGCTAGAAAGGAGTCATTTATTTAAAAAACAAAAACAAAATCCCCAAAGAACCAACAAAACAAAAAACAAAACAGCCCTCAGCAGGATTTGAAGACACAACAGAGAAGTGCACCACCCCCACCCCCTCACACTCCCTTGAAAACTCACTGTGCACCGTCTGTGAGCACTAGCTTCAGTGACTTCACACAACGGGAACCAAAGCACCACAGCTTTTACACAGGGCAAGGCAAAGGCAGGTCACCTGCTTATGAGGAAGCAGGACACACAGGCCCTTCACCAGCGCGTGCCATCAGGTATCCAGGCTTCTCTCTGCCTTTGAACAAGGGGTAATTTTTGGTCAGGCAGAGGCTGCACAGATAAAGGCAAGCTGACATTATCACCTACTTACTACCAGAAAGCCGCTGCCTCTCCAACACAGACCACAGCACATGGTCAGATCTAAGGGGACAGAGCAGCTCGTTCCTTCTGCCATTCCTGGAATGCAGGGCTCATTTCAGAAGGGCATTTGACATTTGTCCCCAATATGCAGCTGTCAGCACAGGTAAACCAACACTATAATCACAACAGCAAGGACAGGATTATGTTGCTTTTTTTTCCTTAAAGGAGTGAGGGCATGGAAAGATACAGCACACCAGTGAAATCAAATGCCAAAAAAAAAAATCACAAAAAAATAGAAAATAGAAAAATGTATTTACAAGTAGTACATTACTATGATCAGAAAGCACAAAGACACCTGCTGCTATATAATACATGCACTGGTTCAAGAAGAAACTACTAAAAACCCTGCAAGGGAGAAGACTGTAGAAACAAAAGAAGGGCCAAAAAGTTTTAATGTTTCATCCCTAATTTGCTACACTGACCAAAACCAAATGGGTGTCCCCTGAAGTCCATGAGTATATCAGTACAAATACTATACTGGTTTTTAACTGCACGTTCAGTTGTGGAGGGGAAGACAGCAGCTTATCCATATACAAGGAAGCCAGAGTAACTGCTCTACATGCTAAAAATTACAGCAAGTCCCTGTCTGCTACACAGCATGATCTTAGCAGTTTTTATTTTGTTTATTCATATATATCTATGTGCACGCACATGTGTGTGTATGTATAAAAACCATGCCCTCATTCACTGCCAACATGACATCTGGGTGGACATGAACTCATTACAACAAGTTCTTATGTATATGTTGTAAGAAGTCACTCAATGTCTGTGGATTTAATAAGTCATTTCACACCACAGAAAATATTTAATAAATCCAAAAAAAGGAAAGAATATAATGACAGAAGAGCTCTGTCTCAGTTCTCAGAAACTGAGTCCCCCACAGGAAACTGGTCCCAAAGTTCTTGAGGGTTCACTGAAGAAACTTCGCTTTGCTAATGTTTTTCATCCGTTTAGTGTTCAAAAGGTAGGGAACAACTCCTTGCCGTTGTCAGTTTTAAATAGTCACATCTCCATCCCCCACAGGTAACAGTCTGGTGCAGATCCATAAAAATGGGGGAGAAGGAGTGTGGGGGAGGGCGTGTCACCTCAGGAGGGGCTCCCCTTCTCCAGTGGTAGGAAGAGAGGGAACGAAGCTGGGTTCCAGCACCTCGCTCCTGCAAACAAGCTCCCTGCAAATGGAAATTCAGTCACACGTCAGTTCCATAAACAGGTAGATCTCTGAGTACCGGGCTGGCTCTAAGAGGAAACAAAACCACGCGTTGACAGGAAGGGACTAAGATGGCCATTCTGCTCACTCTCTGGGATCCATCATACTTCCAGGAATCGTGAGCTGCTGGATTTGGAGTGGAATGGCTCAGACCACATCCGCCGTAGGTCACCCTGGGAAAGATTGAAGTTAACAGATTTAAACATGAGGCACACATCTCTACAAGTCCTTTATGATTCTTGATGTCAGATCAGATTGCTTCTACAGAGAATCAAGGAACATTCAAATTTTACTCACTGAAAAGTAACCCATCATTCTTTGAAGACCTCACTAGAAGAGCTTTTAGGCCCCTTGAGCAGGGAAGGGCTTTTGCAATTCTATCCTGGTGTAAATTCTATCACTTACGATCATGTCAGATGGTCTAGGGAAGTTAATTAACCTCTGTGTTTCCTCATCTGTAAAATGGGGAGGATAATACAACTCTTGTAAATCAGAGAATGCTCCAAGTCTATTTTCTTATCATATATTTAATTATTTCCAAACTTTGGTGCAGAGTATTAAAAGAGCTGTTAGGAAGCTACTTTTAAGGGAATCAGGCAGTCTTGCAAGTTGAACTCCAGGAATCTTAGTTATTAATCCGTGACCAGACAATTAGTGGTCTCACTCACTAGCATTTGCTGCCAGTGGCTGTTAAGAATATGGAATATCAGGTTAGCAAAAATCAACCAACCCAGTGTCAAGATAAAGAGCTCAGGAGCTTCAGCAGAACTACTAGCAAGCAGAATACATAACTAAGTCCAGGTCAATGCCAAGGTACTGTTTTCATAGGTTTAGAACAGCTTCTCTCACCTTTAAATAGGCCATTGTGAGGAGTGGCAATAAGGTAAATGGCACCAAATAGAGAAGGGCGGGCTGGGCTGCTCGATGAATGCGAGATGCCACAGTAGCAGTGAGTAGACCTATGAGAGAGACATTAGTGAATAACCACAGCCAGTCCTGGGAGAGGAAAACCTCTGTTACCTGGCCCTTCTTGGTAGGTCTTGATGTCACAGCTCTAATGTGACATATTCCATCCAACGGGTAGGACGTGAAGTGCCCAGCTCCACAAGCCCAGAACGCCAGGGACCTATGAGTGGCCAAGCCCCATGCAGTGCTCCAGTTCCAGGTCCAAGCCCTCACACCTCTGCTCTGAGTGTGCTTGGCCTCCCTCTGTCGCCTGTGGTATGTGATGCCAGACTTGGAGATGAAAAGACCTAGATTCAAGTTCCAACTATGCTAATTGTGACATGATAGCTATGTAACCTTGGTTATAACATGTCCTTTCCCTGAGCCTCTGGCTCCTCACCTGTCTAATGGGGTAGCACCACTTGCCTTGCTCCTCTGAGTTCCTGAACTGAAATGAACCCATGCACATGAAAGTCCTGTGGAATTAGTGAATGACAGTGTTAAGTAAGAGGCATGCTGGTGAGAGGTGTTCTGATCCACATACTCTGCTGTCGCTGCTACAGATGCAAGCAGGTGGCTACTATTCCTATGCCCCATACAGTGGTCTCTTCCTGTCTGTCTGTAAGTGAGCTAGCTAGGGACAGTGGCCTAGGGAGAGACCGAGGTCAGGTGACAGACATGTTAGAACAAATGAAGGGAAGGATCTGTTCAAGTAGGATATAAACATGCCATTCATTAAACTCAAGCTGAAGATACAATTAAGCATACAGATTGATCCATGATCATTGTATGGCAGGTGTTCTCGACTTTCAAGGCCTCACCATACTCTTCCTGTGATATTCAGGCATATTGTTAGGGAACAGGGCTGGCCTGTAGAGAGAGCCTCAATTATCTCATGGGCCAGTGGTCTGTTTTTTCTTCATGGTTGTCTACTACAGAGTTCTCTCTCCTTCCATCAAGCGTCTGCAGCTACAAGATCAGATTTAATTCTGGGTGTTGGAGGACAGCCAGAGAGAGGATTACATGCAGCCTCTCTGGTTCTTACCTACAAAGTACCCAATGAGGGTACAGTGGAAGTAGGAGACCTTCTGCATGCGTCCAGAGATGTTGGCGGGTCCAGAGGCGCCACAGGAGTCACCACTGGCTTGTTTTTTGTAGTTGTCATAACGAAGGACAAAGCACAACAGGAGCCCAGGCATCACGATGTCCCCAATGCCCAACATAGAGAAGTGACTGCCAGTGGAGCTGGAACGCAGAGTCACACATCAGGGAGGCCACCAGTTACAACTCCACTCCTCTGCCTCTGCAAAATCTGTCAGCTTTTTAAGAAGTCAAAGAACTTTTCTGAATGGTGGAAGGAAACCTCTAGTAGTTGAACAACACTAGTTTTAAGAGTTTAGAGATTAAAAGCCAAAAAGTCCTGGCAACAGAGGTCTTCAGACAGGCTCCTCAGTGCTCAGGACAGCACCACAAAGGTGGCTGCTCAGGTATCTGCTGAGGACTGCCACCTCCAGGAATGTCAGGCAACTCAGTATTTTTCACACATTCACAGCTGGACTTCAAACAAGCACCTGACTACAGCACATTTAAGCTTTCCAAAATTATTTTACCAGATCTGTATAACTTTAGCATTCAGACAAATTTTTACAAATGTCTTAGAAGTAAAAAGACCCAGACTCTGCTGTTTTTCAGCCACCTTTAAAATATGCAAACAGTAACATATGGCTGTTGGATAAGATTAATCAGTGATAAAAAGCTCCTGTATCACTGAATGATAAACCTTTGCAAGTCAATTCTCTTCCTCATCTCTAAAATGGAGAACGATGACTCACAGCACTTTTCCAGTCTAGGGTTAGAATGCTGATGACAAAGACTGACCAGTTAAGGAACAGAGGCCCAGGAAGGCAGTGCATTCATCACAAATGAGGCCTGACAGGTCAGTCCTACCTCGGAAAGACCAGTTTTCCAGGCAGAGATAGCCGAGGAACATCACGCCCAACATTGGGCCCCAGGTGGAGCTTCCGGGATAGGACGTCAAGGGGATTGTCAGCCGGCTGCGTGGCCACCTTCACCATGACGTTGCTATTGAAGATGTAGGCAGAGAAAAACACCTGTAGAGTGGAGAGATGCCTTTAACAGAGGGTGCTGGGAGGAACCCAGCATCTTAAGAGCAGAGCCTCAGAATACTGCAACATCATGTTTTTTTGACTGCACGCTTTGAGAAAGCAAATCTTAATTCCCAGGGCAATGAACGTTTTCTGCCTGCTGCTTCTCCTGCTCTTAAGACACCTGCACTATCTATTGTATCATGTCTCAGCAAACAAAGGCCAGGGAAGCTGCCTGCTCAGGACTCCAGGGAATGGTCTTAGATGGGAGGTACTCCCATAGGCTGGCCAGCCAGATTCTAGATACTTAAGAGCTAACAATTTTCAGGAGTGAATACTGCAAATAACATAAAGGAGAGAAGTGGCTTCTGGGAAACATACTTACCCAAAAGACATCGTAGATTAGAAGCCCTGAGAGAAGCAGGCAGGAGACCTTGAGGCTGGGCAGGCGGACAAAGGCTATCATGGCAACACAGAGACCCATGGCCAGGGCTGGGAGGAGACAATAGGTAGTGGTCAGTGTGGAGTAGAGGCTTCATCCTCTCTCCACAAGCTATTCTACAGGCACAAACCTAACAGAATTTGTAAGTCCCTGCAAAAATCAGGCAGCCCTAAGCTCCAGTTTAAGACATTTACACCCTATTAGTGCAAAGTGCCCACTCCAGCCCATTTTGACCTGCTGCTGGTATCTAGGGAGATCCCTTTTCTCCTGCTTTAGATAGTGCTCAACTGTGTAAGACCCAGGAGATCCTCTATTTGGACTGATAAAGCTCCAAACCAGGCTCAGTTCAGGACCTCCAAGCTCTCATTTCCTGCCTCTCCCCATTACTGAGGGTGTGTCACCCTTGCTCTTTCAAAATCAACTCATACGTGTCATCCTTGCTCTTTCAAAATCAACTCATACCCTACATCGCATCCCCTTTCATTTACTCAAGGACATTGTTCCAGCAGTTCATTCTCCTCTCTCTCTGTCCTTGCCTTATTCATTTTTCCTGCACCTCTCAAAATCTGACATACAATATATTTAAAGAAAAAAATGTCTCCTCTCAAATAAAATGTAAGCTTCTTGAGGGTATGGTTCGCTGCTGCATCCCTGGAGTCTAGAAGAAGCCTGGCAGATGAACAATCTCTTCCTGCCTTCAGCCATTCTCCTCGTTCTTCTGAAAACAAAGGTCAGATTAGGCCACATAACTGCTTACAAACTTTCTGTGAGTTATTGGTGTAGCAGGATGAAAGTCAAACAGCTTGGCCAGGCCCTGGCAGGGCTGTACAGGTGGGCATTCTCCCTTGGGCAGCCCCTGTGCTCAGCATGCACTTCCTGCTGCTCTATTCTCCAGCCACTCAAATGTGATCATACCACTCAACACTGTTATGTTTCTTCATGCTTGACAGAAGGTCCTATCCTGGGCTTCTTCACTGGACAAGCCATCTCATTCCTAAAGACCTGGGTCAGAAGGCCCTTCCCTCAGGAAGTCTTTCCTAGTCTAATGAAATTAATTTATTCTTTCTTTGTGATGAGAGGTCACAGAACTTTGAATCTCTCTCATTTATCTGTTCTTTAGTAGTGTGATTATATGCGAGGAAATTCCCTAAACTAGGTGCTCCTGTGGACAGAAACCATGGCTTATTCTTTCTGTGGAGCCCTAACACCTGACCATGTACATATATATAGTCATCAATATTTGCTGAATGAATGAAAAATCATGTTCTCCCAACTTCAAATTTCAAACTATTCTAAGGAAAGTAAAGAAAAGTAAAGCTACATTAGCTGTACATCATTTTAATAGAACTGGTGGTAAACTGAAAATATGTATAACAAAGTGGGAAAATTTAGCAATCTGGCATATCCTACACACATCGATTCAACTGGTATTTAATGAGTTCCTACTGTGGTTATGCTGTTGCACAAACAAAAGAGGAGAAAAACCATTCCCATCCTCACAAAGAAAAGGGTCAGAAAGACAACAGTAAAACTGGTAAAGCTCTATTCCTTCTGTCATTATTGTTATTGAGCATTCACTGCGCTCCATTGTGTGGATTTTGGAAAGCTGTGGTCAAGACATAATTCCACCTTTATAATAAATAACCTAGGACACTCATTTTACTAGGGTCTCCTTTAATTTTTAAAAATTCATAAAAATGAAGCCAAACTGGTAAAATGTACGCAAATTCATGTCATCTGAAATGAATATAATGAAATGTATCAACTAGTTAGGGGTCAATTAGGTTTTGTAAAGATTGAAGCATTCCAAGGTGCACAAGGATGAAGTACAATTTTTAAGGCATAAAGAGATGTACTTAAAGTTCTTTCACTAATCAACCACACCCCATTGTTAAAATAGCAGGGTTTTCCATTGTAATTATCTTTAAGGATAATTACAATGTATAGTTAAGGGAACAAATGTTTGGCTGTATTGTGTGTCAATAAATAGGATACTCACAGGGTAAACTGTTGACTTGAGGAATAACAGTGGTCAGTGGTGGGTGGAAAGCCCTTGGGCTAAGGGTAGAACTGACCACTAGAGAATTGGTCAAACACATATTTCAGCAGAAATGCTGGCTAGGGTGATCTATTCAGGAACTTACAAATAAGTGAATACATGGAATTAGAAAGTATCAAGGAAACAAAGAAGAAATGAAGGCCTAAGATAGACAAGAGATAGGAATATGTGGGCAGTGAGGGTTGGAGGGCTGACTGACGATAACCCAAAGTGGTATGGAAATCAAATGGACAGACAAGCAAAAGGGAAGTTTCCACAGTGAATGCATATGCCTCTGACACAGCACGGGACTGGTTTGTTTCAGAACTTTTCTATTCAGTTTGCCATGCAATCAATCCTAAATTGGCAGGAGCCTTTACAAGTCATGTGGTCTAAGCATCCACTCATTGCTATGTCACTCATTTTATGCTAATTCTAGTCCACTTGGGTTGAAACCAAACATGGACCAGACTACACTGCTCAGTGACAGAATTTTCCATGACTCCAGATAATGTCATTCTACCCTTAATCTTCCAAACAAGAAACTCTTCAGTTCATTTTCAATTTATCAGTCTTTCGTCATGTACAGTCAATCTCCAGCCACTCTAGGGTGGTACTCTTTATTGTTACTGCAGACCTTGGTCATGCTTCCCCACAGTTCCATTTCATGTGTGTCTTTTCCCACTTTTTCTCGCTCTCTTTCTCTCTCCGACTCACTCTTCACTGCCACTGTAAAAAGTCAGTTCGTCAATTCCTGCCCTAAGGTCACTAGTTCCCTACTCTGTGATGGATCAAGTCTAATTATGAAGTGTCACAGCCTCAGGCATAACTCACAGTCTGGCACTGGGCATACCTTGGGGCCCTGGGGTATGTCGTCCTTTGTTCCTCTTTTTCAACCTACTTCCCTCTTCTTCATCCAAGTTAAGCAATACCTCTTTTCCAATCATGCCAGCCAGGTCTCCCTACTGTACAATTAACTGTCATGTTTGAAGGGGCAGAATGCATCCCTTTTCACTTTTTCAGAAAAGGTTCTTAATAAAAGTCAATCACTCCTACCCACAATGAGTATATCCACAAGCTACAACATAACCTCGAAGCACACACTCAACGCTTCATGGAGGTTTGCCTTCCTTTTTCTTCACTCTTTCATTTATGTAACCCTTTAAAATCTTACCTTCTTCTTTAAGGCTTTTCCAAGACAAAATGAAAAGGTTGTATGTTTCCCTTGCTCCATGCTGCAGGAGATACTCCCAAGACTCTCCCTAATAGCTTTATCAACACACTTAACTTCTGGTGAAATATAAATTAACCAAAAGTGTTAGGGAAGTAAATCATTAATTTTAGCCACCTGGCTGTAATTACTTTCAATTTATTATTGACAGAGTCTATATATGTATCATGTTGTCTTCCACAACCAATAGGGCCAGGGACAAAGACAATGACACCAAACTGAGCTAAGATGTTCTCAAAAAGGATTATGTAACCTGTAAGGTCTTAAGCAGTGCTAAGACAGAGACAAAGATCTGCGGACTGCTAAGCCCTATGTGGACCAAGCACCAGAGCCTAGCGTTTTAAAACAAGAAAAAAATCAATCGCCAGATTTCTGACACTGAACATGCTCTAATCATAGGTTAGTAGTTAAGTGCCATAAAATGAGGGGGCTGGGTTAGACATCTGTCAAGCCTCTCCTACTCCCTGAATTCGTCAGGGCAGGCACACTGAACCTCCTTCAATGATCCTTGGACACTAGGTGTGTGCACACAAGATTCATCAGCTTTTAGCTAACATATCACACCACCTATTGTTATCTCCTTTCAAGCTTTTACAAATTTAAAAGGTTAATGTGCCAGATGAAACTAAAAGTACATTAAAAGAGCTCTAGATTTAGCTAAAAATTCTGTGAAGTCCCTTCTTAGTATTAATGCTTCTCAATATAATCTTGAAAATATACCTCATGCCTTGCCCTAAAACAACCACGTTTATTCTGTTTTCGCTCTTAAATTAACTTCAAAGAACAGGCTTTAATTAAGAAACACTCATTTGAAAAATGCTACTACCAAATTATCACTATCTACAAGATAATTTCTGATCCTGCAGAGAAGTCCAGAAAGACTCTTTCCATGGCTAAGAAGAATGTATTTCAGAATGTTTAAGACCATGCCTAGGAAGCTACATTTTCTGTAACAGCAGAAAACAAGTCAAATACACATCCAACACTAGTCTGAGAAACAATTAAAATGTTAAAATGCACTTTTTTTTTTTTTGAGGGAAAAATCTATATACTTGGTCACAAGGGCAGTTTAACAAGTGCAAACTACTAGGAAGAAGAGATCCTTGGACAAGTAAATATTGGGACATAGCAATAATGATAGAAATTGATGTAAAAGTGTACTACTTCAGGTTTAGGGGGAGCCTCCTGAAAACTTAGAAAAAATTTCAACTATTAGGTGAATCTTCACAATGGAAATGTATTTCTGATATATGTCACTGGGAAAATAAAGTTTGTCCTTTATGGCCAATTTTCCATCAACTCTAGAGTTTAAGGGAAAGAAATGGACCTTTTAATGTATCTCAACGAGAGCTGCTTATCCCAGCCTTCCTTTAGTGAGTCTAATAAGCCTAACCCCACTCTGTAGACATACAATGAAGAAAATTCTGCCTGACCAACTTGAACCTGTTTCAGATGGCTGTGTAGATCCAGTTAATCTAGAAAAGAATGTCACCTTCCATCATGCCAACCTTTTCTTTTTTAGTGACATACTAATAGTAAAAGTGCTTTTTTATAATTATCACCTTAGATTAAAACAACATGCTACTTAAACATAATTTTACAGAGTGTTTAGTCTACATTATAGTTTGTTCCCTCAAAACATTCAGTTTCTTAAGAGTTTTTCACTAGTTAACTGGGCATATACCAATGTCAAATCCTTGAACTGGTCAAAGTAACTTACAAGAAAAAAAAATCCCTTGAAACAGAAGGTTAAGTTTTTTGTTTTCCTTAAGGTTTAAAATTCCTTAAGACTGTACTACTGATTCTAGATCACAGAAAAAAATACAGTTTAAAATCTTTTTTTGTCGAATTCTACCCAATTTGACCATGACCAGAATATCCTTGATTTTGACCTAATTCAGATTTTTTGTTTTTAAAAAAAATTTAAAAAACACTACTAAGAAATTCCTCAACTGTGTACCAAATACTATTCAGCAAACAAGATCAGTCCTAGAAAGACTATGTAGCCTACTGTTGTGGTACTTAAAAGTTGTCTGAATGACTTAGCTACTCTTGCACTTGAGACTGAGAGTAAGCATCACTCTGGGTGCTCTGTGCTCAGACCGCACTGAGTGGCGACTCCCTCCAACCCCAAGCCATCCACGGAGCTGCAGGTGCTCAGTGTCAGCAAAGAGGAGGGGAGCCTCTCAGACTCTGCAGTTGCTTCCAAAGCTCTGTTTCCAAGGTCTTGATTAGCCTTGTGGTTGCTTAGAATGTACAACAGGACTAAGTGCCATCCATACCCATAATCTCATTTTCAAATTCTGCCCTTAAAAATTCTTTAGATAGTATTATGAATCATATAAAACTGATGTTTGTGTTTTAACTTCTTTCCCTTCTAAAAACACCTAAAGAAAGGAAAAAGTGAACAAACTTTGTGGGGCACAGCAGTTAAAGGTTTCTTGAGGTGAGGAAAGCAAACTGAAAATGAGAGCAGGGAGTGAAAGAAAAAGAAGGTAAGGGGGTTTACATGGTTAAATAAAGAAGAGTTAAAAAATGTCATAAGGGAGAGAACAGAAGAATAATGAGGTCTTCTGGAAATGTCCTACCAAGACGTTTTGATAGAATGAAATGTACATGGGAATTCTGTGACTTGTTTAGTTACTTCTCTGAACCTGTTCCTTCCTCTTCTGTAACAGGAATAATGGTACCTATTTCAAAAAGTTTTCAGGATTAAATGAGATAATCCACATAAAACTCCCAGCAGAGTGCCCATGCATAAAAAGCACTCAATAAATGTTAGCTATTATTGCCATTATTATTTCATCACTTTCATCATCAGTGAAGGCAAAGTCTCATATGCTACAGGCAGGAGCATACACTAGGTACAGCATTTCTAAAAGGCAGTATATGAAATTATTTACATACAAAACCCCTTTCCCAGAAATTTCCTATTTAGGAATTCATCCTTAGAGATAATCTTACTAAGTAATCTGATATGCCTACCAAGAGGTGGAACAAGAATGTTTATCTCATGGTTACTTGTAATAGAAAAAGATTAAAAATAATCTAAGGATCCAGAAATAGTTGAATAATACATACCATGGAATACTCCAGAACTATTAAAAAAGTTAAGATATACCTTAATGCAATGATATAGGCATGTATATCACTATATGAAAAGGAGTCTATTGTATTTCATATATAACACACATATGGAATCTATTATATTCTACATGTATATTCATATATAGTATGTATGTTATAGTATAATCTCATTTATAATCTACACAAAAGTATGTATACATGTTCATAGCAGCATTACTCACAATAGCCAACAAAGTGAAAAATGACGAATGGATAAATAAAATTGGTATATCTATACAAGTCAATAGCATTTGTCCATAAAAAGAAATGGAGTACTGATACAGGTACCACATGGATGAAAACATTATGCTAAGTGAAGAAGGCAGACATAAAAGGTCACATATGATTTTATTTAAGTGGACTGTCCAGTAGAGGTAAATCCACAGAGAAAGAGGTAGATAAGAGGATGACGGGCTGGTGTCAGGGTAACAGGGAGGGACTGTTAGTGGGTGGGGGCTTCAGAGGGCAGGTGATGAAAATGTCCTAAAATTGATAGTGGTGACAGTTGCACAACTCTGAATATTCTAAAACCCACTGAACTGTACACTTCAAATAGTTAAACTGTATGGTATATGAATTATAAGTCAAAAAAGCTATTATTAAAAAATATCTTAAGAATGTGTGTGGATAAAATAATAAATTCCATACATAACACCATCTTTGGACACCTAATATTCACAGTAATCAGAGGTTACACTACTAAAATACAGAAAGTAGAGGAAGGAAGGACTAATGTAGTTACCTATAAACTATATTAAAATTTCAACTTGTCACATAATTACTTACCATCCATGAGAAGCCAATGGCCAGTGAGAACCCAGATGAGGACGAGCATGACAGACAGAGAGAACGACAGTAACTCAGCAGCAGTGAAACGCCCACAGCAACCAAAGGAAATCCTGGAAAATACAACATCTGCTGGACTAATGGGCGATAAATTATATTTAATAACCAAACTCTTCTTAGGTTCTTCATGATCAGAGTTCACGATGAACAGATTAGGATATTAGGCAATACCTACTGAGGAATCCAAAATACCCAAACCTCTTTGAAGTAAGCCACAGAAAGCTTAGATCAATTCTGCTTCTGCACCCATTTGGTAAAGTACTTTTTATTATCAATATGGGTGTTTAGAAGTTTAAAGTGACAATATCAATTTTTGGAGAATCTTAGTATAGGGGAAATTCTACTGCTATGAGGAAAACAACATGAAGAAAGTCAACAATTCATTTAGCAAAGATTAAAATTATTTATAATGATGGTAAGTCTACTTGGTTATCACTAATTCCTAGGAAAAAAATCAGCTGCCCCAAGTGACTGGTTTCTGAAGTGCACTTAGCATCTCAGTTAACATGGCATTTTGTTTCTGTGAGCAAAGGCTTAGGGGTCAAGGTGTGAACACTGGGATTAAAGCTAAGTGGCTAGCATATGTTCCAGGTAACCAAAGATGAAAGGCCCAGAAGAATGTTTGAGATCACTATTTTCATATTCCATTAACTCACCAGTAAAGGAATGAAAGTGTTATTTCAAAAGAAAGCTGCTCATCTTTCAATGACCTAAGCAGGAAGCCTACTACAATGACTCTGACTTACTCAGATTCCTTCACATTTCCTCTGCTATGAAAAGGTACAAAAGGAAGCATTACCTTCTAGTTTTAAAGATCAAAACATCTCACTTTCCAGTCTTCTAGGGTTTGTGTGTGCCAGTCAATACCAATAACAGAATCCTAATAATGCTATTAAGTATACAAAAAAACCAATTTATAATTTAGAGAAAAAGCCAAATCCTTACTTGTTCTGAGGTGAACAGGGTCTTGTTAAATACTGGCACATCGGGAGAAGAAGAAAAGCAAAAGCTATCGTTGCAAGAACTAGAGGAAAAAAATGATGGTTAAATTTATTTTTTTACTGAGTATTAAGAAAAATGGCATGACTTACGGAAACAATCATTGCCCAGAATAGTTTTCTCAACAGGTGGATAAAATTACATTAACTAGAGAAGAAAAACAAGTTCCTTTAGCATTGCACAGACAACCTCTTACGAGAAAAAGTACTTGATTTGAAATAGAGGGAAGTGTGGGTAGGTTTTCTCATTCTGTTCTATCTCAGCAAGACAAGATAAATAGTGGGCCAAGGGAAGATTTCCTAACAAGTCCAGAATTTTGTTGATGTTTTAAACATTTCCATCATCGTTTAGCTTGAAAACTAGAAGAGCTGACAGTTGAATTGCTGTGGTTAGCTCTTGATGTTTCTATCTGCAGAAACATCGGTAGGGCTTGCCAATGACCACTGCCAAACTGAACCCTCTGGTAACCTACCAGACAAGGAACCACAGCCAAAGTGATCTTCCGTGTTGTCATAAAGCTCACGAATTTTCAAACCCCTGGCCTTTCCATTCAGGTTGTGTTGGCAGATCTGGCCTAACAATACAAATTACCAAGTGGTTCAAGGAGGTGGGGGTGGGAGCAGAGCCAGACTTACGAAGAAAGACTTGCATGGCATGGTGCATAAATCTTAATTTTTGAATGATGCTAAGAAAAGATGAAGAAATTTCTCTTTACATTAATGTTAAAAATAGTCATTTACCTGCTGTACATATTGTAAAAACTACTTGAACTGAGTCAAAGAAGAAGAACATTACTAGGAGAGAGACAGATGCTCCAATTGGAAGGAACAGTGCCTGGGTTGAGTCAATAGTTTGGATACCTGAAACAGAGAAATAGGGACATTATTAATGACTTATGTAATAGGCACTGTAGCCATATACTTTAAATACATGAACTCGTTACAATGCAAACAGCTCTAGGGATTACTATATAAAATATAGGTTATCTAGGCCCTCTGATTCTTTCCCTCCTAATTAGATTATGAGCTTCTTGCTATCCTCAGAAAGCCCTCATTATAGTATGTGCTCAAGAAACACTTGTTGAATTCAACTACTGCCTCCTGGTGCTAAACAACTGGATGACAGGGTGCCAAGAAAAAAATCACAAATGTTAAGAGGTAGTGAAAATTCAGATTAATCTCAGTCAAATTGTTCTTTGGTATAATAGATTTACCTGTCTCCAAGAAAGCAATTTAGGGATTTTGGTGCAATAAAATATTAAATGTTTCTACAAAACAAAACTGCTTGACATTGGTTAGATAGATGAGTCAAGTAACTCGCTTAGGATTAGGGCAATGCAATTTTGGGAAGGGTGATCTGTGTGAGGCTGTGGTACAGGTCTGTGAGAAAAAGCACCTGCTTTAGGTACAGGATAGGAAGTGGTATTTGCTCTATCTCAGTACTTTATTAACACCCTGGAAAATATTTTGGCCATACTGCCTACAGCTTGGGTGCCAGCTCTTAAAACTTTCTTGTACTTTTGCATCTTTCAAAGTATCTGATAGAATGCTGAGTGCATGGTAGGTTTATGTCTTTAATTTATCAAATCAAGTATCCTTATTTCTAATTAGATTCTCTTTCTATAATTAGCATCACCATTTTTAAAATAACTACTGAGGTACAATTTTATACACCGAAAAGTTCACCAATTCTAAGTGTATATAGTTTAATAGCTTTTTTTGATAAATTTACCAAGTGTGAAACCATTACCATGATCTAGTTTTAGGACATCTTTGCCACCTCAAAGACCCCTCAAGCCAATTTACAGTAGGTTAATTCTCGTCCTCATCCCTTACCCCAGGCAACCACTAGTATATTTTTTGTTTCTGTATATGCAATACAATGAGTAATAAGAAATACATATTTGGTCGTGAGTGACCAAATATGTATTTCCCAGGTATACTGGTCTTTACTCACAGTTCCTGAAAACACTACAGTCTTAAATGTGAAATGGGTGTTTTTGTTATGTTAATGAGACTTTTGGACCCCCACCCAAGGGCAGGGGCTGGAGGCTGAATCAGCCAGTGGCCAATAATTCAGTCAATAATGACTGTGCAATGAAGCCCTCACAAAAGCCCCCAGAAGAGCTTATCAGCTCTCTGCTCTCTTGGATCCTGCTTCTCAGTCTGAGAGGGCTTCTATCCTTGGGGAACCAGAACGCCTCCACATGCCATTGAGCCAGGCCCCAAGCTCCACAAGGACAGAAGTTCCTTTATTTGGGACCTTGCTCTATGTATCTCTTCCTCTGGCTGTTAATTTGTATCCTTTTTTAACCTGGTAAACCTAAATGTTTTCCTGAGTTCTGTGAGCTGCTCTAGCAACTTAATCAAACCCAAGGGGGAGGTAGTGGGAATCTTCAGTTTGTAGCTGGTAGGTCAGATGCACAGCTTAACTGCCTGGGCCTTGTGACCGGTGTCTGCAGTGGGACAGAGTCTGTAGGATGGAGCCCTTGACATGGGGGATCTGGTGCTGTATCTGGCCAGACAGCATCAGAACTGAGTGGAGTTTCCCACACCCTGCTGGTATTTCAAAGTCACTTGGTGTTATGTGTGGGAAGACCCCCTTCCACATACTTACACATGTTGGAATTGGGTCCAGGAACACAAAGTTATAGTATTACTGCTGTGTATAATGTGTGTGTGTCTCTCTATGTGTGTGTAGAAAAACACACCCCCTCAATGTATTTGCCTTTTAAAAAATTTCATATAAATGGATTCATACAGTATGTAATAATTTCCTGTCTGGCTTCTTTTACTTAATAATGTTTTGAGGTTCATACATGTTGTAGCACATATCAGTACTTCATTCTTTTTAATGCTGAATACTATCCCACTGCATGGATATACCATATTTGGTTTATTCATTAACTGCACTGTTTGTACTTTTTGGCCATTGTGAATAATAATGCCAAACATTTGCCATACAGCACATTTCTGTTTTTTTAAAGCAAGTATTCTTATAAAATTTTAAATATCAAAAGAGACTCATAATACTTAATTTTATAAATACTTCAAGTAATTATTTTTAAGTCACTAAATGACTTTATGATAAACACCTACTAAATTATCAACCTCACCAAAGGATTTAAATGAAGTCTTAAGCAGGCAGATACCTATCTATCTTGCCTATCTTTAAGAAAATAAAGAATCTCAGTAGAGGCTTTTAGGCATGAGTTAAAAGCAGTATACAAGAAGTCAGTAGTTCAGATTCAGAACATAAGAATTAAATTATACCATACAGATCAGACTTTACTATTAAACTAAGCATAAATTCTTGAACACAGTAAATTATTGATGGGGTTACAGAAAGAATCAAATTAAGATAACTACATGTATGAAAGTTAACATAAAATGCCTTACTATTATTGGTGCTGTTGCTATTGAAAGATCCAGAAGAATTGTTATTGTCTTTCTCCTTATCTTGATTTTCAAAGTCCATATTAAGAGACCTGTGGGGAAATTGTATTGTTGTTTTAGTTTTGCTTAGAAAGAAGTAGGTCAGAAAAACGAGTAATGAGACTATTTAAAAATGCTAAGGCATTAGGAAAGAAAGGAAGATCTCTTTAAACAACTCTGCAAAACACTTCTTGTTACCACATTTCAAAAAACGATCTACATTCCTTCCTACCAATATGTCAGTTCAAGAGCTTTCATTCCATTGTGGCTAAGTCTTCCAGATATATCTCTGTACACATTCTTAATTACTTCCTTATGATAAATACGTAGAAGGAGAAATGTTGGTCCAAAGGACAAGCACAATTCTGAGACTTTTATATAACACACAACTGTTTCCAAAAAAGTTGTACAATTTTTGATACACTGATATCAGTGTATGAGAGCACTTGTTTCTCTATACCTTGTCAGCTTTTGTTCAACAATGTGTATTTGAGTTTCAGTTATACATGTAACTGTTCTAGATACTGGAAGGACAATAAACAGTGAGTAAAACAGGTTCTCACAGATTTTCATTCAAAGAGGGGGGAAATTGACAATAAACAAGAAAGCCTGATAAGAGTTGACATTTACTCCCCTCTCAACCTTTGTACTATTATTCCATGCATTTTACTTTTACATATTATACTGTAAACTCCACAACATATCATTATTTTTGTTTATACAATTATCTTTAGACAGTTTTAAATAAGGAAAAAAATCCTTTTATATTAATCAGTGTCGTTACCATTTCCAGTGATCTTCATTCCTTTGTATAGATCCAGATTTTGAACTGATCACCATTTTTAACCTGCTGAGCATTTCTTGTAGTGCAGGTTGGTTAGTGATGAGTTTCTTTTAGGTGCTGTGGGTGTCTGAAACATCGTTATTTTGCCTTCATTTCTGAAAGATATTTTTGCCACAGAATTCTATGTTGATACTTTTTTTCTGTCCTTTAAAGTTGTTGTTTCACTGTCTTCTCAGTTATGTTGTATTCAGTTGAGAAACCTGATGCCTCTTCCCCCAACTACTTTTTTTATTTTCTCTTTCATCACTGGTGTTGAGCAATTTGATTATGATGTACCTTGGTGTAGTTTTCTTCATTCTTATTTCTATGGATTTATTGAGCTTCTTGGATTTGTGGGTTGTAGTTTTCTTCAAGTTTTGAAAAATTTGGGCCGTTAATTCTTCAAGGATTTTTCTTCCCCTCCTTTTCTTGTCCTCTCTTTCAGGGACTCCAATTACTCATATGTTAGACCAGTGAAGATTGCTCTTTGATGTACAATAATAGCTCAATGACAATATTCTCTATTTCATTTTAAATAGTTTCTATTACTGTGCCCTCAAGTTCTCTCATCTTTTCTTCTGCCATATCTAATTGCTGTTAATCCCCTCCAGTATATCTCTCATCTTGGACACTGCTGTTTTCATGTCCAGAAGCTTGATTTGGGTATTTAAAAATATCTTTCATGTTCTATCTAACTTTTTGTACATATGTAATGTATTTACAATATTTGTCTTGATGTATTTCTTTGCTAATTCTAACATCTGTTGTCAGTTCTGGGTTGGTTTTGGTTGATTATTCTCATCATTGGTCCTATTTGCCTTCTTTGCTGCCTGTTATCTTTGCTTATATGCCAGACATTATGAGTTTAACCTTGTCTCAATATTTTTATATTCTTATTAGTTGCTTGGTATTTTTATATTCCTACAAATCTTCCTGAGCTTTTGTTCTGGGAGGCTGTTAGCTGGAAATAGTATAACTTGTTCAGGTCTTGCTTTTATGATTTATTAGGCAGGTCTGAAGAAGTGCTCAGTCTAGGGTAATTATTCTCTCCCACTGAGGGAAGACCTTTCTGAATATTCTACCCAATGCCACATGAATCATAAATTTTTCCAATCTGGCTTGTGGGAACATGTATACCTCTCTCTAATCCTTTCACATTATTCTTTCCTCAGACTTCGGTAATTTCCTCCCATGCATGCACTTATCAATACTCAGATGAATGCTCAAGGTGCCCACCTGCAGACCTCTCTGTAGCTCTCTTGTATTTCATATTCTCCTATTAACTCCAGCTGCCTCAATCTCTCTGGACTCTTAGCTCTGTCTCTTCAACGTAGGGAATGTTTGTCTCTGCACCATGACCTGGCAACTATCATTAATGTTTTCTATTGTTTTTATTTCAGGTGTATGCTATTATTAACTATAGTTACCATGATATGTATTAGGTCTCCAGAACTTACTCATCTTATAGCTGAAAGTCTATCCTCTTTGATCAATATCTCCCCTCTTCCCCCACCCTCCAGCCTCTGGTAACCACTATTCTACTGTCTGTCACTATGAGTTTGGCTTTTTTGTGGGGGTGAAGGGACTGTCGTCTTAAGACACCTAGGAAAATTATTTATCATCTCTCAGGATCACTGTCCTTTGTTCTCTGATTAACAGTGTCTTGAAAATCATTGTTTCAGGTGGGATGGTAAATCTAGTTCCTTAACAGTCCCATCTTGACTGGAAGTAGAAATGCCTCTAGGTGGCTTGTTTAGATATTTGGGTCCCAAACTGAGATTCTGAAGTGAAGGAGAGGTCTCCTTTCATTTCTTATTCATGCTATCACAAGTCCCTGGGAGTACTGGAAGATTGTTGAGTTTTAGCCCTCGCATTAAGAAAGCAGAGGATGTTATCCTGCAAAGGTCAAAATTCTCCCTGGAAGGGAGTCTTAACTAAACTACAAGGCTCAGTTCCTACTAACAGTGCTCTTCACTTCATAGTGTCTCATCCATGACTCAAAATCTCTTGACGAATTAAAAAAATTTGCCACTCTTTAGTGTCAACCACTGTCTAAAAGTCTCTTAATCTGTTACTGGTGCTGAAGAAGTCTCAAGTGGCTTTGTCTTCAGTTAGAATTGGTGACCTGGCTAGGGCAGTCTGTGGGATTTAACCTAGTAAGACATGCTTCACCTTGTGGGAATGTGAGCTAGGTCAACCATTGTGGAAAGCAATAAGGAGGTTCCTCAAAAAACTAAAAATAGAAATACCATTTGACCTGAGAGTCCCACTTCTTGGAATTTACCCAAAGAATACAACTTCTTAGATTCAAAAAGACATATGCACCCCTATGTTTATAGCAGCACTTTTTACAATAGCCAAGATATGGAAACAACCTGAGTGTCCATCAGTAGATGAATGGATAAAGATGTGGTACATATACACAATCGAATACTATTCAGCCATAAGAAAGAAACAAACCCTACCATTTGCAACAACATGGATGGAGGTGGAGGATATTATGCTCAGTGAAATAAGCCAGGCAGAGAAAGACAATTACCAAATGATTTCCTTCATTTGTGGAGTATAACAACAAAGCAAAACTGAAGGAACAAAATAGCAGCAGACTCAGAGACTCCAAGAAGGAACTAGCAGTTACCAAAGGGGAGGGTGTGGGAGGGCGGGTGGGGAGGGAGGGAGAAGGGGATTGAGGGATATTATGTTTAGTACTCATGGTGTGGGGGATCACGGGGAAAACAGTGTACCACAGAGAAGGCAAATAGTGAATCTGGCATCTTACTACACTGAAGGACAGTGACTGCACTGGGGTATGGGTGGGGACTTGATAATATGGGTAAATGTAGTGACCACGTTGTTTTTTCATGTGAAACCTTTGTAAGAGTGTATATCAATAATAACTTAATTAAAAAAAAGATATGCTTTTTTTAAGGGGACCTTAGTCCCCTATAAATTTGGCTAGTTTTGCTGTTCTGTTAGAAGGGCAATAATGGGTGACAAGTTGCCCAATAGGACCAAAAGACAGATATTTTTAGATGGTTAAGTCTCCTCTCCTGAATATGGTTAGGACTGTAATGTATTGGCTTTCCTAGAAGTTTTTAATTTTAAAAAAGCTCTGGATTTTGGAACATTCATCTTCTCATATCTAATATTTAGGGCCTTACATTTCTCCAACCATCAGAGAATGACATTAATACAGACTGAAAAGTACACTAGTTGCTCCCACCTCAGTCATCCCTAGAAGAATTGTTATAGTGACTGGCTTCTGAGACAAACTTTCCTGTCAATTTTGATTAGTCCCACAATGAACTAGACGCCATGTTTTGCCTACATTTCCTCAAAAACACCTATCCTAGATTTTAGTACATGGTTTCATTTCCATGGTCTTTAAACTTTAATCGATGTTTCTCATAGAAGAGCTAATCATTTGTGGAAAGCTAAACTCTTAAGATTGGTGATGCAATTCATGGGAACTTGTCTGGAGTCACTTGAATATGAAGACTGCTATTTTCTTGTGGGCATGCTTTGGAAAAGAACTATATTACTTAAAATTGCATTTCTCAAATTCATTTACAAATGGAGTACGACCACCAGCAGCACTGCCAATACCACCACCATTTGTTGTACCTACTCTACTTCTTGGAACCTAGAGATAGCACAGTAAAATTCACAGAAACTGTTACCACTTCTCTACTGGAGGGCTGGCTGTTACAAATTTTAGCTTCTTCTAATGCTCTCTGTTGGCATTACATTGATGTCTGGAGTGGAAAGTTGCTAGTCATCTCTTGCTTAACCCTAGACACAGCTGTTACACAGCCTTTTTCCTCCTCAGATTAGGTAAATGAGGAGGATCCTACTCAGGACAGGCTTCAGAGTTATCTAACTCCATTTCAATTTGTTATTAACCGAGGACAATTTAAAACTCTATCCTGGCTGTTTTCAGACAAGGATCTCCCTCTTTTCAAATACCAGTAGATTGTTGTTAATACAAAACCCATTTTAGTGGTTATTTTCTTAGAACCCAGTTTATAAAAACTGTTGCGGGGATATGAAAGCTTTAGGCAGGTTAATGAGTTGAGGGGTGTGGGCAGGGGGAATGAGAAGCACTTTATATAATTTGAATCTTACTTTGAATTTCTTATCACCTCAAGTAAGCTTAGCTAAAATCCAGCATTGCCTGATCATCAGAGGCTCACCATGAGCTACTATTCCACAAAACAGAAATCTGGTGAAATGAAGTTGTGGGATCCTCATATTTGCTGAACCTGGGAAGATTAATATATTCCGTTTTTTTTTTGGTATCATTAATATACAATTACATGAGCAACACTGTAGTTACTACATTCCCCTCATTATCAAGTCCCCCCCACATACCCCATTACAGTCACTGTCCATCAGCATAGTAAGATGCTATAGAGTCACTACTTGTCTTTGTGCTATTGCTTCACCTTGGTCCCCTATATATTTGGGGACCCCCATGGTCCCCGCTACATTATGTATGCTAATCATAATGCCCCTTATTCTCCCCCCTTCTCCCTCCCTTCCCACTCACCCTCCCCCATCCCTTTCCCTTTGGTAACTGTTAGTCCATTCTTGGGTTCTGTGAGTCTGCTGCTGTTTTGTTCCTTCAGTTTTTGCTTTGTTCTTATACTCCACAGATGAGTGAAATCATTTGACACTTGTCTTTCTCTGCCTTGCTTATTTCACTGAGCATAATACCCTCTAGCTCCATCCATGTTGTTGCAAATGGTAGGATTTGCTTTCTTCTTATGGCTGAATAATATTCCACTGTATATGTACCACATCTTCTTTCTCCATTCATCTGATAGATAATGTATTCCAGTTTTACAAAACAAGATGGACCTAGATTTAGCAAATACCAGGTCACATAGAATATATATTAATACATCATAATGTTATTACTAGATATGCCATCCAATTTGTGTCCTGGCTATTTGCTTAACAAACAGCAAGTTTGGGCTGTTCAAATCAATGTTTAAATACTAACATAACAAAGATTTGAGCTATGTATGTTTCGTCATAGACAACCATTTGCCCTCACAGAAAAGCCATCTATAAGTCCGGGGAGAGGAAATCCTGGGGCAAAATACCTCTAAAAACTGAAATCAAAGGGAGAAATAAAGTTTAAAACCCGTTTACTGGTTACAAACTGCAGTCCAGGGTCGTCTCTCTCCTCTGCTCCTGAAGAAGCAAGCAAGCAAGCAAGCCAGCCCCTCCCTTTAAACTCTCAGGTTCACACAAGCCCTAGGTTGCCCAGGTAATTACCCACTGACATGGAGATGAACTTCTCTCCACCCCTGAGGATATGCAAATGCACTAAAGCCAGGCGAGATACTCTGGAAATGTTACAATTTTACCCACACCATCTAAATTACACATTATTTGCTATTTTTCATCAACTATGACTGAAGAGAAGCTGTAGGAGGTAGATAAATTTCCAACTACTGATGCTCACGCAGAACCTACATGAAGAATCTATGACTAAGATTCAGGTAAAAGAGACAGTCTTCTGATTAGGAAGCTGAAAACTTCCTGAGGATTAAAATAATGGTAACAGTTTGCCTTTCTTTACTCAGCTTATACTGTCAGGCATTCTGACAGGTGCTTTATAGGCAATATTTCTTTTGATTCACAGACTAACTATAATTAATAATGTGACTGTATGTGGAGACAGAGCCTTTAAAGAGGTAATTATATTAAAATGGGATCTTTAGGATGGGCCCTAATCCCATATGACTGGTGACTTTCTAAAAGGAGGAAATCAGGACAGAGAGACAGGCAGACAGATATACTGAACACATGCACACACAGAGAGAAGACCATGTGAAGGGCACCATCTACATGTGGAAACAGCCATTTATAAGCTGTTTCAGAATGAAATTAACTCTGCCCACATCGTTATCTTGGCCTTCTAGCCTCCATAACTGCGAGGAAATAAATGTCTGTCGTTTAAGTCATCTGTCATTTAAGTCATCAGTCTGTGGTACTGTTACAGCAGCCATAGCAAACTAACAGAGATGCTCTTTTATTTTCCCGTAGGGTAAGGAAATCAAGGTTCTTTTTATCACCCTACCTTGGTTGCATAAAACTTCTATACTTTTTCCTGAAAAACGTAATATATATGATTATTAAAAACCCAGAGGATGGTACAAAACAAAGGACTCCCATAATCTCCAGAGATACATACATTTGGTATACATTTCCCTTTTAAAAATGAAGATTAGTATATAGCATTTCACAAATTAATTTTCATTCACTAGCATGCCATGGACATCTTTCCATGTTGATACAAACTGTTTTTTCTCATTAAAGAAAAAAACTACACAGTATTTCTCCTTGAGTTAACTTGATCTTGGTAGTATTATTTTTGGTTGAATTGCAGATATCCTGCCATATTAGAAAGAAATATTAAGACAAGTGACCTTTTATACACAGATGATATGGTTTTATCCTGAATTGAGTGGGATCCAACCAGCAATTGACACTGTCAGCTAATTACCATCAGAAAGAATGACAACCAATTAACATTCTCCAAATTTAAATTGGTGTTTAAGTATAAAGTCCAGTGTACTTTTTTCTCACTTTCTCGTATATTTCACAAGTAGTTTACACGGACATTAAATTACATCAGGAAGAAGTTTAACATTCTCTGAGAGCTTTAATAAAATTTTATTTTGGCTGTGTGGTAGTGATTTGGTTCTATTTTTTCAAGCTAAAACTAACTCAGCTGCAAGGAACAGAACTTTAGGAAGTCAACTACTTTACATACCAGTCTTTAGTCTTTACCAGACTGGATTATAAAGGATTTTCTGAGTAAAGCCCTAGGCCTGTGAGAACTTCCACTGCTTGCCTAGGACAAGGGGAAATATGGGTTTACAGTTAGGCCTTTTTAAGTTCCTTAGTTCTGATAAAAATACAAATGTGCTGTGAGTACTATTAAGACAAAGAGGTCTGTATTCAGCTGGCAACAGAGTACATGCCTGGAATGCTACCAATATTAATCAAGAGATCAATATTTAGGAATAATCATCTGAAGAACCCATTCATTTCTCCAGATATTCTGAAACAGAAAGTGAGACCAGAGTAAGATAGCAATCTGGACCACAATTTTCTGCTCCTAGCTGAGCCTCCAATTTTGGCAAAATTGCTTTTGCTGAAATGTATTTTCATGGAAATGCCACTAGCTTATGTTGAAGGGTACTTACTACATAACTCATTCAGCACTTAAATGTCTATTATGACATGAAATGCTATGGAACTTGATGTTGAGTACACTTTTTGAGGGTCTTTGAGAAAAAGGTCTGTTTGACCTTTAAGACTAAGAATAGTTGCAATTCACCTAACAACTGGGTTCTTTTTAGCCAAGGTCACTGTAAAGTTTTAAATTTCTTTCGTTCTTAAAGTTGGCAGCCAGAAAGCTTGCTGTGGTATTTGTAGACCACAAATAGTAAGGGTGTTGGTCACTGCAGTATGCATTTTTAGACTTATTTTTGGCTCTGCTTTGTCTCCACCCATACTGTTTCTTTCATTTGGCTCCATTTTAATTTACCTTATCTCATCAAACTTCCAAAACTCAGTGAATGGTCTAAAATCCTTTTTAACATGGCAGACCAAAAACATTAACAATTGCAGGAAGCAAAATGGAGCTAAGAACATATTTATTGCAAGTCATACTTGTTCATCATTTGAATTCTGGTAAGAATACACTGAGAATATTGAAGAAAGGAAAGTTGAAAATTTTTAATCTTAATATTTTAAGAATACCATGTTTCTTGATCATTCTAATACTGGAAGCAAGCAAATAATGCAGAGAATTCACTTGGTCAAGGTAAACACTATATGGCTGAACTTGGCTTTAAGCTAAATGTTTGTTTCTAGAAAACTTACACTGGTTTTTATGAATAATAAAATGACATTAAAAAAACTTGTTGGAATTATTAAATATATCAAGAGACTTGTCCAAATACATAAAATGTATATAACCTTCCATTTATTATCTAATAAATTCAGATATCTGTATATGATGTTTTCTTAAAGTATGAGATAGCAAAAAGAATTAAAAAGATAAGCATATAACATACCTTTGTGTGATAAATATATCATGACATTTGTCAACTGTAGTGAGACTTGTTCAGGCTAACATGGTCTAACTTTTACAATTATATGCATTTAATATGAAGGGTCACACAATCACATAAAGTGCATTTCTTATTATCTCAGCAGTCTTACTAACTTGATGACACTGTCAGGTTAGTAAGCAGGTTTTTGTATAAGCAAATAAATTATCCTCACCATTAAAGAAAGCACAGGTAGGAAATCAAAAGATACCTGAAGACCAATGAAAACAGAAACACAATGGTTCCAAATCTTTGGGACACACAAAAGCACTTCTAAGACGGAAGTTTACAGTGATACAGGCCTACCTAAAGAAATAACAAAGAACTCAAGTAAATCATCTACCCTTATATCTAAAAGACCTAGAAAAAGAAGAGCTAACAATGCCCAAAGTTAGTAGAAGGAAGTAATAAAGATCAAAATGAAAATAAATGCAACAGAGACTAAAAAACAATAGAAAAACCAATGAAACTAAAAGCTGCTCTTTGAAAAGATAAACAAACTTAATACAATCTTTACCCAGTCACAACGGATACCACAGAAATACAAAGGATTATAAAAAAAATTACTATGATACATGCTAACAAATTGGACAACCTAGAAGAAACAGATAAATTCCTAGAAACATGCAATCTTCTAAGACTAAACCAGGAAGAAATATGAATCTGAACAGATCAATTACTAGTAACAAAACTGAAGTGGTCATCAAAAAACTTCCAACAAATAAAACTAGGACCAGACAGCTTCACAGGTGAATTGTACCAAACACTTAAAGAAAAATTAATACCTATCTTTCTCAAACTATTTCAAAAAACTGAAGAGGAATGAACACTGCCAAATTCATTCTGTGAGGCCAGTGTTACCCTGATACCAAAACGAGACAAAGACACTAAAAAAATGAAAAAATTACAGACGAATATCCCTGATGAACATAGATGCAAAAACCCTCAAGAAAATATTAGCAAGTCACATTCAATAACACAGCAAAAGGATCATTCACCATGACCAAGTGGGATTCATTCCACAGATGTGAGGATGGTTCACTATCTGCAAATCCATCAATGTGATACATAATATTAATAAAACAGGTAAAAACAATATAATCATCTCAATAGATGCAGAAAAAGCACTTGACAAAATCCAACATCCATTCATAATAAAAACCCTTAACAAAGTGGTATAGAGGGAATATACTTTAACATAATAAAGACCATATATGACAGGCCCAACTAGCTAACATTATACGTGAAAAGCTGAAAGCTTTTTCTCTAAGATTAGGACAAGACAAGGATGCTCACTCTCATCAATTTTATTCAACACAGTATTGGAAGAACTACCCACAGCAATCAGGCAAGAAAAAGAATGAAAAGGCATCCAAATTGGTAAGGAAGAATTAAAACTGTCACTATTTGCAGATGACATGATATTATAAATAGAAAATCCTAAAGACTCCACCAAAAAACTGTTAGAATAAATAAACTCAGTAAAACTGCAGGATACAAAATTAATATATAGAAATATATTACATTTCTATACACTAATAATGGACTATTAGAAAGAAATTAAGAAGACAATCCATTTACAGTTACATTAAAGAACAGAATACCTAGAAGTGAACTTCAACAAGGAGGCAAAAGACCTGTACTCTGAAAACTATATGACACTGATAAGAGAAACTGAAGACAACACAAATAAATGGAAGATATACCATGCTCATGGAGAGGAAGAATTAATTTTTTTAAAATGGCTATACTGCTCAAAACAATTTACAGACTCAATGCAATCCCTATCAAAATGCCAATGACATTTTTCACAGAACTAGAGAAATAATCCTAAATTTGAATGGAACCACAAAAACCCTGAACAGCCAGAGCAATTTTGATAAAGAAGAACAAAACTGGAGGTACCACGCTCCCTGGCTTCAAACTATACCACAAAGCTATTACCAATTAAGAGAGTATGGTACTGGCATAAAAACAGAAAACACAGGCAGTACAACTTTTGAACATTGGCATTAAGCAATTTTTTTTTTAGGATACGTCTCCCCAGGCAAGGAAAACAAAAGCAATAATAAACAGGTGGGACTACATCAAACTAAAAAATAAAAAGCTTTTGTATAGAAAAAGAAACCATCAACAAGAGAAAAAGGCAACCTACTGAATGGGAGAATATATTTGCAAGTGACATCCCATAAGGGCTAATAACTAAAATAGATAAAGGACTCAAAACTCACACACACACACACAGACACAAATAATCTGATTAAAAAATAGGCAGAGACCTGAATAGACATTTTTCTAAAGAGAACATGCAATGGCCAACATGCACATCAAAAGATACAAACATTACTAATCATTAGGGAAATGCAAATCAAAACCACAATCAGATATGACCTCACACCAGTCAGAATGGCTGGTATCAATAAGTCAAGAAATGATAAGTGTTGGCAAGGATGTGAAGAAAAGGGAACCCTTATGCACTGGGAGTGTAAAATGATGCAGCCACTATAGAAAATAGTATGGAGGTCCCTAAAAAAAAATTAAAAATAGAAATACCAATATGACCCAATAATTCCATTTCTGGGTAACTGAAGAAAACAAAGACACTAATTTTGAAAGACATATGACTCCTACCCTATGTTTATTGCAGCATTATTTACAAAAGCCAAGATATGGAAGCAACCTGCATCCATGGGAAATGGATGGGGAAGATGTGGTACATATGCACAATGGGATATTATTCAGTCATAAAAGAAAATGAAATCTTGCCATTTGCAACAACATGGATGGACCTTCAGGGTATTATGCTAAGTGAAATAAGTTAGAGAAAGACAAATCCCATTATTTCACTTATATGGGATCTACTCTAAAATATGAGCAAACAAAATAGAAAAAGACCCATAAATACAGAGAAAGAAGTGGATGGATGGGCAAAAGAGGTGAAAGGGATAAAGAGATGAAAGAATGAGCGAAAGAAAGAAAAAGCAAGCAAGCACACATAGGTGCTTGCCTTAAAAAAGGTAGTACAGTTGTCCCTTCAACAACACAGATTTGAATTGCAAGGTCCACTTATACGTGGATTATTTTCAATAAATATATTGGAAAATGTTTTGGAGATTTGTGACAATTGAAATAATCATTTCCTTTTCTCTAGCTTACTTTACTGTAAGAATACAACATGTAATACATATACCATACAATGTGTTAATCGACTGTTTATGTTTTCAGTAAGGCTCTGGTCAACAGCAGGCAATCCGTTAAGTTTCTGAGGAGCCAAAAGATGTATGCAGATTTTTAACTGAATGGGGATTGGCATCCCAAGCCCTGTATTGTGTCAAGGGTTGGCTGTAGTTACTTTATAATTAGAAATATAATATATACAATGTATTTATTATCTATCAGGAGAAAGCATATTAAGTGTATCTTCCTTTTATTATCACTGATATACAATCTTACATTGGTTTCAAACACATATCACAGTGGTTCAACAGTTACCCATACTATTAAATCCTCATCCCCTCTAGTGCAGTTACTATCTGTCATGTAGAAAGATGCTACAGAATCACTGACTGTATTCTCCATGCTGTACTACCATCCCCGTGACCAACTTACATTTTGATTGCAAATTATTGTGCCCCTTTACCCCCCTCACCCTCCCCTCAACCACCTGCCCCGACCCCTCCTCACCCCTTGGTAACCACTAGTCACTTCTCAGTGTCTATGAGTCTACTGCTGTTTTTTTCCTTCTGTTTTGCTTTGTTTTTGTATTTCACAAGCAAGTGAAATCATTTGGTATGTCTTTCTCCGCCTGGCTTATTTCACTGAGCATAATACCCTCTAAATCCATCCAAGTTGTTGCAAATGGAAAGATTTCTTTTCTTTTTATGGCTGAATAATATTCCATTGTGTATATGTACCACATCTTTAGCCTTTCTTTTACTGATGGATCCTTTAGTTGCTTCCGTTTCTTGTCTATTGCAAATAGTGTGGCGATTAACACAGGGGTGTATGTATGTTTTTAAATCAGGGATTTTGTTTTCTTTGGGTGAATTCCTAGAAGTGAGCTTACTTATTAAATGGTGTTTCTATTTTTACTTTTTTGAAGAACCTCCAAACTGCTTCCCAAAGCAGTTGCACCAACTTACTTACATTCTCACCAACAGTGTAGGAGGGTTCCCATTTCTCTGCATCTTCATCAACATTTGCTATTTCTTGTCTTTTGGCTATTCTAACTGCTGTGATGTGATACCTCATTGTGGTTTTGATTTGAATTTCCCTGATGATTAGTGATGTGAAGCATCTTTTCATGTGCCTGTTGGCCATTTGTATTTCTTCTTTGCAGAAGTGTCTATTCAGGTCCTACACCCCTTTTTTTTATCAGGTTATTTGTTTTTTGGGTATCGAGGTATATGAATTTTTTGTATTTTTGGATAACTCTTTATCAGATGAGTCATTTTATATTCTCCCATACTGAAGGATACCTTTTTGTTCTACTGATGTGTCCCTTGCTGTACATTACCTTTTCAGTTTGATGTAGTCCCATTTGTTCATTTTTCATCTTGTTTCCCTTGCCCGAGATGTGTCAGGAAAAAATTGCTCATGCTTATGTTCAAGAGATATTTGCTTATGTTTTCTTCTAAGAGTTTTATCATTCCAAGACTTACATTCAGGTCTTTGACCGATTTCAAGTTTACTTTTGTGTATGGAGTTAGACAATAATCCAGTTTAATTCTCTTCCATGTAGCTGTCTAGTTGTCCCAACACCAGTTGTTGAAGAGGCTGTCTTTTCCTCACTGTATATTCATGGCTCCTTTATCGTATATTAATTACCACATATACGCATGGGTTCGTATTTGAGCTCTCTATTCTGTTCCACTGATCTATGGGTCCGTTCTTGTGCAGTACCAAACGGTTTTGATTACTATTGGTATTTTGATAGGGATTGTATTAAATCTGTAAATTGCTTTGGACAGGATGGCCATTTTGACAATATTAACTCTTCCTATCTATAAGCACAGGATAGATTTCCAATTATTTGTGTCTTCATTAATTTCTCTCATGAATGTCTTATAGTTTTCACAGTATAAGTCTTTCACCTCCTTCGCTAGGTTTATTTCTAGGTATTTTTTTTTTCTGCAACTGTAAATGGACTTGTTTTACTGATTACTCTTTCTGCTAGTTCACTGTTAGTATATAAGAATGCAACAGATTTCTGTGTATTAATTTTGTATCCTGCAACTATGCTAAATTCTGTTATTAGTTATAATAGTTTTTTGGAGGAGTCTTAAGGATTTCTATGTATAATATCATTTCATCTGAAAACAGTGACAGTTTAACTTCTTTCTTAGCAGTGTGAATGCCTTTTATCTCTAGGTCTTGCCTGATTCCCATGGCTACAACTTCCACTACTATGAGATTCCTGAAGGGACAGAACTCAAGTGTCTTGACAGTATTAAGCTGCCTACGAAATTTAAACCAGCCTCACCCTGTGATTACTGGGTCTGTCTGCCCATCAGAAGAGTTCCTTTCTATGGTTTTCCTTTCCCCCTCCAGTTTTGTTTTTCTCTTTCTCTCTCCCTCATCTCCCAGCACCCTCTCTCTGTATTTAATGCTCTCCTGTACATCTGTCAAACAATTTGGGACATACTGATTAGATGAGTAATTATGCTATTTTTTTCTGAGCAGCTGGCAAGATTAAGAGACAGGTGTCAGCTTTAAGTAACATAGGAAGTGTAGCAAAGTTCAGCCAAGGGATGGCAAACGTAAAGGTCCCTAAATCAAGGATGTTTTTTGGCTTTTAGAACCTAGTTTTATTTGGTATAGTTTTTCTCTCTGTATTTAGAAATGTAAAAGCCTGGTGGGAAATAATCAGAACAAATTCATGAATCTTTCATCCTGTATTTTATGATCTTATCAATGTCTTCACAGCTCTAAATAAATAAAATGTGATAATTTAAATGAGCAAATAATACACTTTTAAGGTCCCAAATCATAGGCATTAAGAACATACCTGGTTGAGCAGCTGAAGCAGGGGTGGGGGAGCTGGACAATATAATGCTATGCAAGTTCAAGAAACATTTTTTGTGCATGTCCTATATGGAAGGTAGCATGAAAGTGAATTATGGAAATCAAGGGAGGAGAAAACTTCACAGTAAATGGTGGTAAACCATCAAGGACAGATCAAGGATGAAGACTTAAGGGAAAAACTTTTTTAGGTTAGCAAAAGGGAAAACTCTGAGAGATTCAATAGAAGAGTTGCAATAAAGTTGTAAATGGTAAACAACATATTACTGAATGGGGTCCTTAAAATGCTATCAACAATTAAGAACCAATGACTTAGAAAGTCAAGAGAATTTATCAAAATGTGCAGTGTAGACCACCTGAATGAGGTAGGGTGCTAAGGCCACTCAATCAATCTTCCTAGGTCATGTTTATACACAGTAAGGTCTGAGAACCACTGGTGAAGAAAAAAAATTCACTTTAAAAGGGTTTTCAAGAAAGCTTGTCATTCCTTTTGACTTAACCAGATCAGTTTATTTGCTTTTGATTTAAAATTCTGTTATTATTCTCAACAGTCAGCAGCAGTAAAGTACTGCTTGTGTTTGAATCCCAGTTCTATCACTTACTATTTTGGTAAGGTACTTAATGTTTCTGGGCCCCAGTTTCCTCATTTGTAAAATGGGAGTAACACATCTATTTTGTCAAATTGATGTGAGGATTAAATGGACTTTTTGTAGATCACCAAACCTGGCACATAGCTCAATAAAATACCAGCTATTTTCTTCATCAGGTTTCTTTAATACAGTCAATGTCTAAGTAAAAACATTGATTTGCCAAAAGGAATCATACGTCTCCATCTAACTTCCTCAGCAAGAAATGGAAGTCCCTTATAATGAAGGAACATCTAAATGGCAGAAAGCCCAACAGCAGAAGTTAGACTGGGAAGCATCATTCAGGACCTGTGAGGTACCCAACTAACTGCATCTTAATAAAAAAACTACCTGTAAGTATTTTTATTAGTGATCCATGTCCAAATAAGTCACAGGCCAGTTCGTCCAGCTATCCCCCGTTTATGTTAGAGCAAGAATCAAGGAAATCACTTTGCTACTAGTTTTACCTCATTCATTACTGCAATTTTCATTTGTTACCACAAAAGGTATTTTTGACAAGATATTCTGACATAAAAACCCCTACATGATCCTAGGACAATGAGTAAAAAGAGCCTATCAGGTTGAACTACATGAAACTGCCAATATTTGACAAGTTTTGACTCACCAAAGCATTAATTTCAGTAGTTTCTTTATTAAATACATGACAGAGATGTGAAAATTTGTTGTAAAAGTATGTTTGATTAAGCACTACTAAAACAATACACTTACAACTCACTCTGGAAAACTTAAGAGATAGCCTCACAAGTCAGAATATAGTTAGTTCTACACCAGTTCTACACCACTATCATTAAACATTACAGTAATACTCATAATTAACAAAATAACAAATTTCAAGACAAGGGGCTAAAGAGGTTAAGATACTGGCCCCAAATTAAGCAGTGGGAATAGCCAAGCAAGAATCAGTCTCTTGACAAATTATCTGCTTTGTGTATCTTTTCCACAAAAAAAATCTTCTATTACAGAGTTTTCTGTCTCAAAAATGGCACTATCATTGGTTCCAGTTCTACAGGTCATAGACCTTGGAGTCACCCTCGACTCTTCTCTCTCACACACACTATATCTATTCCATCAGCAATCTTGCCTTAAATCCAGTGATATCTTGCTCCACCACTATTAGCCTAGTTAAAGCTATCATCATTTCTTGCCTGTACCAGGACAGCAGTCTCCCAGGTTTCCCTAAATTTCACTTTTCCCTCTTATTCAACAATCTGGGTTTTTATACAGAACCCAGAAAAATCTTTCTAAAATGCAAACCATATTATGTCACTTCCTGCTCTCAACCCTGTTGAAGGTTGATTTTTCCAACTGCACATGAATATGTTCTTGGAGAGACCATATGCTAGGCCAGAAAACAAGTCTCAATTAATTTAAAAGGATTGAAATAATAAAAAGTATGTCTCTGACCACAATGGAATTGAATTAGGCTGTTTAAATTCCTTTTAAGAACAGAAAGAATTTTGAAATAACCCTAAATATTGAAAAGTACACACTACTTATAAAGAAAAAATTAAAAAATGGGTCAAAGAAAAAAACCACCAGAGAAGTTAAAAAGTATACTGAATTGAATGAAATGAAAATACAAGATAACAAAATTTATGGGATGCAATTAAAATAGTGCTTAGAAGGAAAGTTGCAGCTTTAAAAGCGTATGTTAAAAAAGAAGGGTTTTAAATCTATAAACTGAGCTTCCATCTTAAGGAACTAGTAACAAACTAAACCCAAAGCAAGCAAAAGGAAGAAAAAAAAAAAGTAGAATGGAAACCAACAAAAACAGGAAATAGGAAAAAAAGAAAAGTCAATGGAAACAAAAGTTGGTTTTTTTGAAAAGATCAACAAAATTAATGAACCTTTAGCCTGTGTGTGGGTAAATGGTAGAACTTCCAGAATCTCCTGCATGGCTTTAGTCCATTTATGTATCAATGGGTGTTCACTGCAGCAGCCTCCCATGGATCAATGGCAAGGGGTGGGAAGAAAATGGCCATTCTCTCCTCCCCTCCATTCCCGGTACATAATTGGCCCGGCGCCAGTCAGTCACCACTGCCCTGCTCATGGAGTTCCAGCAGGAAGGGGTGGGTGGGAAAGTAGAGAGGTGTCGCCCTGGCAACAGAGGAGCAGAGCTCAGACAGGTTTTGCCCAGACTGGGGAAAAGGGACTTGGGGAGCGTGCGCACCCCAGATGGAGGAAACAGAGTCTGGCCTGGCTAGTGAATTCGAGCAAGCTGTGGGCAATAAAAACGACTTCTCCCAACCTGCCCTTCGCCTTGACTTACTTCGGTTTCACTGGATTCACAGGGAACCTCAGGAGCTACACTTGATTGACCAAGAAAAAAAGACAGAAGGCAAATGCCTAAAATAAAAAATCAAAGAGGAAGTATCACTATTGACTAACAAAAATTAAATGAATTATAAAGGAACAAGTATGAACAAACTGATGCCATCAAATGAGACAGGAAATGCACAAATCTTAGAAACACAAATCACTAAAACTGGTTGAAGAAGAAATAGAAAACCAAGTAGACTTAAAGAGCAAATAGAATTAGTAATTAAAAATCTCATATGTAACCATAAGAGAACTGGAATGTCTACACTAAGATCAGACAAAGTAAGACTTTTAAGACAAAAACTGTGGCTAAAGATAGTGATTTTATCTCAGGCAATCCATCAGAAAAATGTAACAATTATAAAAATACAGAAAGTGAAAAGACAAACCTATAGGCTGGATGAAGATCTTTGCAGGCATTTTTTCTGATAAAGGACTTGCATCCACAACAAAGAATTCTCAAACTCAACGACAAACTAATTTCAAAATGGACAAAAGATCTGAACAGATACTTCACCAAAGAAGATACATAGATGGTAAATAAGCATATGAAAAGATGCTCAACATCATTACTCATTAAGGAAATGCAAATCAAAACCACAATGAGATACCACTTCATATCCACTAGAATAGGAGAATATCTATAATTGAAAAGACAGGTAACAGCAAGAGAACTGGCACCTTCATACATTCCTGAAAGGCTTGTAAAGTGGTGTAGCTGCTTCGAAAAACAGCGACAGTTCCTCAAAATGTTGAAGAGTTATTCCATTCCTAGGTATCTACCCAGGAGAAATGAAAACATACATCCACACAAAAACTTACACATGAATGTTCAGGGCAGTCAAAATGTGGAAACAACCTAAATGTCTATCAATGCTCGGATAAACAAAATAGTATTATTTGATGATAAAAAGCAGTGTATGACACATGTTACAACATGGATGAGTATTAAAAAAACATGATGCTAAGTGAAAGAAGCCAGAAACAAAAGGTCACATATCGTATATTCTATTTCTATGAAATGTCCCAGAGCAGGCAAATCTATATAGAAAGAAAACAGTTTGTGGTGGCTTATAGCCAGAGAGTAAAGGGGAATGACTGCTAGGAGGTACAAAGTTTCTCTTGGGAAAATATTCTAAAATTGGTGGTTGTACAACTTTGTAAATATACTAAAACTGCTGAATTGTACGCTTTGTATGGGAGAACTTGATTTGTACACTGTATCTCAATAAAGCTATTAAAGTCCCTTAATACTTAAAAAAAAAAAGAATAAAGGAGTGGATCAAGCAGGCAGGAGAAAACAAAACCAAAAAAACTTCCCACAAAGAAAAGCCTTGCTGTAGACAGGTAAATTCTACCAAATATCTAAAGAAGAAATAATACAATTCAACAGGTTTTTGGGTTTTTTCCCCAAAAAAATTGACAAGAAAGAAAGTCTCCCCAACTCATTCAATGAGGCTAAAATTACTCAGGTACCAAAGACACAGAAAGACATAAGATATCTACAGATTAATATCCTTCATGAATAGACACAAAAATCTGTAACAAAATACCAGTAAACAGAATTCAGCAACAAATAAAAGAAATACCACAACAGAGCGATTTACCTCAGGGATAGACCATTTTAATAGAATAACGGACAAAGCCCACATAATCATCTCACTAAATGCATAAAATCATATGACAAAATCTAACACCATTCATGATCAAAACTCTCTACAAACTAGAAATAGGAGGAAATTTCCTCAACCTAATACAAGGAATTTATGAAGAACGTACAGCTAACATCATATTTAATGGTGAACAACTAAATGCTCTCCCCTCAAGATTAGAAATAAGACAAGGGAGGTTGTGTGTGTGCTCTTGTCACTTCTATTCAACATTTCCTTGACAGTAAGAAAACAAAAACAAAAAAATGGAGGAAAAATTAAAGGCATTCATATTTGAAAGGAAGAAGCAACACTGTCTTTATTTGCAGACCACATTTCCTGGAGAAACCCCTAAGGAATCCATTCACAGAAAACTGCAAGCACTAATAAATGGGTTCAGAACAACTGAACTAGACCAATATATAAAAATCACTTGTGTAGTTCTACATACTTGGGAAGGAACAATCCAAAAATTAAATCAAGAAAAAAAAAGTCCCATCCAAAAGAATAAAATACTTAGGGTTAAGTTCAACAAAAGAAATGCAAGTCTTGTACAGTGAAAATTATAAAACATTGCCAAGAAAAATTAAGGATCTAAATAAATGGAGAGACATTCCAGTTTCCAAGTTTGGAAAACTCAGTATTATAGATAGCAATTCTTCCCAAGCTGATCTATGTATCTGTAATAACCTATCAAAATCCAGCATTAATTTCTGTGGTAGAAATATACCAGCTGGACCTACACTTGTATGGAAATGCAGAGGATCCAAAGTACCAGATGATTCTGAAAAACAACAAAGTTGTAGGACTTACACTACTTGATTTCAACACTTATTATAAAGCCAAAGCAATTGAGACATTGTGGTACTGGCATAAGTAGAGGCATGTGAACCAACAGAACACAAATGGGAGTCTCTTGTCAGGAAATCCCTTATTTATGGTTAACTGGTTGGACAATGGTGCCAAGGCAATTCAATGAGTGAAGGACAGTCTTTACAACAAATGCTGGTGGGACAACTGGATAGCCACATTCATAAAGATGAATTTAGATTTGTACTTCATGCCATACACAAAAATTAACTAAAAAGTGAATTACAACTTAAATGTTAAGAAATAAATCTACAAAACTTCCTAAAGAGAAATAGAAAATCTTTATGTCCATGGATTAGACAAGAGAGTTCTTTGGTACACCAGAAGCATGATCTGTAAAACCAAAAATTGGTAAATTGGACTTCATCAAAATTAAAGATGTTTTCTCTTTGAAAGACACTATTAAGAAAATAAAAGGCAAGCCAGAGAGTGGGAGAAAATATTTGCAAATGATATGACTGAAAGAGAACTGTATCTAGAATATTTAGAGAACTGTTACAACTCAGTGCAAGACAACCCAATTTAAAAATGGGCAAATATTTAAATACATATTTCACCAAAGAAGAAAAATGCATGGCCAATAAACACATGAGAAGATCCTCAACATCGTTTCAACATCTTAATCTCAGTTATTAAGGAAATGCAATCTAAGTTACAATGAGATAACATTTCACACCCTAGCACTAGAATGGCTAATAAAAAGACAGACAATAACCTGTTTTTAAAAAGCCCAGAACCTGAGGTCACAGGGAAGGCAGTACAGCATGGAGAAGACAAGTAATGACTCTACAGCATCTTACTACACTGATACACAGTGACTGCAATGCGGGGGTGAGAACTTGATAGTATGGGTGAATGTTGAAACCTCAATGTTGCTCATGTGAAACCTTCATAAGATTGTGTATCAATGATACTTTAATTAAAAAACAATTTTTTTTTAAATATGTCCTAACCTGCTACTGAACTGTGTATTTAAAAATGGTTGATACAGTAGTTTGTTAGGTATATTTTACTGCAATTAAAAAAATTTTTTAAGCCCTTACAATTTTTTTAAAGTAATGAATAAAGTAGGAAAAAACAAAAACAAAAACAAAAACAAAGCCTTCCACTATGAAAAGTCTGACTTCAAATGGCTCCCCTGGTGAGTGCTACCAAATACTTACGAAAAAATGACAAAATTTTACATAATCTTCTCCAGAAAAAAAAAAGAGGAAACACTTCTAAACTTACACAGTGAGGTCAATTTAAGTGTATAATTAAAGGCATCATGATTTACTTTTTGTAGAAAATGCATTAGAGTAAAAAACACTAAAGTACTAGACCAGAAGTCTTCAGAACTAGGTTCCAATCCAGACTTTGTTACCAACTAGTTGTATAATCTTTGTCAAATTACCTCATCTTGTTGGGTTTCAGTTTCCTCATTTGTTAAATAAGAAGGTTCACCAGAGAAATCCTTTCCATCTATAGAATTCTACGATACGCTTATTACATATTATTTTGTTTAAAACTTGCCCAATCCTAAATTGAGTTATCCTAGAAGTATAAATGACAGTATGGAGTAAGAGCCAGCTCATATTCTGGAGAAGCATTTCAACTTTTGGATGTTTACCTTAAGAATATAATTCAACCAAGACAAAAGAATATGCAAAAAGATGGTCACTTTAACAACTCACATGTCCAACAAGAGTGGAATGAGATAGTAATACAAAGAAATACCAAATTACTAAAAATTAATATAAAGATGATTGTGGAAAATATTTTTGTTAGGTAAAAATAACCCAAATATAAATGGCTTAAACTATGAAAATGTACAAAGTATATACATATATGCCAAACAGAAGGTCATTTGTATTAATGAAAGTAGTATTAGAGTTGAGTCAAAGATTTCTTAAAAATTATGAAGTCTTTTGAAATGCTGATACATTATATACTCAAAAAGAAAAAAATCAGAAACGTGTCCAAAGGATAGAAAACAAAATACTAAGATTATGTTGATACATTTGCTCTGGTTTGACTAATGCTTCCCAAAAAGTAATTATGAACCCATGGCTCTCAATAGAAGTCTCAATGATTAAAACTTTTATCATCTGATACTGGAATTATCAGCAGTATTTCACTTGTTCTATTCAATGTGGAGGTAAAGCCTGGAGGTCTATAATTTTACCAAGTACCTATTAAAATCCAGACATAATACTGAGTAGCTCAAAATCCTTATGCTTATTTCATTTATCACCATCACTCCCTTTCAAATTTTCAATTTAAAATTCCTCAGGTAGCACCTCATTTTAAAATTTATCAGCCACAAAACTATTTGAGTTATACAACCACTAAAGTTTCTTTCAAGTAGGGACAGTGAAAAAAAGGGAGTGAGCATTTAGCTTCCTAGTTTTCCTTGCTTTTCCTACAGCTGCTTACTAGGACAGAAATTTCAAAAGGATCCAGTCTCAGCATTCCCAAGGTCAGCAGAGAGAATACCTGGTAAATGCTACCACGTGTGCAATCATAATAGTAGGTCAAACCATATGAAGTTATTTCTGTAGGTCAAAAAAGTCAACTGTTGGCAATTTTATATGGCTGAACCTCTGTCAGTGCTCTGTATGAAGGAAAACTTCCTGTTACCTTTGACAATCAACGGAATCACTGTCAAGGATTCTCTCCTTAAACTTCCCAGTGAGTGTAATTATGAGTCATTATTTTCAGAACCAGAATTTAAGCAATTAATTTCTGCATATTTGCATTAAAATGTCAAAGTCATAAGTAAAACCAAGAAGTGTTTTAACAGCAGCCAACCAAAGAACAAACATGTGAACTATCACATTCTATTTCAATTCAAAGTCATGTTTTTCCTAACACAATAAGCTTTGATGCCAACAACTTCAGAGCAACTGCTTCCACTTCCAGGTGAAATCAATCCCATTTTGAGAGCATCTTACCTGAAACTACCGTAGACTATAAGTAGAATGGAAATCAGAAATGTAGACACTTGACTGGAATCCACCAAGGAATAGGCCCTAGAGAAATAAAAGGAAAAAACTTTTTAAATCAGATGACAGCAAGTCTTCATGCAGTTTCAGTTTAATGGAGTTATACTAACTCCACTAAGTTTTACTTTTTTGTCTTTAAAAAAAAAAGGTGAAAATTACCATTAACAATACAACGTAATTAAAACAAGATACAAGTTCAGCTATTATTAGTTAACATTCACAGGATGTTAATACAAAATCCCATCTCTGGATGACTGATATACAACATACTGCTTATACATCCACTCCCAATTTTTAAAAGTAGCAAAGTATCTACCAACTCCGCACCAGTGATAAAAAGTCTCGGCGATTAAACTGTTACTAGTTTACACTTGAATTATCAATAATATTTTACTGGTTTTATCAGTGATGAGGTAAAGCCTGTATCTCTCTCCTGAATTCCATTTCCATTTTTATAACTGCTTATTGGTTCTCTTCATCTGGGTGTCCTACAGGAGGTTCTTCAGAGTCAACAGGTCCCAAACTAAAGTCATTATTCTTCCCTTAATTCTCAGTCTTCTCAAGACTGGTTTCATGATCCCCTCAGCTGTCAAAGCTAGAAATCTGCATTTTTAACACCCCTACTCTTACTTCCCACAGGTAATGACAGTGAGTCCTGCAACTCCCACACCACCGACTACCCTACTTCTCTCCGTCCGACCGCCAATTCCTTGGTTCCCTTCTATGGCTTGTCTATCAGAAATCTTCTTTGCAAGTCTGTCCCCACGAGTTCACCCTTCACACTACCCATTCTTCTTAGGGACTTTCCTAAAACAAATTCTCTTCATTTTTTTCATTCAGTAGATATGTAATGGTGCCTCTGTGTCAGGCACTCTGCTAAGCCTCTGGTAACAAACTCTGCTAACAATCTAATAACAAACAAGACTGTCCTGGCCCCTCTCTGAATGTCTGTTCTACAGGAATAAGAAATTAAGTTTCATTCTGAAGGGATGAAAACAAAAAGCTAACATAAGCAAGTGAATACATTGTCGAAAATATTAAAAGGAGAAACACAAGTACAGAGCAATCTCAGAATGTATAACAGGTAGATCCTATCTCTGAAATGAGTGATGGGATGGGTTTTCCTTTGGGAGGTAGATGAATGAGAGAGAGAGAAGACATGATAAATAGGACTTGGTAACTGTTTGTGAGTGCTAGGAGAGGCATGCCCAGGTTTCTGCTGAGCAGCTGGTGGATGGCTGAAACATTCAGCCAAAAAAGCAACACAGAAAGACCTGATTCAAAGTAAGGTTTTGGATGTGTTGAGGAGACAGTTGGGTATCTGGGTCTAGAGCTCAGAAGCAGCTCTAACCTACAAATACATATTGGGAGCTCATCACCTTCTACGTAGTAACTGAAGTCACAGGTGTGGGTAAGACTGCCTAGCAGCAGTGAAAAGAAGACCCAGGATGAAAGCCTAAGAAAGAACCTTCTAAAATATAATGATTAGGAAAAAGGAGGGGTTGCAAAGAAAACCAAAATGAAACAGAAAGAGGAAGAAAATGCATGACAGTAGGCAAATGATGACAATTTCAAAGAGGCAGCATGATCAAACGGTGTATGAATTTAAACCCTTGACAACACCTACCTCAAAGAGCTGTTGAAGAATTAAATGAGATAATAAAGAGCTGAACACAGGCTGCTGAAATGGCAAGATGAATACTTCGGTGTCCACCAGATGTACTTTACATGTGAGTGAGTCACTGGTGATCTTAGCAAGAACAGTTTCAGTGGAATGGTGGGGATGGGAGTCAAGACTGGAATTGGCTGAGATGTTGAAGTTAAGGAAATAGAGACAGGCACCTTTTTGAAAACTACAAAGCAGGAAATAGCAAATGGAAGGGAATATAAGGATAAAAGAAGTCTTAAGATTTTAAGATAGGAGATACTCAACCTTTTTTATATACTGACTGGAAATTATTCCCTTGAAGACAAAGACAGATAAATACAGAGGAGGACACGTTTATTTTATTCTTTTTTAAAAAAAGGATAGAAATTAATGAACTAGGATTCAAGATGGTGGCATGAGAGGTGAGACAGAGAATTCCTCCCAAAACCACATATAGTGTGAAAATATAGTTAATACAACTAGCCCTAAAATAGCAATAGGAAAGAAGGCTGCACCAGACTGCATATAGACCTCATGAACAGAGCAGACCTCATGAAACAGGGTAACGAACAAAAAGCCTTGATCCGGCGGGACCCAAGCCCTTCCCTCACCTCAGCTCACTCGCAGGAGGAAGAGAAATGGAGCAGGAAGGGGGTGGAAGCCTAAGACTGCTGAGCACCCAGCCATGGAGGTCTGCTTTGGAGCACAAACCTACATTGTGTGGTGCTCTGAAGGTTGGTGGGGTTGGGGAGCTGGGAAAGGTGGAATGCTTGAGAGACTGAGATTCCGGCCATTTGTGGAGGATGGGGATCCACATCCAGCTGCTCTGGGACAAAGGAAAGGCAGGCGGTCTGAGAGGCTTCTTAGCAATGAGACAGCTGCTGAAGGGGCGGGATTTGCATGGAACTTGCTACGCGGAAGAAGGGGTAGGTACCTGGACAAGGTTGTTTGGGCACACTATTGCCGGTAGGCTGGGAACTTTCAGGAGATTCAGGTGATCCACCCCCTGGTGGCCCACTCAGCTCCGAGGCCCCTCACTGTGACCGCAGCCTGCTGCACCTTCCTCCTGGCCTGCTGGCACCTGCTTGCAACTGGTAGTCACTGTGCTGGTGTCAGGCCAGCCAGAGGGAGGCCCCGCCTACAACAGCTGGAGAATCAAAGCACAGAGGCTTATACGTGTGTGCTCGGCCCACTCGCTCTGACACTGATGACAGGCACTGCAGCCAGGAAACAGGAAACAGCTCTTTCCTCACCCTGGGCACCAGCGCCACTCCCCTACGACCCCCAACCTCACTCTAGGTGCTCAGAAGCTCCAGAAACTGGAGCTTCTGGACACTAGAGGGCACCACACAGAATTATGAAAACATCAAAGGAACCTGGTTCAGACCAAAATCTCACAAACCCCAGAAAAAGGGCCAAATAAAACTGAAGTCACCAATCTTCTTGAAAGAGAGTTTAAAATAAAAATCATAAACATGCTCATGGGGGTACAGAGAAATACTCAACAACTCAGGGACGAATTTAAGATGGAGATACACTCATTAAGAAATTCCATATCTGAAATGAAACATACAATGGAGGGATTTAAAAGCAGATTAGATGTAGTAGAAGAGACAGTAAGTGGGACAGAAATTAGAGAAGAGGAATACAAAGAAGCTGAGGCACAGTGAGAAAAAACGATCTCGAAGAATGAAAGAAGATTGAGAGAACTATGTGACCAATCCAAATGGAACAATATTCGCATTATAAGGGTACCAGAAGAAGAAAGGGAAAAAGGGATAGAGGGTGTTATTGAGGAGGTAATTGCTGAAAACTTCCCCAATCTAGGGAAGGAGATAGTCTCTCAGGCCATGGAGGTGCAGATATCCCAACACAAGGGACCCAAGGAAGACACCACCAAGACATATAATAATTAAAATGGCAAAAATCAAGGATAAGGACAGACTTTTAAAAGCAGCTAGAGAGAGAAAAAAAAAGATCACATACAAAGGAAAATTCATAAGGCTATCATCAGACTTCTCAACAGAAACCTTATAGGTCAGAAGGGAGTGGCATGATATATTTAATGCAATGAAGCAGAAGGGCCTTGAATCAAGAATACTCTACCAGGAAAGATTATCGTTTAAATTTGAAGGAAAGAGTGAACTATTTTCAGATAAGCAAAACCTGAGAGAATTTACCTCCAACAAACCACCTCTGCAGTGCATTTTGGAGGGTCTGCTATAGATGGAAGTATTCCTAAGGCTAAATAGATGTCATCAGGGGAAATAAAACCACGGCAAAGAAAGTAGAACAATTAATTATTAAGCAGATGCAAAATCAAACCAACTACCTCCAAAGTCAATCAAGGGATAGACAGAGTACAGAATATGATACCTAACATATAAAGAATGGAGGAGGAAGAAAAAGGACGGAAAAAAAAAAGAACCTTTAGGTTGTGTTTGTAATAGCATACTAACTGAGTTAAATTAGACTGTTAGATAGTAAGGGAATTTACCCTTGAACCTTTGGTAACCATGAATGTAAAGCCTGCAATGGCAATAAGCACATACCTATCAATAATCACCCTAAATGTAAATGGTCTGATTGTACCAATCAAAAGACATAGTCAATGAATGGATAAAAAAATAAGACCCATCTATATGCTGTCTACAAGAGACTCACTTCAAACTCAAATACATACACAGACTGAAATAAATCAGGCAGAGAAACCAAATACCAAATGATATCCTCATTTGTGGAATATAACAATGAAGCAAAACTGAAGGAACAAAATACCAGCGGACTCACAGACTCCAAGAAGGGACTAGTGGTTACCAAAGGGGAGGGGTGGGGCAGGGTGGGGGGGGCAGGGAGGGAGAAGGGGATTGTGGGGTATCATGATTGGTGCACATGATGTGTGTGTGGTCACTGGGAAGACAGTGCAGCTCAGAAGACAAATATGAACTCTGTGGTATCTTACTACACTGATGGACAGTGACTGCAATGGGTATGGGAGGGGACTCAATAATAAGGGTGAATGTAATACCACAGTATTTTCTTGTGAAACCTTCATAAGAGTATATATCAATGATACCTTAATAAAAAAAAATACACCCAATCTCTTACTTGCCATGCCCCTCTAGCCCCTTGCAGGATCTGACAACAATGGCTACCTCCTTTTCTTGAACAAATTTTATTCCAGCTTTCACAACATTCTCCTGGGCTTTCTCCTATCCCTCTGACTCATCTTCTTAGTCTTCTTTTCCTCTGCCCCTCCAGGGTTCTGTCATCTGTTCTCCTACCTACTGCACACACTGTCTTTGGGTGACAATGCCCATTATCATGTCTTCAGTTATCATCAATACAGGCTGACGACTCCTCTAAGCAGTAACATGCCAGTTGCTGTATTAAATGCTTTACATTGTTGTCCCTTCTTACAGATGAAGTAACTGAAATACAGTGAGGTAAACCCACCTTTTCTTTTCACTATAGTCATTGTATAATTCACGCTACTGTTAGGAAATTTAAAAGAACAGCATGGAAAACTTACAGGAAGAGGTAGGCTAAAAACAATATATCACATAATCTCACTTTTATTAAAAGTGAGTCTCACTCTTTCACATTTCTGTATTATTCAAGTTCAAAACAACACTGAAGTTTTTTTTTAATGTGCTCAGGATTCTAGTGGATATATTAAGAAAAAGACAAATGTTTGTAATTTCTGATTTGGCTATATTTTGTCATTTATTTTTAACCAAATTCTGAAAGCTTAAATGTTCAAAGTGCTATAATAGTTAAATGTAACATCTCGTTTACAGTATTTATTTCAAAGAGCCAAATTTAAAGGTAAAGATTTCCTTAAATTTTGAAAGCACCAACATTACAACTACATACATATTTTTTTTTTGAGAGGGCATCTCTCATATTTATTGATCAAATGGTTGTTAACAACAATAAAATTCAGTATAGGGGGGTCAATGCTCAATGTACAATCATTAATCCATCTCAAGTCTAATTCTCGTCAGTCTCCAATCTTCTGAAGCATAACGAACAAGTTCTTACATGGTGAACGAATTCTTACATAGTGAATAAATTCTTACATGATGAACAGTACAAGGGCATTCATCACAGAAACTTTCGGTTTTGATCACGCATTATGACCTATACACAATCAGGTCAAATATGAATATTCGTTTGATTTTTGTACTTGATTTATATGTTGATCCCACATTTCTCCCTTTATTATTATTATTATTTTTATTTTTAATAAAATGCTGAAGTGGTAGGTAGAACTACATACATATTTTAAGATTTAGTCAAATAATTTTATCAATTGATATCCTGATTCAGCACTAAATGATACTTGGTAAATGTTACTTTTCCGGTTACTGACACCACTTCTCACATAGGAAAGGGAAGCAAATCTCCATACACTAACTCATTTGAAAGGCAGTTAAGAAAATTTAAGGGGCTACTAGAACCACTTTCGGAAACATTTTGAGAAAGTTTTTGTACATATGGCTCACAAATATTAAAGAGTAAACAGACCCTTCTATCCCTTTCCAATAGTATGTCCTTCACTGTATAATACTACCTTAAGTCTGTTGAACACTTAGTGACACAAATGGAACATCTTAATTACTCAAGTCTTACACTCATTTTAAAAAAGAAAGACACAACTTTAAGGGTAGTATGATCCAGAAAATTTTCCACAAATTTTTTATTTGTTAAATCCAAATAAATAAGTTTTATTAAAGTAGCAATTGAAAAATTGTATCAAGCTAACTATTTAGGTTGAAAAAGACTGTAATACAATGAAAAGGAAATTGTAACAAAAGCAGTCCCCAATTCAATGAACTGAATTTGCAATAAAACAGACTTGAAATATTCAGGAGTAATATTTTCTGTGGGTTACAAAATATTAAAGCAACATCTATTTATTGAGCACCTTAAAGGAGTTTGGTTTGGTAGAGATAAGAGAATGAAGGAAGTGAGAAATCTAAACACAGTAAAAGTCACAAACCACCTGCAGAGGGCACAGGTAGACAGGAGGAGTAATATCAACAGGAGCAAGTCTCTCGTCTCACAGAAGAGTGGAATTTACAGAGACTAACTGAAAGAATAGCTTCTGTATAGCGAGCAGGTTAAAATATGGTATACTAGGATTCAAGATTTGTCTGTAGGATTTCCTACTGGAATTTTAATCTCACCTAGAAACACTACTTTTATCAGTGGAGTACAGTCATAAAAAATGATACAATAATATTTCTGGCAAATCAATCAGGTAGAAATATTTAGTATGGATGGAAGGGGCAGAAGTGACTGGAATCAAGGAAACCAACAAGGGCTCTTACAGCGATCTAGGCTTAAGGTGATAAAGCCTAGAGTTACTAAGAAGTAGAAACAGAGGAGGTAATACAGTTTCAAACTGTATTTTGAAAGAACAACCAATGACACACCAGGCAAAAAGAATGAAGGAAGGACAAGAGCCAAAACCTTTGGGTATGACAAACGCTGACCTGAACAACTAGCCTGCTGATAGTGGTGGACTCCTGACTGGGCACCAAAAGCCCAATTCAGGCACTTCATGTGTAGCAAAGGCAGCTGGAAGCTACAACTCAATGCAGAATCCTTGGAAAACAGATCACCTCCCTCTGGCCTAATGATTACCTAATCAACAAGCCCACACAGCACCAGTGATCAGCAACACCCAGACACTCAACCTTCCAAATATGGAACTGAGATGCTCTACTGTCTTTTGCTTTAAAAGCTCTACCCACTTCTCCTCCTCTAAACTTTATCTCCCATAGCCAAGGCTCTATGCTGGAATGGTTCATTCACTCTTTGACAGTATAATATTTCCACTCAGTGTTTAATCTTTGGCTTTCTTTTTGCTGAACTGCAGGCACAATGGAAATTAGGAGTGAGTGAGTACAGGAAGAGTTTAGAGCTGAGAAAAAAGATGATTTGGTATGCAACAAAGAAGAGTTAGTTATATGCTGAGTATATGTGCTGAATAAACCTGGGCAGTGAGGTAAGAAATTTGCCCAAAGAATACAGATACTAAGTGTCAAAAACAGAATGTGAACACAGTATGGCTTCAAAAGCCCACACTCCTAACCATTACACTGTATTACCTCCTGAGACAAAAGGAGCATGAGGGTTAAGAACAGGCCACTTGGCTTGATTAGGAGAGATTATGGTGATCTAGAGCAGTTTCAATTGACTGGTGGGTGGAGATGAACTGGAAGCAGTGAATTCCCACCACTGCCTGAGGAAGATAGGAATGAAATTGAATGGTAATATGAAAGATAAACAGGGTGACTCTGTTACCTATTTTTTAAAGGCAGAGGAGACCTATGCTACTAAGAATACAGGAAAAACAGAAGTTCCTAGAGAAGTAAAGATTAAGGATAACTAGATAAGAGAAATGATTATGTGGGCAAGATTCCAGAGAAATCAACTAGAGATGAGGTTTTACTAAAGTACTCATGCTAGAAGGTCTCAATCTTCTCTATAAATTATTAGCAGCAGGGTTATTCAGTATGACATGAAGAAGGCACAACAGGTTCAAAGAAAAGAGCAAGTTTGGCAATAAATGGAAATACATCTTGTGCCCATCATGGATAGGAAGAATTAATATTGGCAAAATAGCCATCCTACCTAAAGCCATCTACAGATTCAATGCAATCCCTATCAAAATACTAGCAGCATTGTTCAACGAACTAGAGCAAATAGTTCTAAAATTCATATGGAACCACCAAAGACCACGAACAGACAAAGCAATTCTGAGAAGGAGGAATAAAGATTACGCTCCCCAACTTCAAGCTCTACTACAAAGCCACAGTAATCAAGACAATTTGGTACTGGCACAAGAACAGACCCATAGACCAGTGGAACAGAACAGAGCCCACAGCCAAAGATATACAATGGGGAAATAAATGACAGCCTCTTCAACAACTGGTGTTGGCAAAACTAGACAGCTAGATGTAAGAGAATGAAATTGGATTATTGTCTAACCCCATACATAAAAGTAAACTTGTAATGGATCAAAGACCTGAATGTAAGTCATGAAACCATAAAACTCTTAGAAGAAAACATAGGCAAAACTCTCATGAATATAAACATAAGCAACTTTTTCCTGAATGCATCTCCTTGGGCAAGGGAAACAAAAGCATAATGAACAAATGGGACTCCATCAACCTAAAAAGCTTCTGTACAGCAAAAGACACCATCAGTATAACAAAAAGGCACCCTACGGTACGGTACAGGAGACTATATTTGTAAACAACATATCTGACAAGGGGTTAACATCCAAAATATATAAAGAACTCACATGCCTCAACAACCAAAAAGCAAACAACCCAATTAAAAAATTGGTAGAGGTTGTGAAGAGACAATTCTCGAAAGAAGAAATTCAGATGGCCAACAGACACATGAAAAGATGCTGCACATCACTAATAATCAGGGAAATGCAAATTAAAACCACAATGAGATATCACTGCACACCTGTTAGGATGGCCACCATCCAAAAGACTAAGAAAAACAAATATTGGTGAGGATGTGGAGAAAGAGGAACCCTCCTACACTGCTGATGGGAATGTAAGCTAGTTCAACCATTGTGGAGAGCAATATGGGGTTCCTCAAAAAACTAAAAATAGAAATACCATTTGACCTGGGAATCCCACTCCTATTTACCCAAATACAAGTTCTCAGATTCAAAAAGACATATGCACCCCTGTGTTTATTGAAGCTCTATGTACAATAGCCAAGATATGGAAGCAACCTAAGTGTTCATCAGTAGATGAATGGATAAAGAAGATGTGGTACATATACACAATGGAATACTAGTCAGCCATAAGAAGAAAAAAAATCCTACCATTTGCAACAACATGGATGGAGCTAGAGGGTATTATGTTCAGTGAAATAAGCCAGGCAGAGAAAGACAAGTACCAAATTATTTCCCTCATTTGTGGAGTATAATGATGAAGAAAAACTGAAGGAACAAAACAGCAGCAGACTCACAGACTCCAAGAAGGGACTAGTAGTTACCAAAGGGGAAGGGTGGGATAGGGTGGGTGGGGAGGGAAGGAGAAGGAGATTAAGTGGTATTATGATTAGTACACATGGTCTGTGGTAGGGGATCATGGGGAAGACAGTATAGCACAGAGAAGACAAGCAGTGTCTCTGTGGCAAGAATCTTACTACCTTGATGGACAGTGACTGCAATGGGGCACAAGGGGGAACTTGATGATATGGGTAAATGTAGTAACCACATTGTTTTTCATGTGAAGCCTTTGTATGAGTGTATATCAATGATACCTTAATGAAAAAAAAAGAGCAGGTTTGGAAGTATCGTTGGTTGAAATTGCCTTAAATTCAAACCTTTGTTTCATGAGATAAATTAGTCACCTACTTTTATAAAACTCATGTTAGAAATTCTTTATGTTGGGTTAATATATGAAAAGGGACAATTGAATTCCCTACAACAAATAATGAGTATCTAAGTGCTATGGAAATCAGCCACATAAAGATGCTAACAGAAGGTATCAAGAGTTGGGTGAGGTGAATTGTGGAAGGTTTCCCAGAAGACTGGTGGAAGAAAAGGAGGTATTTCAAGCAGAAGAGATGGATGGCATGTATCATGGTAAGAAGATGGAAATGCACCAAGTTAGCTTGACTTGAGGAGGATAAACACCCAATAAAATAAAGAGAACTGGGTTAATGCAACACATGGAATGGACAAAGAAGTGTCTGTGAGGTGGTAGAGTACTGTTAAGACATCCTGGTTTCAAATCCTGACTCTGTCCTTTGCCCTGTGTGACCTGGTCAAGTTACTTAACCTTTCTAGTTTTCAATGTTGTCATTTGTAAAATAAGGGTAATAATAATACCATCTATCACAGCTAAGCTCTCAATGAAGTTCTCTTGTAGGTGGAGTGTTAATAACCTAAGTTTACTGCTCATGGGGATCACTACAAATTGTTTAGCTAAGGAAATGGAGAGAGTAAGAGATATGATTTTAATAATTCTATAGGGGTTAACAGCTAACATTTACCAAGATATTTGACTTATTCTGAATAATTTTATTTAACCTTATTACCACCCTAGGAAATTGTTAACTTTTATTAAATCTAATTTACATATAAGGAGACTAAGAGAGAAGTGAAATATCTTGCTCAAGGTTGCAAAGTTAATAAATATAGAGTCTGGATTCAAATCCAGTTTGAGTGCAGAGGCTTCAAAGTACTGTTTACTCTGAATAACTGCCATTTTGGATTTCCCAAATACAGGCTTTCCTCTCATAGTGAAAATAATCAAGGACTACAGATATAATTACTTGTCATTTTCCATCAGACAAACCAAGGTCAGGGCCTCATTTTTTCCACAGAGACCCAAAATTAATCAGGGTGGCTCTAGTGACTTAGAGCTGCTTGCGGTAGGGAGAAGGGAGAAGAAATGTTAATCCCTTGTTCAAGTTATTCTTCTGTATCTCCCACTGGGATGTGTGCTCCCATTTGGCTACTAGTCCCTCCACCCTTCTCCACTTCTACCTGTACTTTACACGATCAACTGCTAATGTTCTGTTCTAATCTTATGCCCCCCAATTTATTCAACTGGATTTTACCTGAATTAGATACTTCTACAGAGTATGAGGAAAGGGCATTATCCACACTTAGTGTAATACATGCCAGGACTGGCCATAAAGGTTCACAGTAAGAAAACACTATTTGTTTTATAACTAAATTGGAGGTAATTCATCAATTTGCCTCCAAATCAGTAGTAACATATAAGGTTTCCAAATAATATATTATAAAGTAAAAGCATATAAGACTCTGAAAGTTTTGACATTTTTTATTCTATCCTCAATATATTTTATAATGACTCTAAGATCAGGATGCTGTGACTGACTTCAGAATCTGAATAATGTTCTAGTATAGCATGTTTAAAAAATTACCAACATTTATCAACTCAGTGTAAAAGGCAAGTTATCGTGCAGCATTTCATGTAATAAAAGTCATCAGCAAACCCCCATTAAAAAGCTCTGCTGCTATTTCCCAGTATCAAAAAGCATGTTCACTCTAAGGTCATTCCAAGTTTCCCCAGCCCCAACAACCCTCATTGGGAAAGCAGCCCATATATAAAAAAAAACTTCGAACTCCTGAGCTTGCATAGCATAACCCCTTGTAGAAAGAGATGCATTGTCTACTTTTCAACTGCCTTGATTATACTGAGGATTCTGTGACTCAGCAGAACAGAAATGTTAAGATAGAACTTAAAAAATCGGTCCCAGTGGGGCTGTCTTTAGACAAATAAAGGTGAAAACAGGAAAACAGTAGGCGAACTTCAGTATCACTCACTCAAACAAACAAACAAAAACTACCTCTTACATAGGGTTTCCCAAAGCAGATTCTATACGACAAAATTTTTTAGGCAATTTAATTGATTTGCATGACTAAAAGCAGTGGTGGACAAATTGGTTTGGTAAGTGCTGATAAACAAAATTGACTTGACTTTTTTTTTTAAGTAGAGAACTTCTTGAAGTTTCTAATGTATTTTCCCACAAAATTTACCCTTCTTTACCCCGTTTTTCCCAAGTACGAACAGAAAACAAAAAGCACACATGCATGGACCATTTTCTGGGACAGGCCATATGCTAGGCCGTAAGAACAATTTAAAAGGACTGAAATCATAAAAAATATGTTTTCGAAGTACAAAGGAATTCAATCAGAAATTACGCACAGAAAGAAATTTGTGAAATCCCCAAATATTTGGAAATTTAACAACATACCTCTAAATACTCCAAGGATCAAAATATGAGACCACATGGGATATCAGGAAGTATCTTGGACTGAATGAAGATGAAAATACAAAATACAACATATTAAAATATGTGAAATTAAGCTAAAGAGTGTTTAGAGGAAAATCTGTAGGATTAAATGATTATTTTGAAGCAGAAAAAAAGGTTTGAAATCAATGACTAAGCTTCCACCTTAAGAAACTAGAAAAAGAGCAAATCAAACTTTAATGGAAGGAGGGAATACTAAGCAGAAACCAATGAAAACCAAAAACTACAAAATTCCCTTCTGTAGAAATCAACAACCTAATCGTAAAAATTTATCAAAGCCAAGGGAATAGAATAGCCAAAACAATTTTGAGAAAAGTTGGAGGATTCATATGAACTGATTTAATACTTACTACAAAGTGCAATATTGGTGAAGAATATACATACTGTTCTATGGAACAGAATAGATTCCAGAAATCCACAATGCTACACTCAATTGATTTTTGACAGATGCCAAGTGGAAAGGAATTGTCTTTTCAATAAACAGTGTTCATAAAACTAGACATACATATACAAAACAAAGACCTCATATTAGATAATACAGAAATTAACTCAAAATGGATCATAAACTTAAATGTAAAGCTGAAATCCATAAAGCTTCCTGAAGGAGAGGAAAAAAATCTTTTGGGTTAGGTAAAGATTTCTTAAGACACACAACACACATACCATAAAACAAAAATTCATGAATTGGACTTCATCAAAATAAAAACTCCTGCTCTGTGAAAGACACTGTCACAAAAACTAAAAGACAGTAAGTCACAGACTGGGAGAAAATTCTGCAAAATACTTAATAAAGGACTGCTAACCAGAATATATATAAATGACTCTTCTCACTCTGTAAGAAAACAGACACTACAATATTATATATATGTAAAATATCTGAACAGATACTTCACCAGAGATACAGATGCCAAATAAAAAGAGATACTCAACTATCATTAGTCATTAAGGAAATGAAAATTAAAACTTACATCAAGATACAACTATTACCTATTAGAATGGTTCAAATTAAACAACAAAAGGTGACTACAACAGTGCTAATGAGGAAGTCGAGCTACTAGAAAATATGTCCACTGTCTACCGTTTATGAGACAGAGATTAGATATTTTGGGAGCCAATGTGTGAATCACCTCTCTCTGATACAGCTTTCCTTTCCTCTATTACCGAGTTTACCATTTCCACTAAAAAGTGTGTGCTTAATACACACACACACATACAAAGTGCCAAGAGGAATGCAAAATACTACAGTTATTTTAGCAATAGCTTGGCAGTTTCATGTAAGGTTGAACAATTACATATGACCCAAAAAGAAATGAAAATATATGTCCACGCAAAATCCTGAACATGAAATGTTTACAAGCAACTTTATCCAGGATTACCAAAAACTGGAAATCAGAAGTCCACTAACTAGTGAACGGATAAATAAATCATGGTACTTTTATATATTGAGTGGAATACTACTCAGCAATAAAAAGATACAAACTACTGTAAGGTGCAATACGAATGAATCCCAAATGCCTATGTGAAAGAAGCCAGACTCACAAGATGAGAAACATAATCTCATTTATATGAAATTCTTGGAAAAGGTAAAAGTATAAAGGGAGAGAAAAGAGACCCACTGTCAGGGTTGGGGGACAGGGTAAGGGGACAAGGAATAGGAAGAGGGTAGTGATCACAAAAGGGTGTGAGGGAACATTTTTGGGGAAAGGAAATGTTCTAGTCCTTCATTATGGTGGTTAGTACAAGACTGTGTGTTGTCAAAATTCATAGAAATCTATGCCTAAAAAGAGCAAATTTTACTGTTTGTAAAATTTTACCTTAAGAAATCTGTTTTTTAAAAACTGGGAAAAAAAAGGATGACTGGCTGATGTATTGAGAACAGGTTATAGTGGGGTAAAGCAGAGCACAGAAAACAAGCTACTATAGTAATCCAGGCAAAAGACTATACATGGTGGCTGGTACTGGGGTGAACATCATACTGGTGGTGAGAAATGACATGATTTTGGTTATATTTTGAAGGTAAAGTCTACAAGATTTCCTGACAGATTGAACATGAAGCATGACAGAAAGAGGAGTCAAAAATGACTACTATGATTTTGGCCCGAGCAATTGGAAAGAGGGAGACACCATCAACTGAGATGGGAAGAAGGCTACAGGTGGCAGAGAGAGCGAGAGAGAGAGCGAGTCTGTGTGTGTGTGTGTATGCATACGTGCATACACATGTATTGGCAATGGCGGAGGGCTGATGAGGAATTCAGTTCTAAGATCCAGTCTGCTATAAAATGGAGATAATGCCATTACTTATCTCACAGCTTGTTTTGTTCCTAACCCACTGGATTCCTCCACTTCAGCTGCAAGTCCTACCACAGAGACTCTGTTGTGGCCCTAGAAGGAAGCCCAGCCATTATATAGTTCTGCTTGATTGTAGTGTGATGGGTCGACCAGCTCTCCCCCCCCCATGTTAAACATGGTACTCTTTTACAAAAGGGAAAAATGTGTCCATTGTCTACAGCTCCTTTAATCAAGGCCTACTCATATCCCTCTAGAAGAAATTCCTCCATATTATTATTTCTATATTTCACTCTTAGGTTCACTGTCTACGTCACTGTTTATAAGACAAAGATTAGATACTTTGGGAGTTCATGTCTGAATCACCTCTATCTCTGATACAGCTTTCCTTTCCTCTACTACCGAGTTTACCATTTCCACTAACAAGTGTGTGCTTAATACACAAAAATAAAACAAAAAACTGCTTCTCATTTCTCCCCTCTTCAAGCAGTTGGTTCCTCTGAAGTTCTGTAGCTCTTGATCCTTTATGCAGAGGTACTTTGTTCTCTCCTTTACGCTGACTATCATTCTAATCTGAGACTTGGAAGAAAGAATCTGGTAACAAAACAAAAACGCTACTATGGATTCCCAGTGAAAGTTTTTTTCTCAGAAGGGAAAGCTAGTCTTGCTTCCTACTGCAGTATAGTCACCTAGAAACCAAAATTCTCAGCTGACATAACATTTCAGAGCTAATCTAATAATTCCTAGGAAACTAACTGGTACAATTCAAAACATAAAAACCAGCAGCAGCACTTGCCACTATACCGCAAACAATATGTAATCTCAAACTGTAAACTCCTAATAGTAATTATAACTGCTTAGTTTTACTGACCACTTAATATGTATGGGGTGCTGTGCTAGGTGCTTTATATAATTTAGCCCATTTAATACTCAAAATAACCCTATGACAAAGTTGTTATTATTGTTATTCCTGTTTTATACATGTAAAGCTGGCTAAAAAAATAAGTATGAACCAAGTACCTAAAATTTGGTTTGAATGACCAGTATTTAGGAATGTACAGTAATTTAGGCATTATACTAAAGAATATGACATTTTTGTGCTTTATTTTTCATTTTGGTATCATTAATCTACAATTACATGAGCTACATTATGGTTATGAGACTCCCACCATTATCACCACATACCCCAATAGAGTCACTGTCCATCAGTGTACTAAGATGCTACAGAATCACTACTTATCTTTACTTTATTGCAACAGCCTTCCCCGAGTGCCACAGCCCCCGCCCCTGCCTACAGTATGTGTGCTAATCATAATGCCCCTTTCACCCCACCATCCCACCCTTCCCACCCATCTTCCCCAAGTCCTTTTCCCTTTGGTAACTGTTAGTCCATTTTTGAGTTCTGTGAGTTTGCTGCTGTTTTGTTCCTTCAGTTTTTGCTTTGTTCTTATACTCCACAGATGAGTGAAATCATTTGATACTTGTCTTTTTCCGCCTGGCTTATTTACCAGCCTGGCTTATTATTACCTGAGCATAATACCCTCTAGCTCAATCCATGTTGTTGAAAATGATAGGATTTGTTTACTTCTTATGGCTTAATATTATTCCATTCTGTATATGTACCACATCATCTTTATCCATTCATCTACTGATAGATACTTAAGTTGCTTCCATTTCTTGGCTATTGTAAATAGTGCTGCGATAAACATAGGGATGCATATGTCTTTTTCAAACTGGGTTCCTGCATTCTTAGGGTAAATTCCTAGGTCAAGTGGTATTTCTATTTTTAGTTTTTTGAGGAACTTCCATATTGCTTTCCACAATGGTTGAACTAGCTTACATTCCCATCAGCAGTGTAGAAGGGTTTCCCCTTTCTCCACATCCTCGCCAATATTTGTTGTTGTTTGTCTTTTGGATGGTGGCCATCCTTACTGGTGTGAGGTGATATCTCATTGTGGTTTTAATTTGCATTCCTCTGATGATTAGCAATGTGGAGCATCTTTTCATGCGTCTGTTGGCCATCTGTACTTCTTCTTTGGAGAACTGTCTGTTCAGATCTTCTGCCTATTTTTTAATTGGATTATTTCCTTTTTGTTTGTTGAGGTACATGAGTTCTTTATATATTTTGGATGTCAACCCTTTATCAGATGTCATTTATGAATATATTCTCCCATACTGTAGGATGCCTTTTTGTTCTACTGGTGGTGTCCTTTGCTGTACAGAAGCTTTTGAGCTTGATAGTCCCACTTCTTCATTTTTGCTTTTGTTTCCCTTGCCTGGGAAGATATGTTCATGAAGAAGTTGCTTATATTTATATCCAAGGGATTTTTGCCTATGTTTTTTTCTAAGAGTTTTATGGTTTCATGACTTACATTCAGGTCTTTGATCCATTTTGAGTTTACTTTTGTGTATGGGGTTAGACATTAATCCAGTTTCATTCTCTTACATGTAGCTGTCCAGTTTTGCCAACACCAGTTGTTGAAGAGGGTGTCATTTCCCCATTGTATATCCATGGCTCCTTTATCATATATTAATTGAACATACATGCTTGGGTTAATATCTGGGCTCTATAGTCTGTTCCATTGGTCTATGGGTCTGTTCTTGTGCCAGTACCAAATTGTCTTGATTACTGTGGGTTTGTAGTAGAGCTTAAAAGTTGGGAAGCAAGATATTCCCTGCTTTACTCTTCCTTCTCAGGACTGCTTTGGCTATTTGGGGTCTTTTGTGGTTCCATATGAATTTTAGAACTATTTGTTCTAGTTTGTTGAAGAATGCTGGTTGGTATTTTGATAGGGATTGCATTGAATCTGTAGATTGCTTTAGGCAGGATGGCCATTTTGACAATATTAATTCTTCCTACCCAAGGGCATGGGAAGAATTGTTCTAGTTTGTTGAAGAATGCTGGTTGGTATTTTGATAGGGATTGCATTGAATCTGTAGATTGCTTTAGGCAGGATGGCCATTTTGACAATATTAATTCTTCCTACCCAAGGGCATGGGAAGAATTTCTGTTTGTTAGTGTACTCTTTAATTTCTCTTAAGAGTGTCTTGTTGTGTTCAGGGTATAGGTCTTCCATTTCCTTGGTTAGGTTTATCCTTATGTATTTCATTCTTTTTGATGCAATTGTGAATGGAATTGTTTTCCTGATTTCTCTTTCTGCTAGTTCATCGTTAGTGTATAGGAATGTGACAGATTTCTGTGTAATTAATTTTGTATCCCACAACTTTGCTGAATTCAGATATTAGATCTAGTAGTTTTGGAGTGGATTCTTTAGGGTTTTTTATGTACAATATCATGTCATCTGCAAACAGGGACAGTTTCACTTCTTCCTTACCAATCTGGATGCCTTTTATTTCTTTGTGTTGTCTGACTGCTGTGGCTAGGACCTCCAGAACTATGTTGAATAAAAGTGGGGAGAGTGGGCATCCTTGTCTTCTTGTTCCTGATCTTAAAGGAAAAGCTTTCAGCGTCTCACTGGTAAGTATAATGTTGGCTGTGGGTTTGTCATATATGGCCTTTATTATGTTGAGGTACTTGCCCTCTATACCCACTTTGTTGAGTGTTTTTATCATGAATGGATGTTAAATTTTGTCAAATGCTTTTTCAGCATCTGTGGAGATGATCATGTGGTTTTTGTCCTTTTTGTTGATGTGGTGGATGATGTTGATGGATTTTCAAATGTTGTACATTCCTTGCATCTCTGACATGAATCCCACTTGATCATGGTGTGTGTTCCTCTTGATGTATTTTTAAATTAGGTTTGCTAATATTTTGTTGAGTATTTTTTGCATGTATGTTCATCAGGGATATTGGTCTGTAATTTTCTTTTTTTGTGGTGTCTTTGCCTGGTTTTGGTATTAGAGTGATGCTGGCTTCACAGAATGAGTTTGGAAGTATTCCCTCCTCTTCTATTTTTTGGAAAACTTTAAGGAGAATGGGTATTATGTCTTCTCTATATGTTTGTTAAAATTCAGCAGTGACTCTATCTGGCCCGGAGGTTTTGTTCTTGGGTAGTTTTTTGATTACTGATTCAATTCTGTTGCTGGTACTTGGTCTGTTTAGTTTTTCTGTTTCTTCACTGGTCAGTCTTGGAAGGTCGTATTTTTCTAGAAAGTGTCCATTTCTTGTAGGTTATCCAGCTTCTTAGCATATAGATTTTCATAGTATTGTGTAATAATTCTTTGTATTTCTGTGGTGTATGTCCTGACTTTTCCTTTCTCATTTCCGATTCTGTTTATGTGTGTAGATTCTCTTTTTCTCTTAATAAGTCTGGCTAAGGGTTTATCTATTTTGTTTATTTTTTCAAAGAATCAGTTCTTAGTTTCATTGATTTTTTTTCTATTGTTTTATTCTTCTCAATTTTATTTTTATTTATTTCTTCTCCGATCTTTATTATGGTCCCTCCTTCTGCTGACTTTGGACCTCATTTGTTCTTCTTTTTCCAGTTTTCCAGTTTCAATAATTGTGACTTTAGACTATTCATTTGGGATTGTTCTTCCTTCTTTAAATAGGCCTGGACTGCTATATACTTTCCTCTTAGAACTGTTTTCGCTACGTCCCACAGAAGTTGGGGCATTGTGCTGTTTTTGTCATTTGTTTCCATATATATTGCTTGCCATATATATTGCTTGACCTCTGTTTTAATTTGGTCATTGACCCATTGATTATTTAGGCGCACGTTATAAGCCTCCATGTGTTTGTGAGCCTTTTTGTTTTCTTTGTACAATTTATTTCTAGTTTTATACCTTTGTGATTTGAGAAGTTGGTTGGTAGAATTTCAATCTTTTTAAATTTACTGAGGTTCTTTTTGTGGCCTAGTATGTGGTCTGTTCTGGAAAATGTTCCATGTACACTTGAGAAGAATGTGTATCATGCTGCTTTTGGGTGGGGATTTCTGTAGATGTCTGTTTGGTCCACCCATTCTAGTGTGTTGTTCAGTGCTTCTGTGTCCTTACTTATTTTCTGTCTGGTGGATCTGTCCTTTGGGGTGAGTGGTGTGTTGAAGTCTCCTAAAATGAATGCATTGCATTCTATTTCCTCCTTTAATTGTTAGTATTTGTTTCACATATGTCGCTGCTCCTGTATTGGGTGCATATATATTTACAATGGTCATATCCTCTTGTTGGACTGACTCCTTTATCATTATGTAATGTCCTTTATCTCTTGGACTTTCTTTGTTTTTAAGTCCATTTTGTCTGATACAAGTACTGCAACACCTGCTTTTTTCTCCCTATTGTTTGCATGAAATATCTTTTTCCATTTCTTGACTTTTAGTCTGTGTGTGTCTTTGGGTTTGAGGTGAGTCTCTTGTAAGCAGCATATAGATGGGTCTTGCTTTTTTATCCATTCTATTACTCTGTGTCTTTTGACTGGTGCGTTCAGTCCATTTACATTTAGGGTGATTATCGATGGATATGTACTTATTGCCATTGCAAGCTTTGGATTTGTGGTTATCAAAGGTTCAAAGGTAACTTCTTTACTATCTAATCGTCTAACTTTAACTCACATATTATGCTATTCTAAACACAGTCTGATGATTCTTTATTTCTATCCCTTCTTATTCTTCCTCCTCCACTCTTTATATGTTAGGTGTTTTATTCTGTAGTCTTCTGTGTTTTCTTTGACTGCTTTTGTGGATAGTTGATTTTATTTTTTGCCTTTAGTTAGTATTTGGTTGGCTTGCTTTCTTTGGTGTGATTTTATTTTTCTCTGGTGACATCTATTTAGCCTTAGGAGTGCTTCCATCTAGAGCAGTCCCTTTAAAATACCTCATAGAGGTAGTTTGTGGGAGCCAAATTCCCTCAACTTTTGCTTGTCTGGGAACTGTTTAATCACTCCTTCATATTTAAATGATAATCGTGCTGGATACAGTATTCTTGGTTCAAGGCCCTTCTGTTTCATTGCATTAAATATATCATGCCATTCTCTTTGGCCTATAAGGTTTCTGTTGAGAAGTCTGATGATAGCCTGATGGGTTTTCCTTTGCAGGTCATCTTTTTTCTGTCTCTGGCTGCCTTTAATACTCTGTCCTTGTCTTGGATCTTTGCCATTTTAATTATTATATATCTTGATGTTGTCCTCCTTGGGTCTCTTGCATTGGGAGATTTGTGGGCTTCCATGGTCTGAGAGACTATTTCCTTCCCCAGCTTGGGGAACTTTTCAGCAATTAATTCTTCAAAGACACTTTGTATCCTTTTTCTCTTTTCTTCTTCTGGTACCCCTATAAATGTGAATGCTGTTCCATTTGGACTGGTCACACAGTTCTCTTAATATTCTTTCATTCCTAGAGATACTTTTATCTCTCTCTGCCTCAGCTTCTCTGTATTCCTATTCTCTGATTTCTATTTCATTAACAGTCTCTTGCACCTCATCCAGTATGCGCTTAAGTCCTTCTATTGATTGTTTCATTCTCCCTCTGGACTTCATCCCTTCCCTCTTGCATATTTCTCTGCAGGTCCATCAGCATGGTTATGACTTTCATTTTGAAGTCTTTTTCAGGAAGACTGGTTATATCTATCTCACCAGGCCCTCTCTTTGGGGTTGTTGGAGTGATTTTTCACTGGACCAGATTCTTCTGCCTTTTCATGGCTATAGAAGTGATCGCTGGCAGGTGGCGCATGTGTCAGCAGGACTAACAAAGTCCCTTCCTGCTTGCTGGTCGCCTTGCCCTTCTCTGCTGCCTGTGCCGGTTACCCGCACACAAGGAGCAGTCTCTTGGTTAATCCCCTGAGCTGCTGTGGGTGGGATGGCCCTTGGGATAACCTATGGCACTCTGGGGGGTCACAGACAAGCCAGGTGTGTTCTCCTGCGAGAATGGTGCCCCTTTGTGCCTTCCTGATCTTGCCCCGGCTTCCTCTGCCTGTGTCAGGCAGCTGTGCACTGGCGGCATCCTTTGGGTCTGTCCTGGTTAGTTGCATGCTGGGAGAAGACTCTGTGTGGTTGCTGTGGGTGGGGCTACTCCCCAGCTGATCTGCAGCCATAGCGGGTCAGCCGGTTTATTTGCAGTGCCGGCGAGGGGGAATGAACGGCAGGCTGCTTATCGCTGTAAGGGGCTTCAGAGCTGAATTGCCACCTAAGGATTAGGGTGCCTGAAGTTCTTTAAGATTCCCAGCCTACTGGGCTGAGTGTGTGGGGACGATTTTGTCCATCTGTTAACCCCCTGTTCCTTTAAGACTTTTAAAGCGCTAGCTTTTCTTTTGTCTCAGGAGAGTCAGCTGTGGGTACCTGCTCGCAGTCTCCATCTCAGATTTCACTTTTCTGTTTCTCTAATATCCAGTACACCCTGTGCTGTGTGTCTGTGCTCCCAGTGCAGATTACTAGGGCTGGTTATTTAGCTGTCCAGTCCTGTGCTTCCACTCCCTCCCCACTCTGATTCCTTTCCTCCCGCCAGTGAGCTGGGGTTGGGAGAGTGCTCGGGTCCTGCCAGGTCACAGCTTTGTATCTTACTCTTTTCATGAGATGTTGAGTTCTTGCAGAGGTAGATGTAGCCTGGCTGTTGTACTGTATCTTCCGGTCTCTTTTTTAGGAATAGTTATATTTGCTGTATTTTCAAAAATATATATGGTTTTGGGAGATTTCCACCACCCTACTCACACCGCCATCTGGAGCACCTCCTCAGGATAAGGAGTATGACATTTAATTAATCCCAAAGGATTATGAGATTAATTTTATCTTATATTATTATTTTCTGGCTCTAACATTTTTAAAAAAGATAAAAATACAGGTGTGCCCCCTCTTAAAGAAAATGGGTTATTTAAAAATGTCACATTTATGGAAATGAAAAGTTGTTTTTATCTTACTTGGAAATCCTCATAATCAATGAAGGAACTCAAGGTTGCTCTCAAAGCAGTTCAGAGCTCACTACACTACACAGGTACCTCGTTTGCACACTGTAGTTTAATATCAGACATCTGAACTGCTCAGGAAGACTCTTGAAAAACAGTGCACTTGACAAATGTTTTTCTGAGCCCTTCTGAAGTATAAGCAAACTACTTTAGGCACTACATCTGCACTATGGGGATACGGTACGAACTTATGGCTCCTAACCTCAACTACTAAGTGGGGAGAGAAAATATAAACTCTAAATTAACAGATCTAAACAGAGATTTAGAAAGAGATCTAAATTTGAGTAGAAGGAGTAAATAAATACCTAGAGAGAGAAAGAAGTGGCTATACTTAAAATTGCAGAGGTCAAATTAGCTTCTACTGAAGAGGTGATACTTGAATTGTTCTCAAAGGATAAGCATTACCTGGATATGTGAAATATTCCTGCAGGGAGAATAATATTCAGAAGCAAAGGCTACAGTGGGAATGATGGCATAATGACCAGAAAGTGTGGCATGTGTTAAGTATGGGGAGCTTCCACAGACAGGGCAGCGAGACAAGGTTGCCTGGATAGATGAAGCTGGGCCCTGGCAGGCCTTAAAAAAAAGGAGACAGACCAGGAGAGAGCCTAGATGGGAAGCTATTATAATACTCTAGGAATAATACCTGAATCAATGCTGATACCAGAAACATTTTGAGAGGAAGAACAGCATTTGGCAGCTGGCTTGGTGTGGTGGAGCAAGAGAGAAGTAATAATGAACCTGGGTAAATGAGAAGATGGTGTATAGCAATATAACATGGAGCAAAACAGGAACAGGGCAAGAGGTTTTTTGTTTTTTAATATATTGAGCTTCAAAATGATAGCATATTTAAATGGTGAGAGTAGTTTTACGTAACTGAAGAGGGCTGCAATATGTGGCTAGAACTCAGGATTGAGATTTATCTTAACATATACATATAGAAGGTGCCTAAATTTGCATAACACTCATCATTGAAGACAGAGTAAGCTTGTGTCAAGGATTAGACCCTTTCACTTAACATTCTCCTTTAGTCCTAAGGAGATAAATGGTATTTATCTCACAAGATTCCTTATCACCATTTCCTGAAATTATAGTATTTGAATGATAAATTCTTCCTAGCTAATGAGTTCACAGTTCAGAGCATTAGTTTTTATGTTAACCACCATCTGGAATGCAGAATTAGAGGAAATCTTCCCCCAGATACAGTTTTAAAAGTCTTCAGTTCATTTCTATTCTAATTCCTTGATCTCTCAGCACAATCCTGTGTGCTAACCAGTTTCAAGTGACTGTGCCATGGTCAATAAAGAGGGCAACAGAGCCAAGAGAGGGGCTCAAAGGTCCACGAAGTCTGTTCAGTTGTCTCCAACAAAGGATGAGTGGTAGGCAGGAATTCTGCCCTCTGAGAGGCTGCCGAGCAGACAAATAGGCCATGAACACCTAAATCCAGGAGTTGGAAAGCAAAAGAGGACCATGAGTGTTGCAAAAAAGTGTTAGAACAAATATTCATATTTGACCTGATTGTTTATAGTTCATAATGTGTGATCAAAACCGAAAGTTTCTGTGATGACGGCCCTTGCACTGTTCACCATGTAAGAACTTGTTCGTTATGCTTCAGAAGATTGGAGACTGTTGAGAATTAGGCTTGGGGTGGATTAATGATTGTGCATTGAGTCCCCTATACAGAATTTTATTGTTGTTAACAACCATTTGATCAATAAATATAAGAGATGCCCTCTCAAAAAAAAAATACACTGATGTTATTACATATGATAACAGTGTTCAGTATTATATAGTATTATAGATGGTTATAACATTATAATGTATTACTATATATATGTGAATGCTAATACAACTACATACTATATGTATTAAATATGTAATTGATATACAGCTTACATTTCAAATATTTTAAAAATACAATTAAAATATTATATAAATTATAAAAAAAAGTGTTAGAAATGTCTACTAAAACAAAGGAAGAAAGTTCCTCCCCATTAAGTGATACTTCCTCCTGCAATTTTAAATTCATTTTCCTTTTCCATCAGAGTGAACAGAGATCACCTGTGCTAGTCACACCACACCACTGGTATGAAAAACTCTAAACGAAGGTCTTGAACTGTTCCGGTTTAACCAAAGATAAAAACAATCTTTTGTGTTTCCCTTTTTATAATTTGTGTTTCATTAATGAATAATAAAGCAGGTATTCTTAACTGCACACACAGTGGGTAAAACACGCCAAAAATAAGCAAAAATAAATCTTTCAACTCATCACATGGAATCTGATACACCTTATAAAAAAAAGTATATAAACTAATCATTGAAACATACATTTCAGAATTACAGTACTTAAGAGATAGAAGAGAACCAATCCACATTTTATTAGGATAAAAAGTGAGGTTCAGGCAGCTTGGCTTGTTATCTGTCATGTTCTCTCCTTGTTTTAAACTTCTATATTATAACCTTAGTACTATATGTGGATAAAATGAAGGTTCATATGGCCAGGATTCTCACCTGGCCCTGGTTGGCTAGCTTACACGTGTGGGCAATACGCTGTTATTGACTCTATATAAAGAACTCTGCCCAGTGCTCTGAGCGACACAGTGTCATGGCTGCAAGGCTGCAGGAGCGCAGAGCAGAGGCTGGAGTGGTGGCAGCACTGAGGACAGAGACTGGGAAGGCTGTGCGGGTAGAGAGGCCCAGAGGCAAGACCAGGCTTGCTGCATGCAGACTTGCTCTGAGTGGACGGGATTCTAGTGATTGACCTGCCACTGTGGAAATAAAGTTGGGTATAAACCCTGTTACCCCAAGAATGTTCTACTGTCATTTCTTTGGTGACACTGAATCCATAGTAAACTTGTCTGGGGCTGAAACCCACTGGCAAGAAACTGTATGTCAGCTATTTGTATAGACCTTATTTCCCTGTTCACACCACACCTTCTGGGAAATAGGGACCCTGCTCTTTCTTTTAATGCTATCCAACAAAGTGTCCCATACACAGTGCATAGTAAAAATGTGTCTGATATCAGTTATCACTCAGAAAGGCAAAAGGAAACTCTCAGCCAAGTAACCTATTGTTCTAAAACTCAGAGTGAAAATTCATTTCTATATTTGAAACCACAATTAAACTTCATAATCATTATGATTATGAAAGACTCTAACCATGTGGCCCTCACTAAGCAACTTAGTATTTCTCATTCCAGGAATCCTATGAAAACATTACTTACAGTGTAGTAGATGCATAACACAGTGTAATAGTTTATCAAGAATTCTTCCAATGAAGTCCAGAACCTACCTTTGACTTAGTCTCACAGCAAAATGTAGGCAGTAAAACATTTCATAGTCAAAATAAATCTTAAAAGAAAATGCTCGTTTTCAAATCCTTAGCTGAAATTAGTGTTTCTTTACTTCTATAACCTTATTCCCTCTTAAGACATCTTTCCCATGAAGTTGAAAATAAACTGAAAAACAACATCCTTATACCCTACCTAAAAAACTTACTGAAAAGAGGAAAAACCATAAGGTTTCTCAAAGTTAGTATTATAGAAAATCTGGAATTATGTATACAAGCCCCTGCTATTTTTAAGATCACAAGAAAACAGCTAACATAGGAAGATAAGAGAAGAAAACAATTCCTAACACCTTAACAGGCACTTTACAGAACCACATCTGTAAATACCATGGACCCCTTGGAAATCCTTAGATTTGGACAATAACTTCAACTGCGGCAACTTGCCTTGCGAAGGACATGTTCTACTTCAAACAAGTTTTAACAGCAGAAAATGCTGTAATTTTATCATACTTCATACTTTTTATGGAATTCAAACTAACCCTGGTTCTCATGTGCCCCAACTACCTTGTTTGGAGTGTGCAGACTAGACTGTCTGCAAAGTTGCCATCAAGAATGCCTCCCATCAAGGGGCGGAATTATCTCCCTTACTCTTGAACCTAAGGCTATCCTTATGACTGTTCCAACCAACAGACGCTACAGAAGTGAGGCTATGCCAGTTCTGGGCCTAGGTCAAAAGAGACATGGCCACTCCCGTTTTTGCTTTCTTGGCATCTTGATCTAGCATGTACGGTAATCCAGGCCCTACTGCACGAAATGAGCCGCCATGTAGAAGAGACTTCATAAGAGAAACCATAGAGAGGAACATTCAAGACACACCCTAACCAAAAGCCAGCACCTAGGCGCCAAGCATGAAACTGAGACCATCTTGGATTCTCCAGTTCTGGTAGAGCCCGAAGAAGCCATGTGGAGCAAAGACAAACCATCCCAACCAACTGAGTCCCACCCTCAACTGGAGATCCACAGATTCATGAGAAAAATATATTTCTGAAAAGATGAAATTTAGAAAGATAGACTGTGGTTGCTAGGGGTTGGGTTGGAAATGAGGCTGGTAAGTCAGCACCAAAAGGGAGGTGGGTGTGGGATATATGCTTATGAAAGGGCAATATGAGGAGTAATTTCAGTGTTAGTCCTGTTCACTGCCATGGTTGTGTGGATATACAAACGTAAATGATGTTATTGTACACACCGTAACACACATGAGAGCAGGTAAAAATGATACAGTGGATATGTATCAATGCCAGTAACATGGCCTCGATACTACACCACAATTTTGCAAAATTTACCACTGTGAGAAACTAGGCAAACAGGACATGGATTTTTTTTTCAATAACTGCATGTGAATCTACAATTACCTCAATAAAAATGTCACAAAAAAAACCGGTTACTTTAAGCTACTAGGTTTTTAAGTAAGCTGTTATTGAATGACAGGTTAACTGTATGGAGTGTAGTAGTTTAACATGACTTGTTAGTCCAGCTTTATAAGAAAAGACTAACTGGATATACAGCTGATATTAACAAGTGTTATTATTATTAGCATGGTGCATTATTTTTGCCCGGTTTATTTATAAATGACTAAACAGCTTTCAATTACATGCAATAATCACCCTTTCAATTAACTAGAGAGAAATGGGAGGAGACAAAAGCCCAACATGAAAAAGGTTAACACTGTCAAAGACACACATTTTCCCAATATTTTAACAACTCTGAAACTGGAGTATATTTTATAACTGTCAGCACTTTTATTCTTAGTGGTATAAAAATAATGGTCCATTTTAAATCAACAGCCTTAGATTAGATGAAATACCTTAAAAGCTAAGCTTTTTTAAGTCCAAATATGTATTTAGCTGCATTTCAAAACACAAAAGATTTTTGTTTTCTACAGTTCTTTCTTGTATAAGGCACTATTATCTTGAATTTTTCTTATTTTATGTAGTTAGACCTAATCTTAATAAATAAGGCCTACTACAGTGTTACCCAAAATGTACCCCATGGAATCTTAACTTTTCAAATTATCCTTTCTGTGTGAAAGGAGTTCCACACTTAAATCAGTAGGGAAAACACTGTCCCATCCATCATAACATAAATTCCTTTAAGTCTACAAAATCAGCTCGCAACCAGCATTCAAAGCTCTCAAAAACATGAAAACAGAACTGAACAATTTCATCTATGGGAACTGCATAGACAGAATGTCCTTCAGATGACCTACATGTTTCTAAATGTAATTTTAAATGCCCCACTTTTTCATTAATTCTATATTCTAGCTGTTATGAAATCCTTTTAACAGCTGACATATAAATTAATTAGTATCTGCTAAGTTTTATAGAAAGGAGTAAGAGTTGGCTAATAATTTAACAATGACCACAAGCAAGGATTTCAGCCTTTTTTAACAAGAGGCTATCATTAAGAATCACTAAGCAATTTAGCAAATGTCTTCACACATTGAGATGAAAGTTAAACATAGTACCACTCTGGTTGCTTTCTCAGAGGGAGCAGTAAATATCATTTATTAACTTCATTTGAACATTATTAGTGGTCTTAATCAAATTATTAAAATGACAATTTATTCTCACATAATCCTAATTCACTCAATCTAAAATCTTCTTTTGTCACACAGTTTTATGCACCTTTATTCCTAAAATAATACCAATGGCTAAATAGATTATCAATTACCAATTCTTTACTCCATCCCTTATTAAAATTATACACTCACATTCACTACTGTGTGACTGCAATGCCTCCCATTCTGGATGCACTGTATTCCCTGGCCCCATTGATACTGGGCTTGGCCATATGATTTACTTTAGCTAACAAAAAGGGGAGAAAGCCTCAGTGTGACAGTTCCCAGCTGAAGCCTTAAGAGACACTGCATATTTCCATTCCCCCTTCTCATACTGTGATCCTATATGAAAACATGCAATCACTGCCTCTCAGCCTAAGTTCCAGAATAAAAACTTATAAAATAGACCTGAACTTGGCCAAGAGTTGAAAACTCAGCCTGGCCTAGATGAGCAAAGCAGAAATCCACCAACATGTACACTCATAAGAGCAAAAATAAAAGTTGGCTGTAATTTACTGAGGTGTGGAGGCTGTTATACTACAATTTCTTTATCCATTCCTCAGTGGTGGACAGTAGATTGTTTTCACCTTTGGGTTACTATGAATAATGCTACTAAATCTATGTACATGTTTTTTGTGTCAACATGTCTTCAGTTCTCTTGAGTATATATTAGGAATAGAATTGCTCAATTTTATAGTCTGTCTTAACTGTTTCTTAAATAATATAGTTGTTGAGTAGTCCATTGAATGGAATGTGTCAGATGTATCTACATTATCGAAAAAATAACTTAGTCACAGAGCTCAGGATAAATTCTAATCTTCTACCTTTGGTTATTTAAAGAGAAAGACCTGAATTTAAAATGATTTGGAACAACTCATTGGGTTGAGTCTGCGCACTTCCATTTTCTTGGCATGATGGCTATTTTTGGTAATAATTCTCATTCTGATTTCACATTTGCTCCTTGATTACTCTAAAAATTTTATCAGTCCAATGTTTGGATGTAAGTAGTAGAAAAGAAAGCCAAATGGCTTAGCAGTAAAGAGGCTTGTCTAGTACAGTAACTGAAAATTCCAGGTAGGACTGGCTTCAGGTAAGACTTGTTCCTCCACTTTTAAGAGTTTCCTAATGGCCTAAATAGGAGTCTCAGTCAAATTTTATTGACCCTGATTGATCTGCCTTAGGTTGTATGCTCGTCTTTAGTATTTGGGATAAGATTCGTAGAACTGGGAACGGGCAGAGTCCAAGTCAGGATTCTGTTAGGAAAGGAATGACGACTGAATGCTGGAGAGAGATCCAACAGAGGTCCACTGCACGTCACACCTCTCTCTCGGTAGAGCTGACAAGGAAAATAAATTCACTTGAGTCTGTATCTGATAACTTACTGAATTCAGAATGCCCATCTTTCCTCAAGATACCAACCCTTTTCGTTTTCCAGCCTTTCTTCCATTTCCTTTATATATATGTCTGTGACTTTTTTTCCTTGGGAATTTATTTTGGTGAACTATTTTAGAGCTTTGTTAAAACAAAAATGGTTTCATTGTTCTAAGTGTAAGTGTGGCTGTATTCATCATAATCACTGTATCTCAGGTTTAACACTAAGGACACATCTGTCACAGTGAAGATTGTTTTGTTTTTGCTCAGTGATAGTCTTGCTCAATAACAAGGGTTGGGTTTTTAGTGACCAGTATAACTTTAGTTTTGTCTGAAGCAGCATCTCTATATGACTCTTCCACCTAATTCTAATAAGTAACAGGATAAGTGGGTAAATAGGGTGGCATAAGCTTCTTCCTCTAGGCATCAATGAGAAGAATACAGAGAAGCATTGAGTGTGTTCCCACGTATCGTATGAATTTTTTCCAGTTTCTATTGTGTTTGCAATAGCATACTGAGTTAAGTTAGACTCTTAGACAGTAAGGAAGTTAACCTTGAACCTTTGGTAACCACGAATCTAAAGCCTGCAATAGCAATAAGTATATAACAATCGATAATCACCCTAAATGTAAATGGTCTGAAGGCACCAATCAAAAGACAAAGAGTCACTGAATGGATAAAAAAACAAGACCCATCTATATGCTGCTTACAAGAGACTCACTTTAAACCCAAAGACATACACAAACTGAAAGTGAAGGGATGGAAAAAGATATTTCATGCAACTAATGGGGAGAAAAAAGCAGGAGATGCAGTACTTGAATCAGACAAAATAAGACTTCAAAACAAAGAAAGTCACAAGAGACAAAGAAGGACATTACATAATGATAAAGGGGTCCATCCAACAAGAGGACATAACTATTATAAATATCTATGCACCCAACACTGGAGCACCTACATGTGTGAAACAAATACTAACAGAATTAAAAGGGGAAATAGAATGCAATGCATTCATTCTAATAGACTTCAACACTCCATTCACTCCAAAGGACAGATCAACCAGACAGAAAATAAGTAAGGAGAAGGAAGCCCTAAACAACACATTAGAACAGATGGACCTGAAAGACATCTACAGAACTCTCCACCCAAAAGCAGCAGGATACACATTCTTCTCAAGTGCACATGGAACATTTCCAAAAATAGATCATATCCTAGGTCACAAAAAGAGCCTCAGTAAATTCAAAAAACCTGAAATTGTACCAACCAGCTTCTCGGACCAAAAAGGTGTGAAACTAAAAATAAATTATGCAAAGAAAACGACAAAGGCCACAAACACATGGAGGCTTAACAACATGCTCCTAAATAACGAATGCATCAATGAACAAATAAAAACAGAGATCCAGCAATATATGGAGACAAATGACAACAATAATTCAACACCGCAAAATTTGTGGGATGCAGTGAAGGCCATGCTAAGAGGGAAGTATACTGCACTACAGGCCTACCTCAGCAAAGAAAAACAATCCCATACAAACGTTTTAAACTCACAATTAATGAAACTAGAAAAAGAGGAGTCAGTAGGAGGGATACAATCAAGATAAGAGCAGAAATAAATAAAACCAATGAGAATAAAACAACAGAAAGAATCAATGAAAGGAGTTGGTTCTTTGAGAAAATAAACAAAATAGATAAACCCCTAGCCAGACTCATCAAGAAAAAGAGTCAACACACATAAACAGAATCAAAAATAAGAAAGGAAAAATCACTATGGACACCATAGAAATACAAAGAATTATGAGAGAATACTATGAAAAATTATATGTCAACAAACTGGATAACCTAGAAGAAATGGACAATTTTCTAGAAAAATACAACCTTCCAAGGCTGACCAAGAAAGAAACAGAAAAGTCAACAGACCAATTACCAACAATGAAATTGAATTGGTAATCACAAAACTACCTAAGAACAAAATCCCTGTGCCAGATGGTTTCACCCCTGAAATCTATATGGACCAGATGGTTTCACCGCTGAATTTCATCAGACATTTACAGAAGATATAATACCCATTCTCCTTAAAGTTTTCCAAAAAATAGAAGAGGAAGGAATACTTCCAAACTCATTCTATGAAGCCAGCATCACTCTAATACCAAAGCCAGGCAAAGATACCACAAAAAAAGAAACTACAGACCAATATCCCTGATGAACATACATGCAAAAATACTCAACAAAATATTAGCAAACAGAATTAAAAAATACATCAAGAGGATCATACCCCATGATCAAGTGGGATTCATCCCAGGAATGCAAGGATGGTACAACATATGAAAATCCATCAACATCATCCACCACATCAACAAAAAGGACAAAAACTACATGATCATCTTCATAGATGCTGAAAAAGCATTCAACAAAATTCAACATCCATTCATGATAAAAACTCTCAACAACATGGGAATACAGGGAAAGTACCTCAACATAATACAGGCCACATATGACAAACCCACAGCCAACATTATACTTAACAGTGAGAGGCTGAAAGCTTTTCCTTTAAGATCGAGAACAAAACAAGGTTGCCCACTCTCCCCACTTTAATTCAACATAGTTCTGGAGGTCCTAGCCACGGCAATCAGACAACACAAAGAAATAAAAGGCATTCAGATTGGCAAGGAAGAAGTGAAACTGTCCCTGTTTGCAGATGACATGATATTGTACATAAAAAACCCTAAAGAATCCACTCCAAAACTATGAGACCTAATATCTGAATTCAGCAAAGTTGCAGGATACAAAACTAACACACAGAAATCTGTTGCATTCGTATATACGAACGATGAACTAGCAGAAAGAGAAATCAGGAAAACAATTCCATTCACAATTGCATCAAAAAGAATAAAATACCTAGAAATAAACCTAACCAAGGAAGTGAAAGACCTATACTTTGAAAACTACAAGACATTCGAGAGAAATTAAAGAAGATACCAATAAATGGAAACACATCCTGTGCTCATGGATAGGAAGAATTAAATATTGTCAAAATGGCTACCCTGCCTAAAGCAATCCACAGATTCAACGCAATCCCTATTAAAATACCAACAGCATTCTTCAACGAACTAGAGAAAATAGTTCTAAAATTCATATGGAACCACAAAAGACTCTGAATAGCCAAAGCAATCCTGAGAAAGAAGAATAAAGCTGGGGGGATTACACTCCGACTTAAAGCTCTACTACAAAGCCACAGTAATCAAGACAATTTGGTTCTGGCACAAGAACAGACCCATAGACCAAGGGAACAGACTAGACAGCTCAGATATAAACCCAAGCATATATGGTCAATTAATATACGAAAAAGCATAGATATACAATGGGGAAATGACAGCCTCTTCAACAACTGGTGTTGGCAAAACTGGACAGCTACGTGCAAGAGAATGAAACTGGATTATTGTCTATCTTCACACACAAAAGTAAACTCGAAATGGATCAAAGACCTGAATTGAAATCATGAAACCATAAAACTCTTAAGACAACATAGACAAAAATCTCCTGAATATGAACATGAGCAACTTCTTCCTGAACGCATCTCATCAAGTGAGGAAAACAAAAGCAAAAATGAACACACATGGGACTACATCAAACTAAAAAGTTTCTGTACAGCAAATGGTACCATCAGCAAAACAAAAAGGTATCCTACAGTATGGGATAATATATTTGTAAATGACACATCCAACAAGGGGTTAAAATCCACAATATATAAAGAACTCACATGCCTCAATACCCAAAAAGCAAATAACCTGATTAAAAAATGGGCAGAGGATATGAACAGACAGTTCTCAAAAGAAGAAATTCAGATGGCCAAAAGGGACATGAAAAGATGCTCCACATCACTAATTATCAGGAAAATGCAAATTAAAATGACAGTGAGATATCACCTCACACCAGTTAGGATGGCCAACATAGAAAAGACTAAGAACAACAAATGCTGGCGAGGATGTGAAGAAAGGGGAACCCTCCTACACTGCTGGTGGGAATGTAAACTAGTTCAACCATTGTGGAAAGCAGTATGGAGGTTCCTCAAAAAACTCAAAATAGAAATACCATTTGACCCAGGAATTCCACTCCTAGGAATTTATCCAAAGAATATAATTTCTCAGATTCAAAAAGACATATGCACCCCTGTTTATCACAGCACTATTTACAATAGCCAAGATATTGAAGTAACCTAAGTGTCCATCAGTAGATGAATGGATAAAGAAGATGTGGTACATACACACAATGGAATACTATTCAGCAATAAGAAACAAATCCTACCATTTGCAACAACATAGACAGTGCTAGAGGTTATTATGCTCAGTGAAATAAGCCAGTTGGAGAAGGACAAGTACGAAATGATTTCCCTCATTTGTGGAGTATAACAATGAAGCAAAACTGAAGGAACAAAACAGCAAGACTCACAGACTCCAAGAAGGGACTAGCGGTTACCAAAGGGGAGAGGTGGGAGAGGGTTGGGAGGGAGGGAGAGGAGGATTGTGGGGTATTATGATTGGCACACATGGTGTGGGGGGAATCATGGTGAAGACAGTGCATCACAGAGAAGGGAAATAGTGACTCTGTGGCATCTTACTATACTGATGGGCAGTGACTGCAATGGGGTATGGGGGGGACACGATAATATGGGTGAATGTAGTAATCACATTCTTTTTTCATGTGAAACCTTCATAAGAGTGTATGGCAATAATACCTTAATAAAAAAAAAAAGATTACTTATGGGTAAAACATCTGAGTTGTGTCCTCCTCAGTTTTTCACTATTATAGATTCCTGAAATCTTCATGTTCTAAGAGGATAAGAAAAACAGGCCAAGTTTACATATTTTCCTTAAAAAAGTGAGAAGATTGACTGCCTCAGTTTATTCATTTATGTGAGTTTTATTGCTTGACTGCATTATGTCAGAAGTTCTGAAATGTGAAACAAAATGGGTTAACTTGGCAAATCCCAGTCTGTGCTGTATACAATTAGGCCAATGTTACAAATACAAGTATCCTTTATTATCCAAATCTATTCAGATTCTGAGTTTGGAAAGCAAAAGGTCAAAGAGTGATAACTGAATTGTCCTTTGGTCAGTCTCAGTATCTGACCATACCTAGCAATTACAACTTCTTTCTTCAAAGCAAAATAAGCATCAATATCCCTTCCGGCTTTTACTACGAATCAATAGCCTGAATCACAGAACTATTGCTTGCACATGTAAACATGTACCACTACTCCTAGGCATTTAATGCAAAATACGACTCTTAGTAATTATTATGTCCTAAGCTTCTATCACCCCCCAGCACTATCTTAATATCTAGAGTAGTAAATCTAAGGATATGCAGGCTGAATTAATTTTGATCACCAACACAGACTGCATCTCTTCTTCTGGACTATCACAGTACAGATAGAAAATAAAGTACAGCTACAAACAGTGATGGCATAAATAAAAGAGGACTAAATTTTTGAGATGATGAGTCAGAAGCACACACAGGAAGCTGACACTTTTTAGAAAGAGGAAGGAGAAAAAGTCACAGAAGTCCTCTGATGGTTTGATTGATAATGCCACAGGCACCACAAAGTTAAAGACATCTGCAAATATCAGCAACTCTTCTTCTTCCATCTAAGATAGTGGCAATACATTGTATTACACAAGAACAAGTTATAGTGGGGAGAGGGGAAGTACCAACAGCTTATTAAATATTCCTGAACAAATTATTTTTCAGAAGCAGTAGAAAAGGAAAAAAACAGTACTGAAGACAGAGCTCTAACAAACATTCAGTTAATGGAAGAAACACTAAGAAGGAATTTTTTTTAATGCAGAAGAAAAGGACCTGCTGATCAGTGATTTGGGAGCTTCAAGAGGCAGTATGCACCCACAAAACTTCAACTATGTGTTTTGCATTATTTCGTTTGAAAAATAATAAATTACAGCCTTAAACTACAGAGTGAGTTACCCAGCATATCTGCAGTGTAGCTACATAAGGACCTCTGTGCTTATGCATCCATTCCATTCAATAGCATTCACACAGTGATGGCTCACAGTTCTGCTAATACATGTCTTGGTTCACACGTGAGAGATACACCTATATAAATCATATAGTGACATTTCTGTAGATTAAAATTAGTAACAAAGTGTATATTTGCTATCCCTGTTCTCTACTGAAAACATAAATATAAATACCTGTTGCAGCTATTCTTGATATAATCCTTTGTGATTTAAGAATTGTCTATAAGCACTGTCTCCTTCCTCACTTCTGTTTTTTGACCCATTCATATCTCTTCCAGTGAGTATGCTCTTGCCAAGATCATGTGTGATTCTCAAACCCAATGCCCCTGTTGTTCTTATTAAACTTGACCTCTCAGTAGCATTTCACAATCTCCATCCCTCCGTCTTGAAACTTCCAACTTTTGGTTTCTCTGATGCCTCAATACACTGGTTTCTTCCCACCCCACTGGTTGTTGTTCTTCCACAGTCACCTTTGCTAGCTCTTTTGGAGTCCTCAGGGTACTAGGTTTCCCTCTTCTCAATCTACACAATCTCCCTAATGACCTTATCAAATACAACATTTTTCAATACTTGCTCTCCATCACTTAATCCTAAATCTACATCTCTCAGCCTGACCTTTACCTGGAACTTCAGAGTCATATATTCAACTGCGAATTTGAGATTTCCAGTTAGCTATCTAATAACAGTTATCTTAAATCAAAATGGACAAAACAGGAATGCTTGGTTTTTCTAAAAAAGCTGCTCTTCCCCATTTACCATATCAGTAAAGGTACCAGCCATCCTTGTACTCAAGTCAAAAATCTACAAGTTAATCAATCATACCTCCAAAACATTCTCCAAATCCTCCCCCCCTTTGATCTCCATTATAGGCATTCTAATTCAAGTCACCAGTATCTCTATCCTGATCTACTGCAACAGCCTCATAATTGGTTTTATTTCCATTTTCCTTCCTCCAACACACATACAACCAATTCTTTATGCCTAAATAGCATTCTCATGCGCTGTTTGAGATTCTCCAACAGCATTTCACATTGCCAATAAAATCCAAGCTTCTGTCAACCTACCTGACCCCAATCTTACCTTTATTCCCCAAATCCCCTCCTGGCCAGGGCCACTCACCCTATGCCCTACCAACACGAGCACTGTGATTCAGCCTCACTGGTCACCTTTCTGTTTTTCAATACCCGCCTCATTTCCACTTTAATACTATTCCCTCTGCTTAGAATATGCTTTCTTATTTCTGCATAGCTGGCTCTTGCTATTCAGACATCAGCTTAAATGGCACTTTCTCAGACAAGCACTTCATGCTACCAATTTCGGAATCATCCCAATCACTATATGATTCTGTATTCTTTGCTTAGAATTCATTACTGGTGTTTTCTTTGTTTGTTTATTGCTCCCCACTAGAAGGTAAACTCCACTAGCACAGGGGCCTTGATGCCTTGCACACTGATGAATTCCCAGCACCTAGAACAATGGCTGGCACGTAACCAGAGTTCAGTATATACTTTAAATGACTGAATAATTGAAAATAGGGACACCCTAACGGTTTTCTGATAAAATGGTTTTCTAATTTGGTAAGTTCATTTCAAATGCATGCACAGTATGGTACATGTATTTAGTGTATCATTTAAGCAAAGATTTGAGCTCTTCAAATAGATTAC